>NC_090399.1:69455206-70079629 GCF_036365525.1 Heterodontus francisci
TTCCAATTTCCCCCTTCTCTCACTTTACATGGTCTATCTCTAACACTTCCCTTCCCTTCCTTGATTTCTCTAACTCCATCTCTGGGGATAGGCTGTCTACTAATAATCATTATATGCCCACCGATTCCCACAGCTAGCTCGACTGCACTTCTTCAGACCCTGCCTCTTGGAACGACTACATTCCATTCCCCCAGTTTCTCCATCCCCGATGCATCTGCTCTGATGATGCAACCTCCCACGACAGCACTTTTGATTTGTCTTCCTTTATCCTCAAACGAGGATTAAACCCCACTATGGTTGACAGGGCTCTTGACTGTGTCCAGCCTATTTACCACATCTTTACCCTCACCACTTCCCCTTCCTCCCAGAACTGCCACAGGGATCCCTTTGTCCTCACATTCTACCCCACCTGCCTCCACATCCAAAGGATCATCCTCTGCCATGTCTGCCACGTCCAGCGTGATGCTATGACCAAAAGCATTCTTCCCTCCCCTCCCCTGTCAGCATTCCGAAGGGATCATTCCCTCCACAACACCCTGGTCCACTCCTCCATTACCCCCAGATCCTTGTTGCCTTCCCACGACACCTTCCCCTGCAATCGCAGGAGGTGTAATACCTGCCATTTTACCTCCTCTCTTCTCACTATCCAAGGCCCAAACACTCCTTCCAGATCAAGCAGCAATTTACATGTACTTCTTTCAATGTAGTATTCTGTATTCACTGCTCACAATGAGATCTCCTCTCCAATGGGGAGACCAAACGCAGATTGGGTGACCACTTTGCGGAACACCGCCACTCAGTCCAAAAGCATGACTCCGAGATTCTGGTTGCTTGCCATTTCTACACCCGCCACCCCCCACCCCCCACTCCCACTCTCATGCTCACATATCAGTCCTGGGATTGCTGCAGTGTTCCAGTGAACATCAATGCCAGCTCGAGGAACAGCATCTCATTTACCGATTCAGCACACTACAGCCTGCCAGACATGACGGGGCCCCCTTTTTATTTTTATTTATTTTTGTTATAATTTGCTATTTCTTATTTGTTTATTTTATTTTAGTTTGTTTCGTAATTCATTTTTATTTACCATGTGCCTACCAACTGTCTTATTTTCATCTTTGTGCTTGAGGCTAGGGTTGTTCATTTTTCTGTCAATTAACACCCTCTCTGCATTAACACTTTGTCTTTCAGCACACCATTAACATACCGTTTGCTTTTGCTCCATGACCTTATGGTCAGTTATTCTCTGTCACCCTCTGTCCTAGCAACATATCTCTTTGCTCACCCCCACTTTATTTACTTAAAACCTAACATTTAACATTCTAACATTTGCAAGTTCTAATGAATGGTCACTGACCTGAAACGTTAACTCTGCTTCTCTCGCCACAGATACTGCCAGACCTCCTGAGTATTTCCAGCATTTCTTCTTTTTATTACTGCGTTTTCATTCTATTTCATTGCATTTTACTTTGTTTTATTTTATGAAGTTACATTTTTAAACCATCAGCCTGTCTTAAACCTTGTTTTTCAGGTTTTTGCTTTTGCACTGCCATGAACAATCTCTCTGGACAAATGCTTTGTCCTTTCATATTGCTAAATGCTCCTTTTGCCTTTGATCCATGATATGTTTGTCATTTAATCTCTTTTGCCCTCCGCCTATTCGCACACCTTCCCTTATGTTCTTCTTCCCCCTCCCTCCTTCTCACTTGCTCAAAGTCTATTACATTCCTAATCTTTACCATTTCTGATGAAAGGTCACAGACCCTAAACATTAAATCTGTTTCTTTCTCCACAGATGCTGCCAGACCTGCTGAGTATTTCAGAACTTTCTGCTTTTATTTCAGATTTCCAGCATCCGCAGTATTTTGTTTTTATTATTCTGGAGAGTGCATTCTCCCCCTGTTGGGTTATGGTCTGTACAACATGGAGAGCACTCTCTCGTCATGTTGGGTTACGGTCTGTACAACATGGAGAGCACACTCTCGTCCTGTTGGGTTACGGTCTGTACAACATGGAGAGCAAACTCTCGTCCTGTTGGGTTATGGTCTGTACAACATGAGGAGCACACACTTGTCCTGTTGGGTTACGGTCTGTACAACATGGAGAGCAAACTCTCGTCTTGTTGGTTACGGTCTGTACAACATGGAGATCACACTCTCATCCTATTAGGTTACAGTTTGTACATCACTGACAGTCAATTCTCCTCTTATTTTTAAACATTGCCCTGGAAAAGAGCAGAATGGAAATGTCTGCTGGATTGGATCATGCTCCTGTAACAAGAATCACCAGGAGTTCCCTCCCACTTCCATTGAGAAACAAAATCAAAGCTGAATTCAAATCCATGCAAACAAGTGAAATTCTGCAGTTACATGATATGTCAACATGAAATAAAATTACAGTACAATAACTCTTAGAATCCTTGGTTATATATTCCACCCACTAACATCAGCACATTTAAAATTGCTTTATTTATTTCGAATCTGATGTTCATATGGACTCCAGAAAAGTTTCTAGTGCAAACAATAAACAGAATTGATATTTTAGCATTTTCGATGTTGAAAATTCAAGAAACAATATAACTCTACTTCAGAAATCATATTAAGATAACAGGAGAGTTACTTGCCAACTAACTGATGCCATCAAACAGGAAAAATATAACATGAAGAATGACACATTGATATATAACTTTTACTCTGCTTACTGTCTTACCAGGAATACTGACGGCTGCAAGAATCGGATAGTAAATGAGTTCGATCTGGTAAATTACAGGGTATCCCATTTCTTAGGTGAAACACCAATGTAGAGACTTCTTCAGAGGAGCCCTTATTAATAGCACAGATCAACCTCCACAGGGACAGTCATCTGGGATATGTGAGCACGGATATTAGTTACAGTCCAGTGAATAAACTGATTTAATGAACATATTTTCTCACACATTACGTAATACAATAGAGTCATTAGAGGATATGGAAAACAAAATAATGTTATATTCCTCAGAAATGTCTTCAAAACATGATTTGCAACTTCTTTTGTTAGGATCTCAAGTGTTTATGTGGATGAACAGTCTCAGGAACAATAGCCCTAGTGTTGATGATGATGAACAGTCTGTGGAACAATAGTCCTGGTGTTGATGATGATGAACAGTCTGTGGAACAATAGACCTGGTGTTGATGCGGATGAACAGCTTCAGGAACAATAGCCCTGGCGTTGATGTGGTGAACAGTCTAAGGCAAAATAGCACTGATGTTCATGTGGATGAACAGTCTCAGGAACAATAGCCCTGGTGTTGATGTGGATGAACAGTCTGTGGAACAATAGCCCTGGTGTTGATGATGATGAATAGTATGTGGAACAATAGCCCTGGTGTTGATGTGGATGAACAGTCTCAGGAACAATAGCCCTGGTATTGATGTAGATGAACATTTTCAGGAACAATGGCACTGGTGTTGCTGTGGATGAACAGTCTCAGGAACATTAGCCCCTGTGCTGATGATGCTGAACAGTCTACGGAACAGTAGCCCTGGTGTTGATATGGATGAACAGTCTCAGGAAAATTAACCCTGGTGTTGATGTGGATGAACAGTGTCAGGAACAATAGCCCTGGTGTTGCTTTGGATGAACAGTCTCAGGAACATTTGCCGTGGTATTGATGTTGATGAACAGTCTCAGGAACAATAGCCCTGGTGTTGATGTGGATGAACAGTTTCAGGATCAATAGCACTGGTGTTGCTTTGGATGAACAGTCTCAGGAACAATTGCCGTGGTATTGATGTTGATGAACAGTCTCAGGAACAATAGCCCTGGTGTTGATGTGGATGAACAGTTTCAGGAACAATAGCCCTGGTGTTGATGTGGATGAACATTCTCAGGAACAATAGCCCTTGTGTTGATGTGGATGAACAGTCTCAGGAACAATAGCCCTGGTGTTGATGTGGATGAACAGTCTGTGGAACAATAGCCCTGGTGTTGATGATGATGAATAGTATGTGGAACAATACCCCTGGTGTTGATGTGGATGAACAGTCTCAGGAACAATCGCAAGGTGTTGATGTGGATGAGCAGTCTGAGGAACATTAGCCTTGGTATTGATGTGGATGAACATTTTCAGGAAAAATGGCACTGGTGTTGCTGTGGATGAACAGTCTCAGGAACATTAGCCCCTGTGCGGATGATGATAAACAGTCTGTGGAACAAAAGCCCTGGTGTTGATGTGGATGAAGAGTCTCTGGAACAGTATCCCTGGTGTTGATATGGATGAACAGTCTCACGAACAACAGACCTGGTGTTGATGTGGATGAACAGTGTCAGGAAAAATAGCCCTGGTGTTGAGGTGGATGAACAGTCTCACGAACAATAGACCTGGTGTTGCTTTGGATGAACAGTCTCAGGAACAATTGCCGTGGTAATGATGTTGATGAACAGTTTCAGGAACAATAGCCCTGGTGTTGATGTGGATGAACAGTCTCAGGAACAATAGCACTGGTGTTGATGTGGATGAACAGTCTCAGGAACAATAGCCCTGGTGTTGATGTGGATGAACAGTCTCAGGAACAATAGCCCTGGTGTTGCATTGGATGAACAGTCTCAGGAACAATAGCCCTGGTTTGATGTGAATGAACATTCTCAGGAACAATAGCCCTGGTGTTGATGTGGATGAACAGTCTCAGGAACAATAGCCCAGGTGTTGATGTGGATGAACAGTCTCAGGAACAATAGCCCTGGTGTTGATGTTGATGAACAGTCTCAGGAACAATAGCCCTGGTGTTGATGTGGATGAACAGTCTCAGGAAAAATAGCCCTGGTGTTGATGTTGATGAACAGTCTCAGGAACAATAGCCCTGGTGTTGATTTGGATGAACAGTCTCAAGAACAAAAACGCTCGTGTTGGAGATGATGAGCAGTCTGTGGAACAATAGCCCTGGTGTTGATGATGATGAATAGTATGTGGAACAACAGCCCTGGTGTTGATGTGGATGAACAGTCTCAAGAACAATAGCAAGGTGTTGATGTGGATGAACAGTCGCAGGAACAATAGCACTGGTGTTGTTTTGGATGAACAGTCTCAGGAACAATAGCAAGGTGTTGATGTGGATGAACAGTCTCAGAAACAATAGCAAGGTGTTGATGTGGATGAACAGTCTCAGAAACAATAACCCTGCTGTTGATGTGGATGAACAGTTTCAGAAACAATAGCCCTGGTGTTGATGTGGATGAACTGTCTCTGGAACAGTAGCCCTGGTGTTGATATGGATGAACAGTCTCAGGAACAATAACCCTGGTGTTGATGTGGATGAACAGTGTCAGGAACAATAGCCCTGGTGTTGCTTTGGATGAACAGTTTCAGAAACAATTGCCGTGGTATTGATTTTGATGAACAGTTTCAGGAACAATAGCCCTGGTGTTGATGTGCATGAACAGTCTCAGGAACAATAGCCCTGGTGTTGATGTGGATGAACAATTTCAGAAACAACAGCCCTGTTGTTGCTTTGGATGAACAGTCTCAGGAACAATAGCCCTGGTGTTGATGTGGATGAACAGTCTCATGAACAATAGCCCTGGTGCAGACGTGGATGAACAGTTTCAGGAACAATAGCACTGGTGTTGCTTTGGATGAACAGTCTCAGGAACAATAGCCCTGGTGTTGATGTGGATCAACCGTCTCAGGAACAATTGCCGTGGTATTGATGTCGATGAACAGTTTCAGGAACAACAGCCCTGGTGTTGATGTGGATGAGTAGTCTCAGGAAAAATAGCCCTAGTAGTGATGCAGATGAACATTTTAAGGAACAATAGCACTGGTGTTGCTGTGGATGAACAGTCTCAGGAACAACAGGCCTGGTGTTGATGTGGATGAACAGTCTCAGAAACAATCGTACTGGTTTTGATGATGATGAACAGTCTGTGGAAGAATAGTCCTGGTGTTGATGTGGATGAACAGTCTCAGGGACAATTGCCCTCGTGTTGATGTGGATGAACAGTCTCAGGAACAATAGCCTGGTGTTGATGTGAATGAATAGTCTCAGGAATAATAGCCCTGGTATTTGTGGTTTAGAGATACAGCACTGAAACAGGCCCTTTGACCCACTGAGTCTGTGACGACCATCAACCACCCATTTCTATACTAATCCTACATTACTACCACATCCCCACCTGTCCCTATATTTCCCTACCACCTACCTTTCCGAGGGGCAATTTATAAAGGCCAATTAACCTATCAACCAACCAGCATGTGGGAGGAAACCGGAGCTCCCGGAGGAAACACACGCAGACACAGGGAGAACTTGCAAACTCCACACAGGCAGTCCCCAGAATTGAACCCGGGTCACAGTAGCCGTGAGGCTGTGGTGCTAACCACTGCACCACTGTGATGTAGATGAACAGTTTCAGGAACGATAGCACTGGTGTTGCATTGGATGAACAGTCTCAGGAACAATAGCCCTGGTGTTGATGTGGATGAACAGTGTCTGGAACAACAGCCGTGGTGCTGATGTGGATGAACAGTCTCAGGAACAATAGCCCTGGTGTTGATGTGGGTGAACAGTCTCAGGAACAATAGCCCTGGTGTTGATGTGGATGAACAGTCTCAGGAACAATAGCCCTGGTGTTGATGTGGATGAACAGTCTCAGGAACAATAGCCCTGGTGTTGATGTGGGTGAACAGTCTCAGGAACAATAGCCCTGGTGTTGATGTGGATGAACAGTCTCAGGAACAATAGTCCTGTTGTTGATGTGGATGAACAGTCTCAGGAACAATAGTCCTGGTGTTGATGTGGATGAACAGTCGCATCAACAACAGTCCTTGTGTTGATGTGGATGAACAGTCTCAGGAACAATAGCCCTGGTGTTGATGTGGATGAACAGTCTCAGGAACAATAGCCCTGGTGTTGATGTGGATGAACAGTTTCAGGAACAATAGCCCTGGTGTTGATGTGGGTGAACAGTCTCAGGAACAATAGCCCTGGTGTTGATGTGGATGAACAGTCTCAGGAACAATAGCCCTGGTGTTGATGTGGGTGAACAGTCTCAGGAACAATAGCCCTGGTGTTGATGTGGATGAACAGTCTCAGGAACAATAGCCCTGGTGTTGATGTGGATGAACAGTTTCAGGAACAATAGCCCTGGTGTTGATGTGGATGAACAGTCTCAGGAACAATAGCCCTGGTGTTGATGTGGATGAACAGTTTCAGGAACAATAGCCCTGGTGTTGATGTGGATGAACAGTCTCAGGAACAATAGCCCTGGTATTGATGTGGATGAACAGTCGCGTCAACAACAGTCCTGGTGTTGATGTGGATGAACAGTCGCGTCAACAACAGTCCTGGTGTTGATGTGGATGAACAGACTCAGGAACAATAGCCCTGGTGTTGATGTCGATGAACAGTTTCAGGAACAATAGCCCTGATGTTGATGTGGATGAACAGTCTCAGGAACAATAGCCCTGGTGTTGATGTGGATGAACAGTCTAAGGAACAATAGCCCTGGTGTTGATGTGGATGAACAGTCTAAGGAACTATAGCCCTGGTGTTGAGGTGTTTGAACAGTCTCAGGAAAAATAGCCCTGGTATTGATGTGAATGAACAGTCTCAGGAACAATAGCCCTGGTGTTGATGTGGATGAACAGTCTAAGGAACAATAGCCCTGGTGTTGATGTGGATGAACAGTCTCAGGAACAATAACCCTGGTGCTGATGTGGATGAACAATCTGTGGAACAATAGCCCTGGTGTTGATGTTGATAAAATTGTCAGGAACAATAGCACTGGTGTTGCTTTGGATGAACAGCTTCAGGAACAATAGCCCTGGTGTTGCTTTGGATGAACAGCTTCAGGAACAATAGCCCTGGTGTTGATGTGGATGAACAGTCTCAAGAACAAGAACCCTGGTGTTGATGATGATGAACAATCTGTGGAACAATAGCCCTGGTGTTGATGATGATGTACAGTCTCAGGAACAATAACCCTTGTGTTGATGTGGATGATCATTCTCAAGACCATTAGCCCTGGTGTTTCTGTGGATGAACAGTCGCTGGAATAATAGCCCTGGTGTTCATGTGGATGTACAGTCTCAGGAAAAATTGTCCTGGTGTTGATGTGGATGAACATTCTCAGGAACAATAACCCTGGTGTTGATGTGGATGAACAGTCTCAGGAACAATAGCTCTGGTGCCGATGTGGATGAACAGTCTCAGGAACAATAGCCCTGGTGTTGATGTGGATGAACAGTCTCAGGAACAATAGCCCTGGTGTTGATGTGGATGAACAGTCTCAGGAACAATAGCCCTGGTGCCGATGTGGATGAACAGTCTCAGGAACAATAGCCCTGGTGTTGATGTGGATGAACAGTCTCAGGAACATTAGCCCTGGTGCTGATGTGGATGAACAGTCTCAGGAACAATTGTCCTGGTGTTGATATGGATGAACAGTTTCAGGAACAACAGCCCTGGTGCCAATGTGGATGAATAGTCTCAGGAACAATAGCCCTGGTGTTGAAGTGGATGAGCAGTCTCAGGGACAATAGCCCTGCTTTTGATGTGGATGAACAGTTTCAGGAACAATAGTCCTGGTGTTGATGACGATGAACACAATTTAGAACAATAGCCTGGTGTTGATTTGGATGAACAGTCTCAGTGACAATAGCCCTGGTATTGATGTAGATGAACAGTCTCAGGAATAATAGCCCTGGTGTTGATGTGGATGAAAAGTCTCAGGAACAATAGCCCTGGTGTTGATGTTGATGAACAGTCTCAGGAACAATAGCCCTGGTGTTGATGTGGATGAAAAGTCTCAGGAACAATAGCCCTGGTGTTGATGTGGATGAACAGTCTCAGGAACAATAGCCCTGGTGTTGATGTGGATGAAAAGTCTCAGGAACAATAGCCCTGGTGTTGATGTGGATGAACAGTCTCAGGAACAATAGCCCTGGTGTTGATGTGGATGAACAGTCTCAGGAACAATAGCACTGGTGTTGATGTGGATGAACAGTCTCAGGAACAATAGCCCTGGTGTTGATGTGGATGAACAGTCTCACGAACAATAGTCCTGGTATTGATGTGGATGAACAGTCGCACAAACAACAGTCCTTGTGTTGATGTGGATGAACAGACTCAGGAACAATAGCCCTGGTGTTGATGTGGATGGACAGTTTCAGGAACAATAGCCCTGGTGTTGAGGTGGATGAACAGTCTCAGGAACAATAGCCCTGGTATTGATGTGGATGAACAGTTTCAGGAACAATAGTCCTGGTGTTGATGTGGATGAACAGTCGCACAAACAACAGTCCTTGTGGTGATGTGGATGAACAGTCTCAGGAACAATAACCCTGGTGTTGATGTGGATGAACAGTCTCCGGAACAATAGCCCTGGTGTTGATGTGGGTGAACAGTCTCAGGAACAATAGTCCTGGTGTTGATGTGGATGAACAGTCGCACAAACAACAGTCCTTGTGGTGATGTGGATGAACAGTCTCAGGAACAATAACCCTGGTGTTGATGTGGATGAACAGACTCCGGAACAATAGCCCTGGTGTTGATGTGGGTGAACAGTCGCACAAACAACAGTCCTTGTGGTGATGTGGATGAACAGTCTCAGGAACAATAACCCTGGTGTTGATGTGGATGAACAGTCTCAGGAACAATAGTCCTGGTGTTGATGTGGATGAACAGTCGCACAAACAATAGCCCTGGTATTGATGTGGATGAACAGTCGCACAAACAACAGTCCTTGTGTTGATGTGGATGAACAGACTCAGGAACAATAGCCCTGGTGTTGATGTGGATGAACAGTTTCAGGAACAATAGCCCTGGTATTGATGTGGATGAACAGTTTCAGGAACAATAGTCCTGGTGTTGATGTGGATGAACAGTCGCACAAACAACAGTCCTTGTGGTGATGTGGATGAACAGTCTCAGGAACAATAACCCTGGTGTTGATGTGGATGAACAGTCTCCGGAACAATAGCCCTGGTGTTGATGTAGGTGAACAGTCTCAGGAACAATAGTCCTGGTGTTGATGTGGATGAACAGTCGCACAAACAACAGTCCTTGTGGTGATGTGGATGAACAGTCTCAGGAACAATAACCCTGGTGTTGATGTGGATGAACAGTCTCCGGAGCAATAGCCCTGGTGTTGATGTGGGTGAACAGTCGCACAAACAACAGTCCTTGTGGTGATGTGGATGAACAGTCTCAGGAACAATAACCCTGGTGTTGATGTGGATGAACAGTCTCAGGAACAATAGTCCTGGTGTTGATGTGGATGAACAGTCGCACAAACAATAGCCCTGGTGTTGATGTGGATGAACAGTTTCAGGAACAATAGCCCTGGTGTTGATGTGGGTGAACAGTCTCAGGAACAATAGCCCTGGTGTTGATGTGGATGAACAGTCTCAGGAACAATAGCCCTGGTGTTGATGTGGGTGAACAGTCTCAGGAACAATAGCCCTGGTGTTGATGTGGATGAACAGTCTCAGGAACAATAGCCCTGGTGTTGATGTGGATGAACAGTTTCAGGAACAATAGCCCTGGTGTTGATGTGGATGAACAGTTTCAGGAACAATAGCCCTGGTGTTGATGTGGATGAACAGTTTCAGGAACAATAGCCCTGGTGTTGATGTGGATGAACAGTCTCAGGAACAATAGCCCTGGTATTGATGTGGATGAACAGTTTCAGGAACAATAGTCCTGGTGTTGATGTGGATGAACAGTCTCAGGAACAATAGCCCTGCTGTTGATGTGGATGAACAGTGTCTGGAACAATAGCCGTGGTGCTGATGTGGATGAACAGTCGCACAAACAACAGTCCTGGTGTTGATGTGGATGAACAGTCGCGTCAACAATAGCCCTGGTGTTGATGTGGATGAACAGACTCAGGAACAATAGCCCTGGTGTTGATGTCGATGAACAGTTTCAGGAACAATAGCCCTGATGTTGATGTGGATGAACAGTCTCAGGAACAATAGCCCTGGTGTTGATGTGGATGAACAGTCTAAGGAACAATAGCCCTGGTGTTGATGTGGATGAACAGTCTAAGGAACAATAGCCCTGGTGTTGAGGTTTTTGAACAGTCTCAGGAAAAATAGCCCTGGTATTGATGTGAATGAACAGTCTCAGGAACAATAGCCCTGGTGTTGATGTGGATGAACAGTCTAAGGAACAATAGCCCTGGTGTTGATGTGGATGAACAGTCTCAGGAACAATAACCCTGGTGTTGATGTTGATGAACTGTGTCTGGAACAATATCCCTGGTGCTGATGTGGATGAACAATCTGTGGAACAATAGCCCTGGTGTTGATGTTGATAAAATTGTCAGGAACAATAGCACTGGTGTTGCTTTGGATGAACAGCTTCAGGAACAATAGCCCTGGTGTTGATGATGATGAACAATCTGTGGAACAATAGCCCTGGTGTTGATGATGATGAACAGTCTCAGGAACAATAGCCCTGGTGTTGATGTGGATGAACAGTTTCAGGAACAATAGCCCTGGTGTTGATGTGGATGAACAGTCTCAGGAACAATAGCCCTGGTATTGATGTGGATGAACAGTTTCAGGAACAATAGCCCTGCTGTTGATGTGGATGAACAGTGTCTGGAACAATAGCCGTGGTGCTGATGTGGATGAACAGTCGCACAAACAACAGTCCTGGTGTTGATGTGGATGAACAGTCGCGTCAACAACAGTCCTGGTGTTGATGTGGATGAACAGTCGCGTCAACAACAGTCCTGGTGTTGATGTGGATGAACAGACTCAGGAACAATAGCCCTGGTGTTGATGTCGATGAACAGTCTCAGGAACAATAGCCCTGGTGTTGATGTGGATGAACAGTCTAAGGAACAATAGCCCTGGTGTTGATGTGGATGAACAGTCTAAGGAACAATAGCCCTGGTGTTGAGGTGTTTGAACAGTCTCAGGAAAAATAGCCCTGGTATTGATGTGAATGAACAGTCTCAGGAACAATAGCCCTGGTGTTGATGTGGATGAACAGTCTAAGGAACAATAGCCCTGGTGTTGATGTGGATGAACAGTCTCAGGAACAATAACCCTGGTGTTGATGTTGATGAACTGTGTCTGGAACAATATCCCTGGTGCTGATGTGGATGAACAATCTGTGGAACAATAGCCCTGGTGTTGATGTTGATAAAATTGTCAGGAACAATAGCACTGGTGTTGCTTTGGATGAACAGCTTCAGGAACAATAGCCCTGGTGTTGCTTTGGATGAACAGCTTCAGGAACAATAGCCCTGGTGTTGATGTGGATGAACAGTCTCAAGAACAAGAACCCTGGTGTTGATGATGATGAACAATCTGTGGAACAATAGCCCTGGTGTTGATGATGATGTACAGTCTCAGGAACAATAACCCTTGTGTTGATGTGGATGATCATTCTCAAGACCATTAGCCCTGGTGTTTCTGTGGATGAACAGTCGCTGGAATAATAGCCCTGGTGTTCATGTGGATGTACAGTCTCAGGAAAAATTGTCCTGGTGTTGATGTGGATGAACATTCTCAGGAACAATAACCCTGGTGTTGATGTGGATGAACAGTCTCAGGAACAATAGTCCTGGTGTTGATGTGGATGAACAGTCGCACAAACAATAGCCCTGGTGTTGATGTGGGTGAACAGTCGCACAAACAACAGTCCTTGTGGTGATGTGGATGAACAGTCTCAGGAACAATAACCCTGGTGTTGATGTGGATGAACAGTCTCAGGAACAATAGTCCTGGTGTTGATGTGGATGAACAGTCGCACAAACAATAGCCCTGGTGTTGATGTGGATGAACAGTTTCAGGAACAATAGCCCTGGTGTTGATGTGGGTGAACAGTCTCAGGAACAATAGCCCTGGTGTTGATGTGGATGAACAGTCTCAGGAACAATAGCCCTGGTGTTGATGTGGGTGAACAGTCTCAGGAACAATAGCCCTGGTGTTGATGTGGATGAACAGTCTCAGGAACAATAGCCCTGGTGTTGATGTGGATGAACAGTTTCAGGAACAATAGCCCTGGTGTTGATGTGGATGAACAGTTTCAGGAACAATAGCCCTGGTGTTGATGTGGATGAACAGTTTCAGGAACAATAGCCCTGGTGTTGATGTGGATGAACAGTCTCAGGAACAATAGCCCTGGTATTGATGTGGATGAACAGTTTCAGGAACAATAGTCCTGGTGTTGATGTGGATGAACAGTCTCAGGAACAATAGCCCTGCTGTTGATGTGGATGAACAGTGTCTGGAACAATAGCCGTGGTGCTGATGTGGATGAACAGTCGCACAAACAACAGTCCTGGTGTTGATGTGGATGAACAGTCGCGTCAACAATAGCCCTGGTGTTGATGTGGATGAACAGACTCAGGAACAATAGCCCTGGTGTTGATGTCGATGAACAGTTTCAGGAACAATAGCCCTGATGTTGATGTGGATGAACAGTCTCAGGAACAATAGCCCTGGTGTTGATGTGGATGAACAGTCTAAGGAACAATAGCCCTGGTGTTGATGTGGATGAACAGTCTAAGGAACAATAGCCCTGGTGTTGAGGTTTTTGAACAGTCTCAGGAAAAATAGCCCTGGTATTGATGTGAATGAACAGTCTCAGGAACAATAGCCCTGGTGTTGATGTGGATGAACAGTCTAAGGAACAATAGCCCTGGTGTTGATGTGGATGAACAGTCTCAGGAACAATAACCCTGGTGTTGATGTTGATGAACTGTGTCTGGAACAATATCCCTGGTGCTGATGTGGATGAACAATCTGTGGAACAATAGCCCTGGTGTTGATGTTGATAAAATTGTCAGGAACAATAGCACTGGTGTTGCTTTGGATGAACAGCTTCAGGAACAATAGCCCTGGTGTTGCTTTGGATGAACAGCTTCAGGAACAATAGCCCTGGTGTTGATGATGATGAACAATCTGTGGAACAATAGCCCTGGTGTTGATGATGATGAACAGTCTCAGGAACAATAGCCCTGGTGTTGATGTGGATGAACAGTTTCAGGAACAATAGCCCTGGTGTTGATGTGGATGAACAGTCTCAGGAACAATAGCCCTGGTATTGATGTGGATGAACAGTTTCAGGAACAATAGCCCTGCTGTTGATGTGGATGAACAGTGTCTGGAACAATAGCCGTGGTGCTGATGTGGATGAACAGTCGCACAAACAACAGTCCTGGTGTTGATGTGGATGAACAGTCGCGTCAACAACAGTCCTGGTGTTGATGTGGATGAACAGTCGCGTCAACAACAGTCCTGGTGTTGATGTGGATGAACAGACTCAGGAACAATAGCCCTGGTGTTGATGTCGATGAACAGTCTCAGGAACAATAGCCCTGGTGTTGATGTGGATGAACAGTCTAAGGAACAATAGCCCTGGTGTTGATGTGGATGAACAGTCTAAGGAACAATAGCCCTGGTGTTGAGGTGTTTGAACAGTCTCAGGAAAAATAGCCCTGGTATTGATGTGAATGAACAGTCTCAGGAACAATAGCCCTGGTGTTGATGTGGATGAACAGTCTAAGGAACAATAGCCCTGGTGTTGATGTGGATGAACAGTCTCAGGAACAATAACCCTGGTGTTGATGTTGATGAACTGTGTCTGGAACAATATCCCTGGTGCTGATGTGGATGAACAATCTGTGGAACAATAGCCCTGGTGTTGATGTTGATAAAATTGTCAGGAACAATAGCACTGGTGTTGCTTTGGATGAACAGCTTCAGGAACAATAGCCCTGGTGTTGCTTTGGATGAACAGCTTCAGGAACAATAGCCCTGGTGTTGATGTGGATGAACAGTCTCAAGAACAAGAACCCTGGTGTTGATGATGATGAACAATCTGTGGAACAATAGCCCTGGTGTTGATGATGATGTACAGTCTCAGGAACAATAACCCTTGTGTTGATGTGGATGATCATTCTCAAGACCATTAGCCCTGGTGTTTCTGTGGATGAACAGTCGCTGGAATAATAGCCCTGGTGTTCATGTGGATGTACAGTCTCAGGAAAAATTGTCCTGGTGTTGATGTGGATGAACATTCTCAGGAACAATAACCCTGGTGTTGATGTGGATGAACAGTTTCAGGAACAATAGCCCTGGTGCAGATGTGGATGAACAGTCTCAGGAACAATTGTCCTGGTGTTGATATGGATGAACATTCTCAGGAACAATAGCCCTTGTGTTGATGTGGATGAACAGTTTCAGGAACAACAGCCCTGGTGCCGATGTGGATGAACAGTCTCAGGAACAATAGCCCTGGTGTTGATGTGGATGAACAGTCTCAGGAACAATAGCCCTGGTATTGATGTGGATGAACAGTCTCAGGAACAATAGTCCTGGTGTTGATGTGGATGAACAGTCTCAGGAACAATAGCCCTGGTGTTGAAGTGGATGAGCAGTCTCAGGGACAATAGCCCTGCTTTTGATGTGGATGAAAAGTTTCAGGAACAATAGTCCTGGTGTTGATGACGATGAACACAATTTAGAACAATAGCCTGGTGTTGATTTGGATGAACAGTCTCAGGAATAATAGCCCTGGTGTTGATGTGGATGAAAAGTCTCAGGAACAATAGCCCTGGTGTTGATGTTGATGAACAGTCTCAGGAACAATAGCCCTGGTGTTGATGTGGATGAACAGTCTCAGGAACAATTGTCCTGGTGTTGATGTGGATGAACAGTCGCACAAACAACAGTCCTTGTGTTGATGTGGATGAACAGACTCAGGAACAATAGCCCTGGTGTTGATGTGGATGAACAGTCTCAGGAACAATAGTCCTGGTGTTGATGTGGATGAACAGTCGCACAAACAACAGTCCTTGTGGTGATGTGGATGAACAGTCTCAGGAACAATAGTCCTGGTGTTGATGTGGATGAACAGTCGCACAAACAACAGTCCTTGTGGTGATGTGGATGAACAGACTCAGGAACAATAGCCCTGGTGTTGATGTCGATTAATATTCTCAACAACAATAGCCCTGGTGTTGAAGTGGATGAGCAGTTTCAGGAACAATAGTCCTGGTGTTGATGACGATGAACACAATTTAGAACAATTGTCCTGGTGTTGATGTGGATGAACAGTCTCAGGAACAATAGCCCTGGTATTGATGTAGATGAACAGTCTCAGGAACAATAGCCCTGGTGTTGATGTGGATGAGAAGTCTCAGGAATAATAGCCCTGGTGTTGATGTGGATGAACAGTCTCAGGAACAATCGCACAGCTGCACATGTGGATGAAAAGTCTCAGGAACAATAGCCCTGGTATTGATGTAGATGAACATTCTCAGGAACAATAGCCCTGGTATTGATGTAGATGAACAGTCTCAGGAACAATAGCCCTGGTATTGATGTCGATGAACAGTTTCAGGAACCATAGCACTGGTGTTGCTGTGGATGAACAGTTTCAAGAACAATAACCCTTTTGTTGATGATGATGAACAGTGTGTGGAACAATAGCCCTAGTGTTGATGATATTGAACAGTAGCAGGAATATTAGCCCTGGTGTTGATGTGGATGAACGGCCTTTGGAACAATAGCCCTGATGTTGATGTGGATGAACAGTCTCATTTACAGTAGCCCTTGTGTTAGTTGTCGGTGTTAAATTGGAGTCAATCTCATTCTGCACTGGCAGAGCTCTTCGGCTCAGTGGAGAGCCTGAGAGTGAAATGTTAATTCTTGGGTGGTTGCCCAGAATTTTAACAGAGATATTGGGATAGCAAATAGAGAAGGCTTCCGTGTGATAACAGCCTGAAAATGTTAAGCATGCGGGACTTTTGAATTCCTGCCTTGTATGTTCTGTTTGTTTATCTCCGTGCAGCCCTGATTAGATTTGGCCAAATCCATTTATTATCTGGAGTCTTGCCATGCTGCAAAGCCCTTTCACATCTGATGATTGCACAGAGAGTGCGGGGGAGATCTGGTTGTCTATTGTTTTTCTTCCCCTGTCGTATAAGTGGAGTTTGTTACGCTGTGCAGATGAACAGTTGCTCTCGTGAAGGCCTTATTCTATCTATGAGGTCCCTGGTCCACTCTTAGCCAGTGTAACTGCTTTTGCCTCAACTTATTTTGGAACGACAAAGTGCCCTGTGAAATGTCGCCAACACTGAATATTGTGAGCACACCCTCATGTCTGAGTAGCTGCCTGTTACTGAGACACAATAAATTCCATGTGCGATGATATTAACCCAGCCGTGGGTGTTACTCAGTGGTACAGTGTCTATTTTCCTTGCATAGACCTTGGTTTATATCCCCGGTACCATTCGAATCATCAAATCTTAAAACACAGAGTGATTCTTTTCAGCCCAAGGTTTCTGTGCAGGGACTTTGAAAAGTTAATGGAATTAATCCCACTTCCCTCCTGAATCCCATTTGTCCTGTAAATGCACAATTATATATATATATATATACTATCCCACACCTTTTAGGAGTCTATTTCATGTTCTAACCCTGAACAATGAGGAGATGCTTAACTTGTATAAATAATTGGTTAGGCCTCAGCTGAAGTCAATTTTTGGGACCATACTTTAGGGCCGATATCAAGGTCTGAGAGATTTAGCAGAATTATATAAGACATGAGTGACTTCTGTTCTGTAGACATCAGAACATAAAAACCTAAGAACTAGGAGCAGGAGTAGGCCATCCGGCCCCTCGAGCCTGCTCCGCCATTCAATAAGATCATGGCTGATCTTTTCGTGGACTCAGATCCACTTACCCGCTCTCTCACCATATCCCTTAATTCCTTTATTGTTCAAAAAGATATCTACCTTAGCTTTAAAAACGTTTACTGAAGAAGCGTCAACTACTTCACTGGGCAAGGAATTCCATAGATTAACAACCCTCTGGGTGAAGAAGTTCCTTCTTAATTCAGTCCTAAATCTGCTCCCTCTAATCTTGAGGCTATGTCCTCTTGTCCTAGCTTCACCTGTCAGTGGAAACATACTCTCCACTTGTATCTTATCTATTCCCTTCATGATTTTATATGTTTCCATATGATCCCCCCTCATTCTTCTGAATTCCAATGAATGTAATCCCAATCTTCTCAGTCTCTCCTCATAAGCCAACCCCCTCAACTCCGGAATCAACCGAGTGAACCTCCTCTGCACCCCCTCCAGTGCCAGTATATCCTTTCTCAAGTAAGGAGACCAAAACTGCACACAGTACTCCAGGTGCGGCCTCACCAGTACCTTATACAGCTGCAACATAACCTCTCTGCTTTTAAAGTCAATACCTTTAGCAATGAAGGACAAAATTCCATTTGCCTTCCTAATTACTTGCTGTACCTGCAGACCAACCTTCTGCGATTCATGCACAAGGACACCCAGGTCCCACTGCATAGCAGCATGCTGCAACTTTTTACCATCCTTTTTACTGTTACTCCTTCCGAAATGAATGACTTCACATTTATTAACATTGTATTCCATCTGCCAGACCTTTGCCCACTCACTCAATGTATCTATGTTCCTCTGCAAAGTTTCACAGTCATGATTAGATTAGATTAGAGATACAGCACTGAAACAGGCCCTTCGGCCCACCGAGTCTGTGCCGACCATCAACCACCCATTTATACTAATCCTACACTAATCCCATATTCCTACCAAACATCCCCACCTGCCCCTGTATTTCCCTACCACCTACCTATTCTAGTGACAATTTATAATGGCCAATTTACCTACCAACCTGCAAGTCTTTTGGCTTGTGGGAGGAAACCGGAGCATCCGGAGAAAACCCACGCAGACACAGGGAGAACTTGCAAACTCCACACAGGCGGTACCCAGAATCGAACCCGGGTCCCTGGAGCTGTGAGGCTGCGGTGCTAACTACTGCGCCACTGTGCCACTGCACACTTTGCTCTGCCACTCATCTTAGTGTCATCTGCAAACTTTGACACCCTGCACGTGGTCCCCAACTCCAAATCATCTACATAAATTGTAAATAATTGCGGTCCCAACACCGATCCCTGAGGCACACCACTAGTGACTGATTTCCAAACAGAATCGCACTCATTTATCCCCACTCTCTGCTTCCTGTTAGTCAACCAATCCTCTATCCATGCTAATACTTTACCCCTAACGCCATGCATCCTTATCTTTTGCAGCAGCCTCTTGTGCGGCACCTTGTCGAAGGCCTTTTGGAAATCTAGGTGCACCACATCCACTGGGTCCCCATTGTCCACCTTGCTCGTAATGTCTTCATAGAATTCCAAAAGATTTGTCAAGCATGACCTGCCCTTCATGAACCCATGCTGCGTCTGCCCAACGGGACAATTTCTATCGAGATGCCCTGCTGTTTCTTCCTTGATAATAGACTCAAGCATCTTCCCCACTAAAGAGGTTAAGCTAACCGGTCTATAATTCCCCATCTTTTGTCTAGCTCCCTTTTTAAACAGTGGCGTCACATCTGCTGTTTTCCAATCTGCTGGGACTACCCCAGAGTCCAGCGAATTTTGGAAAATTACCGCCAGTGCACCTGCTATTTCTCCCACCATCTCTTTTAGTACCCTGGGATGCATTCCATCAGGGCCAGGAGACTTATCAATCCTTAGCTCCATTAGCTTGCCCAACACTACCTCTTCCGAAATAATGATTGTTTCCAGGTCCTCACCTACGTTCGTCCCTTTGTCAATTACTGGCATGTTATTAGTGTCCTCCACTGTGAAGACCGATACAAAGTATCTGTTCAATGCCTCGGCCATTTCATCATATCCCATAACTAAATTCCCCTTCTCATCCTCTAAAGGACCAATGTTTACTTTAGCCACTCTTTTTCGTTTTATATATTTATAGAAACTTTTGCTATCTGTCTTTATATTCTGTGCTAGTTTTTTTCTCATGTTCTATCTTACTTTTCTTTATAGACCTTTTTCTGGCTTTCTGTTGACCTTTAAAGTTTTCCCAATCTTCTAGTTTCATGCTGTTTTTGGCCACTTTGTATGCCTTCTCTTTCAATTTGATAGCCTCCCTTATTTCCTTAGACACCCATGGCAGATTACCCCTTTTCTTCCAGTCCTTCCTTTTCACTGGAATATACTTTTGCTGAGCACTTTGAAAAATTGCTTTGAAAGTCCTCCACTGCTCGTCGACTGTCCCACCATAAAATCTTTATTTCCAGTCTACTTTAGCCAAGTCCTCCCTCATTCTATTGTAGTCCCCCTTGGTCAAGCGCAGGACCCTGGTTTGGATTTTATCTTCACACTCTCCATCTGTATTCTAAATTCAACCATACTGTGATCACTCCTTCCAAGAGGATCCCTAACTATGAGGTCATTAATTATTCCTGTCTCATTACACAGTACTAGATCTAGGATAGCTTGCTCCCTCGTCGGTTCCATTACATACTGTTCAAGAAAACTATCACGGATACACTCAACGAACTCCTCCTCAAGGCTACCCTGACTGAGCTGGTTCGACCAATCTACATGTGGATTAAAATCCCCCATGATAATTGCCGTACCATTTTTACAGCCATTAGTTATTTCTTTGTTTATTGCCCGCCCCAATGTGATGTTATTATTTGGTGGCCTATAGACTACGCCTATCAATGACTTTTTCTTCTTAGAGTTTCGAATTTCCACCCAAATGGATTCAACCTCATTCTCCATAGAACCTATATCATCTCTCAGCACCGCCCTGATGTCGTCCTTGAGTATCAGAGCTACACCACCTCCCTTACCTTCTTGTCTGTCCTTCCGAATAGTCTGGTACCCCTGGATATTTAACTCCCAGTCGTGACCAACCTGTAACCGTGTCTCCGTAATGGCTACCATATCATATTCATTCGCGATGATTTGTGCTGTTAACTCATCAACCTTGTTACAAATGCTACGAGCATTCAGGTAAAGTGCCTTTATGCTAGCTTTCTTACCCTCATGATTTCCAACATCTCTAATAATAACTCCTGAGTTATCCTTCCTTTCTGCTTCTTTCATAGTCTGCCTTGAACTTAAACCCTCCTGCACACATGTTAACCTGCTGCTTACCTTTTTATTTATCATCATACTCCCTGTCGTCTTCCCTTTCCCTTCCCCCCGACTCACTAGTTTAAAGTCCTAGAGACCACCCTATTTATCCGTTTCGCTAGAACACTGGTTCCAGATTGGTTCAGGTGGAGACCGTCCCATTGGTACAGATCCCCCCAGTTCCAAAACAGATGCCAATGCCCCATGAAATGGAACCCCTCTTTCCCACACCACTCCCTTCGCCATGTGTTTACTTCCCTAATTTTCTTATCCCTAAGCCAATTTGCACGTGGCTCGGGCAGTAATCCAGAGATTATGACCCTCGAAGACCTTTTCCTTAATTTTGTTCCTAGTGCTTTATAATCCCCAAACAGGTCCTCCATCCTCGCCTTGCCTATGTTCTTAGTCCCAACGTGGACCACAACAACGGATCCTCCCCCTCCTGCTCCAATATCCTTTCAAGCCGGTCAGAGATGTCCTGCACCCTGGCACCGGGCAGGCAACACACCATGCGGGACTCCTGATCCGGTTTGCTAAGGATACTATCTATCCCCCTAATTATAGAATCCCCTATAACTACCACTTGCCTTTTTGCTCCCCCCTCTTGAATGGCCTTCTGCACCATGGTGCCATGGTCAGTTAGCTCATCCTCCCCGCAGCCCTTTTCCTCATCCACACAGGGAGCAAGTATCTTGTACCTGTTGGATAAGGTCAAAGGTTGAGGCTCCTCCACTCCTGAACTTAGGATCCCCCTACCTGCCTCACTTGCAATCACACCCTGTTGTCCCTGATCACTAACTGAATTTGAATTATTTAATCTACCAGATGTGACTGCCTCCTGAAACAAAACGTCCAGGTAACTCTCCCCCTCCCGGATGTGCCGCAGTGTTTGAAGCTCAGATTCCAGATCATCAACTCTGAGCCGGAGTTCTTCCAGCAACCAACACTTGCAGCAGATGTGGTCACTGCCGTTCACAATGGGGTCATCCAGCTCCCACATCATACAGCGACAGTGCATCACCTGCCCAGCCATCTCTACTTAGTTAATTACTTTATTACATTATATAAATTTATGAGTTTAATACTCTGATACTTCTCTGCTATGGTCTTTTTCAAATAACCAATTAATAGATAAATCAAAAAAGAAAGTAAATTTTTAACCAATCACACGATACAGAAGAAATAGAAAAGCTTACCTTATCAACACACCAGAGTCCTTTTTTTTGGTTAGAGGAGGAGGATGGGTGAGAGACACTGCAGGTGTAGTGTTTCGGGTTTAGCCACTGCCCAAATATATAGGATGTACTTACCCAGCAGTCCCCTGGTCCGCCGAAACAAAGGCAATTAATTTAAGATGATACTCACCTTCCCAGCTGCTAACTCGCTCGCACTATCCTGCTTCAGTATAAGCTGCTGCAACAAAAAGGTAAGTTATTTTAAACTGCCCAAATATATAGACAGACTAGGATTGTTGGGTAGTGTCAGGGGAGGTGCAATAAAGGTTTTAAACTCAATGAGAGTTTTTCATAGAATCAGCTTGGTCACAGATATAGTACGGTTAGAGAACTGTGCATAGTTTTTGTCTTCATCATAAAATAAGATTATAAAAATACTGGAGGAAGTGTGAAAAAAGTATAAAAATGACATCGTCAGTAAGATGGTGGAACTTTAATGAAGGATTGGACAGACTGGGACTCCTTTCTCTCCAAAAGTGAAGTTTGAGAGCAGACAGAGTTCTTTATAATTATGAGGGGGTTGAATCAGGTAGAAATAGAGGTGTTTACACTTGGAGGTGAGGAAATTTAACATTGAAGCAAAGAACCATGGAATCACAGAAGGACATTGATCGTGTCTATGCTGGACTCTACAAGAACAACACAGCTCATTCCACTCCTCCATCTTTTCCCAATATTTCCCGCAATTCTTTCTATTCAGTTCATTATCTAATTCCCCTTTCAACACCACGGTTGAATATCCCTCCACCACACTCTCAGACAGTGTATTCAAGATCCCAACTAACAGCTGCATTGAAAAATATTTTTTCCTCATGTCATCATTGGTTCATTTGCCATTCATGTTAAATCAGTTTCCTCTGGTTCTCGACCTTTCTGCCAATGTTTCTCATTAAATACCTTGTCCTGACCCGTCATAATTTTGAACTCTTCTATCAAATCTCCTCTCAACCTTTTCTTCTCGAAAGAGAACAGTCACAGCTTCTCCAATCCATTCACATTGTCAGAAGTTTTATTTTTAACTAACAGATCTATACGTCTTTAAGACTGATGAGAATAAAACCCTTCTGTGCATTGAAAGTTCAAATTTGCTTTGAAGAGAACAGGCTGTCAATCTGGTATCTGAGCAACAGAAGGATTTACAATTGTCTTGTTATTCCACTGAAGAAGGCTTTTCCGTTTCAGTTACTGCTGGAACTGGCCAGGATTACAGCCCAGAAAACTCTTTCTCCTGGAAAATAACTCCTGGATAAAGAAAATTTAGATTTTTCCATGAAGTTAAAAGAACTTTGAAGCAGTTGGGGAAAAAAAGAATCTAATGTATGAGAGCTACAACCCCAGTTGTTGTTTATGCCTGAAGAGAGAGAAAAGACTCCGAGGAAGAGGAGTTGCTATACACTGGAAGAACACTGCTCTATAGAGAGAGACTGCATTGCTGAGAGGAAGCCTGCAGAGTTGAAGGTAGTCTACAGTCTCTGAAAAATCTCAGCTTCAAATGTGAATCCTGTTGCATTACTTGTATTTTTGGAAGTTCCTGAAATTTCAAGAAAGTTTCTACCATTAGACTGCTACTTTGAAAATGTAAATAGTCCTGTTCCTACAACTGGTTGCTGAAAGATCTGTGTGACGCCTGCTGCAGATGAACTACCTTGCACGCCTAACCATCATCGACTGTTCATTAAGTTCACCCGGAGAGACATTGAGTGGCATCTGACTATTGAACTCTGGGACCTCATCGATCCAGGAAAATACAACCTAACGTTACGACCCAGTTATTTATTTATTCTTAAGAGACTCTTGTAATATCAATTTCCATTTCCCCGGTTAATCGTTGGTAATTGAATGTATGTGCGTGCTTGAGGGTTAGGAAGATTTCGGAGTTATAAAATATTTTTATACATATAGTTTCATCCCAGTATCATTTAAAACGTTATTTCTTAATAAATACATAATTTTGTTATTGTTTAAAGAAACCGGGTTTAGCATGCTCAATTCTGGAGATAAATAAATGATTAATTTGGCTATTTGTTGGTAGGTGGGAAACTTTACTAATACATTGTGACCCTGAATTCAGTGGGACTGAATTAACAGTGCATGGGCAATGGCAAACATTGATAGAGCACATGGATGAACTGCAACAATTGTTTATCCCTGTCTGGAGCAAAAGTAAAACGGGAAAGGTAGCCAAACCATGGCTTACAACGGAAATTAGAGATAGCATTAGATCCAAGGAAGAGGGATATAAATTTGCCAGGAAAAACAACAGACCGGAGGATTGGGAGCAGTTTAGAATTCAGCAAAGGAAGATCAAGGGATTGATTAAGAAGGGCAATATGGAGTACAAAAGCAAGCTTGCAGGGAACATAAAAACTGACTGTAAACGTATCTATAGGTATGACACAAAGGTTGGAGGAGTTGCAGATAGTGATGAGGATTATCAGACGATACGGCAGGATATAGATCGGTTGGAGACTTGGGCGGAGAAATGGAAAATGGAGTTTAATCCGGACAAATGTGAGGTAATGCATTTTGGAAGGTCTAATGCAGGTGGGAAGGATACAGTAACTGGCAGAATCCTTAGGAGTATTGACAGGCAGAGAGATCTGGGCGTACAGGTCCACAGGTCACTGAAAGTGGCAACGCAGGTGGATAAGGTAGTCAAGAAGGCATACGGCATGCTTGCCTTCATCGGTCGGGGCATAGAGTATAAAAATTGGCAAGTCATGCTGCAGCTGTACAGACATTTAGTTAGGCCACACTTAGAATATTGCATGCAATTCTGGACGCCACACTACCAGAAGGATGTGGAGGCTTTGGAGAGGTTCCAGAAGAGGTTTACCAGGATGTTGCCTGGTCTGGAGGGTATTAGCTATGAAGAGAGGTTGGATAAACTCGTATTGTTTTCACTGGAACGACGGAGGTGGAGGGGCGACATGATAGAGGTTTACAAAGTTATGAGTGGCATGGACAGAGTGGATAGTCAGAAGCTTTTTCCCAGGGTGGAAGAGTCAGTTACTAGGGCACATAGGTTTAAGGTGCGAGGGGCAAAGTTTAGATGGGATGTGCGAGGCAAGTTCTTTACACAGAGGGTGGTGAGTGCCTGGAACTTGCTACCAGGGGAGGTGGTGGAAGCAGGTACGATAGTGACGTTTAAGAAGCATCTTGACAAATACATAAATAGGATGGGAATAGAGGGATATGGTCGCCGGAAGTGCAGAAGGTTTTAGTTTAGCAAGCATCAAGATCGGCGCAGGTTTGGAGGGTCGAATGGCCTGTTCCTGTGCTGAACTGTTCTTTGTTCGTTGTTCTTTGCATGTGAAGAGAAAAAGATTGATGAAGACAAATGCAGGTCCCTTACAGTAAGAAACAGGGAATTTATTATGGAGAATAAAGAAATGGCTGACCAACTAAATGCATACTTTGCTTCTGTCTTCACAAAGGAGGACACAAACATCATACCAGAAATGCTGGGGAACACTGGGCTTAGTGAAAGAGAGGAACTGAAGGAAATAAGTATTAGTAGAGAAATGGTCTTGGGGAAATTGATGGGATTGAAGGCCGATAAATCCCCAGGGCCTGATGGTATGCACCCCAGAGTACTTAAGGAAGTGGCCCTAGAAATAGTGGTGGTCATCTTCCAAGATTCGATTGACTCTGGAACAGTTCCTACAGATTAGAGGGTAGCTAATGTAACCCCACTATTTAAAAAGGGAGGTAGAGAGAAAGCAGGGAATTATAGACCAGTCAGCCTGACGTCGGTAGTGGGGAAAATTCTAGAGACCATTATCAAAGAAGACTCCATTAGCAGAGCATGGAGTTGCGGAAGAGAAATCATGCTTGACAAATCTAGTAGAATTTTTCGTGGATGTAATTAGTCGAGTTGATGAGGGGGAGCCAGTGGATGTGGTTTATTTGGAGTTTCAGAAGGCTTTCGACAAATCCCACATAAGAGATTAGCATGTAAAATTAAAGTGCATGGGATTGGGGGTAGTGTATTGTGATGGATAGAAAATTCGTTGGCGGGCAGGAAGCAAAGAATAGGCATAAATGGGTCGTTTTCCGAATGGCAGGTAGAGACTAGTGGGGTACCGCAGGGACTGGTGCTTGGACCCCAGCTATTCACAGTATACATTGGTGATTTAGATGGGGAACTGAATGTAATATCACCAAATTTGCAGATGACACAAAACTGGATGGGAGGATGAGTTGTGAGGAGGTTGCAGAGAGGCTTCAGGGTGATTTGGACAAGTGGAGTGAGTGGGCTAATGCATGGCAGCTGCAGTATAATGTGGATAAATGTGAGGTTATCCACATTGGTAGCAAAAACAGGAAGGAACATTATTATCTGAAAAGCTATAAATTGTGAGAGGGGAATATGCAGCGAGACCTGGGTGTTCTCGAACACCAGTCGCTGAAGGTAAGCATGTAGGTGCAACAGGTGGTAAAAAAGGCAAATGCTATCTTGGCCTTCACAGCGACAGGATTGAAGTACAGGAGCGGGGATGTCTTGCTGCAATTCTACAGGGCCTTGGTGAGGCCACACCTGGAATATTGTGTGCAGTTTTGGTCTCCTTATCTGAGGAAGGATGGTCTTGCTACAGAGCGAGTGCAGCGAAGGTTTACCAGACTGATTCCTGGGATGGCGGGACTGACATATGAGGAGAGATTGAGTCAGTTAGTATTATATTCACTGGAGTTCAGAAGAGTGAGGGGGAAATCTCACAGAAACCTACAAGATTCCAACAGAAATTGAAAGGGTAGATGCAGAAAGGATGTTTCCGATGGTGGGGGAGTCCAGAACCAGGGGTCATAGTCTAAGGATACAGGGTAAACCTGTCAGGACTGAGATGAGGAGAAATTTCTTCACCCAGAGAGTGGTGAGTCTGTGGAATTCTCGACCACAGAAAGCTGTTGAGGCCAAAATATTGTATGTTTTCAAGAAGGAGCTACATATAGTTCTTGGGTCCAAAATGGATCAATTGATATGGGGCGAAAGCGGGAACAGACTACTGAGTTGGATGATCAGCCATGATCATAATGAATGGTGGAGCAGGCTTGAAGGGCCGAATGGCCTACTCCTGCTCCTATTTTCTATGTTTCTATGCTAATTACATGAATTACAAGGGGAAATTTGAAATGAAAAACAAGGAACCAGGTTTCTTGTGCAAGGATGTAGGGTATAGTATCGGAATGGCATTAGCCGATGCAGCAGAGTTTCTGGAAAAGGAAAATGTGTCCCTCAGTGTCTTGAAAACTTTAACAAAGGTTAAATTGATAGAACTCGCCTCAAAATTGGGGTTGGAGTTGAAATCAGGTGCCACAAAAGTAGAGATATTTGTTGTAATCGTCCAACAATTGAACTTGTAGGAAGAAGAAGAACAAGCAGATAGACAGTCAGGGAGTGATGTGGTGATATTGACTAGAATACAGTTATAAACGAAAAAAACATTGAGCAAGAAAAATAAAAAGACCTAAGAAAACTTGACAAGGAAAAAAAGAAAAAAAATGAAAAGAAATAAAATTGGAAAGAGTTAGGTTTGAATTTCAGAGAGAAAGTGAAAAAGGAGCAAGGGAATCAAATAAAAAAAAATGGAATTCAGACAAAGGAGTGTTATTGAATCCAGGGTAAATTCCAGTCAGGAAGAATCTGAATCCAGCCCAGGACCCAATGGGAAGCTGTTTAAATGTATACAAGCTGTCCTGAAGTTTACAGAAAGAGATGGAGAGGCATGTTTTAATATCTTTTGAAAAAGTAGCCAAACAAATGAAATGGCCAAAGGAAAGCTGACCAGTGCTTGTGTAAAGCAGGTTGATGAGCAGAGCTCATGATATTTTTGCCATACTTCCTGAAGAAGTTTCTGCAGATTATGAGATAGCAAAAAAGGCCATTCTTGTTGCCTATGAGTTAGTCCCAAAATCTTACCGACAGAAGTTTTGGAACTAATGGTGATTGGCTGGGCAGACATATGTAGAATTTGAGAGGGTGAAGGAAATGAATTTGATCGCTGGATACGGGCATTCAGGATGGAACCCACGTATGAGAACCTGAGAGAACTGAATCCATTGAAAGAGATTGAAAATTGAATCCCTTCAGCAGTGTGCACTCATGTAAATAACATGAAAGCTTTAAAAGCCAGGAAAGCAGCAGAAGTTGCTGATGATTTTGAGCTTGTGAATAAGCCAAAACCTATTATCCATCACCCCCATAAACCCGAGAAGGACAGGAAGTGGGAGAGTGAAAGGAAGGCAAGTATCCGAGGATAAGAAGGAACAGCTGGGAATCTCACAGGTTCACCTCCTCAGGTCAGAAAGGAATGTGCTGAGAGTAGAAATGAGGTCAGCAAGCCAAAGTATTATCATTGCCACAAGGTAGGACATCTTCAGTCAGAATGCTGGAAGTTACGAGGTAAACCCATGAGACTTGTTGAGATACACAATACTGCTGCAGAGAAAGCGACTCTGACTGAGAGTACAGCAGAACAGGTTGTAGCTGTAATGGTAACTTTAAAACCAGACACAAAAACGAGAAGTAAGTGTCGTAAGTAAGGATAAGATACCTGAAAATTATAATGAATTCTTGTCAAAGGGAAAAGTAACTCCATATCTTTTAAGGAAGATAGAAAAACCTATCATTATACCGAGGGATACAGGAGCAACCCAAACCATTTTGCTGGGGAAACGTTAAACATTTGCACCAGAGAGCGGACTGAACACTAAAGTTTTAATTAATGGAATTTGTGGGGAGGATATCCCCGTACCTTTACACAGAGTGCACCTAAAATGTGACCTAATATCTGGGATGGTAACTGTAGGAGTTGTCGATAGTTTGCCAGTAGAGGGAATTGACCTACTCTTAGGAAATGATTTGGCTGGATCAAAAGTATAAGTTTCTCCTATAATTACAGATAAAACAAGTGAAGTTAAAGAAACAGAAGAATTACAGGAACAAATTCCGGGAATATTTCCTATGTGGGTAGTTACCTGAGCAATGGCAATAGAGGTTCCATTGTCGGAGGTTAAATTTTCACCACAAACAGATAGCCGAGTACCTGAAAAATGTATTTGGTGATTTGGATAATCCAGACGAGCTTTTTAACAAATCTTCTGTAATTGCAGCACAACAAGCTGATCCAGAATTACATAGAATAGCATTGTCGGCTCTGACAGAAACTGAGGCAAAAGGAGTTCCAGAAGGCTATTATGTTGAGCATGGTATTCTGAGGAGGAAATGGCGACCGCATCACAGACCTGCAGATGAACACTGGACAGTTATTCAACAGATAATGGTATCGCCTAATTATCACCAGAAATTATTAAGATTAGCACATGGCTGTCCTCTAGCAGGACATAGGCGGATTCAGAAGATAAACTCACGTATAAGTCAACATTATTACTGGCCAATCCTTACAAAGAACGTGAGGCAATTTTGTAGGACATGCCATTCATACAAAATGGAGGGAAAACCGCAACCTACCATAAAACCAGCACAACTAATTCCCATAGCTGGACGTACAGCAAACAAAATCGGAACTCAGTGATGCCATTGATTCTCTAGCCAGCGGAAAAGCCCCTGGGAAGGACGGCATTACCCCTGAAATTATCAAGAGTGCCAAGCCTGCTATACTTTCAGCACTACATGAACTGCTTTGCCTGTGCTGGGAAGAGGGAGCAGTACCACAGGACATGCGCAATGCCAGTATCATCACCCTCCATAAGAACAAGGGTGACCGCGGTGACTGCAACAACTACCGTGGAATCTCCCTGCTCAGCACAGTGGGGAAAGTCTTCGCTCGAGTAGCTTTAAACAGGCTCCAGAAGCTGGCTGAGCGCATCTATCCTGAGGCACAGTGTGGCTTTCGAGCAGAGAGATCCATCATTGACATGCTGTTCTCCCGTCACCAGCTACAAGAGAAATGCCGTGAACAACAGATGCTCCTCTACGTTGCTTTCATTGATCTCACCAAAGCCTTTGACCTTGTCAGCAGACGTGGTCTCTTCAGACTACTAGAAAAGATTGGATGCCCACCAAAGCTACTAAGTATCATCACCTCATTCCATGACAACATAAAAGGCACAATTCAGCATAGCGGCACCTCATCAGAGCCCTTTCCAATCCTGAGTGGCATGAAACAGGGCTGTGTTCTCACACCTACATTGTTTGGGATCTTCATCTCCCTGCTGCTCTCTCATGCGTTCAAGTCTTCAGAAGAAGGAATTTTCCTCCACACAAGATCAGGTGGCAGGTTGTTCAACCTTGCCCGTCTAAGAGCGAAGACCAAAGTACAGAAAGTCCTCATCAGGGAACTCCTCTTTGCTGACGATGCTGCATTAACATCTCACACTGAAGAGTGTCTGCAGAGTCTCAACGACAGATTTGCGGCTGCCTGCACCAAATTTGGCCTAACTATCAGCTTCAAGAAAATGAACATCATGGGACAGGACATCGCGAATGCCCCATCCATAAATATCGGCGACAACAATCTGGAAGTGGTTCAAGAGTTCACCTACCTAGGCTCACCTATCATCAGTAAGTAACCTGTCTCTCGATGCAGAAATCAACAAACGCATGGGAAAGGCTTCCACTGCTATGTCCAGATTGGCCAAGAGAATGTGGGAAAATGGCGTACTGACACAGAACACAAAAGTCCAAGTGTATCAAGCCTGTGTCCTCAGTAACAAAAACAAGAAATGCTGGAATCACTCAGCAGGTCTGGCAGCATCTGTGGAAAGAGAAGCAGAGTTAATGTTTCGGGTCAGTGACCCTTCTTCGGAACTAACAAATATTAGAAAAGTCACAAGTGAGGTGGGTGGGGCAAGAGATAACAAAGGAGAAGGTGCAGATTGGACCAGGCCACATAGCTGACCAAAAGGTCACGGAGCAAAGGCAAACAATATGTTAATGGTGTGTTGAAAGACAAAGCATTAGTACAGATTAGGTGTGAATACACTGAATATTGAACAGCAGCAAGTGCAAACCTGAAAAAAACAGTGGGTAAGCAAACTGAACAAACTAAGATGAAATGAAATAAATGCAAAAAAAGATTGTAAAAAATGTAAATAAGAATGTAAAAGAAAAAGGAAGAAAAAATAACTAAAAATGAAAGTAAAATGGGGGGCTGTCATGCTCTGAAATTATTGAACTCAATGTTCAGTCCGGCAGGCTGTTGTGTGCCTAATCGGTAAATGAGATGCTGTTCATCGAGCTTGCGTTGAAGTTCACTGGAACACTGCAGCAATCCCAGGACAGAGATGTGAGCATGAGAGCAGGGGGGAGTGTTGAAATGGCAAGCAACCAGAAGCTCAGGGTCCTGCTTGCGGACTGAGCGGAGATGTTCCGCAAAGCGGTCACCCAGTCTGCGCTTGGTCTCCCCAATGTAGAGGAGACCACACTGTGAGCAGCGAATACAGTATACTACATTGAAAGAAGTACAAGTAAATCGCTGCTTCACCTGAAAGGAGTGTTTGGGGCCTGGGATAGTGAGGAGAGAGGAGGTAAATGGGCAGGTATTACACCTCCAGTGATTGCAGGAGAAGGTGCCCTGGGACGGGGATGAGGTGGTGGGGGTAATGGAGGAGTGGACCAGGGTGTCGCGGAGGGAATGATCCCTTCGGAATGCTGACAGGGGAAGGGAGGGGAAGATGTGACTGGTAGCGGCATCACGCTGGAGGTGGCGAAAATGGCGGAGGATGATCCTTTGGATATGGAGGCTGGTGGGATGAAAATTGAGGACAAGGGGAACCCTGTCACGGTTCTGGGAGGGAGGGGAAGGGGTGAGGGTAGAGGTGCGGGGAATGGGTCGGACACGGTTGAGGGCCCTGTCAACCACAGTGGGGGGAAATCCTCGGTTGAGGAAAAAGGAGGTCATATCAGAAGCACCGTCATGGAAGGTAGCATCATCAGAGCAGATGCGTCGGAGACGGAGAAACTGGGAGAATGGAATGGAGTCCTTACAGGAGGTAGGGTGTGAAGAAGTGTAGTCGAGGTAGCTGTGGGAGTCGGTGGGCTTATAATGGATATTGGTAGACAACCTATCCCCAGAGATGGAGACAGAGAAGTCGAGGAAGGGAAGGGAAGTGTCAGAGATGGACCATGTAAAGGTGAGAGAAGGGTGGAAATTGGAAGCAAAGTTGATAAAGTTTTCTAGTTCGGGGCGGGAGCAGGAAACGGCACTGATACAGTCATCAATGTACCGGAAAAAGAGTTGGGGGAGGGGACCTGAGTAGGACTGGAACAAAGAATGCTCGACATATCCCACAAAAAGACAGGCATAAGTAGGACCCATGCGGGTACCCATAGCGACACCTTTTACTTGAAGGAAGTGCGTGGAGTTGAAGGAGAAGTTGTTCAATGTGAGAACAAGTTCAGCCAGGCAGAGGAGGGTGGTGGTGGATGGGGACTGGTTGGGCCTCCGTTCCAGGAAGAAGCGGAGAGCCCTCAAACCATCCTGGTGGGGGATGGAGCTGTAGAGCGATTGGACGTCCATAATTAAGAGGAGGCGGTTGGGACCAGGAAATTGGAAATTGTCAAAATGACGTAGGGCGTCAGAAGAGTCACGGATGTAGGTGGGAAGAGACTGGACCAGCGGAAAAAAGATAGAGTCTAGATAGGAAGAAATATGTTCAGTGGGGCAGGAGCAGGCTGACACAATGGGTCTGCCGGGACAGTCCCGTTTGTGGATTTTGGGAAGGAGGTAGAAGCAGGCTGTCCGGGGTTGTGGGACTATGAGGTTGGAAGCCGTAGAGGGAAGATCTCCAGAGGAGATGAGGTCAGTGACAGTCCTTTGGACGGTGGCTTGATGTTCGGTGGTGGGGTCATGGTCCAGAGGGAGGTCGGAAGAGGTGTCTGTGAGTTGGCGTTGAGCTTCTGCAAGGTAGAGGTCGTTATGCCATACAACAACAGCACCACCCTTGTCTGCAGGTTTGATGACCATGTCGTGGTTAGATCTGAGAGAAAGGAGTGCCTCAAGTTCAGAGGGGGACAGGTTAGAGTGAGTGAGGGGGGCAGAGAAATTGAGACGACCAATGTCTCGCCGACAGTTTTCAATGAAGAGATCAAGAGCGGGTAAGAGGCCAGGGGGAGGGGTCCAGTACCTTGTCCTCAGTACCTTGCTCTACGGCAGCGAGGCCTGGACAACATCCATCAGCCAAGAGCAATGTCTCAATTCATTCCATCTTCGCTGCCTCCGGAGAATCCTTGGCATCAGGTGGCAGGACCGTATCTCCAACACTAAAGTCCTCGAGGCGGCCAACATCCACAGCATATACACCCTACTAAGCCAGCGGCACCTGAGATGGCTTGGCCATATGAGCCACATGGACGATGGCAGGATCCCCAAGGACACATTGTACAGCGAGCTCGTCACTGGTATCAGACCCACCGACCATCCTTGTCTCCGCTTTCAAGAAGTCTGCCAACGTGACATGAAGTCCTGTGACATTGATCACAAGTCATGGAGTCAGTTGCCAGCGATCGCCAGAGCTGGTGGACAACCACAAAGGCGGGGCTAAAGCGTGATGAGTCGAAGAGACTGATAAGTTGGCAGGAAAAAGTCAGAGGCACAAGGAGAGAGCCAATTGTGTAACAGCCCCGACAACCAATTTTATCTGTAGCACCTGTGGAAGAGTCTGTCACTCTAGAATTGGCCTTTATAGCCACTCCAGACGCTGCTCCACAAACCACTGACCACCTCCAGGTGCTTACCCATTGTCTCTCGAGACAAGGAGGCCAAAGAATATTAAGGAACCATTTAGTAGGTTATTGGTAGACTGTGTAGGACCCTTGCCAAAAAAAAAAAGAGGACATCAATATATACTTACTATCATTGATATGCCTGCTTGATTTCCAGTGGCCATTTATTTGAGGACAATTACTGATAAAGTAGTAGTAGAGAAGTTAACCCAATTCATTACGAGATATGGATTACTACTTGAAGATCAAGCGTATCAAGGTTCTAATTTCATGTCAAAAACTTTTCAAGACGTTATGAGCAATGTGAGTATCAGAGAGTTAAAATCTTCAGCATATCACCCACAGACACAGGGAGCTTTGGAGAGGTACTATCAAACTCACAAAACAATGATCAGATCACACTGTCACGAAGATCTGCATGATTGGGATAAAGGGCTAGACTGTATTTATTTGCAGCTGGAGATTCGCCGAATGAGTCTACAGGTTTTAGTCCTTTCAAATAGGTTGACTGACAAAACATATGCAAAAAATGGTCAGACAAGAACGCAAAGACAAGAAATTTTAAACCAGGGGATGAAGTATTGATATTTCTACCTTTACAGGGTGAACCATTAAATACACGGTTCAGTGGAACGTACAAAGTGATGATAAGAGTGGGTACTAAAAGCAAGAAATGTAGGAAATACTCAGCAGGTCCGGTAACATCTGTGGAGAGAGAATCAGAGCTAACGTTTCAGGTCAGTGACCCTTCATCATTAAACTGAGACTGGGACACGACACAAGGTTGACCCGATGTTTGGAGCACATGGTCAGGAGATAAAAAATCAAAATAAGAAAATCCCGCCCCAGATTTGAGAATCTGTCGATCCTCTTTGGGAAAGTGAATCAGAACAGAATGAAGGGTGAACTGTCTGACTGTCCGGAAGTGATGAAGACACAGCTCAGTCAGCATATTCCACTGGTTTATGATGCTGGAACATTCCTCATACCAAAATTATTCTACCAAGTGAAAACATTTCTTACAGCGACAATTTACGTTACCGATTGTAGGAATGTCTAACGTGATTTCTGAGTGATGGTTAAATAAATAAACTTTGCATCCATCTACAATGAACTTTGAACTTTTTTCTCATTATGTAAACAGTATCTAAAGGGTTTCGGTAACAATGTTCAGTGTTGATGAGAGTGGGATCTGGGTGAGCAGCTGCTGAATGTAACAGGGTCAGGACTGGATGTTATGACCAAGAAGGGAGGAGAGCACTGTGAATTCAGTCCCACTTCTGCACAGGTCACCAAGTATTATTTCAAGTATTCCCACTTACACATATAGATCATCAAGTAACTATTTTTCACAGAATTGAAAACATTAACCAGGTTTCTTTATTGAACAACAAAATTATCAGGTTATTAGAAAATAAGTCTAAACTAGTAATGACATAAAACACACACACAGATTAAAATTTTTAAAGTGCCAACATTGAATTTTAAAGACCCTTTTTTTACCTGAGCATCTCACACTCACGCACACAGACATATATGTACACCAGTTAACTGAAAAATAATTTTAAAAAGGTATTTTTGGATCAGAGCTCTGTTACAGGCAAAAAAAAACACCCAAGGCAGATCACTTGCCCACCCCTGAAGAAAACAGATGAGACACGTTGCACCAAAGCTGTCACACAGTCCAACCTCTGAGTACATGCAGGCAGGCCACCTATATTCATTGAAAAAAGTTCTCTTCAGGCGGCGCTGAGAAGCATCTCTAGCAAACGCTCCTAACTGTGAGGTCATTAATTAATCTGATCTCGTGGCACAATACCAGGTCGAGTAAAGCCTGCTGTCTGTTTGGCTCCAGGACACATTGTTCTAAGAAATTATCCCTGAAAAAATCTATGTACTCCTCATCTAGCCTATCTCTGCCCATCTGATTTTTCAGTTTATATGTAGATTAATGTCCCTCATAAGTATTTCTCTACCTTTCTGACAAGGTGCCATTATTTCTTCCTTTCTACCCCTTCCTACAATCTGGTTAATGCTAGGTGGCCTATACAGCACTCCCAGAAGTGACTTCTTGTGTAAATGATTTCTCACCTCTACACAAACAGCTTCTACATCCTGGTCTCCTGTTTCTCTATTGCGCTAATACCATCATTAATTCACAGAGCTACACCTGCACCTTTTCCGAGCTTCCAGTCCTTCCTAAATGCCATACACCCTTCAATATCCAGGACCCAATCTCTGTCCCAATCTATGTTATCCAGTAAATCACTCCCTGCTGCTTCTCCATGTATTTATTACAAAATAAAATGCTAAAATATTTTGAAGATCATGTATATTCAGCCAACCCATTAGAAATATATCAATTTATTGAGTGTGAAATGCTCATATAGAACTGAAACATGCAATCTGACTGTGAAGTTACATTTAATTTGTGAAGATTGTACAGCTGGATTAAGAGAAAACAGTTGAGAACACGTTGGACCATTGTAATGATATTTTCTGATAACTTTACTTATGTTGATGTATAATTTTGGAAAACATTGTGTCTCATAGCAGGCATGTGAGAATATGATGCAATATTTATGTGAGCCTCATGTTCTGGAATTCTCTGCCGAAACCTCTAACACTCCAACACCTCCTTTCACACCCTCCTTAAAATTGAAAGCTTTGAGCAGTATTTTGGAGAGGAGTCAGTGCTGTCTTTTACCCTGATTTCTCAGTAATCATTTAAAACCATTCTGGTTCAATCTCTTCCTTTAATCCTGCACAGCAACAGTGACAATAACTTTGTAGATTTGATGTTTGAGACCCAGGAGAAATTCCTGAATTCCTGGGCACATTTGTAACACAGAGATATAGAATCATCGAGTCATTTACAGTGCAGAAGGAGGCCATTTGTCCCATCGAGTCCATGCTGGCTCTCTGTAGAGTCATCCAATCAGTCCCATTCACCTGCTCGATCCCCGTAGCCCAGCAAGTTTATATACTTCAAGTGTCAATCCAACTTCCTTTTGAAATCATTGTCTCTGCTTCCAATACCCTCATAGGCAGAATGTTCCAGATTATTTATTATCAAAGTTTAAGGGAGGGAAAGAAATTCAATCACTGATCTATTTATGGACAGATGATTGGAAAAAGGGAAGTAAGTTAAGAGAAAACAAAGGATTAACAACCTGTTTGTAACATAGAAATTGGGAGCTCAAGTCTGCAATAAATCCACTAAAGACCTTTTGTCAGGAACGATCTGAATCAGAAATTTAAAATAACCTGCTTGGAAACCAAAAGGGGAAAATCTGGGAGCTGAAAAGATAATGAAGACAAATAAACGACCATAACAAAACCCTTTTAGTCTAACATTAGAAAATGGCACATTTTGATTGAAAGATGTTTTTGCTGCAAGACAATGTAACTGCTGAAACGTTGGCAAGCCTGCGTGAAGACCAGTTAAAGCTATGGCTAGGGAGGTACAAGTGAAAATAAGGTGAAATGAACTGAGGTCCTTAATGTGCTGGCTCAGCACTTAGGACACAGTTCCATTCCGGAACAGGTAGATGAGGAATTAACCCCTGAAACTGTCCCATCTCCCATGGCCAGAATAGAACAGGAATAACTCAGGATGTAACTGGAGTTTCAGGAAAGAGAAAAGGAAAAACAGAAAGAGGAAAGAGAAACAGAAAGAGAGAGAGAGAGGAAGAGACAGAGAGGAGAAAGAAATGTTACTCAACTAGAAAAATTGGAAATGGCTCAAGCAGAGAGAGAGCTGAGACAATTGGAGGCTGCTCGGGAAAATCTCTCTTCACCCACTAACCGCCAAATCTCCCGAACCCGGAATCAGGCTTTGAGGGTCTTAAGTATGCTAATTTTGTTGCAAAATTTGAAGAGAGTGAGGTGGAACCATTTATTTTGCCACTTTTGAGAAGCTAACGGCACGACTACAATGGCCACAAGAAATGTGGGCCCTTAAACTTCAGGGTCAGGTAACAGGGAAGGCTCAAGGGGTCTATTCTATACTGACCACTGAAATGTCTGCTAATTACAAGCAGACCAAAGCTGCCATCCTTAGTGATTATGAGTTGGACCCAGAGGCATATCACTAACAATTCAGGAAAGCTTGGAAGAAACCCCTGCAGAGTTATCAGGAATTTGAAAGGGAAAAACAAATCAGCAGCTCCAATCTGTAAAAATACAGCACAGCTGTGATGAATTACATGAGCGAATATTGTGCAAAGAATTCAAAAATTGCCTACCGTCTAACCGAAGAGTGGACTTGTAAGAGCAGAGAGTCCACATAGCTAGAGAGGCCACAGTTCTTGCCGATAGCTATGACTTCACACATAGGACTGGCTACTCAGACAGATCCTTACAAAGCCACCCCCACATACTGTGGGAGGATAAGAAGAGAGTGTGGGGTAGAAAGGGAGCCACACCTGGAAAAGGAAGTAGAAACAAGGGTGCAAAGGTGTCCACTCCAGGCACACAAATAGAAACGCTAGAGACCAGTATGCTCCCACTATAACAAAGTGGGTGACTCCAGGCCAGACTGCTGGAGGTTAAACAGAAAACCAGTGGGTTTAATAGGTCTCCAAAAGGTTGGTCCCACGGAGGATACCCCAGTAAAGAGCAAAGCAGGACCAGCAGAGATTCCTTATGGGAGACCTTGGACCCTCGGAGGGAATTCCAGGAGATGAACAAGTCCATTGTCATGCTCAGGGATACAGGGGCGACTGAGTACCTAATGTTAGAGAACAGCCTAAGTGATCAGTGGAGTGGGAGGAGGTTACCTGTCTGTTCCCCTCCATTGAGTCCACTTCCAGTGTGACCCAGTCTCAGGCCCCTTAACCATAGGAATTGCCCCAGAGTAGCAGGGATAGACTTCCTACTGGGAAATGATTTGGCTGGTAGCAAGATAATAGTAACCCCTATAATCTCAAAGCAGCCCAGTGAAACCAGGGAAACTGAACTACTACAGGAGCAAGTACCAGGGATCTTCCACAATTGTGTAGTGTCTCGGTCCCAAGCCAGACAGGCCCGATTAGTTGAGAGTGAAAAAGTGCTCCAGCTGGATGAGCCAGAGGTCTGGTTAGCTGAAACATTCTTGATGGAACAATGGGAAGGGGAGGAGGTTCTCAGCCAAGCCGACCTAATTCACCCCCAGCAAGCAGATCCTGAATAAAGCATGTAGCACAGACGGCTTGTTCTGAGGCAGAGGCCACTCCGACCCCTGAGTGTTACCACTTCCGAGAGGGGGTAGTAATATGAAAGTGGAGACCTCCCAGGAGGAGGAGTCGACAGTGTTCCACCAGACTGTAGTTCTGCCAAAAAAACAGCCAGTGATTTTAAGGATAGCCCATGCTATCCCGATGGATGGACATGTCGGTACTTGGAAAATTTTAATCCGAGTAAGTAAACACTTTTTCTTGCCTCACCTCCAGTCCGATGTGGTCGAATATTGCAAAACCTGACAAGCTTTCCAGGTTACAGGTAAATCCCAGTCCACAATTAAACTGCCCCACCCTCAAACAGGTTTCGGGATTCAGTGAACCATTTGACCAAGTGTTGATGGACTGTGTGGAACCACTAACCAAAAGCAAGCCCAGTCAACTGGTGAATGATTGGAAAAGGGTGGAAGTAAAGGAGGGAGCCAGGAGGAGTCAGTCGAGGGGGAGGAGACACCAGTTGAACCCCCAGCTACCAAACTGGCAAACACAGAAATCTTAAAAGACTTAACCACCCAGCTGACACACCTCACACACAAGCAGCAGGAGGACATGTCCACCCAGCTAAAGAAATTCAAAGAGATCTGTAAAGATCAGCCAGGGTGTTCGTGGTTCATGGCTTGGATATGGGAGACATGCTACCAGTTAGTTAGGCGGGATCCCTGACGGCGAAGCTCTGAGAAGATAGTTCAGATTAGACTGGGAACCAAGAGAAATTTGTATTTACTATTTTCCTGCCAATTCTGTCACTGGACCTGTACCTGACACAATTTGGAAAGAAATGCTGAAACCAGGACGGTCTGTTAACAACCTGCCTTCCAGAAATCATTCCACTGTATTAGATACTAATGTTCTGCAGCTTGGGGAATCCATACGGCGGTATACAAATTACCGAATGTTGTTCTCAACATTGATCACCCTAGCATCCCCACTAATAAAGGCACTAACACAAAAAGCCAAGGTGAAATGGACAGGGACGTGCCAGGAGGCGTTTACAAACTTGAAAACCATCTCACTGAATGAGCTCATATTAGCTCTCCCAGACTTCAGCAAAGTTTTACGTGTGAATGAAAGAATGAATGAAAACATCTTTACTTCTTTATTTCTTTTTAATGAAAAACAAGGAAAGAAAAAGCATTAAGTAGAAATCATTTTTTTCTGTGAGTGGTAAAGGTGTCATGAATGGATGGAAACCCCCTTGTAAATTATGTTTTGTGCATTTGAGTATTAATGTCAACCCCCATTTTGTTTGGTAAGTTCAGTTTTAGCAGTTCCACTTGTTAAAATGGAGGAAAGATATCATGGGACAGCAACTTCTAAAGGGTTTAGTGTTTAGGAACAAGAATAGCCTATCCAACCTGCCTGGATTTGAAACTCTAATAGTGTGCGGGTACAGCCTGTTTCAGTCTGCAGCTGCCTTTGGTCAGATTAGTCCAGCTGCCTGAACCTGCAAATCTCTCTCTAAGACAGTCTGCAAAAGCCAGAAAAATGAAAGAAAACACAGACTGCACACAGTGAACAAAACTAAAGGCACAGTTTACAAAAACAGCAAAAAAACCTGCTCTCGGCGAGCTTCCTGTCCAACTAAAAGGTGGCTTTACCCAAAATAAGTTACCTCCATTTATATCTGAGATTGTAAAGAAGAAGAAATTTGTAAGAGAATCGATATTTCCAACAGCTTCTCCTGAATTCGACATTCCCAGTTGGTGATCTCCAGTCATTGGACTCTTTTTGATAATTTAATTGAACACGAGTTTTAATTGAAATTCATGCAGTTCGCAGTTCTATTTAATAAATGCCCTTGCCTTTTTATGCCTTTAACCTTTCCCTGAATGTTTGTAAGCATTCGTGGTGAAGTTAATCACCTTTCCCAGTTTAAGATTGTGCAAATAAATCCTCCTTCTTTGATTTAACTCTAACAACCGTGTTGTTGTTGTGGTCATTTATTGTCAGGTTTAAGAGAGGAAAATAAATTCAATCACTAATCTATTTATGGACAGGTGTAGCAAAAACAGGGAAATTTGTTCAGAGAAAAAAATAAACAGATTCAAAAACAAAACCTGTTCATAACAATGATCAAGAGTAGACTGATGGGGCAGTAATTGGCCGGGTTGATTTTGTCCTGCTTTTCGTGTACAGGACATACCTGGACAATTTTCCACATTTTCCACAGTGGTGTAGCTGTAGTGGAACAGGTTGAGCAGGGGTGCAGCTAGTTCTGGAGCACAGAGCTTCAGTATAAAATGAAAAAAAATGGTTCATTAAGCAATTTGTTCACTGGACTGTATCTAATATCCATGCTCACATTTCCCAGATGACAGACCCCCTGGAGGTTGGTCTTTGCTATTAATAAGGGCTCCTCTGAAGAAGTCTCTACATTGGTGTTTCACCTAAGAAATGGGATACCCTGTAATTTACCAGATCGAACTCATTTACTACCCTATTCTTGCAGCCGTCAGTATTCCTGGTAAGACAGTCAAATACCAGAATAAAAGTTAAATATCAATGTGTGATTCTTCATGTTATATTTTCCCTGTTTGATGGCATCTGTTAAGTGGCAAGTTACTCTCCTGTTATCTTAATATGATTTCTGAATTACAGTTATATTGTTTCTTGAATTTTCAACACAGAAAATGCTAAAATATCAATTCTGGTTAATGTTTACACTGGAAACTTTTCTGAAGTCTATATGAACATCAGATCAAAAATAAATAAGCAATTTTAAATGTGCTGATGTTGTTAGTGGGTTGACTTTGTAACCAAGGATTCTAAGAGTTATTGTACTGTAATTTTATTTCCGTTTGACAAAGCATGTAACTGCAGAATTTCTCTTGTTTCCATGGATTTGAATTCAGCTTTGATTTTGTTTCTCAATGCAAGTGGAAGGGAACTCCTGGTGATTCCTGTTACTGAAGCATGATCCAATCCACAAGATTTTTCCATTCTGCACTTTTCCTGGCCAATGTTTAAAAAGAAGAGGAGAATTCACTGTCAATGCAGTACAAACTATAACCTAACAGGGTGAGATTGTGCTCTCCATGTTGTACAGACCATAACCCAAAAGGACGAAAGTGTGCTCTCCATGTTGCACAGACCGTCACCCAACAGGACGAGAGTGTGCTCTCCATGTTGTACAGACCGTAACCCAACAGGACGAGAGTGTGCTCTCCATGTTGTACAGACCGTCACCCAACAGGACGAGAGTGTGCTCTCCATGTCGTACAGACCGTAACCCAACAGGACGAAAGTGTGCTCTCCATGTTGTACAGACCGTCACCCAACAGGACGAGAGTGTGCTCTCCATGTTGTACAGATGTTACCCAACAGGACGAGAGTGTGCTCTCCATGTCGTACAGACCGTAACCCAACAGGACGAGAGTGTGCTTTCCATGTTGTACAGACCGTCACCCAACAGGACGAGAGTGTGCTCTCCATGTCGTACAGACCATAACCCAACAGGACGAGAGTGTGCTCTCCATGTTGTACAGACCGTCACCCAACAGGACGAGAGTGTGATCTTCATGTCGTACAGACCGTCACCCAACAGGGGGAGAATGCACTCTCCAGAATAATAAAAACAAAATACTGCAGATGCTGGAAGTCTGAAATAAAAACAGAAAGTTCTGAAAATACTCAGCAGGTCTGGCAGTATCTGTGGAGAGAGAAGCAGAGTTAACATTTCAGGTCTGTGACCCTTCATTAGAACTGGCAAATATTAGAATGTTAAATGTTAGGTTTCAAGTAAATAAAGTGGGGGTGAGCAAAGAGATATGTTGATAGGACAGAGGGTGACAGAGAATAACTGACCATAAGGTCATGGAGCAAAAGCAAACGGTATGTTAATGGTGTGCTGAAAGGCAAAGTGTTAGTGCAGAGAGGGTGTTAATCGACAGAAAAATGAACAACCCTCGCCTAAAGCACCAAGATGAAAAAAAAGACAGTTGGTAGGCACATGGTAAATAAAAAATGAATTACGAAACAAACTAAAATAACATCAACAAATAAGAAATAGCAAATAATAACGAAAAGAAAACAAAAATAAAAAGGGGGCTGTCATGCTCTGAAATTATTAAACTCAATGTTCAGTCCAGCAGGCTGTAGTGTGCCTAATCCGTAAATGAGATGCTGTTCCTCGAGCTGGCGTTGATGTTTACTGGAACACTGCAGCAAGCCCAGGACTGATATGTGGGCATGACAGCAGGGGTGTATGCTGAAATGGCCAGCAACCAGAAGCTCAGAGTCATGCTTTTGGACTGAGCGGAGGTGTTCCGCAACGTGGTCACCCAATCTGCATTTGGTCTCCCCATTGCAGAGGAGAGCACATTGTGAGCAGTGAATACAGTAGACAACATTGAAAGAAGTACAAGTAAATTGCTGCTTCACCTTAAAGGAGTGTTTGGGCCCTGGGCTAGTGAGTAGAGAGGAGGTAAAATGGAAGGTATTACACCTCCTGCGACTGCAGGGGAAGGTGCCATGGGAAGGGAATGAGGAGTTGGGGGCAATTGAGGAGTGGACCAGAGTGCTGCAGAGGGAATGTTCCCTTCGGAATGCTGACAGGAGAGGGGAGTGGAAAATGTGTTCAGTCGTGCCATCATGCTGGACATGACAGAAATGGCAGAGGATGATCCTTTGGATGTGGAGGCAGGTGGGGTGGAATGTGAGGACAAAGGGATCCCTGTGGCAGTTCTGGGATGAAGGGGAAGTGGTGAGGGTAGAGGTGTGGTAAATAGGCTGGACACGGTCAAGGGCCCTGTCAACCACAGTTGGAGGTGTTAATCCTCGGTTGAGGAAACAGGAAGACATATCAGAAGACTGTCGTGGAAGGTTGCATCATCAGAGATGAGTCGGAGATGGAGAAACTGGGAGAATGGAGTGTCCTTCCAGGAGGCAGGGTGTGAAGAAGTGCAGTCGAGCTATCTGTGGGAGTCAGTCGGCTTATAATGATTATTAGTAGACAGTCTATCCCCAGAGATGGAGACGGAGAAGTCAAGGAAGGGAAGGGAAGTGTTAGAGATGGACCATGTAAAGTGAGAGAAGGGGGAAATTGGAAGCAAAGGTGATAAAATTTTCTATTTCGGGGCGGGAGCAGGAAACGGCACTAATACAGTCATCACCTGCCTCCACATCCAAAGGATCATCCTCCGCCATTTCCACCACGTCCAGCGTGATACCACTACTAAATGCAAGTTGCCTCCCCCCCTAATGTCAGCATTCTGAAGGGATCGTTCCCTCCGTGACATCCTGGTCCACTCTTCCATTACCCCCAACACCTCGTCCCCTTCCCACGACATCTTCCCATGCATCACAGTAGGTGTAACACCTGCCCTTTAACCTTCTGTTTTCACATGATCCAAGGCCCCAGAAATACCTTTCAGATGAAGCAGCGATTTCCTTGTACTTCTTTCCATGTAGTATACTGTATTCACTGCTCACAATGTGGTCTGCTCTGCACTGGGAAGACCAAACGCAGATTGGGTGACCACTTTGCGGAACACCTCCGCTCAGTCCAAAAGCATTACTCTGAGCTTCCGGTTGCTTGCCATTACAACATACGCCCCTGCTGTCATGCCCACATATCAGTCCTGGGCTTGCTGCAGTGTTCCAATGAACATCAACGTCAGCTCGAGTAACAGCATCTCAATTACCGATTACACACAGCCTGCCGGACTGAACATTGAGTTTAATAATTTCAGAGCATGAAGGGCCCCCTTTTTTGTTTATTTTTATTTTTCATAATTTATTATTTTTATTTGTTTATTTTATTTTAGTTTGTTTAATCATTCATTTTTTTACCGTGTGCCTACCCACTGATTTTTTTCATCTTTGTGCTTTCGGCCAGGGTTGTTCATTTTTCTGTCCATTAACATCCTCTCTGCACTAACTCTTTGCCTTTCAGCACACCATTAACATACCGTTTGTCTTTGCTCCAAGATCTTCTGGTCAGTTATTCGCTGTGACCCTCTGTCCTATCAACAACTTGACTTTTGTTATCTCTTGCCCCACCCTCGCTTTATTTGCTTAAAACCTGTTACATTTGTAACATTTGCCAGTTCTGAAGAAGGGCCACTGACCTGAATGGTTAACTCTGCTTCTGTCTCCACAGATGCTGCCAGACTTGCTGTGTATTTCCAGCATATCTTGCTTTTATTTCAGATTTCCAGTATCTCCAGTATTTTGCTTCTATTTTAGAATGAAAAGACAGTCCTGTTCTGAATTTGTTGAACTCAGTGTTGAATCCAGAAGGCTGTCGAGTGTCTAATCTGAAGATGAGGTGCTGTTCCTCGAACTTGCGTTGATGTTGACTGGAACACTGCTGTAGGTCAAGGACATGGAACAGGGTGGTCTTTTATTATCGTAAACAATAGAAAGCTTGGGGTCATGTTTACAGAATGAGTGGAGGTGTTCCACAAAGCAGTCACCCAAATGCGTTTGGATTCCCCAATGTAGAGATAATCACATTGTGAACGGTGAATACAGTATAGTAAATTGAAAGAAGTACAAGTAAATTGCTGCATCATACGGAAGGAGTGTTTAGGGCCTTGGCTAGTGAGGAAAGCAGAGGTAAACGGGCAGGTATTACACCTCCTGTGATTGCATTAAAGGTGCCGTGTAAAGGGGATGAGGTATTGGGGGTGAGGGAGGAGTGGATCAAGGTGTCATGGAGGGAGCGGTCCCTTCAGAATGCTGAGAGGGGAGGGGCAGAGAGGGGAAGATGTATTTGGTGGTGGCATCATGCTGGAGGTGGTGGAAATGGAAGAGGATAATCCTTTGGATGTGAATGCTGGTTGGTTGGGAAGTGAGGACAAGGGAGCCCTATCACAGTTCTGGGAGTGAGGGGAAGGGGTGTTGTTGTCGAAGGTAGTATCATCAGAACCCAACAGGGCGGAGCCGAAGTGCAGTTACTCGTTTTTGGAGGCTCTGGTGTTTTGGATACCAGAATTCCCCAGAAAGAAAGTCAGTACTTTTACTTTTACCACAGTATATTTTTCACTATCTGAGGCCAAGAACGTTTTTTGCATTTTAATTTCCCTTACATTGTGCCACAGATTTCCCTGCGACAAATAAATAGTTCTTTAAATAAAAATTACACATTTAATTCGGATCTGGAAACCCTATATTTCCATACTGTCTTATTCAACTTGAAATAATTCTTCAAAATGATTGGGGACAGTTTCGAGGTAAATTTAATGTTTTCTGTTTCTTCCAGTTAACTTGGTGGCGATTGTGATTTTGTCTCGAGGAAAGTGCGGTCTCTCCAAATGTATCACTCACTATCTGGTGGCCATGGCAGTGGCGGATCTAATGGTGATTATCATCCATGTGATATTACACCGGATTAATATCATGTACTTTCCAGTTAGTTTCCTGTTTATAACTCCTGTGTGTCTGGTAAATGTTGTTGGATACACTGTAGCTTTAGACTGTTCTGTCTGGTTTACTGTCGCCTTCACTTTTGATCGCTTTGTAACAATTTGCTGTCAGAAGCTACAATCAAGATATAACACAGAGAAAACAGCGACCATGGTTATCGCCATCTTGTTTGTGGTGAGCTGTCTTGTAAATATTCCCTATTACTATACAGGTGACCCTGTATTTATAATTGACAATGTGCCTTGGTATTGTGATGCTACAACTGATTACCTCACCTCTCCCTTGTGGAGGGTATACGCGTGTATCAAAGGCATCATAACCCCTATCTTACCAATCCTTTTAATTCTGTTGTTCAATGCTTTGACTGTCAGACACATTGTGTTGGCAAATCGAGTTCGCAGGGACTCCGGAGAAACAGTGAGAATCAGAATGATCCAGAGGTGAGGAATCGGAGGAATTCCATGATTTTACTTTTCACTATTTCTGCCAATTTCATACTATTGTGGATGACGTATGTTGTTCTTGTGATAGACCGGCCAGTGGAAAACTTTAATTACACAGACAAATATTACAGTAACCTGATATATATTGCACAACAAGTTGGATTTATGTTGCAGCTTCTCAGTTCCTGCACAAACACTTGTATCTATGGACTGACACAGAGAAAATTCAGAGAGGAGTTGAAGAATGGAGTGAAATATTTGTTTACATTGAATGGGAAATTGTGTTGATAACAAGGAATGAACAACGATCTGGAGCAGGGCTTATAGATTTCTCAGTCACTTCCTTGTGGACAGGTGAAAAACAATGAGAAGACTTATTATCTTTTACAAGACTTTGGATAGTGCTGTATAATTACCAATAATATTAAAGATGAATGTTAATGTAGATAAACAAAGTGATATAACATAAAATATCCAGATGTTAATTTAACTGCTAAATTTGTGGAGTTGCAGTGACCTTACACCATCAAAAGACATCAAAGTATTTCCCAATAAAGGAGCAGGAACAATAAATGGCCAATTCTGCACCCTTCGAACAACCTCAGGCAGTATTTTTTAGTTTAGTTTTTAGAGATACCGCACTGAAACAGGCCCTTCGGCCCACTGAGTCTGTGCCGACCATCAACCACTCATTTATACTAATCCTACACTAATCCCATATTCCTACCACATCCCCACCTGTCCCTATATTTCTCTACCACCTACCTATACTAGGGGCAATTTATAATGGCCAATTTACCTACCAACCTGCAAGTCTTTTGGCTTGTGAGAGGAAACCGGAGCACCCGGAGAAAACCCACGCAGTCACAGGGAGAACTTGCAAACTCCACACAGGCAGTACCCAGAATTGAACCCGGATCGCTAGAGCTGTGAGGCTGTGGTGCTAACCACTGCGCCACTGTGCCACCCTAACAGTATGTTTTGACAATCATTACAATTCACCATTGGATCAATTCATGTCAACTTTCTTTTTTCAAGAATAAATTTAGAAGGTTAGAAAAGGTACAAATGCAGAAAAAAGTTCCTCAGAAGAGGCCAAGATGGATTCAGTGTTAGAGAAACATTTCATCTTTACTGGTTCCTTGACTCTCTCACACACCCATAGAAGATCTCGTTCTGCCCTCAGATTTCCTGTCCCAAGTCAGTTGATGGATTCTTGATTGTTTCTTCTCCACAGATGGTTCATGCTGGACTACATGAAGCAGCCTCACTGTCCTCTGTGTGGATGTTTCTCCAGGGTCATCCTGGAATGCAAAGATATCCCCTGTGTCTCTTCACTAACAGCAAACTTTATAAACCCTTTCCCTCACCTTCTCCTCTCTCACCTCCAACAACGAGTGAAAAACTCTGCACCTTCTTTTCATCTAAATTTAAAAGCAACTTTTCACCAGCTCCTGTTGAAATCAGCCTTCGATTGCCCACCAAAACAACCCTTTCTGTCCTAAACAAAGCTCTTTCACCAATCTCTCTCCTTTCTCCCCTCAGTCTCTGTGCAAATGCGTCTAGTCCATGAAAGACACCTCCTACAACCTTGAGATTATTTCTACTCAAATAATAATCACTCCTGTTCTCAGTCCTCATATTAGTTGATATTTGACATGTGTCTCTATTCTCACTTTCTTCCCCATCCCTTTCAAAACCACTATTGTCACCCCTTCCTCAAAAGTCAAGGCCCAATCCCTTTGTTCTTAAAAAAAAACTCCAATCCCATCTCACATCTCTCTTTCCTCTCCAAATTCCTTCAGCATGTTTTCGCCTCCCAAAACCGTGTGCATCCTTCCGACTATATTATATTTGACTCCCTTCAATCAGGTTTCCACCCCGCCACAATCTTCAAACTGTCCCAAACAAAGTGAAATATCACACCTTCTGTGACAGTTATTGTAACGCTCTATCCATCCACAAGACCTCCTCAGTCTCTCTGCAATCTTTGACATGGTTGACCATGCAATTCTCCTTCAATGTCTCTGATTCATTCACCAGATAACTGGTACTGTCCTCATGTCATTCTACTCTTACCTGTTGACCTGTTTTTCCTTGGAGCCTCCAAGTATCTACTCCAGCGTTCCAGCTGTTCTTTCCCATTTCCATGCTGCCCTTGAAAGATATGATCAGAACATAAAGGGTCAGCATCCACATGTACACTGACAACATCTATTTCTACTTCTCCTTTACTACACTCTACCCTGACACTGCCAATGAGTTTCAGATTGATTGAATGATGTACAACATTTATGATTCACAGTTTCTTCCAGTTAAACATTGGGAGGACAGGAGTCACCATCTTCATGTCCACAGCACAAACTCTGTACCTTCTATTCTCTACTAATATCCCTTGGACTTTGTCTCAGTTGGACCCATAATATTAAGAACCTTGGCTCCCTGTTCGATCCCACGATGAGCTTCAGGAATTCATATTCTCTCCTCACAAAGACCACCTACTTCCATAACATCGAAGTCCTGCATTCACTCCACAGTCCACGTGCTGTTGAAACGCTCATCCCTGCTCATGTCATCTGGAGACTCACTTTATCCAATGTGGTCCTGGTCGACAGTCCACTGACAAGATTAACAAAGCTCAGCTCCACTAAAACTCTGCTGTCCACATCCGATCCCATCCAAGCTCCTCTATCCACCAAGCATATTCTTGTTGATCTACATTAGTTCCTAGGATCCTCAAAACCTTGAACTTAAAGTTCAGATACTTATGTTTAGATCATTACTTATGATAATATCTTTCTATATCAGGAACATTCTCCAGCCTGACTAAAACCCACCCTCCACTCACAACTCTCTTTTGCTCTAACACCCATGTTAATGCTCCATCCCTTTGCCCTACCATACCCAGTGATGCCTTCAATCATCAAAACTCCATCTAGGGATCTAAATGACAATTAAATCTAAAGCATTTATCTTCATTTCTGCCACTAGTTCATCCATTTTATAATGGATTCAGAGAAGGAGCCTTTAATTATTTTTAATATTATTCTTTTCATTGACCTTACTCCCTGATGCATTATGACTGTTAAAATCTTTGTCCCCTCCTGTCCTACTTTGCTGCCTGTGGTCAAATCATTACACTGCTCTGGTTCCCGGTAATTTTCTATTTTTTTTGATAAATCCCCCTTCACCTGAACCCTCCCCCATTCTTTTACTTTAATGCCCTGTCCATATTCCTGGTTATACGATTCATCAGGACAATAATCTCAGCCTGGTTTATGTGGAATCTGTACCAATGGAACAGCTCCCTGTTTTCCCAGTGCCCCATGAATTGAAGCTCCTCCTTTCCACACCACACACTGAGCCACACATTTCATTCCTTAATCTTCTTGACCCTATTCCAATTGGTCAGTGATCCAATTAACAATAAGTGATTATTTGGTGTGGCACAGTGGCGCAGTGGTTAGCACTGCAGCCTCACAGCTCCAGCGACCCAGGTTCAATTCTGGGTACTGCCTGTGTGGAGTTTGCAAGTTCTCCCTGTGACTGCGTAGGTTTCCTCCGGGTGCTCCGGTTTCCTCCCACAGCCAAAAGACTTGCAGGTTGATAGGTAAATTGGCCATTATAAATTGCCCCTAGTATAGGTAGGTGGTAGGGGAATATAGGGACAGGTGAGGATGTGGTAGGAATATGGGATTAGTGAAGGATTAGTATAAATGGGTGGTTGATGGTCGGCACAGACTCGGTGGGCCGAAGGGCCTGTTTCAGTGCTGTACATCGAAATCTAAATTATGTTTGAGTTTCTACATTTTAATTTGGACCCTAACTTCTCAAACACTCTCACGAGAACATCATTCCTGTTTTTATATATTTTCTATGTTCCTATATGGACCATGACTGCTGGATCCTCCCCCATCCACTCCAAATTCAGATCCAGCTGTGAATAGGTGTCTTTCATCTTGGCAATGGGAAGGCACACAACCTTTGGAATTCCAAGTCATGGATAAAAGTATCCATCCCCTGACTATACTGTCCCCTATCATTGTCACATTCTGTTTTTCTGCCCCAATTGAATGGCTTCCTTTATCATGGTGCTATGGTCAGTTTGTTCATCCACCCTGCAGTCCTTGTTCTCATCCACACTGGTAGAAAGTATCTCATGCCTGTTGGTCAAAGTCAAGAGCCAAGGCTCCACCATCACTAAATGCTGGATCTCCAGACCTGCCTGACTCACAGTCACATCCTCCTTTCCCTGACCATTGACTAACTCCGAACTTGAAATAAACCTAAGAGGTGTGACCCCCCTGCTGGAACATTGTGTCCAGGTAACTCTCCCCCTCTCTGAGGGTGCACAATTAGATTAGATTAGATTAGAGATACAGCACTGAAACAGGCCCTTCGGCCCACCGAGTCTGTGCCGAACATCAACCACCCATTTATACTAATCCTACACTAATCCCATATTACTACCAAACATCCCCACCTGTCCCTATATTTCCCTACCACCTACCTATACGAGTGACAATTTATAATGGCCAATTTACCTATCAACCTGCAAGTCTTTTGGCTTGTGGGAGGAAACCGGAGCACCCGGAGAAAACCCACGCAGACACAGGGAGAACTTGCAAACTCCACACAGGCAGTACCCGGAATTGAACCCGGGTCCCTGGAGCTGTGAGGCTGCGGTGCTAACCACTGCGCCACTGTGCCGCACAATGTATGCAGCTCGGACTCCACCTCAACAACTCGAGACAAAGTTACTCGAGCTGCAGACACTTAACCACAGATCTGCTTGTCCAGTATCACAATGCTCTCCACAAGCTCCCACATATTGCAGTTATGGCACATCTGCTCTGCCATGTCTGTAAATCCTTATTTATTTATTTGATTACGATACTAGGGACTAATTTAGTAAAGTAATAACAAGTTACAGTCTTGGACAGTTACAGACTTGGAACACCAGTAAAGTTTCTGACTGATAATGGAGGGGAGTTTGCCAGTGACGTGTTCAGAGACATGTGTGAAGATGTCAACATCATGAGCATGAATATCACAGCTGAAAGTCCTTTCAGTAATGGACTCTGTGAAAGGAATCAGGTGGTGATTACTGAAGTATTGCAAAAAAATAAATAAATAACTGATGAATCACACTGCAATAATAAAAGCAAAATACTGCAGCTACTGGAAATCTGAAATAAAAAGAATTAGTGCTGGGAAATACTCAGCAGGTCTGGCAGCATCTGTGGAACGAGAAGCAAAATTAACGTTTCAGGTCAGTGACCGCATTGCCAGTTGACATCCACCCTGGCACGGGCGGTTCACACAAAGAATTCACTCCAGATAGTTGGCGGCTATCGTCCCTATTAATTAGTTTATGTGTGATACCCCAAATTGCATTTTGTTCTGTGCAATAGTCCTCCTGTGCTAGAAGCTACCATAATTAGTTCCATTTCACTGCATAACTGACTAATTGAAAATTCGAAGAGCACTGAACCATTGTTTAAGACCATCTGAGACTGACTTCAAATCAGGAGATTTAGTATCCTATAAATCAGAGAGTCAGACATAACGATAAGACCCAGGGAAGGCAATATGTGGTGTTGGGAAGACATTAATGAGCAAAAATGACAATAAAATTGTTAAGTTTCTTTCATCATGATGAGTCAACATTTATTACAATATCTCAGACTCTGACCGACCAATAGAAGTAAATGAGGTAACATGTGCCACAGATGCTCATGTGTTTAGTAATAAAGGTTCTGAGGAACAGAATGGGGTAGATCAAGGGCAGGTAGTGGGAATTGGATGGTCATGACAGGTCTATCACATCCACAGACCAATTACCCAGACTGGGTACTGGGGTGATATAAATTCCAGAGTGTTCCTGTGATTCGAGGGCTGTAACAGTTGTACGGTGTTACTGGCAAGGTGAAATATTAGTTGAACATTCAGGATCATGGTGAATAAATGAGGTCCATGGACTGGCAGAATGGGTTTATAAGAGTGTTGTGCAGGAACTCACAGTTTAAGTACTGATAGTGAGACCAGAAATCACCTTTTTGAGAGAAAGAGCCTCTAATAGATTATTTTTATTCTTTCATGGGATGTGGGCGTCATTGGCAAGGCCAGTATTTGTTTCCAGTCCCTAATTGACCTTGTGAAGGTCTTGTCGAGCCACCGTCTTGAACTACTGCAGTCCATCTGGTGCAGGTACACCCACTGCTGTTGAAAAGGGAGATCTTGCAGTTGTAGTCCAGGCAGACAGATGTGTCAGCTGGGTGGTTAAGCCTTCCATGACGTCAGTGTTTGTCAGTTTGGTAGCTGGAGGTTCAACTGGGGTCTCCTCCTCCTCGACTTACTCCTCCTATCTGCCCTCAGGTATTTTCACTCTCTGGCAACCATCCACCAGTTGACTGGGCTTGGTTTTGAGTATTGGTTCCACGCAGTCTATCAATATTCGGTCAAAGGGTCTGCCAACTGTCCGAATTGGTTTGAGGGTGGCCGTTTTAATTGTGGCCTTGGGTTTGATGCAACCTGACAAGCATGGCAGGTTTGGCAATATTCGGCCATATTGAACAGGAGGCGAGGCCAAAAAAAGTGCTTGCTTATTCAGGCTAAAGTTTTCCGAGTACCCACATGTCCAGCCATCGGGATAGCTTGGGCTATCCATTAAATCTCATGCTGGTATTCTGGAGGTCCTGCAATCTGTTGGAGCACTGTCACTTCTCATCCGCAAGTCTCCCAGGAGCTCTCCACTTCTGCATTACTACCCCATCCTGCACATAGTAACACGCAGGGATCAGGGTGGCCTCTGCCTCAGAACAAGCAGTCTGTACTATGCACTTTATTTCAGGATCTGCCTGCTGGGCTTTAATTAGGGAGGCTTGGCTGAACACCTCCTCCACTTTGGACAGGTCCTTGAAGAACAAGGCAGTGATAAACTGAGATATAGGTACAGTGAATTTAAGAGAATCACTTTCATGGAGGAACTGAAGAGTACTAGTTATCTGTAATTGTGTCCATCTCATTTTGCCACAAGCTTTGGTGAGCAAATGACATTTAGTCCATGTAATATTCTGTTGTCTCTGTATTTTAGAATGCAGGACCATGTTTCACAGCCTGTCGAGATGAATAAACTAGTGTTGGCTATCTACCGTGAATCTATCTCTCCCTTCCTGTCCAACTCTGCTTTTACAGCAGGTAAACGAGGCTGCTGTGTGGCTTGCAGAGCACATGGTGGTCTTTATGGTGAGGAGGCCATTGATCAATAAGGCATCGTGGTCAGGATGGGCTCCCCATTGTCCACTCAAGGCTGCATCCCTTGCCAGCTGCGCACCCTGCATGTGGCACATGATGCTCTCTGACCTCCCATGTGCCTTTCCTGCTGTAAGTCCTCAGTATCCCCATCATCTGAAGATGATTCCTGCTCACGTCTGCCGTCTTCCTGCAGTGCCTCCCCCATGATGACTGCGTAGTTGTGCAGAACACAGCAAAGAGAAATGGTATGATCTACCCTTTCTAGTTCATACTGCAGGGCACCAGCCAATCTATCCAGTCAGTGGAAGCACATTTTCAGCATGCCGATTGCCTGCTCAATGATGGCTGTTGTAGCTCCATGGCTGGCATTGTATCACTCCTATGCAGCATTGGTGGTGTATCTCACCGGTATCAGGAGCCATGTCTGCAAGGAGTTGCCCTTGTCTTCAAGTAGCCACACCTCCATCTGAGCCAGTTCAGTGAATAGCAGTGGCAGCTGGGACTGGTGCAGGAAGAAGGCACCATGACAGCTGCCTGAGAAACGGACACAGATTTGCATGAAGCGTTTCTGGTGCTCACATGCCAGCTGTACGTTGAGCGAATGGAAGCCCGGACGGCAGACGTTGACAGCAGTTTGCCTCGTCGAAGCCTTGATGGTCACATGGGTGCAAGCTCTGACCCCTGACACCGGTGGGAAATCCACAACTTAGCTGAAAGTGATGGCCCTCTGGGTCTGGCTCTCTGGGTCTGTTGTAAAGTGAACATAGTCTCCAGCCCTCTGGTACAGGGCATCGGTGACCTCCCTGATGCAGCTGCACAAAGGTCTCTGGTGAGCCCCTGAAATAATGCAAGGACATAACAGTTCAGAGCCGCTGTCATTTTGAGGGCCACAGGGATGTGATGACAACCGAAGCCCATTGGCTGCAGTTCATCATTGATTAGGGAACAGAAATGTGTCACCACCTCTCTCGACATCTGCAATCACCTCTGACACTGATGCTCAGACATCTGCAGGTATGTCATGTGGGACCTGTCGATGTGCGGTAATCTCTAGTGGCGAGCTCTTCTTGGGGGTTATTGCTGCTGCTGTTGCTCACGACTGCCGGGTTCCACGTGGGCTGCAGTGGCCAGTTGGTTTTGCCCGCGGTGAATATAGATCCTCAAGACAAGCGGATCAATGAATATTGGGTGAACCATTCACATCTGTAAGTAACAATTAAACACGGTTCCTTCACTTCTTCAAAGATACCGAGCAGGGCAAAGAATGATGTTGACTGCTACGTCAGGTGCTTTCATTCATCAACCATGTGACACAGCATTGCCCGTCTTATCTTCCATTAAAGGTGACACAGCATGACTACATTAAGATTGTAACAGCTTCCTCGATTGGCCCACCCACCAGATAACCTTTACACATCAATCGTTTCTGGCACTCTCCCCACACACAGGGTGACTGGAATACCATTGCTCCATCACTCACACAAAAACAATCAGTGGCACAGTGCAGCCACCCTTTACATAGGGCTGGTACACATTACCTCCCTACACTTCAGCAGAATTGTGCTCCTGGCAATACCATCCCCTTTCCCACCTCCATACAGGTCTGCAGAGTTGTGCCCCAGTAATACCATCCCCCCTTACACCTCCCATCCTGCTTGCTGCGTTGTGCCCCCAGTAACAACATCCTCCCTCACACCTCCCATCCTGCTTGCTGAGTTGTGCCCCCAGTAAAACCATCCTCCCTTTCACCTCCCTTCATGCTTGCTGAGTTGTGCCAACCAGTAATGCCATCCCCCTGACACTTCACTTCCTGCATGCAGAGTTGTGCCCCCAGTAATGCCATCCCCCCTTGCACATCCTTTCCTGCATGCAGAGTTGTGCCCCCAGTAATGCCATCCTCCCTCACACTTCCCTTCATGCATGCAGAGTTGTGCCCCCAGTAATACCATCCTCCCTCACACCTCCCTTCCTGCATGCAGAGTTGTGCACCCAGTAATGCCATCCTCCTCCCATATCCCCCACTGCACTGAGTGTGAAGAAGGGAATTTGCTAAGTGACTAAATTTTAAGGCTTAATCTCTCAAGGCTAGTTTTTGTCTTATTTACATCTAGCAGTTAATTGAAATTCATATTCCAGGTAAGAGGTAACTAAGGGTTCTTGCAGTTTTAGAAAGGGGGATTTCAGTAAGGAGGAGACCTTTAAATTAAGAAGAAAATAAATTTGAGTGCAGCGATTGTAAAGTGGGAGTTTGGTGCATGAGGGAGTGGCTCCTTTCTTTCTTTCTTTCTTTATTTCTGCCTCCAGCAGCTGCCTCTCTCTTCAGTACAGGGATTCGAGAGTAACTGGTAAGTTATTTTACTGTAATAATAAAAACAAAGTTATGTTATTGCAGTTCAGTTTGACCAAATGGAATGTACATCCTGTGGTATGTGAGAAGTCATGGACACACCACATGTCCTGGACGAACACATCTGTGTGAAGTGTCACTGGCTGCAGAATCTTCAGCTCTGGGTTTTAGAACTCGAGCAGTGGCTGGAGTCACTGTTGTGCATCCAGGAGGAAGAGGACTATGTGGATAGAAAGTTTAGGGAGGTGGTCACACTGCGGGTTAGGAGCTTGCAGGCAGAGAGGGAATGGGTAACCACCAGACAGTATCGGAGAACCAGGCAGGCAGTGCAGGAGTCCCCCGATTGCTAATCGGTTTTCCATTTTGGATACTGGTGAGAGTGATAGTTCCTCAGGGGAATGCAGCTACAGCAAAGTCCATGGCACCACGGGGAGGAAGAAGAGTGGAAGAGCAATAATGATAGGGGATTCGATAGTCAGGGGATCAGACACCCGTTTCTGCTGCAGTAAACATGACTCCAGGATGCTGTCTTGCCTACCTGGTGCCAGGGTCAAGGATTTCATGGAGCAGCTGCAGGACATCCTTCTGGGCAAGAGGTCGTCGTCCACATTGGTACCAATGACATAGGTAGGATGAGGGATGAGGTCCTGAAAGCAGATTTTAGGGAGTTAGGAAGGAAATTAATTGAACATGTGGCTGGAGAATTGGTGTAGGAGGTAGGGCATCAGATTTCTGAGGCATTGGGACCAGTTCTGGGGCAGGTGGGACCTGTACAAGATGGATGGGCTACACCTTAACAGGACCAGAACTAACATCCTCGCAGGGAGATTTGTTTTTGCTGTTGGAGAGGATTTAAACTAGCTTGTCAGTGGGATGGGAACCTGAGGGGTAGCTCAAATTAGAAAGAAGTAAAGCTGGTAACCGGATGTAGAAAAGTAGCAGGTGAAATTAGAAGGTAGATGAAACAAAGGTGAGCATCAACTAGGCTTAGAATGCAGAATGTCAAGAAGACAAGGTTAAGGGCACTCTATCTGAATGCATGCAGCATTCACAACAAGGTAGATGATTTAAAGGCCCAAATGGTTGGAAATGGGAATGATGGAATTGCCATTATGGAAATGTGGCTACAGGGTGACTAAGTCTGGGAAATGAACATCCAAGGATATTCGACATTTAGGAAGGGCAGGCAAAAAGGAAAAGGAGGTAGTGTTCTTCTTTGGCCTCCTTGTCTCGAGAGACAATGGGTAAGCGCCTGGAGGTGGTCAGTGGTTTGTGAAACAGTGCCTGGAGTGGCTATAAAGGCAAATACTAGAGTGACAGACTCTTTCAAAGGTGCTGCACATAAAATAGGTTGTCGGGGCTGTGACACAGTTGGCTCTCCCCTTGCTCTTCTGTCTTTTTTCCTGCCAACTGCGAAGTCTCTCCGACTCGCCACACTTTAGCCCCACCTTTATGGCTGCCCACCAGCTCTGGCGATCGCTGGAAACTGACTCCCACGACTTGTGAACAATGTCATAGGACTTCATGTCGCGTTTGCAGACTTCTTTAAAGCGGAGACATGGACGGCCGGTGGGTCTGGTACCCGTGATGAGCTCGCTGTACAATGTGTCCTTGGCGAATCCTGCCATCTTCCATGCGGCTCACATGGCCAAGCCATCTCAGGCCCCGCTGGCTTAGTGGGGTGAAGATGCTGGGGATGTTGGCCACCTCGAGGACTTCTGTGTTGGAGATACGGTCCTGCCACCTGATGCCAAGTATTTTCCGGAGGCAGGGAAGATGGAATGAATTGAGACGTCGCTCTTGGCTGACATACGTTGTCCAGGCCTCGCTGCCATAGAGCAAGGTACTGAGGACACAGGCTTGATACACTTGAACTTTTGTGTTCTGTGTCAGTGCGCCATTTTGCCACACTCTCTTGGCCAGTCTGGGCATAGCAGTGGAAGCCTTTCCCATGCGCTTGTTTAATTCTGCATCAAGAGACAGGTTACTGGTGATAGTTGAGCCTAGGTAGGTGAACTCTTGAACCACTTCCAGAGTGTGGTCGCCGATATTGATGGATGGAGCATTTATGACATCCTGTCCCATGAGGTTTGTTTTCTTGCGGCTGATGGTTAGGCTAAATTCATTGCGGGCAGCCGCAAACCTGTTGATGAGACTCTGCAGACACTCTTCAGTGTGAGATGTTAATGCAGCATCGTCAACAAAGAGGAGTTCCCTGATGAGGACCTTCTGTACTTTGGTCTTCGCGTTTAGACGGGCAAGGTTGAACAACCTGCCCCCTGATCTTGTGAGGAGGAAAATTCCTTCTTCAGAGGACTTGAACGCATGTGAAAGCAGCAGGGAGAAGAATGATCCCAAACAGTGTAGGTGCGAGAACACAGCCCTGTTTCACACCACTCAGGATTGCAAAGGGGTCTGATGAGGCACCGCTATGCTGAATTGTGCCTTTCATATTTGTCATGGAATGAGGTGATGATACTCAGTAGCTTTGGTGGGCATCCAATCTTTTCTAGTAGTCTGAAGAGACCACGTCTGCTGACGAGGTCAAAGGCTTTGGTGAGATCAATCAAAGCAACGTAGAGGGGCATCTGTTGTTCATGGCATTTGTCCTGTAGTTGGCGAAGAGAGAACAGCATGTCAATGGTGGATCTCTTTGCTCAAAAGCCACACTGTGCCTCAGGATAGACACGCTCAGCCAGCTTCTGAGCCTGTTTAATGCGACATGAGCGAAGACTTTCCCCACTATGCTGAGCAGGGAGATTCCACGGTAGTTGTTGCAGTCACCACGGTCACCCTTGTTCTGATAGAGGGTGATGATATTGGCATCGCGCATGTCCTGTGGTACTGCTCCCTCATCCCAGCACAGGCAAAGCAGTTCGTGCAGTGCTGAAAGTATAGCAGGCTACGGATGTTAACTCGCTGGGGGCTTTCTTGTAGTTCAGCAGTGCACTGCGCTGAGTGGCTATGGCATGTTCCAGCTCTTCAATGTGAGATTGAAACCAGTCTGCATTCCGCTTCACACGTTTGCCAAAGGTGGTCATTGCTGAGTCATAGATGGTGTCTCTGATGTGGGCCCACTTGGTCTCTGCATCCCCTGTGGGTGTGTTTTGAAGGGCTTTTTCAAGTGAATTTGGACATTTACGTAACAGCTGTGGATGAGAAATTCTGCTCGTGTTGATGCGCGGGCGGCCCTTCTGCTTGGAGTGATTCAGCTTCTTTGGTTGAGGCTAACCTTGCTGCACACCAGGGAGTGATCAGTATCGCAGTCCGCACTGTGGAAGCTGCGTGTGATTTGAACTCTGTTTAAAGAGGCTCACCTTGTGATGATGAGGTAAGCTGGTGCCAACGACGTGATCTTGGGTGCCTCCAAGAAACCTGGTGACAGGGTTTAGTGTGAAAGAATGAGTTGGTGATGCAGAGGTTACGATAGGTACACAACTCAAGCAGTCTCTGTCCATTCTCATTCATCCTTCCAATGCCATAGTGCCCAAGGCAGGACGGCCATGAGTCATGGTCGGCACCAGCTCTGGCGTTAAAGTCCCCCAGCAGGAATAGGTGTTCGGTGTTGGGGATGCTACTAATGTTATTATGGAGTTCCTTGTAGAACTGGTCTTTAGCTTCAGGTGGGGAGCAGAGTGTTGGAGCATAGATGCTGAGTAGGTGTACTGGACCAGAGGTGGTGAGCAGTCGGATGGACAGTATGCGTTCCGAGCCATTTGAGGGAGGTTCTATCATGCTGCGCAAAGAGTTTCTGATGGCAAAGCCCACTCCATGCTGTCTTGGTTCTTCAGGATCCCTACCCTGCCAGAAGAAGGTGTAGTCTTGCTCTCTTAGAGATCCGTTCGCAGGGAGGCGAGTCTCCTGTAGTGCTGCAATGTCCACATTGAGTCTACTGAGCTCGTTGTTGATGATGGCGGTCTTCCGAGAATCGTTGATTTGTGTAAGGTCTTCCAACAGGCCAGGACACATAGTTCTGACGTTCCAGCTTGCAAAGCGAAGGGCTGGTACCTTCTTTCCTTTTTTCGTGTTGTTTGGTGCGGTGTATCAGTCCACCTTTCGGGCAATGACCCTGAGCTCCAAGCACCCATTGAAGCAGGTGGACTGTGGCAGGACAGAACCTTACTGACCGGTTTGAGGCGGGCGGTAGCTATCCAGTGAGATGCGATGACCTCTCCCACCGACAAAGGCAACCCGTGGCGTCCAATCACTACGCCAATTGAGCTGGACTTATAACCCATAACTGCTGCCTTCCGTGTTGTTTCAGTTGCTGTGAGGCGACTATGGAGTGACCTCTCCATGGTGCATGCCTGGGCGGATGTATGGAGGTTTTGAGTTGCCCAAGCATCAAAACCCCCATCCTGGCCTTCCTGGTGGGGTCAAAAGGGGTGAAGAGCACGACCGTTGGCACCAGTATGGTTGCAGGAACTGCCAGAAACATGCCAAAGGTGTCACATGACCGCCTTTGGGGTTCCGCTCCTGATTTTCTGTTAGGGTTTACTCCCTTAGCCTTGGTCTCTCCCGAGCCGCTCACAAGTCAGTGGGGTTGTTGGGGCCCCTACACAGGGGTAGGTGGATGCTGGTGGGAGGAGGTGGGGGTAGGGGGGGAGGGGGTGCAGGAGGAGGAGTGAGGTGGGAAGGGGTGGAGGGAAGGGGATGAGGGGGGAGCTGGGAGGGGGGCTGCAGGGGATAGGGAGAGGGGTGCAGGGGAATGGGGTGCGAGGGGAAGAAGGTGCAAGGGGGAGCTGGGAAGGGGGTGTGTGTGGAAGGGGGAGTGAGGGGGGTGGGGGAGGGGAGTGCAAGGGGGGTGGGGGGAGGGGGTGTGAGGGGGTGAGCTGGGAGGGGGAGGGAGGGGGAGGGAGGGGGTGCAGGTAATAAAACAAAACATTGCATCAGCTCCCACCATTGTCCCTTTTACAATCGTGTTCTACTGCAGGGATCGGGATCCAGGATCTGGGAGCCGAGCCGGAGTTGTGGGGAAGGTTTGTGTGGAAACAGCGTGGAGTCGTCAAGTGAGCAGAAGCCGCTGCCAGAACCATGTGGCCGCTCTCGGGACCAAGTGGCCGCTCTTCCTCCTGATCACCGCCGTGGACGGGCTCCCCGAACACAGCCACAGCCTTCCTGTCCAGTTGGCCAAGCTTCATCAGCATTCCTTTCCCGGATTGCCAGCCGTTCACCCTCTCTCTGTGGTGAATTTCTCACCCAGCCTTACGCGACAACTGCCCTGGGCGCCGCTGACAATAAGAGATGGCATCAGTATATCAGAACGGGAGAATCTCAGATCAGAAGAAGAAAAAGTGGAATCTGTTTGGGTGGAGCTAAGAAACAGCCAGGGGCAGTAAACATTGGTAGGAATTGTTTATAGTCCATGCAACGGTCGTGGTAGTGTGGGTATTAATCAGGAGATAAGAGAAGCATGTGGCATGGGTAATACAGTAATCATGGGTGACATCAATCTGCATATAGACTGGGTAAACCTAATGAGCACTAATGCTGTGGAGGACGAGTTTCTGAAGTGCGTTAAGGATGGTTTTCGAGAGCAGGATGTTAAGGGACTGACGAGAGCACAGGCTATTTTGGATCTCTCTTATGTAATGAGAAAGGGCTAATTACTAATTTTGTTAAAAAGAAACATTTAGGAATGAGTGACCAAAACATGATAGAATTTTACATTTTGTTTGAAAGTGAGGTAGTTCAATCTGAAGCCAAGTTGTTAAATTTGAATGAAGGAAATTATGAAATTATGAGGGGCAAATTGGCTGAGGTAGATTGGGAACATACATTAAAATTTATGACAGTGCATGGGCAATGTATAGTCTTTAAATAAATATTACATAGTTTACAGTAACTATACATTCCTTCAAGGCACATCAAACACCAAAGTTAATGACACTCTACCGTAGATCATGAAGGAAGTTAGGGATTGTATCAGATTAAAAGAAAAGTTGCCAGAAATAGTAATAAACTGAGGACTAGGAGGACTTTATAATAGAGCAAAGGAGGGAAAAGAAACTGGGACAGAAATGGAGAATAGAATGTGAATGCAAGCTAGCAACAAGTATAAAAATGGACTGTAAAAGCTTCGATTGGTGTGTCTAAAGGAAACGTTTGGCTAAGACAAACGTGGGTCCATTGCAGGCAGAGTCAGGAGAATTTATAACGGGGAATAGAGAAATGGCAGAGAAGCTAAATGAATCTTTTCTGTCTGTCTTCACTGAGGAAGATGCAAGAAATCTCCCAGAATTAGAGATCCAAGGGATTAGGGGAATGAGAAATTGAGGGAAATTAGTATTAGTACGAAGGTTCTATTGGTGAAATTAATGGGACTGAAGGTTGATAATTCCCCAGGCCCTGATATTTTACATCCCAGAGTGTTGACCGAGGTAACTATGGAGATCATGGATACATTGGTGATCATCTTACAAAATTCTATAGATTCTGGAGCATTTCCTGCAGATTGGAAGGTAGCAAATGTCATCCCACTTTTTAAAGAAAGGACAGAGAGAGAAAACAGGGAATTGTCGACCTGTTAACCTAATATTATTCATTGGGAAAATGCTCGAATCTGTTCTAAAGGATGTGATAAATGGACACTTGAATAATAGTGATATGATTAGGAATAGACAATATGGATTTATGAATGGAAAATCATGTATGACCAACTTGCTGGAATTTTTTTTTTGAGGATGCTACTAACAGAATTAATAAAGGGGGGGGTCATTGGATGAGGTACATTTAGATTTTTAGAAAGCTTTTGATAAAGTCTCCCACAGAAAGTTGGTAATCAAAATGAAAGCACATGAGATAGGAGGTAATATACTGGCATGGATTAAGGATTGGTCAAGAGGCAGAAAGCAGAGATTAGGAATAAACGGAACATTTTCACATTGGCAGGCTGTGACTAGAGGGGCACCGCAGGGATCAGTGCATGGACTCCAGCTGTTCACAATATAAATCAATGAATTGGATGTGGGACCAAATGTAGCATTTACAAGTTTGTGGATGACACAGAACTAGGTGGGAATATGTAATGTGAGGAAGATGCAAAGTGGCTTCAAGAGGATTTGGACAGACTTAGTGAGTGGGCAAGAACGTGACACATGGAATATAATGTGTAAAAATGTGAGGTTATCCACATTGGTAGGAGGAACAGATGTGCAGAGTATTTCTTAAATGTTAATAGATTAGATAGTATAGATGTACAAAGTGACCTGGATGTCAGTGTCAATAAGTTACTGAAAGCTAACATGCAGGTGCAACAAGCAATTAAGAAGGTTAAGGCAATGTCAGCATTTATCACAAGAGGATTTGAGTACAGGAGTAGTGGAGACTTGCTTCAATTGTATAGAAACTCGGTGAGACCACACCTGGAGTACTGTGTGCAGTTTTGGTCCCCATACCTTAAGAAAGTTATTATTGCCATAGAGGGAATGCAACAAAGATTCACCAGACTTGTTCCAGGATGGAGAGACTGTCCTATGAAGAGAGGTAGGGGAAACTGAGCCTGTATTCTCTCGTGTTTCGAAGAATGAGGTGATCTCATTGAAACCAACAAAATACTTAAAGGAATAGACAGGGTAGATGAAAGTAAGGTGCTGCACATGGTTGGGGAGTCTAGGACCAGGGGGCACAATTTCAAAATAAGGGGCAAGCAACTTAGGTCAGAGATGAGGAGAAATTTCTTTACTCAGAGGATTGTGAATCTTTTGAATTATCTGCCCCAGAGGGTTGTGGAAGCTCAGTCATTGAGCATGTTTAAAGCAGAGAGTGACAAATTTGTAAATACAAATGATGTCAGTGGATATAAGGATAGTGTGGGAAAAATACATTGAAGTGGATGATCAGCCATGATCATATTGAATTGCGGGGCAGGCTCGATGGGCTGAATGGCCTGCACCTACTCCTGTTCTTATGTTTCCTATGTTCCTGTGATTCAAGTGGAAATAAGCTCAAGGCTGCAGGATGTGGTTTTCATGGACTAGTCTCATTTTCATAGAGATTGTGGAGAGATAGGAGAGAGATTGGTGAAAGTAATTGGTTCAGGACAGAAAGTGTTGGTTTGTTGGGCAACCAAAGGCTGATTTTAACAGGAGCAGGTGAACTGTTGCTCTCAACGCTAGAGACAATGAAGTCTCTGATTTTTCACATCTGTTGTTGTAGTTGAGGTAGGAGGAGTTAATGGTGAGGGGTTTATAAGGACAATTGATGGTGATGAAGAGGCACAGGGGATATCAATGCATTCTGGGAATGTTCCTGCAGAAATAATGACATAGAGGACAGTGAGGCCCACTTCATGTGACTCAGCTTAAAACAGAAGTGTAGAAGCTAGTTTATCCCATGTATTTGGGACAGAATATCCCAAAAATCTATCCCATTGTATTTGAAACAGCAAATATGAGGGCAAGTTAGGATATTCTATGAATGAATGAGACAGTCAAGGCACAGGCAAAGAGTAGATATTTCTAGAACATATGAATCCATTTTGGCCTCTTTGTGAGAAACATTTTTTATTCGTTCCTGGGAGTTGGGCATCACTGGCAAGGCCAGCATTTATTGTCCATCCCTACTTGCACCTGAGAAGGTGGTGGTGAGCTGCCTTTTTGAACCACTGCAGTCTATATGGGGACACCCACAATGCTCTCAGGAAGGGAGTTCCAGGATTTTGCCCCAGCGACAGTGAAGGAACGGCAATAGTCAAGATGGTGTGTGGCTTGGAAGGCAACTTGCAGGTAGTAGTCTTCCCATGCATCTTCTGCCCTGGTCCTTCTAGGTGGTAGAGGTCACGGCCTTGAAAGATGCTTTGTAAGGAGCCTTGGTGCATTGTTGCAGTGCATCTTGTAGATGGTACACACTGCTGCCACTGCACGTCAGTGGTGGAGGGAGTGAATGTTTGTGCATGGCCCGCCAATCAAGTGGGCTGCTTTGTCCTGGATGGTGTTGAGCTTCTTGAGTTTTGTTGGAGCTGGACCCATCCAGGCAAGTGGAGAGTATTCCATCACAGTCCTGACCTGTGCCTTGTAAATGCTGGACAGGCTTTGGGGAGTCAGGAGGTGATTTACTTGCTGCAGAATTCCTAGCCTCTGACCTGCTCTTGTAGCCATAGCATTTATATGGCTGCTCCAGTTCAGTTTCAGCATCTTCCTTTCTGCTAGGTAAGGCTCCAATCAGCAGAGAGTTTCCCCCCGGATTCACATTAACTCCAGTTTTACTAGGGTTCCTTGATATCATGCTTGGTCACAGGTTGCCTTATTGTCAAGGGCAGTCACACTCACCTCACCTCTTGAGTTCAACTCTTTTGTCTGTGTTTTAACCAAGGCTGTAATGAGGTCAGGAGCTGAGTGGCTCTGGCCGAACCCAAACTGAGCATCACTGAGAAGGTTACTGCAAATGTACCTTTTCTAACCCTGTGAGTTTGTTGTTGAAAACGAGATTGTTGTTGTGCATTAATCCAGTGGTGAATTGTAATGATAGTCAGAACATCCTTGCCTGAGGTTGTTCTTAGGGCGTAGAATATGCGATTTCCTGTTACTGCTTCTTTTTGTGGATTTAATTTCAAATCTTTTGATGATGTATGGTTGCTGTAACTCACAAATCCAACAGTTAAACTGACTTCAGGATATTTCATGTGATACTGTTTCATTTACCCACATTAAAGTTTATCTTTAATGTTATGGCCATTATACATCACAATCCAAAATCTCCTTAAAGATAGTTAGTTTTCTCATTGTCCTTCACCTCCCACAAGGATTTCAGGAATATAAAAAGCAAGTGACCAAGTAACCGATCAGCTCTGCTCCAGATCAATGTTTATTATTTGTTATTGACACAATTTCCCATTCAGTGTAAACAAATATTTTATCCCATTCTTCAGCTCCTCTCTGAATTTCCTCTGTGTCAGTCCATAGATACAAATGTTTGTGCAGGAACTGAGAAGCTTCAGCATGGCCCCAGCTTGTTGGGTAATATATATCAGGTTACTGTAATATTTGTCGGTGTAAGTATTGTTTCTCACTGGCCAATTTGTCGAATAGACAACATATGTCATCCACAATAATATGAAATTGGCAGAAATAGTGAAAAGCAATATCATGGATTTTCTTCGATTCTTCACCTCTGGATCATTCTGATTCTCACTGTTTCTCTGGAGTCCCCTGTGAACTCTATTTGCCATTATAATGTGTCTGATGGCCAATGCATTGAACAACAGAATTAAACAGATTGGTAATAGAGGGGTTATGATACTGTCAAAACATTCATAAACCCTCCACAAGGGGGAGGTGAGATAATCAGCTGTTGGAACACAATACCAAGGTACATTGTCAATTCTAGTTACAGCTTCACCTGCACAGTCAAAGGGAATACTCCTCAGACAGCTCACCACAAACACAGTCGTGATAACAACCATCGCTGCTTTTTCAGTATTATATTTTGATTGTAGCTTCTGACAGCAAATTGTTACAAAACGATCAAAAGTGAAGGCAACAGAAAACCAGACAGAGCAGTCTAAAGCGACAGTATATGCGACAAGGTTCACCATACACACAGGAGTTATAAACAGGAAACTAACTGCAAAGTACATGATATTAATCCGGTGTAATATCACATGGATGATAATCACCATTAGATCCGCCACTGCCATGGCCACCAGATAGCGAGTGAAACATTTGGAGAGACCGCACTTTCCTCGAGACAAAATCACAATCGCCAACAAGTTAACTGTAAGAAACAGAAACAGATATTTAACTCGATGCTGTCCCCAAGCAATTTTAAAATAATCATTTCAAGTTGAAAAAGACAGGATGGAAATATGAGAATTCCATTTCTGAATTAAATTTAATTGTTCTTCAAAGATCTATTTATCGGTGACAGGGGAATCTGTGGCAAAAGAAGTTACAGGAAAATGAGAAGGCAAACAAAGTTGTTAATGTGAGATAGCAAAAGAGATGCTGAAGATAAAAACTGATGATTTTTTGTTCTGGAGAATTATGGGACCCAAAACACCAGTCTCTGCAAAAGCAAGTAACTGCAGTTAAGCTTTGCCCTATTGGGTTATAGTCTGTAAAACATGGAGAGTGCACTCTCGCCCTGCTGTGTTACAGTTTGCACAACAAGGAGAGCGCCCTCTCACCCTATTGGGTTCTGGTCTGCACAACATGGAGAGTGCACTCTCGCCCTATTGGGTCCGGTCTGCACCACATGGAGAGTGCACTCTCACCCTATTGGGTTATAGTCTATACAACTTGGAGAATGCACTCTCCCTCTCTTGTGTTATGATCTGTACTACATGAAGAGTGCACTCTCACCCTATTGTGTTCTGATCTGCACAACATGGAGAGTGCACTCTCGCCCTATTGGGTTATGGTCTGTAATACATGGAGAGCGCACTCTCACCCGATTGGGTTCTGGTCTGTACAACATGGAGAGTGCACTCTAGCCCTATTGGGTCATGGTCTGTAATACATGGAGAGCGCTCTCTCACCCTATTGGGTTATGGTCTGTACTACATGAAGAGTGCACTCTCACCCGATTGTGTTCTGATCTGTACAACATGGAGACTGCACTCTCGCCCTATTGGGTTATGGTCTGTAATACATGGAGAGCGCTCTCTCACCCTATTGGGTTATGGTCTGTACGACATGAAGAGTGCACTCTCACCCGATTGTGTTCTGATCTGTACAACATGGAGAGTGCACTCTCGCCCTATTGGGTCATGGTCTGCACTACATGGAGAGCGCACTCTCGCCCTATTGGGTTGTGGTCTGTGCAACATGGAGAGTGCACTCTCACCCTGTTGGTTTATCGTCAGTACAACATGGAGAGTGCACTCTCACCCTGTTGGGTTATGGTCTGTACAACATGGAGATGCGAACTCTCACCCTGTTGGGTTATAGTCTGTACAACATGGAGAGTGCACACTCTCTCCCTGTTGAGTAAACGTCTGTACAACATGTAGAGCGAACTCTTACCCAATTGGGTTCTGGTCTGTCCAACATGGAGAGTGCACTCTCGCCCTATTGGGTCATGGTCAGCACGACATGGAGAGTGCACTCTCACCGTATTGGGTTATAGTCTGTACAACTTGGAGAGTGCACTCTCACCCTATTGGGTTATGGTCTGTACAACATGGAGAGTGCACTCTCACCCTATTGTGTTATGGTCTGCACAACATGGAGAGTGCACTCCCGCCCTATTGGGTTATGGTCTGTAATACATGGAGAGCGCCCTCTCACCCTATTGGGTTCTGGTCTGTACAACTTGGAGAATGCACTCTCTCTCTCTTGGGTTATGGTCTGTACTACATGAAGAGTGCACTCCCACCCTATTGTGTTCTGATCTGTACAACATGGAGAGTGCACTCTCGCCCTATTGGGTTATGGTCTGTAATACATGGAGAGCGCTTCTCGGCCTTTTGGCTAAGATCAAGTGTAGTATCTGTTCTTATCAGTGCTTATTTGATTGAGAAGAGACCATGATCATTGCCTTTTGATCCTGTGGAAGCTTTGAGTAAAATGGCGATAACCAATTTTCGAGCTTCGGGCCAGGGAGTGCGCAACACCGTTCGGGTGGTCGTGAAGGACAAGGAAGGAGATGCACCGGTCGATCGCACCTTCTTCATCAAGAAAATTCTCTTCGATTGCTGCGGATTTCAAGCGACGGACGTCTTCTGCCTGCAGGATTTCCCCAGCAGTGGATACTTCGACGTGACGTTCCGGAACGTGGCGGGATGCATCAAGTTCCTGAAGGCGTTCAAGGAGAAAGGGGACCGGGCGCCACTGTCGATCCTCACAGCGGAGCCGCTCTTCACGCTTCCGTCACAACGGGACCGGGTGGTGACGATTCACCTCTACAACCCCCATGTTCCGGTGGTGGATGTACTCACCTTTCTCGCCAGGTACGTCGAGGTGGCCGGCAGCAGCACTGATGTCAAGGACACCTTTGGGATCTGGACCAGCAAGCGGCAGGTCAAGGTGACCTTGAAGGTAGATCCCAGTGGAGCCATCATCCACCCTCCCTCCAGCTTCGCTATCGGGGGAAGTTGAGGCTTCTTGGTCTACGCTGAGCAGCCCAGAGTTTGCCGCACCTGTGGCAAATCTGGTCACATGGCAGCCAACTGCAGCACGGTTGTTTGCAAGAACTGCAAGGAGGAAGGCCATCAGACCAAGGACTGTAAGCAGACTAAGTGTTGCAACTTGTGCGGTGCGGCAGGCCATCTCTACAAGACTTGTCCCAAACGTTGCCTCAGCAATGCTCAGGCGGCAAGGTCCAAGGAAAGGCCGGGAGAAGGTTCGACGAAGGCGTCCGCTGTTCGAAAGGAGACCAGCAACCTTCTCCGCAGTGAGGAACTTCAACCTGAGAAGGAAGGGGAGGCAGCTGAAACCAACGACCCAGCACCTACCCAGCGTCCGGAAACCCCTCCTCCACAGAGAGAATCAATGGAGGAGGAGGCAGCAGATGGACAAACAGGTCAGTGGCAAGTGGTCCAGAGGAAAACCACAAAGAAAAAACATCCCAAAGCCACCACCCAAACCAGTGGCAAGAGGAGGCTCTCTTCTGAATCAGACTGCAACAACTCCTCTTCACTGGACGGGGAAATGCTGGAACGACAGCCCCTTCAAAAGAGGCGGCAGAACTCCGAGATGGATGATAAAGCATCCCAGCCCCCGGGCACTGGAAGCTGTGATGGGCCCGGCGTGCCCCAACCCCAATGCCCCATACGTAACGACGTGGCCAACGCATCTCAGCTCCGGGACACCGGGAGCAAAGACACGTCTGGCGCACCTGAGCTCCGGGAGACCGGGAGCTGTGATGTTTTCGAGGAGGAACAGATGGAAGCAGCTGAGGACAACCCAATCCTCTCTGCCTACAAGACCCCCCCGATGTCACCCGAGCGGCACAAACCCTGCATGAAAAATCAGGAGGGGTTTCTGAGCCCAACCAACGTGAAACTGCTTGCGCATACGATGGGTATGCAGGAACATCCCGAAGGGGAAGGACTGGGACTAGCGAGGACAAATGGTATGGGAAGCAACAACTAATTTTTAGTAAAAAATGGGTATAAGAATTGCTTCCATTAATGTGCGTAGCATTAAATCTACTACGCGATGTGTTTCAACCTTGGATTACCTTGCCAAGGTCAAAGCTGACCTACTGTTTCTGCAGGAGTGTGGAATACCACACCTCAGCACCTACAGGCAGTGGTCGCGATGGTGGTCCCACGGGCCATCGATCTGGTCGGGGGGTAATGACTGCCGTTCCTCCGGCCTGGGTATTCTGCTGCGGGGAGGTAACTTCACCATCTCCGAAGTTAAGGAGGTGGTGGGTGGCCGCCTCCTCGTAGCAGACGTGATGTACAACAACGCTCCGCTCCGGTTGATCAACGTGTATGCCCCAGTACAACGCAGCGAGCGGCTGACTGTCTTCCAACAGCTCCCACTGCTGCTGGCGACGTCCAGGCCGGTCATCCTAGGCGGTGACTTCAACTGCATCATCGATGCGGCTGGACGATCCGGCATTGACGACAGCAAACTGGACGCTACGTCCAGATTCCTAATAGAAACAGTTAAGGATGCCAAACTGCACGACGTCTTCAGCAAACCTGCAGACGGAGCGCAGCGCAGATACACATGGTCAAGATCGGACGGGTCTGCCCGTTCCAGGATTGACTTCCTGTTTGTGTCCCGTGCTGTCACGGTCGGATCCACCGACGTCAAGCCGGTGTTCTTCTCCGACCACTGCCTCTTACTGGCCGACTGTCACTTACAGGACGACCAGCGGGTTGGCAGAGGGACGTGGAAGCTCAATGCGACACTGCTGACCCCAGAGAACGTTGAGGAACTCAAAAGGGATTACAAAGGTTGGAGGACCGTGAAACCCCTCTTTGAGTCTCCAGTTCACTGGTGGGAAGCGATTAAGGAGAACATCAAGAGGTTCTTCATCCACAAAGGTGTTCAGAAGGCGAGAGAGAGACAGAGGGAACTGTCCCGACTCCAGAAAAGTATGCAAAATCTACTCCGGTTGCAGTCAATGGGGGTCGAGGTCAAGGAGGACCTCCAAGAGTTGAAGAGACAGCAGGCCTCGCTCTTTGCCAAGGAGGCCTCCAAGATCATCTTCCGGTCCAGAGTCCGCTCCATCGAGCAGGATGAGACGTGCTCGCGTTACTTCTTCCAAAAGGTACACAGAGAGAGCTCTGTTATCAGCAGCCTGAAGGAAGAAGATGGCTCGGTAACGTCTTCGCAGTCCGACATACTAAGGATCAGCAAATCCTTTTGTGCTGGGCTGTATGACGCGAAGCCCACAGACAACAGAGCCTCCCAGTCCTTCCTGTCATCTATCACAGAGGTCTTAGATGACAGCAGGAGGGAGGGACTGGACAAGCCGCTAACTCTGGACGAGCTGACAAAGGCCGTCGAGTCTTTCGAGACGAGTAAAACCCCCGGGAGCGACGGCTTACCGGTCGAGTTGTACTCGGCCCTGTGGGACTGGGTCGGCCCGGACCTGCTGGAAGTATACGAGAGTATGCTCCTGGCCGGCAGCATGTCAGAGTCCATGAGAAAAGGCATCATCACCCTCATTTACAAGCAGAAGGGGGAGAGGGCAGAAATCAGAAATTGGCGGCCCATCTCACTGCTTAATGTTGATTACAAGATTCTGTCCAAAGTCATAGCCAGTCGAGTCAAGTCTGCTCTGGAGCTGGTGATTCACCCTGATCAGACCTGTACTGTACCCGGCAGGAAGATCTCTGATAGTCTCGCGCTACTCAGGGATACGATCGCCTACGTACGGGACAGGAGGGTGGACACTTGCCTCATCAGTCTGGACCAGGAGAAGGCTTTTGACAGGATATCGCACACCTACATGATGGACGTGCTTTCCAAAATGGGGTTTGGGGAGGGAATCTGCAATTGGATCAAACTGCTCGACACAAACATCAGTAGCGCAGTGTCAATCAACGGGTGGGAATCTGAAAGTTTCCCGATCAAATCTGGAGTCAGACAGGGCTGTCCTCTGTCCCCGGTCTTGTTTGTTTGCTGTATTGAACCCTTTGCTGAGTCTATTAGGAAGGATGCGAGCATAAGAGGGGTGACAATCCCAGGCAGCGGAGGCACTCAGGTCAAAACCTCCCTGTACATAGATGACGTCGCCGTCTTCTGCTCGGATCCGCTGTCCGTGCGCAGACTGATGAGCATCTGCGACCAGTTCGAACTGGCCTCGGGAGCCAAAGTTAACCACGGCAAGAGCGAGGCCATGTTCTTTGGGAACTGGGCTGACCGATCCTTTGTCCCCTTCACCGTCAGGTCAGATTACCTGAAGGTGCTGGGGTAATGGTTCGGAAGTGCCGGGGCGTGCACCAAAACATGGGAGGAGCGAGTAGCCAAGGTACGGCAAAAGTTGGGCATGTGGGGGCAGCGATCTCTCTCCATTGTGGGTAAGAACCTGGTCATCAGGTGCGAGGCGCTCACGTTGTTGCTCTACGTGGCGCAGGTCTGGCCCATACCCCACTCCTGCGCCGTGGCAGTCACCCGAGCCATTTTCCGCTTCGTCTGGGGATCTAAAATGGACCGGGTCCGGAGGGACACGATGTTCAAATCTCTGGACATGGGCGGGAAAAATGTACCCAACGTGGCCCTCATCCTGATGACCACCTTCGTGTGCGGCTGCATCAAGCTATGTGTCGATCCCCAGTACGCAAACTCCAAGTGTCACTACGTGCTGAGGTTCTATCTGTCCCCGGTGTTGCGAAGGATGGGCCTGGTCACATTGCCGCGGAACGCACCATGCAGTTGGGCGGCGCCGTACCACCTATCCTTCGTGGAGCAGTTTCTGCGGAAAAACACCTTTGACCACCGGTCCATCAGGCAGTGGTCTGCACGGAATGTCCTCAAGGCCCTACGGGAAAAGGAAACGGTGGATCCTGTCGGATGGTTCCCCGAGCAGACCGTCAAAGTCATTTGGCGGAATGCCTCATCACCAGAACTTTCAAACAAGCACCAAGACGTAGCTTGGCTGGTGGTGAGAAGGGCCCTCCCCGTCAGATCCTTCATGCACACCCGAAGTCTCGCCCCCTCCGCACAGTGCCCCCGCGTTGGCTGTGGTGGGGAAGAGACGGTCGCCCACCTCCTCCTGGAATGTGCCTTTGCAAAGCAGGTGTGGAAAGAGATGCAGTGGTTTTTCTCAAGGTTCATCCCAAGCAGCTCTGTAACACAGGAGTCTGTGCTCTACGGGCTGTTCCCAGGGACGCACACCGAGACAAACATCAACTGCTGCTGGAGGACTAGCAATTCGGTGAAAGACGCCCTTTGGTCTGCCCGAAACTTGCTGGTCTTCCAGCGCAAAGAGTTGTCCACCACCAAATGTTGCAGACTGGCACATTCCAAGGTCCAGGACTACGTGCTGAGGGACGCACTAAAGCTTGGGGCAGCCGCAGCAAAGGCTCAATGGGGAAAGACCACAGTGTAAGGTTCCCCCACCAAGCTGGACTGAGGGGCTGGAACCATGGGAAACCCCTCGAACTGTATCGTTAATATTCTCAATTGCTGAAAATGTAAAACTGTAATTGACATGACAATTGTGAAACGGAAGGGTTGGGAAGAAACTCATGACATTATTGAAAGAAACTGATCTCTTTTGCAATGTTTGTATTTTTTGGTGCTGTTTGGAAACTGTTTGGCAATGTAATTTTTACAGATTTTTATGAATAAAGTATATTTTAGAAATAAAAAAAATAAAAAAAATGGAGAGTGCACTCCCGCCCTATTGGGTTATGGTCTGTAATACATGGAGAGCACCCTCTCACCCTCTTGGGTTCTGGTCTACACAACATGGAGAGTGCACTCTCGCCCAATTGGGTCATGGTCTGCTCGACATGGAGAGTGCACTCTCACCCTATTGGGTTATAGTCTGTACAACTTGGAGAATGCACTCTCCCTCTCTTGGGTTATGGTCTGTACCACATGAAGAGTGCGCTTTCACCCTATTGTGTTCTGATCTGTTCAACATGGAGAGTGCACTCTCGCCCTATTGGGTTATGGTCTGTAATACATGGAGAGCGCCCTCTCACCCTTTTGGGTTCTGGTCTGTACAACATGGAGAGTGCACTCTCGCCCTATTGGGTTATGATCTGTACAACATGGAGAGTGCACTCCCACCCCATTGGGTTATGGTCTGCACAACATGGAGAGTGCACTCCCACCCTATTGGGTTATGGTCTGTCCAACATGGAGAGTGCACTCTCGCCCTATTGGGTCATGGTCTGCACAACATGGAGAGTATACTCTTGCATTATTGGGTTATGGTCTGCACAACAGGGAGAGTGCACTCCCACCCTATTGGGTTATGGTCTGTCATACATGGAGAGTGCATTCTCACCCCATTGGGTTATGGTCTGCACAACATGGATAGTGCACTCCCGCCCTATCGGGTTATGGTCTGTAATACATGGAGCGTGCCCTCTCACCCTGTTGGGTTCTGGTCTGTACAACATGGAGAGTGCACTCTCGCCCTATTGGGTCATGGTCTGCACTACATGGTGAGTGCACTCTCACCCAGTAGGGTTATAGTCTGTGCAGCTTGGAGAATGCACTCTCCCTCTCTTGGGTTATGGTCTGTACTACATGAAGAGTGCACTCTCACCCTATTGTGTTCTGATCTGTACAACATGGAGAGTGCACTCTCACCCTATTGGGTTATGGTCTGTAATACATGGAGAGCGCACTCTCACCCTATTGGGTTGTGGTTTGTACAACATGGACAGTGTACTCTCACCCAGTTGGTTTATCATCAGTACAACATGGAGAGTGCACTCTCACCCTGTTGGGTTATGGTCTGTACAATATGGAGATGCGAACTCTCACCCTGTTCCGTGAGAGTCTATACAACATGGAGAGCACACTCTCTCCCTGTTGGATTATAGTCTGTACAACATGGAGAGTGCACGCTCACCCTGCTGAGTAAACGTCTGTACAACATGTAGAGCGAACTCTTACCCTGTTGGGTTATTGTCTGTGCAACATGGAGAGTGCACTTTCACCATGTTGGGTTCTGGTCTGTACAACATGGAGAGTGCACTCTCGCCCTATTGGGTGATGGTCTGCACTACATGGAGAGCACACTCTCGCCCTATTGGGTTGTGGTCTGTACAACATGGAGAGTGCACTCTCACCCGGTTGGTTTATCGTCAGCACAACATGGAGAGTGCACTCTCACCCTGTTGGGTTATGGTCTGTACAACATGGAGATGCAAACTCTCACTCTGTTGCGTTATAGTCTGTACAACATGGGGAGCACACTCTCTCCCTGTTGAGTAAACGTCTGTACAACATGGAGTGCGAACTCTTACCCTTTTGGGTTACTGTCTGTACAACATGGAGAGTGCACTCTCACCATCTTGGGCGATAGTCTGTACAACATGGAGAGTGCACTCTCGCATTTTTGAGTTATGGTCTGCACAACATGGAGAGTGCACTTCCGCCCTTTTGGGTTCTGGTCTGTAATATATCTAGAACGCCCTCTCACCCAATTGGGTTCTGGTCTGTCCAACATGGAGAGTGCACACTCGCCCTATTGGGTCATGGTCTGTCCAACTTGGAGAGTGCACACTCCCCATATTGGGTTATGGTCTGTACTACATGAAGAGTGCACTCTCACCCTGTTGTGTTACGATCTGCACAACATGGAGAGTGCACTCTCCCCCGATTGAGTTATGGTCTGTACTACATGAAGAATGCACTCTCGCCCCATTGGGTTATGGTCTGCCCAACATGGAGAGTGCACTCTCGCATTATTGGGTTATGGTCTGCACAACATGGAGAGTGCACTCCCACCCTATTGGGTTATGGTCTGTAATACATGGAGAGCGTTCTCTCACCCTTTTGGGTTCTGGTCTATCCAACATGGAGAGTGCACTCTCGCCCTATTGGGTCATGGTCAGCACGATATGGAGAGTGCACTCTCGCCCCATTGGGTTACCGTCTGGACAACTTGGAGAGTGCACACTCCCCCTATTGGGTTATGGTCTGTACAACATGGAGAGTGCACTCTCACCCTGTTGGGTTGTCATCTGTACAGTAAATAATTGCTGATCAGCACCTCCTTGTTGGGTTTTAATCTGTATAACATGGAGAGTGCACTCTCGCCCTGCTTTGTTACAGTTTGTACAACATGGAGAGTGCAGTCTCACCCTGTTGGCTTTTTGTCTCTGCAACATGGAGAGTGCACTCTCACCCTGTTGGATTGTAGTCTGTACAACATGGAGAGTGCACTCTCACCCTGTTGGGTTATGGTCTGCACAACATGGAGATGCGAACTCTCACCCTGTTGGGTTATAGTCTGTCCAACATGAAGAGCACACTCTCTCCCTGTTGGATTATAGTCTGTACAACATGGAGAGTGCACTCTCACCCTGTTGAGTAAATGTCTGTACAACATGTAGAGCGAACTCTTACCCAATTGGGTTCTGGTCTGTCCAACATGGAGAGTGCACTCTCGCCCTATTGGGTCATGGTCTGCACTACATGGAGAGCGCACTCTCGCCCTATTGGGTTGTGGTCTGTACAACATGGAGAGTGCACTCTCACCCTGTTGGGTTGTCATGTGTCCAGTAAATAATTGCAGATCCGCACCTCCTTGTTGAGTTATAATCTGTATAACATGGAGAGTGCACTCTCGCCCTGCTGTGTTACTTTTTGTACAACATGGAGAGTGCACCCTCGCCCTGCTGTGTTACAGTTTGTACAATTGGAGAGTGCACTCTCACCCTGTTGGGTTGTCATCTGTACAGTAAATAATTGCTGATCAGCACCTCCTTGTTGGGTTTTAATCTGTATAACATGGAGAGTGCACTCTCGCCCTGCTTTGTTACAGTTTGTACAACATGGAGAGTGCAGTCTCACCCTGTTGGCTTTTTGTCTCTGCAACATGGAGAGTGCACTCTCACCCTGTTGGATTGTAGTCTGTACAACATGGAGAGTGCACTCTCACCCTGTTGGGTTATGGTCTGCACAACATGGAGATGCGAACTCTCACCCTGTTGGGTTATAGTCTGTCCAACATGAAGAGCACACTCTCTCCCTGTTGGATTATAGTCTGTACAACATGGAGAGTGCACGCTCACCCTGTTGAGTAAATGTCTGTACAACATGTAGAGCGAACTCTTACCCAATTGGGTTCTGGTCTGTCCAACATGGAGAGTGCACTCTCGCCCTATTGGGTCATGGTCTGCACTACATGGAGAGCGCACTCTCGCCCTATTGGGTTGTGGTCTGTACAACATGGAGAGTGCACTCTCACCCTGTTGGGTTGTCATGTGTCCAGTAAATAATTGCAGATCCGCACCTCCTTGTTGAGTTATAATCTGTATAACATGGAGAGTGCACTCTCGCCCTGCTGTGTTACTTTTTGTACAACATGGAGAGTGCACCCTCGCCCTGCTGTGTTACAGTTTGTACAATTGGAGAGTGCACTCTCACCCTGTTGGGTTGTCATATGTACAGTAAATAATTGCAGATCAGCACCTCCTTGTTGGGTTATAATCTGTATAACATGGAGAGTGCACTCTCGTCCTGCTGTGTTACAGTTTGCACAGCATGGAGAGTGCACTCTCGCCCTGTTGTGTTACAGTTTGCACAGCATGGAGAGTGCACTCTCGCCCTGTTGTGTTACAGTGTGTACCACGTGGAGAGTGCTCTCTTGCCTTTCCGGTTATATTCTCTACATCATGGAGAGTGCACTCTTGCCTCACCGGAGATGTTCTGTACAACATGAGACCTCACTCCCATCCTGTTTCATTATGATCTATGCAGCATGGTGAGTGCACTCTCTTCCTCTGTTTCAGCATTGGCTGGCAAAGTGCAGAATGGAAATCTCTGGTGGAATGGGTCATGTGTCAGTAACATGTCCATTCCTTCCACTTACACTCAGAAACACAATTTAAAATGCATTCAAATCCATACCAACAACAGAAACCTCTGCAGTAACTCCATTTGTTAACATGAAATACATTTACAATACAATATCTCCTAGATTCCCCATGGTACACGTGTAACCTACTTAACAACATCAGCACATTGAAAATTGCTAAAACATTTCTGATCTGTCCATGCAGACTCTCGGGAAGAGGTTCTATTGTAAAGATTGAGGGATTTCTGTTTAATCGCTTTCTGTGCAAAAAATTCAAGAAGTATTCGAATTCTAATTGAGAAATCACATTAAGAAAACAAGACAATCACTTGACATTTAACTGATGGCAGCAAACAGGGAAAATATAACATGAGGTGTCAATATTGATATTGAAATATCACTTTCTTAATTCACTGTCTTATCAGTAATATTGACGGCTGCAAGAATCGGGTAGTAAATGAGCTCGATCTGGTAAATTACTGTGTATCCTATTTCTTGTGCTAAACACAAATGTAGAGACTCTTCAGAGGAGCCCTTATTAATAGTACAGATCAACCTCCATGGAGACAGTCATCTAGGGAATGTGAGCAGGGATATTAGTTACAGTCCACTGAAGAAACTGATTTGGCAAACCGTTTTTAGTTGCGTGTCATAAAATATCATCAATAAATGATATAGAAAACAAAATAATTTTATAATCCTTTTAAATTTCTTCAAAATGTGATGTACAAATTATTTTGTTATCATCTCAGGTGTTGCTGTGGATTACCAGTCTCTGGAGCAATCGCCCTGGTGTTGATGTGGATGAACAGTCACAGGAACAATAGTCCTGGTGTTGCTGTGGATTACCAGTCTCAGGAACGATAGTCCTGGTGTTAATGTGAATGAACAGTCACAGGAACAATCGCCCTGGTGTTGATGCGGATGAACAGTCACAGGAACAATAGCCCTGGTGTTGATGTGGATGAACAGTCACAGGAACAATCGCCCTGGTGTTGATGAGGATGTGGATGAAATACAGCCTGAGTCATTTGCTCACCATGCAAGCTTGTTGCTGAAATAGGGCTAATCAAAGACATTCTGCTTGAACATGGTTACCCTGATCAAGATCATTTCTCACGATATATTGTGTAAACTTATGAATCAGCCTAAGATCATTTTTTTTTCTGCCCTGAAAATTGCCCAGTCTACCTCAGATTACGCTGGAAGGGTAATATATCCCAAAACATTGAGCAACAGCTAAAGCTAGCTCTTTCATGCTGCTACTTTGCTGTAGCAACATGTGTGATGTTCGCCACCAACCGGATGCTGCCATCAAACCAAAAACATCCTGCTTATCACACAAATGAATAATGTGATATATGAATTTCAATGCCAGTGTGATGCTAGGTATATGGGCCGTACGTCCCAATGACTGGCAGATCACATCAAACAACATGTCCCTTCCACTGTTCACAACAGATAAGGTACAGGTCGAACCCAACCAGCTCATGCTTGCAAAACTCAAAGCACAGGATCCAACATTACTTGTGATTCCGCGATTGGGCAACATTTGGTAAATAATCCTCAATGGGCTGAGAATGATGCTAAAAACCAATTTAAGATTGTCAGTAGGGCTCGCAGTGTGGAGCATGTGTGCGGACTGGAAGCTACATCTATTAATACACAGGGCCCTGTTACTTGCAGACTGAAAGAATATGTACAAACATTGTACCTGTTTCAGCTGAACAAAATAAGTGAGAGCCACTCACTGGTTCATTCCTCAGGGCAATGCCTTGACCAATCAGAGTCAAGGTGCCTGGTTTAAATTTCAAACAAAGCTTGGCAGTTAACTGTCAGTCACCATAAACTTGTGCATTCTCTATGGCAACGCCTCTACCAACCAGAGTTCACTTGCCAACCGATCAGCACGGTCTTCTCATGCAGAATAAGTTTTTGTTTTCCCTTACATTGGTTATTCTTGCGGATTGTCCTGTTGAGTGCAAGACAAAAAGCTTCGACAACATGACTCTGTTTTCAAAAATAACCTATCTCACAAATTTCACAGTACCGCTCCAAAAGAAATCATAACATGTTTCATGATGATGCCGAAAAGTTTTCCTTTATGAATCCAATGACAAATTGTAGGATTTGCTTTTAGTTGAACACATCTCACTGGAAAATACCAAATCCATTCAGGCCATAGACACATTTGTTCAGTCTCCAAGGTTTTCGGCCTTCATCTGCTGCCTCTTTGCATAGTTTCAGAAAGACTTCTGATAAATATTGCCGTGCAGAGATATAATTTTTATGTCAATTTACCTGTACTCCAAGACTATGTGGCCAAAAAATCTGAAAGTGTTTTAAGAGTACTTTTCGAATTTTGAGTATCCACTCAAACATCTGTATCACGCAGTTATTCTTCAAAACCCCAAGCTTTCGCCTTATCAGGTAAATTTGCAAGGAGTTGTTCATCACAAAACAACCTTTGTTACAAAGTTTGTTTCACATTACCTGGTAACTCAGAATAAATTCCAAACTCGCTCCAACTATCTCACTCCCTTCTTTTTTGTCTCTCCTATTGTTTGCTCCTCTAGATTATAAGCAGCCACCAAAACTTCACAGTCATAAGGAATTCTGCTTCTAGTCCTGTTCTCTGTTGGCTTTATCGCATTGTTTAATTAATTCAAGTTATGGACTCTACTTGCACTGTTATGTCTGCCGGGACTACTGCTGCAAGCTCTCCCTATTTAACAGCACTGTGGGTGTATCTGCGCCAGGCGGACTGCAGCAGTTCAAGATGGTGGCTCACCAACACCTTCTCAAGGTCAATTAAGGATGGGCAATCAATGCTGGCCTTGCTGACGATGCCCATATCTCATGAAAGAATAAAGAAAAGTGATCAGAAGCTTTCTCTCAAATGGGTAATTTCTGGTCTCACTCCCAGTAATTGGACTGTGCTTTCATGCAGATTCTGCCAGTCCATGGACCTCATTTCTAAACCATGATGCTGAACCTTCAACTAATATTTCAACTTGCCAGTTGCTTTTCGTGCACACCCCACAACTGTTGAATGCCTCTAATCTGGAATATGTGTCACTGAGTACCCAGTCTGGGTAATTGGTCTATGGATGTGATAGCCTTGTCATAATCATTCCAATTACCACTACCAGCAATTAATCCACACCATGCTGCTTCTCAGAAACTTCATCACAAAGCAGATGAGCATTTCCTGTACACGTTGTCCCGTTTACATCCATTGGCTGCACAGAGTCTGAGATTTTGTAATTAATGCTGACTAATCGTGATGAATGAATCTTTACAATTTGATTGCCATTTTTGCGTAATACTGCTTTCCCAAAACCATTTATTACCTTTTCAGGGTCACTTCATTGCCTATGATTCTCTCCTTTATAGGATACTAAATCTACTGAAGTGAAATCTGTCTCAGATGATCTTAAATGATGTCTCAGAGCTCTTTAAATTTTCAATTATTCAACTACGCAGTAAAATGGAGCTAATTGTGATCTTCTAGCACAGGAGGACTATTGCACAGACCAAAAGGTAATTTGTGGTGTCACCCACAGACTAATTGATAGGGACTGTAGTCTCCAACTGTCTGGAGTGATTTCTTTGTGGGAACCGTCCATGTCAGGTGGTTGTCAACTTGCAGTGTGGTTCATCAGTTAATTTGTTTTTGCAATATTTCAGCGATCACCACCTGATTCCTTTCACAGAGTCCATTTCTGAAAGGACTTTCAGCTGTGGTATTCATGTTCATGATGTTCATATTTTCACAAGTCTTTGAACTTATCATTGACAAATTCCCCTCTATTATCAGTCAGAAACTTTGCTGGTGTTCTGCATCTGTAACTGACTGACTGTTCCTGTCAAAGACTCCAGTCAAAATATACGATTCTGATTGTGGTGGGACCGATGCACTGTTAATTCAATCCCGTCATTCCACAGATCGGCTAACATATCATTCAAAACTTTCCAAATTAAAGAAAGACCCAACCGAATTGTGCCATCTATTAACACCCAAATGAGGCTAACCAAACCAGCTGTTTTGAAATCAACAAATTAATTCTTTAATTATAAGAGGTAAATGAAGATTTAAAAATGGACAAATTAGAGTCCTTGCAAATTTACAGTCCAATGTTGTTTGAAGTCCACACAGAATGTTGCTCGAAGTCCCCGCAGAATGTTGTTCGATATCCTCACAGAATGTTGTTCGAAAATCCTCACAGAATGTTGTTCGAAGTCCAGTGAATTTCAACAATTAACAACCTGCAAACACTTTCAAAGAATCCATCTAAAATTAGAGTTTTAGAGGGATAAAAGATAGTCACAGTCTAACTTCCCTTTCTTAAATTTAAATTATCAGAAATCTCTGTCTTGGCTTGACTTTTTAGAATTTCGAGAGAGAACGATTAAACAGACAAAACATCCTATTTCCTTCAGTTTAAATGGTTGAGAGCTCTTTTTCAGTGCTGACACCACAGCTGACTGTGTCTTTTGTCTGTGTCTGTTCAAACTGTCTGACTAACTGCCAGTTCAAACTGTATCGTATCAGGCTCACTCATCAGGCTGTTTCCATGATATCGAGAATGCATCCTTTGAATCGCAGTCTGCAAATGGCTGTTTGTAAGGCAACAAAAATGCACCTTCTAAAAACTCCTAAGGCTTGCCAGCTCTGAAAGCAATACTGATCCCTTGCAAGACTTAATGGCAAACTGCATATTCTGAAAAAAAAACCCAACAAGACCATGACACTGTCCAAAACCATAACTTGCTATTACTTTACAAAATTAGTATCTAGTTTTGTAATCAAATACATTTGTTTATTCATGGGATGTGGGCGTCGCTGGCAAGGCAAGCATTTCTTGCCCGTCCCTATTTGACCTTGAGAAGGTGGTGGTTTAATGTCACCTTGAACGGCTACAGTCCATGTGAGGTCGATACACCCTCAGTGCTGTTAGGAAGGGAGTTCCAGGATTTTGACCCAGTGACAGTGAAGGAACGGCGATATAGCTCCATGTCAGGATGGTGTGTGACTGGAAAGGGAACTTGCAGCTGGCGTTGTTCCCATACATTTGCTGCCCTTGTCCATCTAGTTGGTAGAGGTCGCGGGTTTGGAAGGTGCTGTTTTAGGAGCCTTGGTGCGTTGCTGCAGTGTATCTTTTAGATGGTACACACTGCTGCCACTGTGCGTCGGTGGTGCAGGGTGTGAATGTTGTGGATGGGGTGCCAATCAAGCGAGCTGCTTTGTCCTGGATGGTGTCGAGTTTCTTGTATTTTGTTGGAGGTTCTCCCATCCAGGCAAGTGGAGAGTATTCTGTCACATTCCTGATTGTGCCTTGTAGATTGTGGACAGGCTTTGGAGAGTCAGGAGGTGAGTTACTCACCGCAGAATTCCTAGCTTCTGAGCTACTCTTGTAGCCACGATATTTATATTGCTACTCCAGTTCAGATTCCAGAAAATGGTAACCCCTAGAGTGTTGATAATGGGGGATTCAGCGATGGTAATGCCATTGAATATCACAGAGAGATGGTTAGATTCTCCCTTGTTGGAGATGGTCATTGCCTGGCATCTGTTTGCCACGAATGTTACTTGCCACTTATCAGCCCAAGTCTGGATATTGTCCAGGTCTTACTGCAATTCGACACGGACTGCTTCAGTATCTGAGTAGTTGTGAATGGTGTTGAACATTGTGCAATCATCAGCGAACATCCTCACTTCTGACCTCATGATTGAAGGAAGCTCATTGATTTGGAGAGGAGAGGGAGGTGTGAGATGGGATTGTAGTTACCTTTTTAAGAATGGGGGGGATGTGCCTTGACGTTTGAGGAAGGGGTGACAATAGTTGTTTTGAAAGGGACGGAGAAGAAGTTGAGAATAGAGTCACATGCCAAATATCAACTTATATGGGGACCAGAAACAAAAGTGATTATTATTCGAGTGGAAATAAGCTCAAGGCTGCAGGAGGAGACTTTTAAGTACGAGACAAATTTACATCGAGATTGAGGTGAGATAGGAGAGAGATTGGTAAAAGCAGTTGGTTCAGGACAGAAATGGTTGGTTTGGTGGACAATCGAAGGCTGATTTCAACAGGAGCAGGTGAACAGTTGCTCTCAACATGAGAGAGGCAAAGACATTGCTGTGTTTATCACGTGTTGTTGGAGGTGAGGGAGGAGGATGTAAGGGAGAGGGCTTTATCATGTTTGATGATAGTGAGGAAGAGACACAGGTGCTATCATTGCATTCCAGGATGCACCTGGAGAAATGACCACATAGATAACAGTGCTGTATCTCTAAATTGCGACCAGTATAGGTAGGTGGTAGGGAAATATAGGGACAGGTGGGGATGTGGTAGGAATATGGGATTAGTATAAATGGGTGTTTAACGGTCAGCACAGACTCGGTGGGCCGAAGGGTCTGTTTCAGTGCTGTATCTCTAAACTAAACTAAAAGTGAGGCCCGATTATTGTGTTCCAACATGAACTAGCTGTGAAGCAGAAACACTCAAGAATCCATCCCGTGGACTAAGGACAGCAAATATGAGGCCAGTATAGGACATTCTATGAGTGAAGGAGACAGTCAAGGTACCGACAAAGACTAGATGTTTCTCTAACGTTTGAATACATCCAGGCATCTTTTTGAAGATTATTGTTCTGCATTTGTACCTTTTCTAACCATGTAAGTTTGTTCTTGAAAAACAAAATAGCTGTCATAGATTGATCCAATGGTCAATTGTAATGACTGTCAGAGCATGATTACTGGAGGTTGTTCTCAGTGGGCAGAATCTTTATTTTTTTTATTTTTTATTTTAGAGATACAGCACTGAAACAGGCCCTTCGTCCCACTGAGTCTGTGCTGACCATTAACCACCCATTTATACTAATCCCATATTCCAACCACATCCCCACCTGTCCCTATATTTCCCTCCCACCTACCTACACTAGTCGCAATTTATAATGGCCAATTAACCTACCAACCAGCAAGTCTTTTGGAAGGAAACCGGAGCACCCAGAGAAAACCCACGCAGACATAGGGAGAACTTGCAAACTCCACACAGGCAGTACCCAGAATTGAACCGGGGGCCCTGGAGCTGTGAGCCTGCGGTGTTAACCACTGCACCACTGTGCCGCCATTTAGTGCTAATGCTTCCTTATGGGGAATTAATTTGATGTTTTTTAATGGTGTACAGTACAGTTGCTGTAAATCTTCAAATCCAGCAGTGAAATTGACATTGGGATATTTCATTTTATATCATTTCTTTTATCTACATTAATATTCATCAACAATAATCTGGTAATTATACACGACTATCCAAAATATTGCTAAAGATAATCAGTCTTCTCATTGTGCTTCACCTGCCCACAAGGATTTCAGGAATATAAAAGCAAGTGAATTATAAACCTATAAGCCCTGCTCCAGATCAATGTTCTTTAATTGTTATTGACACAATTTCCCATTCAGTGTAAACAAATATTTCACTCCATTCTTCAGCTCCTCTCTGAATTTTCTCTGTGTCAGTCCATAGATACAAGTGTTTGTGCAGGAACTGAGAAGCTGCAACATAAATCCAACTTGTTGAGCAATATATATCGGGTTACTGTAATATTTGTCTGTATAGTCAAAATTTTCCACTGGCCGGTCTATCACAAGGACAACATACGTCATCCACAACAGTATGAAATTGGCAGAAATAGTGAAAAGTAAAATTATGGAATTCCTCCGATTCTTCACCTCTGGATCATTCTGATTCTGAATGTTGCTCTGGAGTCCCCTGCGTACTCTATTTGCCATTATAATGTGTCTGACAGTCAAAGCATTGAACAACAGAATTAAAAGGATTGGTAATAGAGGGGTGATGATGCCTTTGATACACTCGTGTGCTCTCCACAAGGGGGAAGTGAGGTAATCAGCAGTGGCAACACAATACCAAGGTACATTGTCAATTATAAATACAGGGTCAACTGCAAAGTAATAGGGAATATTTACAAGACAGCTCACCACAAACAAGATGGCGATAACCACAGTCACTGTTTTCTCTGTGTTATATTTTGATTGCAGCTTCTGACAGCAAATTGTTACAAAGCGATCAAAAGTGAAGGCGACAGTAAACCAGACAGAACAGTCTAAAGCTGCAGTGTATGCGACAAGGTTCACCATACACACAGGAGTTATAAACAGGAAACTAATTGGAAAGTACATGATATTAATCCGGTGTAATATCACATGGATGATAATCACCATTAGATCCGCCACTGCCATGGCAACCAGATAGTGAGTGATACATTTGGAGAGACCGCACTTTCCTCGAGACAAAACCACAATCGCAACCAAGTTAACTGTAAGAAACAGAAAACATGAAATTTACTTTGACACTGTCCCCAAACATTTTTGAAGAATTGTTTAAAGTTGAATAAGACAGTATGGAAATAGAAGATTTACAGATCTGAATTAAATGGAAGTTTAATTTAAAGAACTATTTATTTGTAGCAGTGAAATCTGTGGCAAAAGCAGGTATGCGAAAATTACAATGGAAAACAAGTTTGGGGCCTCAGATAGCGAAACATATACTGTGGTAAAAGCCAAAAGTATTGACATTATTCTGGAGAATTCTGGGACCCAAAACACAACTGTCTCCAAAGACAAGTAGTTGCAGATGTGCTCCGCCCTGTTGGGTTCTGATGCTGCTACCATTGTTAATAATGTTTCTGATATATCTTCCTTTTTCCTCAACTGCAGATTCCCCTCTTCCCCCACTGTGGTTGAGAAGATCCTCAGTCATGTCTGAACCATTTCCGGTAATTCTGCCTAAATCTTCCCCTCTCTCCCAGAACTGGAACATGGTTTCCCTTGTCCTCACTTCCTACTCGACCAGTCTTCACATCCAAATGTCATCCTCTGCCATTTCCAACACCTCCAGTGTGGTACCTCCACCAAACACATCTCCTCCTTCCCTCCCCTCTCAGCATTCCAAAGGGATGATTCCCTCCGTGACACCTTGTCCCCTTCCCACAGCATCTTCCCATGCAATCGCAGGGTGTGTAATACCTCCCCTTTCATCTCTTCTCTCTTCACCATCCAAGAGTCCAAAGCCTCATTCCAGGTGAAGCAGTGATTTACTTGTACTTCTTTCAATCTCGTATATAATATTCACTGTTCACAATGCGATTGCCTCTACACTGGGGAAACCAAACACAGTTCGGTGGCTGATTTGCGGAACACCTCCATTCAGGCCAAAAACATTACCCCAAGCTTTCTATTGCTTGCTATTGTAATTCACCACCCTATTCCATGTCATTGGTCTGCAGCAGTGTTCCAGTGAACATCAAAGCAAGCTCGAGGATCAGCAGCTCATCTTCTCATTAGTCACTCTACAGCCTTCTAGACTCAATAATGGGTTCAACAATTTCACAGCATGACTGCCTTTTCATTCCATTTTATTGCATTTTACCTTGTTTTATTTTACTTTATTCCTTTTTTAACCATGGGCCTGTCTTAAACTTGTTTTTCAGGTTTTTACTTTGGAACAGATCTGTTATTTTTCAGCCATAAACACTCTCTCTGGACTCATACCTTGTCTTTCTATATTGCTAAACGCTCCTTTGCCTTTGTTCCGTGACAGCTTTGTCATTTAATCTCTTTTGCCCTCTGCCCTATCACACACCTATCCTTTTGTTCTTCTTTCCCCTCCCCCTTTTCACTTGATCAAAGCCTATTACATTCCTAACCTTTGCCAGTTCTGATGCAATGTCACAGACCCTAAACGTTAACTCTGTTTCTGTCTCTACAGAGGCTGCCAGACCTGCTGAGTATTTCCAGAACTTTCTGTTTTTATTTCAGATTTCCAGCATCTGCAGTATTTTGTTTTTATTATTCTGGAGCGTTTACTCTCATCCTGTTTGGTTACGGTCTGTACAACTTGGAGAGCACTCACTCGTCCTGTTACAATACAAACTGAAAAGCATGGGAAGCGCACTCTCACCCTGTTAGACTATATTCTGTACAACATTGACAGTGAATTATCCTCTTCTTTTAAAACATTGGTCAAGCAAAGTGAAGAATGGAAAAATCTCGAGCGGTGGATCATGCACCAGTAACAGAAATCTACTGGAGTTCCCTTCCAATTCCATTGAGAAACAAAATCAAAGCTGAATTCAAATCCATGCAAACAAGAGCAACTTGTGCTGTTCCATGAAAGGTCAACATGAAATAAAATTACAATACAATAACTCCTAGAATCCTCAGACACACGTGCAACCCACTTCACGACATCAAGACATTTAAAATTGCTCATTTATTTCTGATCTGAGGTCCATGCAAACTCTGTGAAAAATTTCCTTTGTAAACATTCAAGGGAATTGATATTTCAGCATTTTCTGTGCTGAAAATTCAAGCAACAAAATAATTATAACTAATAAATCACATTGAGAAAACATGACAATCACTTGCTCCTTAACTGATGCCATCAAAGAGGGTAAATATAACATGAAGAGTCACACATTGATATTCATCTTTCACCGCGTCATTTAACTGTCTTACCAGGAATACTGATGGCTGCAAGAATCGGGTAGTAAATGAGCTCGACCTGATAAATTACAGGGTATCCCATTCCTTCTGTGAAGCATAAATGCAGAAACTTCTTCACACGAAACCTTATTAATAGTACAGAGCAACCTCCATGGGGACAGTCATCTAGGGAATGTGTGCAGGGATATTAGTTACAGTCCAGTGAATAAACTGATTTAATGAACCATTTTCTGCACACAATCGAGTCATTAGAGAATATGGAAAACAAAATCATTGTAAATTTCATATTAATTTCTTCATAAACTGACTTGCAACTTCTTTTGTTACGATCTCAAATGTTTATGTGGATGAACAGACTCAGGAACAATAGCCCTGGTGTTGATGAGGATGAACAGTCTCAGGAACAATAGCCCTGGTGCTGATGTGGATGAACAGTCTCAGGAACAATAGCCCTGGTGTTGATGTGGATGAACAGTCTCAGGAACAATAGCCCTGGTGTTGATGTGGATGAACAGTCTCAGGAACAATAGCCCTGGTGTTGATGTGGATGAACAGACTCAGGAACAATAGCCCTGGTGCTGATGAGGATGAACAGTCTCAGGAACAATAGCCCTTGTGTTGATGTGGATGAACAGTCTCAGGAACAATAGCCCTGGTGTTGATGTGGATGAACAGTCTCAGGAACAAAAGTTTTGGTGTTGATGTGGATAAACAGTCTCAGGAACAATAGCCCAAGTGTTGATGTGGATGAACAGTCTCAGGAACAATAGCCCTGGTGCTGATGAGGATGAACAGTCTCAGGAACAATAGCCCTGGTGTTGATGTGGATGAACAGTCTCAGGAACAAAAGTTTTGGTGTTGATGTGGATAAACAGTCTCAGGAACAATAGCCCTGGTGTTGATGTGGATGAACAGTCTCAGGAACAAAAGTTTTGGTGTTGATGTGGATAAACAGTCTCAGGAACAATAGCCCAAGTGTTGATGTGGATAAACAGTCTCAGGAACAATAGCCCTGGTGTTGAGGTGAATGAACAGTCTCAGGAACAATAGCCTTGGTGGTGATGCGGATGAACAGTCTCAGGAACAATAGCCCTGGTGTTGAGGTGAATGAACAGTCTCAGGAACAATCGTCCTTTTGTTGTTGTGAATGAACAGTCTCATTTGCATTAGCCCTTGTGTTAGTTGTCAGGGTTAAATTAAATTCATTCACATTCCGTACAAGCAGTGCTTTAAGACTGAGCAGGTTAAGCGAAGGACAGCCTGAGAGTGAAATGTTAGTTCCTGGATAGTTGCCCAGAATTTTAGCAGAGATGTCGGGAGTGTGAACAGAGAAAGGCTTCTGCGAGAATGCAGCCTAAAAAGGTTAAGCAAGCGAGGTTTTTGAATTCCAGAATTGGATATTCAGTTTATCTCCGTGCAGCCCTGATTAGATTTGGCCAAATCCATTTATTATCTGGAGTCTTGCCATGCTGCAAAGCCACTTCACAGCTGATGATTACACAGAGAGTACGGGGAAGATCTACTTGATTATTGGTTTTCTTCCCCTGAAGTATAAGTAGAGCTTGTTATGCAGTACAGATGAACAGTTGGTACCGGAAATGCCTTTTACTATCTCTGAGGTCCCTGCTCCACTCTTAGTCAGTGTCACTGCTTTTGCCTCAAATTATTTTGGAAGGTTAAAGAGCCTTGTGAAGTGCAGCTATTCTGAGCCCTCTCTAACGTCTGTTGCTGAGACACAAAGAAATCCATGTGCGATGATGTTAACCCAACGTTCTAACATTGAACAATGAGGAGATGCTTAACTTGTATAAATCATTGCTGGCCTCAGCTGAAGTAATTTTTGGGACATACTTGAGGACCGATATCAAAGTCTGAGAGATTTACCAAAATTATACAAGACATGGGGGACTTCTGTTCTGGAGATAGACCAGGATTGTTGGGAAGCATGAGGGGAGGTTTCATAAAGGTTATAAACTTGATGAAAGTTTTTTGTTATAGAATCAGTGAGGTCTTAGACAGACAATGCTTTGAGAACCGTGTATCCATTTTGTCTTCATCGTAAAATAAGATTATAAACATACTGGAAAGTGTGAAAAATTATAAGAATTGTAAGATGGCACAGTGGCGCAGTGGTTAGCACCGCAACCTCACAGCTCCAGCAATCCGGGTTCAATTCTGGGTACTGCCTGTGTGGAGTTTGCAAGTTCTCCCTGTGTCTGCGTGGGTTTCCTCCGGGTGCTCCCGTTTCCTCCCACATGCCAAAGACTTGCAGGTTGATAGGTAAATTGGCCATTATAAATTGCCCCTAGTATAGGTAGGTGGCAGGGAAATTTAGGGACAGGTGGGGATGTGGTAGGGATATGGAATTAGTGTAGGATTAGTATAAATGGGTGGTTGATGGTCGGCACAGACTCAGTGGGCCGAAGGGCCTGTTTCAGTGCTGTATCTCTAAACTAAACATCGTCAGTAAGATGGTAGAACTTTAATGAAGGATTGGACAGAGTGGGACTCCTTTCTCTCCAAACGTGAAGTTTGAGAGCAGACAGAGTTCTTTATAATTATGATGGGGTTGAATCAGGTAGAAATAGAGGTGTTTACACTTGGAGGTGATGAAATTTAACTTTGAAGCAAAGAACCATGGAATCACAGAAGGACATTGATCGTGTTGATGCCGGATTCTACAAGAACAACACAACTCATCCCACTCCTCCACCTTTTCCCGATATTTCACCAATTCTTTCTATTCAGATCATTATCTAATTCCCCTTTCAACAGCATGATTGAATATCCCTCCACCACACTCTCAGACAGTGTATTCCAGATTCAACTACCAGCTGCATTGAAAAATATTTTTTCCTCATGTCATCATTGGTTCATTTGCCATTCATGTTAAATCAGTGCCCTCTGGTTCTCGACCTTTCTGCCAATGGGAACTGTTTCTCATTAAATACCTTGTCCTGACCAGTCATAATTTTTAACACTTCTATCAAATCTCCTCTCAACCTTTTCTTCTCGAAAGAGAGCAGTCACAGCTTCCCCAATCCATTCACATTGTCATCAGCTCTTTTGTTCTTTTTTAAGTAAAAGGTTTATGCGTCTTTGTGAGAATAAAATATTTCTGTGCATTGAATGTTGACATTTGGTTTGAAGAGAACAGGCTGTCAATCTGGTATCTAAGCAACAGAAGGATTTACAATGGTACATTTACAATGGAAGGCTAGGAACAGACGAAGCACTTGAGGAATATAAAGACAATAGGAAGGAACCTAAGCAAGGAGTCAGGAGGGCTAAAATGGGTCATGAAAAGTCATTGGCAAACAGGATTAAGGACAATCCCAAGGCTTTTTATATGTATATAAAGAGCAAGAGGGCAACCAGGGAAAGGGTTGGCCCACTCAAGGACAGAGAAGGGAATCTATGTGTGGAGTCAGAGGAAATGGGTGAGGTACTAAATGAGTACTTTGCATCAGTATTCACCAAAGCAAAGGACTTGGTGGATGATGAGCCTGGGGAAGGAAGTGCAGATAGTCTCAGTCATCTCATTATCAAAAAGGAGGAGGTGTTGGGTGTCTTGCAAAGCATTAAGGCAGATAAGTCCCCAGGGCCTGATGGAATCAACCCTAGAATACTGAGGGAGGCAAGGGAGGAAATTGCTGGTGCCTTGACAGAAATCTTTGCATCCTCATTGGCCACAGGTGAGGTCCCAGAGGACTGGAGAATAGCCAATGTTGTTCCTTTGTTTAAGAATGGCAGCAAGGATAATCCAGGAAATTATATACCGGTGAGCCTTCCATCAGTGGTAGGGAAACTATTAGAGAGGATTCTTCGGGCCAGGATTTACTCCCATTTGGAAACAAACGAACTTATTAGCGAGAGGCAGCATGGTTTGGTGAAAGGGAGATCGTGTCTTACTAATTTGATTGAGTTTTTTGAGGAAGTGACAAAGATGATTGGTGAAGTAAGGGCAGTGGATGTTATCTATATGGACTTCCGTAAAGCCTTTGACAAGGTCCCTCATGGCAGACTGGTACAAAAGGTGAAGTCACACGGGATCAGAGGTGAGCTGGCAAGATGGATACAGAACTGGCTCGGTCATAGAAGATAGAGGGTATCAGTGGAAGGGTGTTTTTCTGAATGGAAGGATGTGACTAGTGGTGTTCCGCAGGGATCAGTGCTGGGATCTTTGCTGTTTGTAGTATATATAAATGATTTGGAGGAAAATGTAGCTGGTCTGATTAGTAAGTTTGCGGATGACACAAAGGTTGGTGGAGTTGTGGACAACGATGAGGATTGTCAGAGAATAAAGCAGGATATAGATCGATTGGAGACTTGGGCGGAGAAATTGCAGATGGAGTTTAATCCGGAAAAATGTGAGGTAATGCATTTTGGAAGATCTAATGCAGGTGGGAAGTATACAGTAAATGGTAGAACCCTTAGGAGTATTGACAGGCAGAGAGATCTGGGCGTACAGGTCCACAGGTCACTGAAAGTGGCAACGCAGGTGGATAAGGTAGTCAAGAAGGCATACGGCATGCTTACCTTCAACGGTCGGGGCATAGACTATAAAAATTGGCAATTCATGTTGCAGCTGTACAGAACCTTAGTTAGGTCAGACTGAGAATATTGCGTGCAATTCTGGTCGCCACACTACCAGAAGGATGTGGAGGCTTTGGAGAGGGTACAGAAGAGGTTTACCAGGTTGTTGCCTGATCTGGAGGCTATTAGCTATGAGGAGAGGTTGGAAAAACTCGGATTGTTTTCACTGGAACGACAGAGGTCGAGGGGCAACATGATAAAGGTTTACAAAGTTATAAGCGGCATGGACAGGGTGAATAGTCAGAAGCTTTTTCCCAGGGTGGAAGAGTCAGTTACTCGGGAACAGAGGTTTAAGGTGCCAGGGGCAATGTTTAGAGGGGATGTGCGAGGCAAGTTCTTTACACAGAGGGTGGTGAATGCCTGGAACTTGCTGCCGATAGAGGTGGTGGAAGCAGATACGATAGCGACGTTGAAGAGGCATCTTGACAAATAAATGAGTAGGATGGGAATAGAGGGATACGGACCCCGGAAGTTCAGAAGGTGTTAGTTTAGGCAGGCATCAAGATCAGTGCAGGCTTGGAGGGCCGAATGGCCTGTTCTTGTGCTGTACTGTTCTTTGTTCTTTGTTATTATTTTGCTTCAGTTACTGCTGGAACTGGCAGGATTACAGTAGAGAAAACTCTGTCTCCAGGAAATAACTCCTGGATAAAGCGAAATTCTGATTGCTCAATGAAGTTAAAAGACCTTTGTAACCCTTGGGGAAAATAATCTTGTTGCCGTTTATGCTTCAAGAGAGAGAAAAGACTCAGAGGAAGAGGAGTTGCAATACACTGGGAAGGTGATTTTCAGTTTTAAGTAACTTACCTTTTGATTCGGCGGACATGGGGACTGCTGGGTAAGTAATTTAAATATTTGGGCAGTGGCTAAACCCGAAACAGATCACGTGTCGTGTCTCCCATCCATCCATCTCCTCTAACCAAAAAAAAAGGACTCTTGTGTGCAGGGTTTGGTAAGGTAAGGTTTTCCTTTATTTTTTTTACTTAGTCTCTATCAATTTAGACCAGAGGGGATGGTAGCTCGGGCAGTTGTATGCTCCTCTTGCAGGATGTAGGAGGTAAGGGTCACCACTGGTGTCCCTGCTGACTTCACCTGTGAGAAGTGCACCCAACTCCAGCTCCTCACAGACCGCGTTAGGGAACTGGAGCTGGAGCTGGATGAACGTCGGATCATTCAGGAGGCTGAGGGGGTGATAGAGAGCAGTTATAGGGAAGTAGTGACACCGAAGTTACAGGATAAAGGTAGCTGGGTGACCGTCAGGGGAGGGAAAGGGAATAGGCGCACAGTGCAGGGATCTCCTGTGGCCGTTCCCCTCAATAATAAGTATACCATTTTGGATCCGGTTGAGGGGGACGACCTACCCGAGGAAAGCCACAGTGGCCAGGTCTCTGGCACTGAGCCTTGTCCAGTGGCTCAGAAGGGAAGGGGGGAGAATAGGAGAGCGATAGTGATAGGAGATTCAGTGGTTAGAGGAACAGACAGGAGATTCTGTGGTCGCGAACGAGACTCCCGGATGGCATGTTGCCTCCTGGGTGCCAGGGTCAGGGATGTCTCGGATCGAGTCTATAGGATTCTAAAGGGGGAGGGGGAGCAGCCAAAGGTCGTGGTACATATCGGTACCAATGACATAGCTAGGAAAAGGGATGAGGACCTGAAAAGCGAATATAGGGAGTTAGGTTGGAAGCTGAAAGGCAGGACGAGCAGAGTAGTATTCTCAGGATTGTTACCAGTGCCACCTGCTAGTGAGGCGAGAAACAGGGAGCGAGTGCAGCTAAACAAGTGGCTACAGAACTGGTGCAGGAGGGAGGGATTCAGATATGTAGATCATTGGCATATCTTCTGGGGAAGGTGGGACCTGTACAAGAAGGATGGGTTGCATCTGAACTGGAGGGGCACCAATATCCTGGGCGGGAGGTTTGCTAGAGCTCTTCAGGAGGGTTTAAACTAGTTTGGCAGGGGGAAGGGAACCGGAGCTGCAGATCAGTGGATGGGGTAGCTGTTGAACAGGCAGATACAGAGTGCAGAGAGTCTGTGAGGAAGGTTAGACAGTTGACACGGCAAAGTTGCAGCCAGTATGATGGGTTGAAGTGTGTCTTTTTTAATGCAAGAAGTGTCAGGTATAAGGGTGATGAACTTAGAGCATGGATCAGTACTTGGAGCTACGATGTTGTGGCCATTACAGAGACTTGGATATCACAGGGGCAGGAATGGATGTTGGATGTTCCGGTGTTTAGATGTTTCAAAAGGAATAGGGAGGGAGGTAAAAGAGGTGGGGGAGTGGCATTGTTAATCAGGGATCGGATCACAGCTGCAGAAAGGGAGGTCGTCGAGGAGGGTTTGTCTACTGAGTCATTATGGGTGGAAGTCAGAAACAGGAAAGGAGCAGTCACTTTGTTGGGAGTTTTTTATCGACCCCGTCCCTCCCAATAGCAACAGAGACATGGAGGAACAGATTGGGAGGCAGATATTGGAAAGGTGCAGAAGTAACAGGGTTGTTGTCATGGGTGACATCAACTTCCCTAATATTGATTGGAACCTCCTTAGTGCAAATAGTTTGGATGGAGCAGTTTTTGTCAGGTGTGTCCAGGAAGGTTTCCTGACTCAATATGTAGATAGGCCGACTGGAGGGGAGACTATGTTGGACTTGGTCCTTGGCAACGGACCAGGCCAGGTGGCAGATCTATCGGTGGGAGAGCATTTCGGTGATAGTGATCACAACTCCCTGACCAGGATGTTGCCTGGTATGGAGGGCGCTAGCTATGAAGAGAGGTTGAGTAGATTAGGATTATTTTCATGAGAAAGTCGGAGGTTGAGGGGCGACCTGATTGAGGTGTCCAAAATCATGAGAGGTATAGACAGGTTGGATAGCAAGAAGCTTTTTCCCAGAGTGGGGGATTCAATTACTTGGGGTCACGAGTTCAAAGTGAAAGGGGAAAAGTTTAGGGGGGATATGCGTGGAAAGTTCTTTACGCAGAGGGTGGTGGGTGCCTGGAATGCGTTGCCAGCGGAGGTGGTAGACGCGGGCACGATAGCGTCTTTTAAGATGCATCTAGACAGATACGTGAATGGGCAGGAAGTAAAGAGATACAGACCCTTAGAAAATAGGCGTCATGTTCAGATAGAGGATCTGGAACGGCGCAGGCTTGGAGGGCCGAAGGGCCTGTTCCAGTGCTGTAATTTTCTTTGTTCTTTGTTCTTTGTATCGTCATGGAGAGGGACAGGAGCAGATGGGATGGGAAAATATTTCACTGGGGGAGGGGGAATTACAAGGCTATTAGGCAGGAACTGGGGAGCATAAATTGGGAACAGATGTTCTCAGGGAAATGCATGACAGAAATGTGGAGGTTGTTTTGGGAGCACTTGCTGCGACTGCTGAATAGGTTTGTCCCGATGAGGCAGGGAAGGGATGGTAGGGTGAAGGAACCTTGGATGACAAGAGCTGTGGAACAGCTAGTCAAGAGGAAGAAGGAAGCTTACTTAAGGTTGAGGAAGCAAGGATCAGACAGGGCTCTACAGGGTTACAAGGTAGCCAGGAAGGAACTGAAGAATGGACTTAGGAGAGCTAGAAGGGGACATGAAAAAGTCTTGGCGGGTAGGATTAAGGAAAATCCCAAGGTGTTCAACGCTTATGTGAGGAACAAGAGGATGGCCAGAGTGAGGGTAGGGCCGATCATAGATAGTGATTGGAAATTGTGCCTGGAGTCGGAGGAGGTAGGGGAGGTCCTAAATGAATACTTTGTTTCAGTATTCACTGGTGAGAGGGACCTGGTCGTTTGTGAGGACAGCGTGGAACAGGCTGATATGCTCGAACAGGTTGACGTTAAGAGGGAGGATGTGCTGGAAATGTTGAATGATATGAGGACAGATAAGTCCCCGGGGTCAGACGGGATATACCCAAGGATATTACGGGAAGCGATGGAAGAGATTGCTGTGCCTTTGGCGATGATCCTTGCATCTTTACTGTCCACTGGAGTAGTGCCGGATGATTGGAGGGTGGCAAATATTGTTCCCTTGTTCAAGAAAGAGAATAGAGATAACCCTGAGAATTATAGACCAGTCAGTCTTCTGTCAGTAGTGGGCAAATTATTGGAGAGGATTCTGAAAGAGAGGATTAATTATTATTTGGAAAAGCATAGTTTGTTTAGAGACATCAGCATGGCTTTGTGAGCGGCAGGTCATGCCTCACAAGCCTTATTGAATTCTTTGAAGATGTGACAAAACACATTGATGAAGGAAGAGCAGTGGATGTGGTGTATATGGATTTTAGCAAGGCGTTTGATAAGATTCCCCATAGTAGGCTGATTCAGAAAGTAAGGAGGCATTGGATACAGGGAATGTTGGCTGTCTGGATACAAAATTGGCTGGCCCATAGAAGACAGAGGGTGGTAGTAGATGGAAAGTATTCAGCCTGGAGCTCGGTGACCAGTAGTGTTCCACAGGGATCTGTTCTGGGACCTCTGCTCTTTGTGATTTTTATAAATGACTTGGATGAGGAAGTGGAAGGCTGGGTTAGCAAGTTTGCCGATGACACGAAGGTTGCTGGAGTTGTGGATAGTGTGGAAGGCTGTTGTAGGTTGCAACGGGACATTGACAGGGTGCAGAGCTGGGTTGAGAAGTGGCAGATGGAGTTCAAACTGGAAAAGTGTGAAGTGATTCATTTTGGAAGGTCGAATTAGAATGCGAAATACAGGCTTAAAGACAGGATTCTTGGTAGTGTGGAGGAACAGAGGGATCTTGGGGTCCATGTCCATAGATCGCTCAAAGTTGCCACCCAAGCTGATAGGGTTGTTAAGAAGGTGTATGGTGTGTTGGCTTTCATTAACAGGGGGATTGAGTTTAAGAGCCGCGAGGTTATGCTGCAGCTCCATAAGGCCCTGGTTCGACCAGACTTGGAATATTATGTTCAGTTCTGGTCGCCTCATTATAGGAAGGATGTGGAAGCTATAGAGAGGGTGCAGAGGAGATTTACTAGGATGCTGCCTGGACTGGAGGGCATGAGCTACAAAGAAAGATTGAGGGAGCTAGGGATTTTCTCATTGGAGCGAAGAAGGATGAGAGGTGACTTGATAGAGGGGTACAAGATGATGAGAGGCATAGATAGAGTGGATAGCCAGAGACTTTTTCCCAGGGTGGAAAAGGCTATCACCAGGGGGCATAATTTTAAGGTGATTGGAGGAAGGTTTAGGGGAGATGTCAGAGGTAGGTTCTTTACACAGAGAGTGGTGGGTGCGTGGAATGCGCTGCCAGCGGTGGTAGTAGAAGCAGATACATTAGGGACATTTAAGCGACTCTTGGATGGGTACATGGATGATAGTAGAATGAAGGGTAGGTAGTTAGTTTGAACTTAGAGTAGGTTAAATGTTCGGCACAACGTCATGGACCGAAGGGCCTGTACTGTGCTGTACTGTTCTATGTTTGATGTTCTATGTTCTAACACTGCTCTATAGAGAGAGACTGCATTGCAGAGAGGAAGCCTGAGGCGTTGTAGGTAGTCTACAGTCTCTGAAAAATCTCTACTTAAGGCATTTTTAAATATTTTTTGAAGTTCCTGAAATTTCAAGAAGGTTTCTACCATTAGACTGCTACTTTAAAAGTGTAAATAATCCTGTTCCTACAACTGGTTGCTGAAAGATCTGTGTGACGCCTGCTGCAGATGAACTACCTTGCACACCTAAGCATCATCGACTGTTCATTAAGTTCACCCGGAGAGACATTGAGTGGCATCTGATTATTGAACTCTGGGACCTAATCGATCCAGGAAAATACAACCAAATGTTACAACCCTTTTATTTATTTATTCCTAAGAGACTGTTGTAAATTCAATTTCCCTTTCCCTGGTTAACTGCTGGTAATCTAATGTCTGTGTGTTCACGACGGTTAGGAAGTTTAGGGAGTCATAAAATATTTTCATACATATAGATTCATCTCAATATCATTTAAAACTTTGTTTATTAATAAATAATTAATTCTGTTAATGTTTAAAGAAACCTGGTATGGCATGCTGTATCCTGGAGAGAAATAAAGTGATTAATTTAACTATTTGTCAGTAGGTGGGAAACTTTACTAATATGCTGAGACCCTGGAGTATTGGGACTGAATTAACAGTGCATTTCTGCAAGCTGATCCAGAGTTATATAGAATAGCACAGTCGGCTGTGACAGAATCTGAGGCAAAAGGAGTTCCGGAAGGCTATTATGTCGAAGACGGTGTTCTGAGAAGGAAGTGGAGACCACCACACAGACCTGTGGATGAAGACTGGAAAGTTATTCAACAGATAATGGTACCACCTTAGTATCACCAGGAATTATTAACGTTATCACATTGTCTCTCTCTAACAGGACATAGGCGGATTCAAAAGATTAAATCACTTCTAAGTCAACATTATTACGAGCCAGACCTTACAAAGAATGTGAGGCAATTTTGTAGGACATGTCATTCATACCAAATGGTGGGAAAACCCCAACCTACCATAAAACCAGCACCATTAATTCCCACAGCAGTTATCGAGGAACCAGGTAGTAGAGTATTGGTAGACTGTGCAGGACGCTTTGCAAAAAAAAGCAGGACATCAATATGTACTTACTATCATTGATATGGCTACTCGATTTCCAGTGACCATTCATTTGAGGACAATTACTGATAAAGTAGTAGTAGAGAAGTTAACCCAATTCATTATGAGATGTGAATTACTACTTGAAGATCAAGCTTATCAAAGTTATAATTTCACATCAAAAACTTTTCAAGAAGTTATGAGCAATTTGGGTATCAGAGAGTTAAAATCTTCGGCATATCACCCACAGACACAGGGGGCTTTAGACAGGTACATTCAAACTCTCAAAACAATGATCAGACCATACTGTCACAAATATCTGCATGATTGGGATAAAGGGCAAGACTGTCTTTATTTGCAGCTGGAGATTCACCGAATGAGTCTACAGGTTTTAGACCTTTCGAATCAGATGACTGACAAAACATATGCAAAAAATGGACAGACAAGAACGCAAAGACCCAAAATTTTCAACCAGGCGATGAAGTATTGATATTTTTACCTTTACAGGGTGAACCATTAAATACACGATTCAGTGGTACATATAAAGTGATCAAAAGAGTGGGTAATAAAAACAAGAAATGTTGGAAATACTCAGTTGGATTGGAGCATCTGTGGAGAGAGAAGAATATTTAAGATTTCAGATCAGTGATGTAGGGTCACTGAGCTGTAACGTTAACTCTGCTTCTCTCTCCACAGATGCTGCCGGACCTGCTGAGTATTTCCAGCATTTCTTGTTTTTTTTTCAATTTCAGAATTCCAGCATCAGAAGTATTTTGCTTTTATAAAAGAGTGGGTAAGATTGATTACTTGACTGACACACCTGATCACCAGTAAAAGAATTGGCGCTGTCATAGCAATATGATAAAGCAATATTATTGCAGGGAGGAGGATCGGTCAGTACAGACATGTCAGATAATGGGGACTGTTGAAAAGGAAAAGGATAGTGAAGATGAGGCAGAAGGAGGCCTCGATAATTCTCAGATTTAACCTCCTACTATCTGGGTCGCGAATACAGAATGACGAGGAAAATTAGATTCTGAACAATGTGAAGACCTAACCAGGCTTTTCACAACCTTTCAAAGAATTTGTAGTGATAAGCCAGGATGTGAAAAAATTGGTCACACATGATGTGGCTATTGGAGAATCACTGCCTTTAAAACAACATCCTCACAGCTTCAGTCCAGACAAACAGGTTCAAGTAAAAGCAGAAATCCAGTACATGCTGGAAAACAACTTAATTGAAAAGCAGCTGGATTTTACCAACAGTACCTGCACCTGATATGGCAACTCGACTTTGTATAGACTACAGAAACGTCAATGTGGTAACAAAGGCAGACTCCTACCCAATTCCTCATTTAGAAGATTGTTTTGATTGAGTGGGCTGTGCTTTGTTTCTCAGAAAGATAGATTTGTTAAAGGGATACTGACAATTTCCTTTGACACCTCCAGCTAAAGAAATACCAGCTTTTGTCACACTAGACAATCATTGTCCGTACCGAGTGATGCCATTCGGGCAAAAAAAAGTGCCCCTGCAACGTTTCAAAGATGAATGAATCAAGTGTAGCCAATGTTCCCACGTGAAAACAGTTCAATAGTGATAATTTGTGCTACCAATTGTAACGTGGTTGCTGAGTGATGGTAAAATAAAAAGTATATTAAACTTTGCATCCAGCTGCAATGAACTTTGAACCTTTTTCTCATTATATAAACAATATCTAAAGGGTTTCAGTAACAATGTTCAGTGTTGAAGAGGGCGGGGTCTGGGTGAGCAGCTCCTGAATGTGACATGGTCAGGACTGGATGTTATGACCAGGACGGGAGGAGTGCACTGTGAATTCAGTCCCACTTTTCCACAGGTCACAATGTATTATTTCAAGTTACCCCACTTACTAATATAGGCAATAATATAACTATTTCTCCCAGAATTGAACACACTAACCAGGTTTCAACACACGAACCAGATTTCATTATTGAACAACAGAAATAACAATTTATTACAAAACAAGTCAGAACTAGTAACAAAATAAAATACAAACACACAGATTAAAATGTTAAAGTCCCAACATTAAATTTTAAAGACCCCTTCATAACCTGAGCATCTCACACTCACACACGCACATATATGTATACTAGTTAACTGAAAGAATAAAGAAGTATTTTTGGACCAGAGCTCCGTTACAGACAAAAAAACAAAAAACCCAGGCAGATCACTTTCCCACCCCTGAATAAAACAGATGAGACATGTTGCACCAAAGCTGGCACACAGTCCAACCTCCGAGCAAGTGCAGGTAGGCCACCTAGATTCCCCTAAAAAAGCTCTCTTCAGGTGGTGCTGAGAAGCAACTCCAGCAGGCCCTCCTCAGAAACAGGAGATGAGATGAATCGATAGAGTGGACTTCACATGGTCTTTCATGAAATTGCTGGAAGATGAGCTGGGTTGTTTTCTTTGCTCCTTCTTTGACACTTCAGCAGACTTGACTTAATCTCCATGCAGAAGGTAAAGCACACACACACGCACACGCATGCACACGCACACACAGAGTGACAACTTGCCAGTTCTCTGCCCAGCCCAGGTGCTCTGCTCCTACTGAGCATGTTCAATCAAAGGGGTGCTTGTCACTTCTCTACCCCTTTTCACATATGCTGCAAGAAGTATTCGACTGAAATTAATTTACTTAACAACTGTGTTAGCTAATTAAAGATTCTGATGAGAAATTGCACCTGGTCTGTATTGTGAAAGCACAGAAATCTAAGCTCTCGATAAGCAGAGAACACTGTAAAAATATCTGCATAAATCTTTATGTCATTGAGTCTATCCATTGTGGATATCAAACAAAAGAATCATATAGAATGGATACAGAGCAGAAAGAGGCCATTCGGTCCATTGTGTCTGTGCTGGCTCTCTGCAACAGCATTGCAGATATTCACACTCCCCGCAGCCCTGCAAATTTGTTCTCTACAGCTGCTCTTCTGATTGGTTTACATGTAACTGTGTTTCATGATCCTGCTGTTGATAAATATATTCACATGTTATTAGTAATATTGATTCATTTATTGGGCTCATCTTTCTTCATTCAAAGCGAATTTTGGATGTGTTTATTTTGCAACAAGCTACTTTTAAATTATGCACAAATACATTTACATACAACACAGTCACATAAAAATACAATGAGAAATAGCGTACACAGATACAGAAACATATTTATAACAGAGAGGAACTGACCATCTGGTCCATCTATAACATCCTGTTTCCTGACTAGTCTATGGGACAACTTTCAAAATTTTGGAACAATCCCCAGATGTTAGTAATGAGAACTTTGCAGGGTCGACCGGGCAGAGTATGTCGTCATTGTATCCAGAGCCCAGGTCAATACTGGGTGATCCGTTCTGTTTAATTCTTATTCTCCATAGTATAACGGTTCAATATAACTGAGTGACTTATGATAATAAAAACAGAAAGTGCTGGAAATATTCATCAGGTCTGGCAGCATTTGTGGAGAGAAACAGAGTTAATATTTCAGGTTGTGACCTTTCATCACATCTGTTCCTTTCATCCATTCTGATAAAAGGTCACAGAACTGAAACGTTAACTCTGTTTCTCTCCACAGATGCTGCTAAACCTGCTGAGTATTTCCAGCATTTTCTGTTTTGATTTCAGATTTCCAGAATCCACAGTATAATTGCCTTGCGAGGTCATTTCAGAGAGCAGTTAAGATTAAACTGTGGGTCTGGAATGACATTTCCTCCAGACTGAGTAAGGATGGCAGTCATTCTTCCCGACAGGACATCAGATTTTATCCTTGTTAAATACATGTTTTAGACTTTGTTTAACATCATTGAAATTCTGCATACTGCCACGATTATTGTTGAAAATCCCATTGAGTTCGAATGACTTTCTCCAGTTACACTTCCAGTGTCCTGGCCAAGGTTACTGCTGTTCAGGTAATGATAGAAACATGGGAGAGGTGGGAAAACACTTCCCTCAGGTAGGAGCTGCTGTCAAACATAGAACCATGCAGCACACAGGGAGGCCATTTGACCCATCGAGCCTGTGCTGGTTCTTTGATGTTGGTATCCAATTAGTCCCACCGCCCTGTTTATTTTTAAATATATTTTTGAAAGTTACTATTAAATCTGCTTCCACCACGCTTTCAGAGAGTGTATTCCAGATTGTAATAACTTGCTGAGTAATACAACCTCATCACCTCCACCACACGCACCCCTCCCAACTTCAGATTTAACAATGATCTTAAATCTGTTTCCTCTGGTTACTGAGCTTCTTGTCAGTGCAAACAGTTTCTCCCTATCAGCTCGATCAAACCACCTCCACCCCATAATATTCAACACTCCATTAAATGTCTACTTCAGTTTCTTTCCTGTCAGGAGAACAATCTCAGTTTCTATAGTCTCTCCACATCACTGAATTTCCTCATCCCTGGACATTCTGCAATGTGAAGGATTGTGATGAGATTTGGGAAATATTGCCAGTTGGGAATGGGAAAAATCGAAAGGAACCAGAAATGAGCGTACAGTCACCATGTTTGTGAATCTTTAGATCCACTTTGGGAAATGGAATCAGAGGAGAATGAAGGTAAACTGTCCGATTGTTTAGAGGGGTCAAGGCACCTTTCCCTTATGGAAGATTCTGGAACATTTACTCTGATGTTATCGGTGTGATTAACTGATCTGATCCATGTAAAGGATTCTCATCACTGCGGATCAGGAATTAAAACCTAACTTCAGCTGTGGGACATTCAGAATAATTAGTAACAGACAAGGTGCTGAAAGGCTCAAAGGGACACCAGACCAGTTGTAGGAGAGCATGTTGTCAGTGACATGGATGTGTCTTCTATGTGTGGGACCAGACTGCTTCCATGTATCCACAATGAATGTCCCACCCTTTATTATGGTAAGGTAATGCTGATAATGGACACTGCTTTTGTGGTCACAGTAACCTGAAGTGTTAACTCATTGACACCCTGGTTTAGTCTATCTCGTGATAGCTACTAACAGCAGTCACTGTCAGTCAATCGATTAGTGTGTTCGGCAAATACCCGTAGGGTCCGTGGTTTGAGCCCACCCAGTGACAAGGACAGAGTCTACTTTCACCATTTAGGATTCATTGTCACACAGTTTCTGATTGTTAATATGTGCTTTGGCTTCAAGAGAAAATTCCCCAAATATTACCAACTACACTGTTATCCAGTAAATCACTCCCGACTGCTTCTCCGTGCAGTCATTGTGAATAAAATGCTAAAGTGCTTGGAAGATCATGTACCTCCAGCCAACCCATTAGCAATCGATTAATTTATTGGGTTAGAAGTGCTGATATAGAACTGAAAACACACAATCCCACTGTGTGCATTTAATTTGTGACTATTGTACAGCTGGTATTTGGGAAAGCAGTTGAGAACACGTTGGACCATTATAATGATATTTTCTGATAGCTTTATTTATGTTGATGTATAATTTTGTAAAACACTGCATTGTCAGAACAGGACTATGAGAAAATGATGCAATATTTATGTGAGCCTCATGTTCTGGAATTCCCTGCCGAAACCTCTAACACTCTGTCACCTCCTTTCACACCCTCCTTAAAACTGAAAGCTTTGAGCAGTATTTTGGAGAGGAGTCAGTGCTGTCTTTTACCCTGATTTCTCAGTAAACATTTAAAACCATTCTGGTTCAATCCCTTCCTTTAATCCTGCACAGCAGCAGTGACAATAACTTTCTAGATTTGATGTTTGAGACCCAAAGAATTTCCTGAATTCCTGGGCACATTTGTAACACAGAGATATAGAATCATCGAATCATTTACAGTACAGAAGGAGGCCATTTGGCCCATCGAGTCCATGCTGGCTCTCTGTAGAGTTATCCAGTCAGTCCCATTCACCTGCTCGATCCCCGTAGCCCAGCAAGTTTATATACTTCAAGTGTCAATCCAACTTCCTTTTGAAATCATTGCCTCTGCTTCCAATACCCTCGTAGGCAGAATGTTCCAGGTCATTTATTATCAAGGTTTAAGGGAAGGAAATAAATTCAATCACTGATTTATTTATGGACAGGTGATTGGAAAATCAGGGAAGTTTGTTCAGAGAAAAAAAAATTAACTATCTGTTTGTAACACAGAACTTTGGATTTCAAGTCAACAATAAATCCACGAAAGACCAATTTTAAGGAATGAGGTGAATCAGAAATTTAAAATAACACGATTAGAAACCAAAAGGGAAAACTCTGGTACCCGAAAAGCTTTTTAAGACACATAAAATACCGTAGCAAAACCCTCTTACTCTAACATTAGAAAATGGCACATTTTAATTCAAAGATGTTTTTTGAGCAAGGTGATGTAACTGCTGAAATTCTGGCAAACCTGAGGACAGAGTAGTTGAAAACTATAACTAGGGAGATACAAGTGAAACTACCCAGCAAGGTGAAATGAACAGAGGTCCTTAAAGTGCTGGCTGAGCACTGATGACACAGTCCCATTTCGTAACAGGTAGATGAGGAATTAACTCCTGAAACTGTCCCATCTCCCATGGCCAGAATGGAACAGGCTAATTCAGGATGTAACAGGGAGTTTCAGGAAAGAGAAAAGGTAAGAGAGAAGGAGGAAAGAGAAAAAGAAAGAGAGAGAGAGAGAGAGAAATAGAAATGACTTTCCAGTTACAAATATTGGAAATGGAGCTGAAGGCTCAAGCAGAGAGAGTGAGACGACCAGGGAAAATCTCTCATCACCCGGTAACCACCCAAATCTCTCTCACCAAGAATAATGTTTTGGGGTTAAGTTCGTAACAAAATTTGAAGACAGTGAGGTGGAATCCTTGTTTGCCACTTTTGAGAAGGAAGTGGCAGAACTACGAGAAATTTGGGCCCTCATAATTCAAGGCCAGTTCACTGGGTAGGCTCAAGAGATCTATTCTATACTGTCCTCTGAAATGTCTGCTAATTACGAGAATACCAAAGTTGCCATCCTTCGAGCTTATGAGTTGGTCCCAGAAGCATTTCGACAGCAATTCAGGAAAGCTTGAAAGCAGAGTTATCAGGAATTTGAAAGGTGAAAGCAAATCGGTGGCCCCGATCTGTAAAATTACAACACACCTATGATCAATTATGTGTGCTAATATTGCTGAAGGAATTCAAAAATTGCCTACAGTCCAACTTGAGAGTGCACTTGGAGAAGCAGAGAGTTCGCACAGCTAGAGAGGCCATAGTTGTCACTGATAGCGATGTCCTCACACATAGGACTGGCTACTCAGGCAGATCCTTACAAAACCACCCCCAAAAACAGTGGGAGGATAAGAAGGGAGAGTGGGATAGAAAGAGAGACAAGCCTGGAAAGGGGAGTAGAAACGAGAGTGCAAAGAGTCCACCCTAAATCCCAAAATAGAAACCCCGGAGACCGGTGTGCTCCCAGTCCAACAAAGTGGGTGACACCAGGCTAGAACGCTGGAGAGTAAATGGAAAATCAGTGGGTTTAATAGGTCTCTGCAAGTGCAGTACCAAGGAGCATCGCCCAGTAAAGAGAGTAGCAGGACGGGCAGAGGTCCTCACGGTTGAGCCTATACCCTCGAAGGGAATTACTCTCTGTACTACTAGACCGGACAAAATCCCCAAGAGCTACTGGTGTTTTACCCTTGAAGGAACTGTGTCCCCCTACCCTTGCCAGGAGATGAGCAAGTCCATTGTAATGCTCAGGGATACAGGGGAAACTCAGTACCTAATGTTAGTGAACAGCCTCAGTTATCAGTGCAGTGGGGGAGTTTGCCTGTCTGTTCCCTTCCGTCGAATCCACCTGCACTGCGAGCTAGTCTCATGTCCCATAACCATAGAAATTGTCCCAGAGCTACTGGTAGCAGGGATAGAGTTCCCACTGGGAAATGTTTTGGCTGGTAGCAAGATAATAAAAATCCCTATAATCTAAGACCAGCCCAGCGAAACCAGGGAAACTGAACAACTACAGTAGGAAGTACCAGGGATCTTCCCTGATTGTGCAGTGACTTGGTCCCAAAGCAGATAGACCCAGATTAGTTGGAAGGGAACCAATTCCCCAGCTGAATGAGCCGGAGGTCTGGTTAGCTGAAACATTCTTTAAGGCCCTATCTGAAGGTGAGGAGGTGCTCAGCCGAGCCTCCCTGATTAATGCCCAGCAGGCAGATTTCTGTAATATAGCAGATAGCACAGACTGCTTGTTCTGAGGCAGAGGCCACTCCGATCCCTGAATGTTACTACTTGTAAGATGGGGTAGTATATGAAAGTGGAGACCTTCCGGGAGGATGAGTGAACAGCGTTTCACCAGAATGTCGTGCCCCAAAAATACTGGCCATAGATTTTAAGGATAGTCCATGCGATCCCGATGGCTGGACATGTGGGTACTCGGAAAACCTTAACCCGAGTAAGGAAACACTTCTTCTGGCCTCACCTCCGTTTCAATGTGGCTGAATATTGCCAAATCTGCCATATTTGCCAGGTTGCAGGCAAACCCCAGGCCACAATTTAACTGCCCCCACCAACCCCCACCCCCCCCCCCAACCTCCCTCAAACCCATTTCGACATTCGGTGAACCCTTTGACCAAATATTGATAGACTGAGTAGAACAACTGTCGAAAACCAAGCCCAGTCAACCAAAAGATGGAAATACTTGAGGACAGCCAGGAGGATCAGTCGAGGAGGAGGAGACCCCAGCTGAATCCCCGGCTACCAAACTGACAAACACGGAAGTCTTAAAAGACTTAACCAGCCAGCTGACACACAAGCAATGGGAGGATGTGTCCACTCTGCTAATGAAATTCAAAGAGATCTGTAAAGATCAGCCAGGGTGTACCACCCTAATGGGTTGTGACATGGATGTGGGAGACATGCCATCAGTCAGGCAGGACCCCTGCTGGCTAAAGCCCCACAAGATAGCTCAGGTTAGACAGGATATCCAGTGCATATTGGATAAGGATGTAGTTCAGCCTGGGCAAAGTGATTGGAGCTTTCCTGTTGCCCTGGTCCTGAGTCCGAATGGATCCATTCAGCCTGCTATTCCCCTACAGACTCCTTACCACCCTGCAGAACACGTGTCGACTGTCCAAGGTGCACATCTGACCAGTTATCAGACTAGTGTTCATACAGTAAATACAACATTAATGGTCAGTCAGAAAGTGGAACCAGTATCCATTGTCCATCATTTTCCAGAGACGTGTGAAGCCACTCCTACAAATATAACACAATCAAAGCTTTTCCCAGATGACAAATAGCAACTTTTCCAACTCTCCAGCCTTCAAAATACCAACACACACACAGTAGCAGCACTCCATTAGAAACCACTGTCCTGGGTCTTAATCACACGAAGTGGGTCATCGGGCTGGGAAGGAGTCAACAGTCAGTCTCAATCCAGCCACCTGCCGGCCAGCTTTACAAACCAGAAGCAGCATCTGACCTACCAGCTGCTGCCGTATCCAGAGGATCAAATCCAACCTGCCTGGATTTGAAACTCTAACAGTGTGCGGGTTCAGCCTGTTTCAGTCCGCAGCTGCCTTTGGTCAGATTAGCCCAGCTGCTTAAACCTGCACATCTCTCTCTAAGACAGTCTGCAAAGCACAGAAAAATTAAAGAAGGCACAGACTGCACACAGCGAAGAAAATTAAAGACACAGTCTGCAAAAACAACAAGAAAAATGTCTTCTACTATGCTCCTGTCCAACTAAAAGGTGGATTCAGCCAAAATAAGCTACCTCCATTTATATCTGAGAGTGCAAAGAAGAAATTTGTAAGAGCAGAGATATTTCCAACAGCTTCTTCCCAATTCGGCATTCCCAATCGGTGATCTCCTGTTTTTGGAATCCTTTTGATAATTTAATTGGTAATTAGTTTCAATTGAAATTCAACAGTTTATAGTTCTATCCACGAAATGTCCTTGCCTTTTTACGCCTTTAACCTTTCCCTGAATGGTTGTAAGCAGTCATGGCGAAGTGAAACCCCTTCCCGAGTTTAAGAGTGTGTAAATAAATCTAACTTCTTTGACTTAACTCTAACAACCGTGTTGTTGTTGCGGTCGTTTCTCGTCAGGGTTTCAGGGATGGAACAAAATTCAATCACGAATCTATTTATGGACAGGTGGTTGGAAAAAAAGGGAATATTTTTCAGAGAAAAAAAAAACAGATTCAAAAACAAAACCTGTTCATAACAATGATCAAGAGTAGACTGATGGGGCGGTAATTGGACGGGTTGATTTTGTCCTGTGTACAGGACATACTTGGGCAATTGATGACAGAGGTGCAGCTGTAGTGGAACAGGTTGACTCGGGGTGCAGCTAGTTCTGGAGCACAAATGTTCAGAATTATTGTTGGAATATTGTCAGGGCCCATAGCCTTTCTTGTATTCAGGATCTTCAGCCGTTTCTTGATATCATGCGGAGTGAATCAGATTGGTTTAAGACTGTGATGCTGGGGACCTCAGGAGAAGGCCATGACGGATCATCCCTTTGGCACTTCTGGCTGAAGATGGTGCAAATGCTTTAGCCTTGTCTTTTGCCCTGAAGTGCTGGGCTCCCCATCATTGGGGCAGAATGGGGATATTTTTGGATTCTAATTTTGTTACTTGTTTAATCGTCCACAACTGGATGTGACAGGTCTGTAGGGCTTTGATCTGATCTGTTGGTTATGGGATCACTTAGCTCTGTCCATCGCATGCTGCTTCAACTGTTTGCCGTGGATATAGTCCTGTGTTGTAGCTTCACCAGGCTGACACATCATTTTGAGATATGCCTGATGCTGTTCCTGGCATGCCCTCCTGCACTCTTCATTGAACCAGGGTTGGTCTCCTTGCTTGATGGTAATGGTAGAGTGGGGGATATGATGGGCCATGAGGTTACGGATTGTGGTTGACTACCAATCCACTACTGCTACTGATGTCCTACAGCGCCTCATGGATGCCCAATTGCTAGATCTGTTTGAAAGCTATCCTGTTTAGCATGGTGGTAGTGCCATAAAACACGATGGAGGGTATCCTCAATGTGAGGCCAGGACTTTGTCTCCACGAGGACTGTCCGGTGGTCACTCCTACCACTGTTGTTACAAACAGCTGCTTCTGCAACAGGTAGATTGGTGACGATGATGTCAAGTAGGTTTTTCTCTCTTGTTGGTTCCCTCGCCACCTACCACAGATACAGTTCAGCAGTTATGTCCTTTCGCACTCGACCATCTCTTTCAGTAGTGGTGCTACTGAGCCACTCTTGGTGCTGGACATTGAAGTCCCCCACCCAGAGTACATTCTATACTCTTGGTGCTTCTTCCAATTGATGTTCACCATGAAGAAGCACTGATTCATCAGCTGAGGCCAGAGGTGGAGAAACTGTAGGTAGTAATCAGCAGGAGGTTTCCTTACCCACGTTTGACTTCGTGACTTCATGATGTCCGGAGTCAATGTTGGGGACTCCCAGGACCATTCCTTCCCAACAGTATACCACTGTGCCACCACTGTGTCTGCCCTGCCAGTGGGACAGGATGCGTCCAGCGATGGTGATGGTGGTGTCTAGGACATTAACTGCAAGGTATGATTCTGGAAGTACAGCTATTTAAGGCTGTTGCCTGACTAGCCTGTAGGAAAGCTCTCTGAATTTGGGCCCCCAGATGTTCCTAAGAAGGACTTTGCAAGATCTGCAGGGCTGGCTTTGCCCTTGTCGTTTCCAGAGCCGAGGTCGATGCCAGGTGATCCACACAGTTTCATTCCTTTTCTGATACTGTGTTTTGACTTGATATAACTGAGTGACTTGCTAGGCCATTTCAGACCACACTGCTGTTGGTACATATAAGGTAGACCAGGTAAGGACAGCAGATTTCATTCCCTAATGGACATGAGTGAGCCACATGTGTTTTTACAACAATCGATTATGGTTTCAATGTCAATATTAGACAAGCTTCTTAATTACAGATTAATTGAATTCAAATTTCACCATCTGCCATGGTGAGATTCAAACCCAGGGCTCCAGATCAGTAGCCTGGGTCTCCGGGTTACTAGTCCAGTGATATTACCAGAACACCACTGCCTCCCGTTAGAGAAATAGTTCCCATTGATGGAAAGGTCGAGAACCAGAGGACACTGATTTAAGATGAATGGCAAAAGAACCAACGGTAACATGGGGAAATAAGCTTTTAATATGCAGCTTGTGTTTAGGATCTGGAATACACTGCCTGAGAGTGTGGTGGAGGGAGATCCAATCGTGACTTTTAAAGGGAAATTGGATAATAATCTGTAATAGAAATACAAATGCAAGCTAATGGGGGAAATATCCGTCAGTGGGAGTAGCTCTGATGTTCTTGTAGAGAGTAAGCATGAACACGATTGGCTCAAGACTCCTTCTGTGCTGTAACCATTTTATGATTCCATGGTTTTATGATTCTAATGTTGAATTGGCTCCACAAGTGAAAACATCTTCCCTATGTCTACCTGATCAGCTTTAAATCCCATAAACTGCTCACCTCTCAAACTTAACTTCTGTGTAGAAACGAGTCCCAGACTGTCCAATCTTTTATGAAAGTTTTACCATCTTAGTTCTCATTTCATTCTTACACATTTTTCATACTTCCCACAATGCTTTTACAAACCTTTTTGTGCTATGAAGATGAAAACAATGCAGGGTTCTCTGAACACAGTCGAACCAAGACCACACTGATTTTGTTTAAAAACTCTCATCAAATTTAATACCTCTTTGCAACCTCCACTTATGCTTCCCAGCAATCCGAGTCCATCTGCAGAACAGAAGGAGATCATGTCTTGTATAATTCTGGTAAATCTCTCAGACTTTCATATCTCTCCTAAAGTGTGGTGCCCAGAATTATTTCAGCTGAGGCCTAACCAATGAATTATAAAAGTTAAGCATCTCACCATTCTCCATTGTTCCAACCCTGGAATACACTCCCTCAAAGGCCTGGGATAGTCAATTCAACAGTAAATTTCAGCAGGGAATTGGATATATATATTTCAAAATTAAACATTTACAGGACAAAGGCAGTTCAGCTGGGAAGTGAGATTAATTACATGAATCTATCAAAGTCTCAGCAGAGGCACCATGAGCTGAATAGACTCATTCTGTGCTTTAACATTCGATGATTCGAATTGTACTGAGGCTTTAAACAAAGGTCTAATAAAGGAAAAGTAGGCACTGTACCATTGAGTTACATCCACAACTAGAATTACCAGCAATACAAAAGGATTTCTTCCTGTCTCAGCAACAGGCAGCTACTCAGACATGAGGCTGTGTTCACAATATTCAGTGTTGGCTGCACTTCACAGGGATCTTTAACCTTCAATAATAAGTTGAGGCAAAAGCAGTTACACTGTCTAAGAGTGGAGCAGTGATTTCATAGACAGTAAAAGAGTTTCCCTGCAGCAACTGATCATCTGTACTTCACAACAAGCTCCGTCCTCCATTTATATTTCAGGGGAAGAAAACCAAATCAACACCCGCATTCTCTGTGTGATCATAGGATAAGAAATGGCTCTGCAGCATGGCAAGACTCCGGATAACAGTGGATTCTGCCAAATCTAATCTGGGTTGCACGGAGATAAGGAAACAGAGCATCCAAGGTCTTCAAAAACCTTACTGGCTTAACATGATACACTGTTATCACACAGAAACCTTTCTCTATTTACACTCCCAACATCTCGGTCAAAATTCTGAACAACTACCCTCTAATGAACATTTCACCCACAGGCTACCTAGCTCACTAAACTCTTTCTGTCAGAACACATTCCTCTTCCTACCTACATCATTGATACCAATGTGGAACACGACTCCCCACTCAGGGTGTTCTGCAGCTGTTCAGTGACATCTTTGACCCTGGCATGAGGGAGGCAACATAACATCCTGGATTCATGTCTGCAGCCACAGATGTGCCTGTCTGTTCCCCTGACTATCGAATTTCCTAACACTATCACTCTTCCAGTACTCTTTGTGCCCTCTGTGCAGCTGAGGCAGCTGTCGTGTCATGGTCTTTGTTCTGGCTGCACTCCCCAGATGAACCATCACCTTCCTCAGTATTCAGTACTGAATACCTGTTGGAGAGAGAGATGTGTTCAGTGGTCCCCTGCACAAACTGCCTATTTTTTCTTGACTGTCTGGTGGTCACCCATTCCCTCTCTTCCTACATACTCTTAAGCTGTGGGTTGACCAGATCTATAAGCATGTTATCGACAAAGCTCTCAACCTCACAGATGTACTGCAGTGACATCAGCTGCTTCTCAAGTTCTGAAACCTGGAGCTCAAGCTGATGATACTTCCTGCATATATTGTTATCCAGGCTACATGATGTATACTGGAGTTCCCACACAGCACAGGATGTGCACTCTAGAGGTCTGAAGCAACCCTGCTATTCCTTTATCTGTTAGTTCATAACCTTGCGACTGTGAATAAAACTTAATAATGCTAATAAACCTGACCACTGCGAATAAACCTTTACCATGACTAGTAAACCTTACCACTATGATTAAACCTTATTTACACTGATCTACACTAATGATACTAAATGCACCTAATGATGGCCATGAAACCATTGTCGATTGTTGTAAAAACGCATCTGGTTCAATAATGTCCTTTAGGGAAGGAAATCTACTGTCCTTACCTGGTCTATATGTGACTCCAGACCAACAGAATTGTGGTTGACTCCTAAATGCCCTCTGAAATGGCCTAATAAGCCACTTAGTTGTATCGAACCGCTATGAAGTTAATAAAACAGAATGAAACTGGATGGACCAGCGGCATCGACCGAGAAACCAGAAATGACAAATTTAAAATCAATTCAAATTTAACCAAGTATGGCATCAAGGGGCCCGAGTAACAATGGAGTTAATGGGAATCAGGGAGAAAACTCTCCACTGATTGGTGTCATACCTGGCACAAAGGAAGATGGTTGTGCTTGTCGAAACAATTACAGAAACAAGTTCCAGGAATATTTCCTGTGGTTGTTATTGGTTGAGGGGATGGTGTTAAGAGGTTGAAGGTCAAAGTTAATTAAATTTGCGGGGGCAAAGTCAGCTTTGGGAGAAAAGTTTTTTGGAGGAAGAGAGAAAATAATAACCTGGTCATTTGGGGGCGGGGGTGGGAGAGGGGATTGGAACTTTGAATAACATTTTAAAAGTAATTTTTTAAAAAACTGCCACTGTAAAAATTTAAATGCTTCTGAAATGTCTGAGGACCTTTAAAATGGCGCCGGTACCCGTAAGGTGGCGTTGGGCACCATTGCTGGGGACGGAACGCCCGCCCCGTCTACGTCATCGGGAGTGGGCGGTCCGCCCGGGACATGTAAATAAGCTGCAGCACGAAATATAACAGTGGCTCCGTGGCACACATCTTGTGTATGTGTCAGGTCATTTTTGAAACTCGCCTTCGATCTCAGGGTCAAGTTGAAAAGGTTCAGCCTGGTATGTTGGCGTTTATTGCAGGAAGATTTGACTTCAGGAGTAAAGAAGTCTTGTTGCAGTAGTTAGAGCCTTGGAGAGACCACATCTGGAGTATTGTGTACAGTTTTGGTCTCTTTACCTAAGGAAGGATATAGTTGCCATAGAGGGAGAACAATGAAGGATGATGTGATTGTCCTATGAAGAGAGATTGAGGAGACTGGGCCTATATTCTCGAGAGTTTAGAAGAATGAGAGGTAATCTTATTGAGGAATGTACATTTCTTTTAGCGCTCGACAGGGTAGATGCAGGGAGGATGTTTCCCTTGACTGGGGGATCTAGAAACAGGGAAACAGTTTCAGAAATAGAGGTAGATCATTTTGGACTGAGATGAGGAGGAGTGTTTTCATTCAGAGGGTGGTGAATCTTTGGAATTCTCTATACCAGAGGCCTGTGCAGGCTCAGTCATTGAGTATATTCAAGACAGAGGTGGATAGATTTCTAGGTATTAAATATAACAAGGGATATGGGGATACTGCGGGAAAATGTCATTGAGTTAGAAGATCAGTCATGATCTAGTTGAATGGTGGAGTAGGCTGGATGGGCCGAATGGCCTAATCCTGCACCTGTTTCCTATGTTATTATATTCCTATGTCATTCCTCACATTCACCTTCATCTCTTGTCCAAAATCTTCAATCCATTTCCCAAAGTCATTTTACCTTCAGTTAATGGGATAAGATTATCCTGGTCTATCTTATCTGAGAATGTCATAATCTTGTACATCTCTATCAATTCTCCATCAATCTCCTATGCTCCATGGAGAATAACCCCAGCTTCTCCAACCTAACCTTGTAACTTAAATCCCCAGTCCCTGGAACCATTCTGGTAAATCTCCTCTGCGGACTCTGAAGGACCCTCATATCCTTCCTGAAGTGTGCTGACTGGAACTGGATGTAGTTCTCTAGTTGGGGCATAAACAGAGCTTTATAAAGGCTCAGCATAACTTCCTGAATTTGTACTCTATGCCTCTATTCCTGAAGCCCATGTTTCCAAATGTTTTTCTCACCACTCTCTCAAAATACCCCACCACCTTCAAACATCGATGCACATTCACCCCCCGGCCCTATGTTCCTGCACACTCTTCGTAACTGCACCATTAAGTCTATATTATCTCACCCTATACCTTCTACCAAAGTGCATCACCTCACAATTGTCCATATTAAATTCCACCTGCCACTTGTCTGTCCATTCTGCTACCCTATCTCTGTCCTGTTGCAGGGGTTTGTGTGATCCTCACTGTTTGCTACTCCTCCAAGTTCGGTATCATGAGCAAATTTTAAAATTCTACTCTGGATTCAAAGATCAAAGTCATTTATATATAACAAAGAACAAAGAAAATTACAGCACGGGAACAGGCCCTTCAGCCCTCCAAGCCTGCGCCGATCCAGATCCTCTATCTAAACATGTCGCCTATTTTCTAAGGGTCTGTATCTCTTTGCTTCCTGCCCATTCATGTATCTGTCTAGATACATCTTAAAAGACGCTATCGTGCCCGCGTCTACCACCTCCGCTGGCAACGTGTTCCAGGCACCAACCACCCTCTGCGTAAAGAACTTTCCACGCATATCCCCCCTAAACTTTTCCCCTCTCACTTTGAACTCGTGACCCCTTGTAATTGAATCCTCCACTCTGGGAAAAAGCTTCTTGCTATCCACCCTGTCTATATCTCTCATGATTTTGTACACCTCAATCAGGTTCCCCCTCGACCTCTGTCTTTCTGATGAAAATAATCCTAATCTGCTCAACCTCTGTTCATAGCTAGCGCCCTCCATACCAGGCAACATCCTGGTGAACCTCCTCTGCACCCTCTCCAAAGCATCTACATCCTTTTGGTAATGTGGCGACCAGAACTGCACGCAGTATTCCAAATGTGGCCGAACCAAAGTCTTATACAACTGTCACATGACCTGCCAACCCTTGTACTCAATACCCCGTCCGATGAAGGAAAGCATGCCGTATGCCTTCTTGACCACTCTATTGACCTGCGTTGCCACCTTCAGGGAACAATGGACCTGAACACCCAAATCTCTCTGTACATCAATTTTCCCCAAGACTTTTCCATTTACTGTATAATTCACTCTTGAATTGGATCTTCCAAAATGCATCACCTCGCATTTGCCCTTATTGCACTCCATCTGCCATTTCTCTGCCCAACTCTCCAATCTATTTATATTCTGCTATATTCTCTGACAGTCCCCTTCACTATCTGTGACTCCACCAATCTTCGTGTCGTCTGCAAACTTGCTAATCAGACCACCTTACTTTGCTCCAAATCATTTATGTATTTCACAAACAACAGTGGTCCCAGCACGGATCCCTGTGGAACACCACTGGTCACACGTCTCCATTTTGAGAAACTCCCTTCCACTGCTACTCTCTGTCTCCTGTTGCCCAGCCAGTTCTTTATCCATCTAGCTAGTACACCCTGGACCCCATGCGACTTCACTTTCTCCATCAGCCTACCATGGGGAACCTTATCAAACGCCTTACTGAAGTCCATGTATATGACATCTACAGCCCTTCCCTCATCAATCAACTTCGTCACTTCCTCAAAGAATTCTATTAAGTTGGTAAGACATGACCTTCCCTGCACAAAACCATGTTGCCTATCACTGATAAGCCCATTTTCTTCCAAATGGGAATAGATCCTATCCCTCAGTATCTTCTCCAGCAGCTTCCCTACCACTGACGTCGGGCTCACCAGTCTATAATTACCTGTATTTTCCCTGCTACCCTTCTTAAACAAGGGGACAACATTAGCACCCGTGTTTAAGGATGCTGCAAAGATATCTATTAAGGCCCCAGCTATTTCCTGTCTCGCTTCCCTCATAACCTGGGATAGATCCCATCCGGACCTGGGGACTTGTCCACCTTAATGCTTTTTAGAATACCCAACACTTCCTCCCTCCTTATGCCGACTTGACCTCGAGTAATCAAACATCTGTCCCTAACCTCAACATCCGTCATGTCCCTCTCCTCGGTGAATACCGATGCAAAGTACTCATTTAGAATCTCACCCATTTCCTCTGACTCCACGCATAACTTTCCTCCTTTGTCCTTGAGTGGGCCAATCCTTTCTCTATTTACCCTCTTGCTCCTTATATATGAATAAAAGGCTTTGGGATTTTCCTTAACCCTGTTTGCTAAAGATATTTCATCACCCCTTTTAGCCCTCTTAATTCCTCTTAAAAGAAAACAGTGATCCTCGTAGTGACACATGAGGAACACCACTGTCTAGAATTCTCCAGTCAGAAAAACAATCATTTAATATAACTTACTATCTCCGTTCTGTGCTTGAGCCATTTTTATTAATCCAATTCAATACTAACCCTTCTATTCCATGAGCCTCTGTTTTGCGAACCAGTCTTTATTTGCAATACTTTATCAAACACTTTCTTAAAATCCATGTTGATAATATCCACCACATTGCCTTCATCAACCTACTCAATTACTTCATCAAAAATTTAAATGAGATTCGTCAAGCGTGATCTTCATTTTACAAATCTGTGCTGACTATCCATAATTAACTCAAACCTTTCCAAGTGTCTGTTGCTTTTTTCCCGATTATTGTTTCTAAAAACTTATCACCACTGATGTTAAACTAACTGGCCTGCAGTTGCTCGGACTGTCCTTATAACCCTTCCTGAATAAATGTGTCACATTTACCACTCACCAATCCTCTGGCACATCCCCCATTTCTAGGTCAGATTGGAAGTCCAGCTTGAGCACAATAATCCAGGCTGGCTCTCTAATGCAGTAGTGAAGAGTGCTGCCTTTTTGGATGAGTGTTTTGGGATGTCTTGAGGTGATGAAGGATGCTATATAAACAGATTTTTCTATTGTTCAGTAAAGTACGCTTCAAGTTTCTAAGCAAATGCATTGCAGCTCACAGACATATATTGATATGATACTGTGTTTGTGTAGTTACTCTCACCACATTTGTTCGGATAACACAATAGACACAAGATCCACACGAAAGAGCTAAGGTCTAGGTCAAGTGAAGGTTTAGGTGAGGGTAAAATTTTAAATTCTACGAGAAAAGTCAAGGACATCGAGCAGAGTAGCAATGGGGGTCATGGTACACAAAGTGTGACAGGAAGAGACAGAGAGTTTAACAGTAATGGAGCATCGGCAAATAAAGTCAACTGACGGAACATGGTGAAATGTTAAAATTGAAGGCTTTTTTGTGAATGCATGAAGTGCTGGTAACAAGGTGGGTAAATTAATGGCACAAATAGAGAGAAATGGATATAATCTATTTGTCATTACAGAGATGCACTTACAGAGATGTGGTTACATGGTGACCATGGTTGGGAACTAAATATTCCAAGGTAGTTGATATTTGAAATTACAGAAAAAAAATGGTGGGAAGGCTTAGCACTGTGAATAAAGTATGTAATATCTTAAATCAAACCTTTGTAAATCTTTGGAATTCTCTACCCCAGAGTGTGATGGATGCTCAGTTGTTGAGTTTAGTCAAAGGATGAAGTCGAAAGATTTTTGGACTTTAGGAAGACAGGGATATGGAGATCAGATGTAATGTGGAATTAATTTCAACGATCAGCCATGATTCTCTTCAATGACGGAGTAGACTTGTGGGGTTGTATGTATTACTCCTACTCCTACTTGTTATGTTCTTGTGACAAGTAATATTAGACTCTGTTTAATCATCTTATCCCTGTTCCTTGTTGTTTCATTTTGAACTTTAATTTGCTTGCCCCTAGTAAAATCTTTACTAATGCCCATTATTTAGTAACAGCTTCTAGTTTCACACCATCAAGTCCAGGTTGATCAGACTATCATCTCATGAGCCTCTGACACAGACACATTCTCATTGTCCAGGAAACACAACCTAATTCCAGCCTTCTCCCTTAGTCCTACTCGAGTTCTGACCTAACATCCATCTCACCTTCCCTTCACATTATCTCCTGTGTCCTCATGTATGTGGGACCCAGCATCTGCTCTCTGGGTCTTTTCTCACATAGCACTTCACACATCCCAGTTTCCCTTCCTTCCCCTTACGAGCTGACATTGTTAATGGTTCTCTCCCCTCGGGTACACTTCCATTTCAAAGCCTTTCTAAAGTCTTCCAAAGTTTTGCTGAGCTGTAATTTGTGCTTCAATAGGCCGAATATTTCCAATCTTTGAACTGTAGAGAAGGCAACATGATACGTACAGGTCATCGTGTCTCGTTTCACAAAAGATGGAACCAGAACATTTTGTTGGTTGGATTTTATATTCAAAGATCACTTCACCAAGATGTGTTGGCTCTCCTAACAAATGAAGTCGTGATAATGCTTTCCATTGTGCTCATTCCCGTACTTACCATCAGGTTTGGATTTGCAGGTCAGATACATTTTATGTTTCTGTGTAGAGAGAAACAGAATTAACGTTTCAGGTCTGTGACCCTTCTTCAGAACTGGCAAAAGTAAGAAATGTAACAGTCTTTGAGCAAGTGAAAGGGAGGAGGAATAAGAAGAACAAGAAGGAAGGACTGTGATACAACAGAGGGGGAGAGGTTAAATGGCAAATGTCATGGAACAGAATGCAAATGAAGTGCTAAAGAGTGATAGTGAAAGATAATGCACGAGTCCAGTGAGAGTGTTAATGACAGAATAATCAACAGCTCTGTACGAAAATAAAATCACTAAAAACAAGTTTAAGACAAGCTCATGCTGAAGAAATAAATACATAAATAAAGAATATATATAATATATACAAATAAAATAAAAATAATTAATAAACAAAGAATAATGTGACTGATGGTCTGAAATTATTGAATTAAAGGGCAATTAAGGATGGGCAATAAATGCTGTCCTAACCAGCGATGCCCACATCCCATAAACAAATACATAAATCAATATTGAGTCCAGAAGACTGTAGAGTGCCTCATTGGAAGATGAGGTGTTGTTCCTCGAGCAGGCGTTGATGTTCACTGGAACACTGCAGCAGGCCGAGCACAGAAATGTGAGCATGGAAACAAGGTGGTGATTTAAAATGGTAAAGAACCAGAAGCTCAGGATCATGCTTACGGACAGAGCAGAGATGTTCTGCAAAGTGGTCACTCAAACTGTGTTTGGTCTCCCCAGTGTAGAGGCAACCGCACTGTGAGCAGTGAATACAGTATACTAAGTTGAAAGAAGTACAAGTAAATCGCTTCACCTGGAAGGAGTGCTTGGGGTCTTGGATGGTGAGGAGAGAGGAGGTAAGAGGGCAGGTATTACACCTCCTGAGATTACATGGGAAGGTGCCATGGGAAGGGGACGTGGTGTCAGGTTGATGGAGGAGTAGACCAGGGTGTCACAGAGGGAGTGTTCACTTTGGAATGCTGACAGGGGAGGGGAGGAGAGGGGATGATGTATTTGATGGTGACGTCACGCTGGAGGTGACGGAGATGGTGGAGGATGATCCTTTGGATATGGAGGCTGGTTGGGTGGAAACTGATCTATACACTCACAATTTCCAGTGTCAGCTTTGGTTCACGGGGCCTCTCCAGTTTATGCCTCCGAAGAGACTTTTGAAAGCACAATTACTCAGAATCAGAGATGAGCAAAAAAAACAGGCTCTACACTTGCTGATCTTGAAAATTCCTGCCTCTTTTGCAAATTCCTTCAATGTGTTGTTATCACAAAAACTGTGTCCTTCTTTCCACTCACTCCAGGTTTGAATTTGTTGAATTATCTTTCCTTCCTTGTCACAAAACCAAAGTCATAACGGAAGTCACGAATGACATCCTGTGTGTCTGTGACCATGGTGCACGGTTCCCAAATATTTTCTTAAATTAACTGCAGACTTTGACACTGTTGACAACAAGCTCCACCACTGAGACCATTAAATTACTGGGCGAAAAACCATCTGCTCCAAGCAGCTGAAGAGACCTGAAGGATGTGGACTTGATACAACTGTCAGTGAATAGAAGCAACTTGCAGCTCAGAAGACAATCGGAGTAATAGAATCTTACAGCACAGAAGGAGGCCATTGGCCCTTCACGCCTGTGTAGGCTCTCCCAAGGAGCAATTTACCTTGTGCCACTACCCCGCCTTCTCCCCGTAGCCCTGCACAATCTTCCTTTTCATAGAATATTCCAATTCCCTCTTGAATTGTTCAATTGAACCTGCCTCCACTTCACTCTCAGGCAGTACATTCCATATCCTCACCACTCGCTGTGTGAAAATGATTTTCCTCATGTCACTATTGCTTCTTTTGTCAATTACCTTAAATCTGTGCCCTCTTGTTTCTGATCCTTCCACCAATGAGAACAGTTTTGCCCTATCTACTCTGTCCAGACCCCTCATGATTTTGAACACCTTTATCAATTCTCCTCTCTAAGCGAAGCATTCCCAACTTCTCCAATCTATCCACGACAAGGAAATTCCTCATCCCTGGGACCATTCTCATAAATTTATTCCACACTTTCTCTCTTCCCATGTTTCCCAATGTGTGACACCCAGAACTGGACACAATACTCCAGTCGAGGCTGGACCAGTATTCTACACAGGTTCAATATAAGTTCCTTGTATCTCTACGATATGCCCCTATTAATTATGAATAGTTGTTTTTATTCTTTCATGAGATTTGAGCATTGTTGGCAATGTCAGCATTCCTTGTCCATCCCTAATTACCCCAAGGTGGTGGTGAGCCACTGCCCCCAGCTGCCGGAGTCCACGTGGTGGACCGCGATGGTCCATAATATCACTGCTCACATTCCTGAGATGACTGTCCCCCTGGAGGTTGCTCTGTGCTATTAATAAGGGCTCCTCTGAAGAAGTCTCTGCATTGGTGTTTTGCACAAGAAATGGAATACCCTGTAATATATCGCATCGAGCTCATTTACTACCCGATTCTTGCAGCTGCCAGTATTCCTGGTAAGCTGTAAAGTGACATGGTGAAAGTTGAAGATCCATGTGTGACTGTTCATGTTACATTTTCCTATTTGCTGTCGTTAGTTAAGTGTCAATTGATTGTTTTGTTTTCCTGATGTGATAACTGAACTAAAATGATAACTCTTCTTGAATTCTAACGACAAAAAATACCAGAAAATCAATTTCCTTTAATGGTTGTAATAGAAATTCATCGTAGACACGGCACAGACTTCAGATAAGAAATAAATTAGCAGTTTTAAATGTGCTGATGATGTTAAGTGCGTTACACATATATCGGAAGGATTCGTAGTGTTATTGTATTGTATTATTGTATTTCATAAAACCGTATGGTGTTACTGCAGATGGTTCTCTTGTTTGCATGGATTTGAATACAGCTTTGTTTATGTTTCTGAATGTAAGTTGAAGGTAAACCTGGCGATTTCTGTTACTGGTGCTTGACCCACCCCATCAGACTTTTCCATTCTTCACTTTACCCAGTCAATGTTTAAAAAGAGGGCAGGATCTCACTCTCCATGTTGTACAGACCAAACCCAACAGGGCAAAAGTGCACTCTCCATGTTGTACAGACCAAACCCAACAGGGTGAGAGTGCACTCTCCATGTTGAACAGACCACAACCCAACAGAGTGAGAGTGCACTCTCCATGTTGTACAGACCGAAACCCAACAGGGCAAAAGTGCACTCTCCATGTTGTACAGACTATAACCCAGCAGGGTGAGAGTGCACTCTCCATGTTGTACAGACCGAAACCCAACAGGGCAAGAGTGCGCTCTCCATGTTGTACAGACTATAACCCAACAGGGTGAGGGTGCACTCTCCATGTTGTATAGACTATAACCCAACAGGGTGAGAGTGCACTCTCCATGTTATACAGACTATAACCCAACAGGGTGAGGGTGCACTCTCCATGTTGTACAGACTATAGCGCAACACGGCGAGAGTGCCCTCTCCATGTCGTACATACAAGAACCCAACAGGGTGAGAGTGCACTCTCCCTGTTGTACAGACGATAACCCAACAGGGCAAGAGTGCACTCTCCATGTTGTACATACAAGAACCCAACAGGGTGAGAGTGCCCTCTCCATGTCGTACATACAAGAACCCAACAGGGTGAGAGTGCGCTCTCCATGTTGTAAAGACTATAACCCAACAGGGTGAGAGTGCCCTCTCCATGTCGTACATACAAGAACCCAACAGGGTGAGAGTGCCCTCTCCATGTCGTACATACAAGAACCCAACAGGGTGAGAGTGCACTCTCCATGTTGTATATACAAGAACCCAACAGGGTGAGGGTGCACTCTCCCTGTTGTACAGACTATAACCCAACAGTGTGAGGGTGCACTCTCCATATTGTACATACAAGAACCCAACAGGGTGAGGGTGCACTCTCCCTGTTGTACAGACTATAACCCAACAGTGTGAGGGTGCACTCTCCATATTGTACAGACTATAACCCAACAGGGCAAGAGTGCGCTCTCCATGTTGTAAAGACTATAACCCAACAGGGTGAGAGTGCCCTCTCCATGTCGTACATACAAGAACCCAACAGGGTGAGAGTGCCCTCTCCATGTCGTACATACAAGAACCCAACAGGGTGAGAGTGCCCTCTCCATGTCGTACATACAAGAACCCAACAGGGTGAGAGTGCACTCTCCCTGTTGTCCAGATCCGAACCCAAAAGGGAAGAGTTGGTCTGCAGATTATTATTTTAGTTGACACTGGTGTTTTGGATGTCAAAATTCTCCAGAAAAAAAAACTCTGTACTTTTTTTTTGAACCTCAGCATCCATTTCTCTGTCTGAGATCAACAATTCCTTTCACATTTTATCTTCTTTTGCTGCATATTTCAATGCCACCAATAAGCAGTTCTTTAAATTCAGTTACATTTCATTCAGAATTGTAAAATGCATGTTTTCCTCTTTGTCTCTAAATGGTTCTTAACAAATATTTTGTAGCACATGTCAAGGTAAATTTCATGTTTTCTGCTTCCTCCAGTTAACTTGGTGGCGATTGTGATTTTGTCTCGAGGAAAGTGCGGTCTCTCCAAATGTATCACTCACTATCTGGTGGCCATGGCAGTGGCGGATCTAATGGTGATTATCATCCATGTGATATTACACCGGATTAATATCATGTACTTTCCAGTTAGTTTCCTGTTTATAACTCCTGTGTGTATGCTAAACCTTGTTACATTTACTGCAGCTTTAGACTGTTCAGTCTGGTTTACTGTTGCCTTCACTTTTGATCGCTTTGTAAAAATTTGCTGCCAGAAGCTACAATCAAAATATAACAATGAAAAAACAGCAACGGTGGTTATTGCAACCGTGTTTGTGGTGAGCTGCATTTGGAGTTTTCCCTTTTACTTTGCAGGTGAACCTGTATTTATAATTGACAACGTACCTTGGTATTGTGTTGAAACAGATGATTATCTCACCTCCCCCTTGTGGAGGGTTTATATGTGTATCAACAGCATCATAAAAGCTATATTACCAATCCTTTTAATACTGTTGTTCAATGCTTTGACCATCAGACACATTCTAATGGCAAATAGAGTTCGCAGGGGACTCCGGAGAAACAGTGAGAATCAGAATGATCCAGAGGTGAAGAATCGGAGGAACTCCATGATTTTGCTTTTTGCTATTTCTGCCAATTTCATACTATTGTGGATGACATTTATTGTCTATTCGCTAAACTGGCCGGTGATATACTTGAGATACACAGACAAATATTACAGTAATTCGATATATGTTATGCAACAGGTTGGATACATGTTGCTGCTTCTCAGTTCCTGCACAAACACTTGTATCTATGGACTGACACAGAGGAAATTCAGAGAGGAACTGAAGAATGGGGTGAAATATTTGTTTACACTGAATGGGAAATTGTGTCAATAACAAGGAACAAACATCGATCTGGCGCAGGGTTTATAGGTTTATAGGTCACTTGTTTTTATATTCCTGAAATTCTTGTGTGTAAGTGAAGGACTATGAGAAGACTGATTATCTTTAACATGATTTTAGATACTGATATATAATTACCAGAATATTAAAGATGGATTTTAATGTGCGTAAATTAAATGATAAAACATGAAATATCCAAAGTCAATTTAACAGCTGGATTTATGGAGTTACAGCAAATGTACAACATCGAACATCATGAAATTAATTTGTTATAAAGGAATAGTGACACTATATTACATATTCTGCACACGAAGAACAACCTCAGGCAAGGATGTTCTGACAATCATTACAATTCACCATTGGATCAATGCATGAAAACTTTATTTGATCAAGAACAAATTCACATGGTTAGAAATACAGAGAATATGTTCCTTAAAAAGAGGCCAAAAATGGATTCACCTGTCAGGGAAACATCTAGTTTTTGCAGGTATCTCTCCTGTCTCCTTTACTCATTGAATCTCTCTATGTAAATTGTCCAGGACATGAAATCCACCTCCTGCAGCCTTGAGCTTATTTCCACTCGAATAACAGTCGCACCTCCCTTTCATCCCCAAAACCCTTCAACATGTTGTTGCCTCTCAAATCTGTGTACATCCTTCTGACAATATCATATTTGTATCTCTTCAATCCAGTTTCCACCCCTGCTACAATACTCAATTGCCCCAAACAAAGTAAAACATCTCACCTTCTGTGACTGTTACTGTGGTGCACAATCCCTCAACAAGACCTCCTCAGTCTCTCGGTAATCTTTGACATGATAGACCATTCAATTCTCCTTCAATGTCTCTGATCCATTTGCCATTTAACTGGTGCTGTCCTCGTGTGGTTCTAATCTTACCTGCTGTCCAATAACCTCACTTTTTCCTTGGAGCCTCCAAGGATCTACTCTCGCCCTCCAGTTGTATTTTCCCATCTCCATGCTGCCCTTTGAAGATATTATCTGAACATACAGGGTCAGCTTCCACATGTATATTGATGACACCTATTTCTACCTCTCCATTACCACACTCAACCCTTACACAGCCACTGGGTTTCAGATTGCTTGAAGGACATGCAGTATTTATAATTCAGTTTCCTCCAGTTAAACATTGGAGGACAGGAGTCATCATCTTCGAGTCCACAGCACAAACTCTGCATCTTTCACGCTCAATTCCTACACCTTGGCCATCGTCTCAGCAGAACCCATAATGTTTACAATCTTAGTTTCCTTTTCGACCCCACGCTGAGCATGAGGAACCCATATTCTCTCATCACAAAGACCACCTACTTCCGTAATGTCAAAGTTCTCCATTCACTCGACAGTCCACGTGCTGTTGAAACTCTCATCCATTTCTTGTCATCTCCAGACTCACTTTATCCAATGTCTGACTGGTCGACATCCCATTTACAAGATTAACAAACCTCAGCTCTGCGAAAACTCTGCTGCCCATATCCTGTCACATCCAAGTTCCTCTGCTCCGACAAGCAAATATTTGTTGAACTTCATTTAGTCCTAGGCCTCCAAAACATCGAATTTAAAGTTCTGGTCCTTGGAGATCCTTCCATATGACTTTCAATATAAGTAAAATTCTCCAGCCCTACTAAAACCCACCCTTCACTCACAACTCTCTTTTGCTCGAACACCCATGTTAATGGTCCATCCCTTTGCCCAACTGTGCCTGGTGATACCTTCAACCACTGAGGCTCTATCGAGGGAGATAAAGCACAATTAGATCTGAATAATTAAACTTTATTTGTGCCACTTCTTCATATATTTTATTATGAAAGCTTCACGTATTCAGAGAAAGGGCTTTTCATTTTATTGTTTTAGTCTTTATCTTTACATGGAACGTATTCCCTGGTGAGCTAATAGTGTTAAACCCTCTGTCCCTTTCTGTTCCTCTCTGCTGTCTGTAACCAAATCCCTACACTGTTCTGTTGCCTCGACTTTTCACCTTAGATTTCTAAATTTCCCTTCAGTTGAATCTTCCCCCACCCTTTTACGTTAATGCTCTGCTCAGACCCCGAGTTATACGATTCCCCAGGATATTGATCCCAGCCTGGATTTACTGGAGCCCATTCCAATGGAACAGCTCCCTCTTTCCCCAGTGCCCCATGAATCAAAGCCCCTCCTTTCCAAATCAGTCATTGAGCCACACATTTAATTCTCTAATCTGCTTGAACCATTGCCAATCCGTGTGTGACTGAGATAACAATGTAATCAGAGATCATTACCAATGAGGTGTTATTTTAATATGTACCCTAATTCTACAAATTCTCTCAGCAGAACATCATTCCTATTTCTACATATGTCATTTGTTCCTACATGGACCATTACAACTGGATCCTCCCCCTCCCACTCCCACTCCAAGTTCATCTTCAGCTGCGAGGAGGTGTCTTGTACCGGGAAGGCACATAACCTTTGGAACTTGAGGCCACGCCTGCATCTACAAGTATCTATCCCCTGACTATACTGTCCTCTTTCATTGCCACATTCTGCTTCATTGCCCCACTTCAATGGTTTCTTGCACCATGGTGTTATGGTCAGTTTGCCCATCCACCCTGCAGTCCTTGTTCTCATCCACACAGGTAACAAGTACCTCAGGCCTGCTGGTTAAAGTCAAGGGCCAAGGCTCCTCCATCATTAAATGCTGGATCTCCAGACCTGTCTGACTCACAGTCACATCCTCCTTTCCCTGACTATTGACTAACTCTGAACTACAACTTAACCTAATGGGTGTGACTGCGTCCTGGAACATTGTGTCCATGTTTCTCGCCCCCTCTCTGATGTTGCACAATTATGCAGCTCCGGCTCCTCCCCAACAACTCAAAGATGAATTTAATTGAGCTGCAGACACTTACCACAGATCTGCTTGTCCAGCATCACAATGCTCTCCACAATCTCCCACATGTTGCAGTTACAGTACATCATCTGCTCAGCCATGTCTGTCTAACATTATTTATTTATTTGATAATTTAACTGGTTACTAATTTAGTAAAGTAATAGCAAGTTACAGTTTTGGACAGTTACAGACTTGGAACACCAGCAAAGTTTCTGACTGATAATGGAGGGGAATTTGCTGATAACGAGTTCAATGCCATGTGTAAAAATATGAACATCATAAGCATGAATATCACAGCTGGATGGCCTTTCAGCAATGGACTCTGTGAAAAGGAATCAGGTGGTGATCACTGAAATGTTTCAAAATGTTGTAACTGATCAGCCACACAGCAAGGGCGGCACAGTGGTGCAGTGGTTAGCACTGCAGCCTCACAGTTCCAGGGACCCGGGTTCGATTCTGGGTACTGCCTGTGTGGAGTTTGCAAGTTTTCCCTGTGTCTGCGTGGGTTTCCTCCGGGTGCTCCGGTTTCCTCCCACATGCCAAAGACACGCAGGTTGATAGGATAATTGGCCATTATATAAATTGCCCCTAGTGTAGGCAGGTGGCAGGGAAATATATAGGGACAGGTGGGGATGTGATAGGGATATGGGATTAGTATTAATGGGTAGTTGATGGTCGGCACAGACTCGGTGGGCCGAAGGGCCTGTTTCAGTGCTGCATCTCTATACTAAAGTTGACAACCACTTGGCATGGGCAGTTCACACAAAGAATTCACTCCAGATATTTGGAGGCTATAGTCCTTATCATTTAGTCTCTGGGCAAAACCCCAAATCACATTCTGTTCTGTGTCATAGTTCTCCTGTGCTGCAAGATACCACAATACCAGTTAGCCTGACATCTGTGGTGGGCAAGTTGCTGGAGTCCATAATCAAGGAGAGGGTGACTGAACACCGAGAGACATTTCAGTTAATCAGGGACGGCCAGCTTGGATTCATGACGGGAAGGTCATGCCTGACAAATCTCATTGAATTTTTTGAAGAGGTGACTGAGGTAGTGTACAGGGGAGTGTCTATGGATGTTATTTATATGGAATTACAGAAGGCATTTGATAAAGTCCCACATAAGAGACTGTTAACTCAGGTAGAAGCCCATGGAGTTGAGGGCAAATTATTGACATGGTTAGAAAGTTGGTTGAGTGGCAGGTGACAGAGAGTGAGGATAATGGGTAAGTGCTTCGATTGGCAGGATTGAACCAGTGGTGTCCCACAGGGATCTGTGTTGGGGCCTCAATTATTCACATTATTCATTAACGACTTGAATGATGGCACAGTAAGTCATATATCCACATTTGCTGATGATACAAAGTTAGGTGGCATTGTAGACAGTCTAGATCTTTGCATACAATTGCAAGGAGATATTGATAGACTAGGTGAATGGGCAAAACTGTGGCAGATGGATTTCAATGTAAGCAAGTGTGAGGTTATCCATTTTGGACCAAAAAAGGATAGAGCAGGGAACTTTCTAAATGGGAAGAGGTTAAGTACAATGGATGTCCAAAGAGACTTGGGGGTTCAGGTGCATAGATCTTTAAAATGCCACGAGCAAGTGCAGAAAATAATCAAAAAGGATAATGGAATGCTGGCCTTTATATCCAGAGGATTGGAGTATAAAGACACAGAGGTTATGCTGCAGCTGTACAAAACCCTGGTTAGATCCCGCTTGGAGTACTGTGAGCAGTTCTGGGCACCACACCTTAGGAAGGATATATTGGCCTTGGAGGGAGTGCAATGTAGGTTTACAAGAATGATACCTGGATTACAGGGGTTAAGTTACGAGGAGAGATTACACAGTTTAGGCCTATTTTGACTGGAACTTAGAAGGTTAAGGGGTGATCTGATTGAAGTCTTCAAGATATTAACAGGAAAAGACGGGCTAGATAAAGATAAACTATTTCCACTGGTTGGAGATCCTAAAACTAGGGGGCATAATCTAAAAATTAGGACCAGACCATTCAGGAGAGATGTTCGGAAGCACTTCTTCACACAACTAGCAGTTGAAGCTAGAACAGCTGTTAATTTTAAATCTCAGAAAGATAGATTTTTGTTAAGCAAAGATATTAAGGGATATGGGCCAAAGGCTGGTATATGGAGTTAGGCCACGGATCAGCCATGATCTCATTGAATAGTGGGACAGGCTCGAGGGGCTGAATGGCCTATTCCTGTTCCCATCTTCCTATGTTCGTAATACGCTCCACTTCACTGTTCAATTGAATAATTCAAAATTGGAAGAGCACAGAGACATTGGCTGGATTTTACACCCACCCCCCCCCCCACAAAGGGTTGGATATTGGGGGCTTTGGGGTGTAAAATGGGGTGAGCGGGCAGATTTTAGCCGCTGCCGCTCCGTGTAAAGTGGCGGCAGAGGTGGGATCCGGTCAGGAAGGGTCCCCCGAACATCCCACTCCATTTTACATCCCCTAAAAAAGCCAGATGGTGGCTGGGGTGGGACATAAAATGAAGCGGGAGGCTTGGCGAGTCGCCTTCACTACCGGTTCCGATCTTCAACAGAAATTCCTTCAGGGAGGAGGGACAATTTAAAGAACAAAAAACTCAGAAAGGAATTCAAAATTAAAGTCCATCGCCACTGTACCCAGAGCGGCAGTGGCTAAAAACTGCCTGCTCACCCCAGGCCAATCAGGTCCCTTAAGTGGACACTTAATGGCCACTAAAGGACCTCCGCCCATCTCCACGGAGATTTCAACTGTGGCTGCTCGCTAGTCAGGACCAAGAAAAGCCGCCTGACAAAAGCAGGGAGTGCTGCCCCCGCTTCCCCAACGACCCCCAATACTCAACACGAGCCCTGTACCTGGCGAGGTAACAAAAGCTTGCCTGTGTTCCAGGCTTCCCGACATCTTCTTTCCACAGATGCTGCCAGACCTGCTGAGTGATTCCAGCATTTCTTGTTTTTGTTTCAGATTTACAGCATCCGCAGTATTTTACTTTTATTTTCGTGTTTAATTCACTGCCACTTCTCTTCCAGGAATGCCTACCTTGAAGAAGTTCTGCTCTTCTCTCCGACGGGATTTTCGTTTGTCTCTTTTACCTTGTTATAATCTGTGACTTTTCTAATATTTGTCAGTTCCGAAGAAGGGTCACTGACCCGAAACGTTAACTCTGCTTCTCTTTCCACAGATGCTGCCAGACCTGCTGAGTGATTCCAGCATTTCTTGTTTTTGTTTCAGATTTCCAGCATCCGCAGTATTTTGCTTTCATCTTCCTCACAAAGCTGGGCTGCAATCCCAGCAGCCACCACCACTGCCTGTGGTGCTGCTGGGACTGAGAGCTGCTGGCCCACTGATTGGTCAGCAGCTCTATTAGGCAGGACTTCCGACCTCAAGCAGGTACCTCCGCCCCAGAGCAATAAAAGCCCAGGGATCCGCAAAATATGGGTCGGATCCACAGGCCAGGTGGAAGCAGGTTCGCCACCGACGTTTTTAGTCAGTGGCTGGCTCCCGTCTGCAAAGAGTAAAATCCTGGCCATTGTTTAAGACCATCTGAGACAGACTTTATTCAGGAGATTTAATACCCTCTAAAGGACAGGGTCTAAGGTAATGAAAATATCCTGGGAAAGCAATTGGTGGTGTTGGGAAGAAAGAACTTATCACCATGGCAATCAAACTGTTGAGAATCTTTCATCACATTAAATATAAAATCTCAGACTCTGAGCAGCCGATAGAAGCAACTGAAGCAACTTATACCACAAATGCTGATGTGTTCTGTGATGTCGGTCCTGAGGAATTGTTAATTTGAGGATAGCAGAAAGGGAAGATTGGGGGGAAGCAAAATTAGTAACTGGAAGTAGAAAAGGAGTAAGCAAAATTACAAGACAGGTGAAGCAAAGGCAAACATCAAATAAAATCAGATTACAGAATAATGTTAAAAAGTCAGTTATAACACTCTGTCTGAATGCAGACAGCATTCACAACAAGGTAAATGATTTGAAGGCACAAATACAGGGAAATGGGTATGATTTAGTTGCCATTTCAGAGACCAGGGTATAGGGTAACCAAGACGGAATTACAGAATTCTGATGAAGGGTCGCTGACCTGAAACGTTAGCTCTGTTTCTCTCTCCATAGATGCTGCCTGACCTGCTGAGTATTTCCACAATTTCTTGTTTGTGTTCCATGATTGGTCCAGTGCAGAATGAGGCCATTCAGCCCATCTTGTTTACACTGGCTCTCCGAATGAGTATTTCATCTGATGCCACTCCTCTGCCTTCTTCCCATAAACCGAACATCCTTCTTTTTCATATAACTGTCTAATTCACTGTTGTTGCCTCGATTGAACCGACCTCCTGCACACTGTTACAACCAGGTGAGAAAGGAGTCTCGGTGTTCTCTCTCAGCCTTTACCAGTTTCGCAGTAGCAGGATTTAATTTATTAAAGCACCGTTTGTTAAGTGTCCCCTCCTTGTTCACTGCTCTCTAATTGTAAAGACAAAAAAAACAGACAGGTTTTCTTAGATTTAAACAAGAAAAGTGTGTTTATTAACCTTAAAACTCTAATTTGGTTAAATCTATGCATCCATGGTAAACACACGCAAATAGAGACAGAAAAGGAGAACAAATTAAAAAGGAAAGGTTTGAATCAATAACTGGAGTTCATTTACTGTTTTGTGGACTGGATGTACAGTTTTTGATTGCAGTTGTTTTTCCAGTTCTCGTTGGGGCCCAGTGCACACTTTCAATCGTGTTTAAATGCAGAAGTCTTCTCTCTCTTGAGGTTTGAGTGGCCTCAGTGGATCTTCCTTGAATTTCTGAAGCGAGAGAGGGGAGACAGGTGCTCTCTTCTTCATGTTCAGTTGCAGTCTGTGTTCTAAGTGATCTGTGAGTACAATTCAAAACTCCAAGTTGGCCAGCAGGTTATTCATGTGACTAACCCCTTATTGGGAACAACCACCCCAGCGGTTTGAGGATCCAAAGCTCTCAGAGGGGAGTGTAATGCTGTCTCTTACATAGACAAGACATGGATCATGGTTGCCCATACCAAAATGAGCAGTCATGTTTCAGTGGTCTTTCTAAACCAAACTTATTTTTCCCAGTCCAATAACTGTTTAAAATTAATTCCCCATATGACAAAATTAATATGACTCATTTTTGCAGGTGTGGTTTTCAAGATACCTCCACATTCAGCCGATTGAACTGCAATTTTTGAAGAGCATTTCTTTCTATAAAAAAATTCTTGGCATTTTTCACGGATGAAGATTTTGGGAAGCTTGTAGTTATCAGTTACAGGCCCACTGGTGGCTCGTCAGGCCTATCTGTGACAAGCAGATTCTCCCACAGCGGGTACAAGTGAAGGTGTAGTCGCTGCTGGGGGCAATTGGATCTATTCTTCACCTCATTTACTCTTTCATGCTGGTTCTTCACTCAGTCTCAAAGGTGTCTGCAGCCCTCCTGATGAAGCACCTCCAGGCATCACGATTTAGATTTAGAGATACAGCAGTGAAACAGGCCCTTCGGCCCACCGAGTCTGTGCCGATCATCAACCACCCATTTATACTAATCCTACACGAATCCCTACACTACAAGACAGCATGGAGTGGGCTTCGCCATCAGAAACTCCTTGCTCGGCATTATAGAGCCTCCCTCAAATGGCTCGGAACGCATACTGTCCATCCGACTGCTCACCACCTCTGGTCCAGTACACCTACTCAGCATCAACGCTCCAACACTCTGCTCCCCACATGAAGCTAAAGACCAGTTCTATGAACAACTCCATAACATCATTAGCAGCATCCCCAACACCGAACACCTATTCCTGCTGGGGGACTTTAATGCCAGGGTTGGGGCCGACCATGACTCATGGCCCTCCTGCCTTGGGCGCTATGGCGTTGGAAGGATGAATGAGAACGGGCAGAGACTGCTTGAGTTGTGTACCTATCATAACCTCTGCATCACCAACTCGTTCTTTCACACTAAACCCTGTCACCAGGTTTCATGGAGGCACCCAAGATCGCGTCGTTGACACCAGCTAGACCTCATTGTCACAAGGCGAGCCGCCTTAAACAGTGTTCAAATCACACGCAGCTTCCACAGTGCGGACTGCGACACCGACCACTCCCTGGTGTGCAGCAAGGTTAGACTCAGACCAAAGAAGTTGCATCATTCCAAGCAGAAGGGCCACCCGCGCATCATGACGAGCAGAATTTCTCACCCACAGCTGTTCCAAAAATTTCTAAATTCACTTGTAACAGCCCTTCAAAACACTCCCACAGGGGATGCTGAGACCAAGTGGGCCCTCATCAGAGACACCATCTATGAGTCAGCTTTGACCACATAAGGCAAACATGCGAAGAGAAATGCAGACTGGTTTCAATCTCATAATGAAGAGCTGGAACCTGTCATAGCCGCTAAGCGCATTGCACTGTTGAAGTACAAGAAAGCCCCCAGCGATTTAACATCCGCAGCACTTAAAGCAGCCAGAAGTACTGCACAAAGAACAGCTAGGCGTTGCGCAAACGACTACTGGCAACACCTATGCAGTCATATTCAGCTGGCCTCAGACACCGGAAACATCAGAGGAATGTATGATGGCATGAAGAGAGCTCTTGGGCCAACCATCAAGAAGATCGCCCCCCTCAAATCTAAATCGGGGGACATAATCACTGACCAACGCAAACAGATGGACCGCTGGGTTGAGCACTACCTAGAACTGTACTCCAGGGAGAATGCAGTCACTGAGACTGCCCTCAATGCAGCCCAGCCTCTACCAGTCATGGATGAGCTGGACATACAGCCAACCAAATCGGAACTCAGTGATGCCATTGATTCTCTAGCCAGCGGAAAAGCCCCTGGGAAGGACAGCATTACCCCTGAAATAATCAAGAGTGCCAAGCCTGCCATACTTTCAGCACTACATGAACTGCTATGCCTGTGCTGGGACGAGGAAGCAGTACCCCAGGACATGCGCGATGCCAATATCATCACCCTCTATAAAAAAAAAGGTGACCGCGGTGACTGCAACAACTACCGTGGAATCTCCCTGCTCAGCATAGTGGGGAAAGTCTTTGCTCGAGTCGCTCTGAACAGGCTCCAGAAGCTGGCCGAGCGCGTCTACCCTGAGGCACAGTGTGGCTTTCGTGCAGAGTGATCGACCATTGACATGCTGTTCTCCCTTCGTCAGATACAGGAGAAATGCCGTGAACAACAGATGCCCCTCTACATTGCTTTCATTGATCTCACCAAAGCCTTTGACCTCGTCAGCAGACGTGGTCTCTTCAGACTACTAGAAAAGATCGGATGTCCACCAAAGCTACTAAGTATCATCACCTCATTCCATGACAATATGAAAGGCACAATTCAACATGGTGGCTCCTCATCAGAGCCCTTTCCTATCCTGAGTGGCGTGAAACAGGGCTGTGTTCTCACACCCACACTTTTTGGGATTTTCTTCTCCCTGCTGCTTTCACATGCGTTCAAATCCTCTGAAGAAGGAATTTTCCTCCACACAAGATCAGGGGGCAGGTTGTTCAACCTTGCCCGTCTAAGAGCGAAGTCCAAAGTACGGAAAGTCCTCATCAGAGAACTCCTCTTTGCTGACGATGCTGCTTTAACATCTCACACTGAAGAATGCCTGCAGAGTCTCTTCGACAGGTTTGCGGCTGCCTGCAATGAATTTGGCCTAACCATCAGCCTCAAGAAAACGAACATCATGGGGCAGGACGTCAGAAATGCTCCATCCATCAATATTGGCGACCACGCTCTGGAAGTAGTTCAAGAGTTCACCTACCGAGGCTCAACTATCACCAGGAACCTGTCTCTAGATGCAGAAATCAACAAGCGCATGGGTAAGGCTTCCACTGCTATGTCCAGACTGGCCAAGAGAGTGTGGGAAAATGGCGCACTGACACGGAACACAAAAGTCCGAGTGTATCAGGCCTGTGTCCTCAGTACCTTGCTCTGCGGCAGCGAGGCCTGGACAACGTATGTCAGCCAAGAGCGATGTCTCAATTCATTCCATCTTCGCTGCCTTTGGAGAATACTTGGCATCAAGTGGCAGGACTATATCTCCAACACAGAAGTCCTTGAAGCGGCCAACACCCCCAGCTTGTACACACTACTGAGTCAGCGGCGCTTGAGATGACTTGGCCATGTGAGCCGCATGGAAGATGGCAGGATCCCCAAAGACACATTGTACAGCGAGCTCGCCACTGGTATCAGACCCACCGGCCGTCCATGTCTCCGCTATAAAGACGTCTGCAAACGCGACATGAAATCGTGTGACATTGATCACAAGTCGTGGGAGTGAGTTGCCAGCGTTCCCCAGAGCTGGCGGGCAGCCATAAAGACAGGGCTAAAATGTGGCGATTCGAAGAGACTTAGTAGTTGGCAGGAAAAAAGACAGAGGCACAAGAGGAGAGCCAACTGTGTAACAGCCCCGACAAACAAATTTCTCTGCAGCACCTGTGGAAGAGCCTGTCACTCCAGAATTGGCCTTTATAGCCACTCCAGGCGCTGCTTCACAAACCACTGAGCACCTCCAGGCGCGTATCCATTGTCTCTCCAGATAAGGAGGCCCAAAAGAAAAGAAAGAAGAACACTAATCCCATATTCCTACCACATCTCCACCTGTCCCTATATTTCCCTGCCACCTACCTATGCTTGGGGCAATTTATAATGGCCAATTTATCGACCAACCTGCAAGTCTTTTCGCTTATGGGAGGAAACCGGAGCACCCGGAGAAAACCCACGCAGACACAGGGAGAACTTGCAAACTCCACACAGGCAGTACCCAGAATTGAACCCGGGTCGCTGGAACTGTGAGGCTGCGGTGCTAACCACTGCGCCACTGTGCCGCCCTATGACCTGCGCTTCCCACTGCCGATGGTCGATGTGACACACAGAGAGGGTATACTTCAGAGAGTGCTTGAAACATTTACATGGGGCTCCTCTGTTCCTTTTACCTGAGCTCAGCTCTCCATACAACACGATCTTGGGCAAGAGACTGTCATCCATTTGGGTAACATGACCTGCCCAATGCAGTTGTCTTTACAGAAGAATGGCCTCGATGCTGGTGATGTTGGCTGTTTCCAGGACTTCAATGTTTGTGATGTGGTCCTGACTGCAGATCTTGAGGATGTTGCGGAGGCAGCACTGATGGAAACACTCGAGAAGGTGTACATGACAGTGGTATTGGACCCATGACTCGGTGTATACAGAAGGGTGATGAGGACTATAGCTTTGTGGCTTTGCACACTTTGAGTTTGGTCTGTACTCTGAGGCTGTGGTTGCTCCACACACGTTTGTCGAGTCTGTCGAATGTACTGTTTGCTTTTGAGAGCCTATTGTCCACTTCCTTGTCTATGGTGGCATCAAATGAGATGACGCTCCCCAAATAAGTGAATTACTTGAGGACATTGATCTGGCTTCCCTCGATGACAATGCTTGGTGGTCTGTAATCTTCTTGGAGTGCAGGTTGATGCAGGACTTCCACTTTATAAAAGAAATAAAGAGAGAAAGTACAGGAAAACACACATGAATTTCTCTCATTCATTCTCATTCACAGAGAAAGCCTAAAGATTGTTTTTGCCTGTCTTTTCCTGGTCTCATTTTTCACCTGACTGTGTAGGAGGATTCTTTGCTAACCTTCCCTTTGTCCTCTGGGACACTTCTGCCTTCAGGTATTGGCCCATATTCCACTGAAATCCACTGTGGCACTTCGACTCGATGAGGCATCACCCTCACAGGTTTTCTGCCCTCTAGAGGACTATCTTTGGATCTGTGGGTTTGTGTAAATGCTGTCAGCAACTCCAGCGGGGTGCTGCTGGTGTCTGCATTTACATAGGAGGATGTCGGGTCTAAGTTATCCAACATTTCGGGGTTGGCTGACTGCACAGCAAGGGTTTTCATCTGAGATTCCTCTCGGATCCCCTGTAACCTGTCCTCTTTGTCCCTTTTTCCTATTTCTTCTCTAACTTCTGGCCAGCCTTGTGCCTGTCTGCCCTTTTTATTCTCTGCAGGGATCCCGTACAGTTCCCCAGTGCTCTGCTGGAGGATTTCCCAAATACAGATACAGGATTTCGGGCTGTAGATTTCACGACAGGTTGGGGTTTCCCCTCATGGCACATGTGGGAACTCCTGCGATACTCCACTACATCTTTGTGGAGTTTTGGTCAGTCAAACTGCTGTCTTGTGCAGGCTTTGGTTTTTCATATACTGACATGTACAGCCACGATAATCTCCTGGCCATTCTTAATATTTCTCTCCGGTACCTCTGCAGCACCACCAGCTGGTGAACCACTATCCACTCTTTGTCCTCAGATCTGTGATGAGAACTCCACTTCCACACCAGTACCTCATTCTTTAAATATTAGTAGTTAGGGACTCCCTCTGCTTTAATTTCAGACTGGGCAGCCTGTGATAAGTCTTTCAGTACTGGGTCGCTCGCTGAGCCCCAGTTAGGGAAGATTTATTTAATCCATCCTGGGGGTCATATAACTTTCTAAAGAAAGGTTCAGACATAGGAACATAGGAAAATGGGAACAGGAGAAGGCCATTCAGCCCCTCGAGCTTGTCATGAGATCATTGCTGATCCACGGCCTAACTCCATATACCTGCCTTTGGCCCATATCCCTTAATATCTTTGCTTAACAAAAATCTATCTATCTGAGATTTAAAATTAACAACTGTTCTCGCTTCAACTGCTGTTTGTGGGAGAGAGATCCAAACCTCTACCACCCTTTGCATGAAAAAGTGCTTCCTCAATTCCCACCTGAACAGTCTGGTCTGAATTTTTAGACTATGTCCCCGAGTTTTAGAAACTCCAACCCCAGTGGAAATAGTTTATCTTTATCGAGCCTGTCTTTTCCTGTTAATATCTTGAATACCTCAAACAGATCACCCCTTAACCTTCTACATTCCAGCGAAAACAGGCCGAATTTGTGTAATCTCTCCTCGTAACTTAACCCCTGTTGTCCAGGTATCATTCTTGTAAACCTACATTGCACTCCCTCCAAGGCCAATATATCCTTCCGAAGGTGTGGTGCCCAGAACTGCTCACAGTACTCCAAGTGGGGTGTAACCAGGGTTAGATCCCAATCGGCCGGATCTGTGCTGTGTTTTGCATTTTTATAAGCTCTTTCTCAATGTTTTACGCTATCCCTAATCTCTTTCGTTGTCCATGGCTGTTTTTACTGTGAAGTGGAGCTGTTTTCTCTCAGGGGTATATACTCGCTCTGTATTTCATTAAATGTTTCTTTAAATATTCTCCACTGTTCTTCAGTCGTTTGACCCATTAACAGATCTACCCAGTTTACCGTGGACAGTCTCTGTCTCATCCCAGTAAAGTCAGCCTTACCCAAGTCTAAAATTCTCATAGCTGATTCGTGCTTTTCACTTTCAAACGCTACCTTGAATTCGATCATGTTGTGATCACTATTTGATAAATGTTCACACACAGTTAGGCTACTAATTAAATTTGGCTCATTACTCATAATTAAATCTATTATTACCTGTTCCCTTGTTACATCTCGGACATATTGCTGCAGGAAACTATCCCGGACACATTCCAGAAATTCACTACCTTTCTGACAGGTGCTAGTCTGCCTCTCCCAATCTATGTGTCAGGTAAAATCCCCCATTAATACTACTCTGCCTTAGTTACACATTTGCCTAATTTGTGCATTTATACAATCTAACACCTCAGGACTGCTACCAGGGGGTCTATACACAACACCTATTACAGTTTTAGATCCTTTTCTGTTCCTCAATTCTACCCATAATGTCTCCACTGGATGCTTTCCCCTCATTATATCCTCCCTTACCAATGAGGTGATATTATTTCTAATCAGTAAGACTACTCCACCCCCTCTGCCATTTTCCCTGTCCCTCCTGTAAACTTTATAACCAGGTATATTTAGTTCCCAGTCCCGACCATCCTGCAGCCACGTCTCCGCAATGGCCACCACATCATAATCTTCCATTTGAATTTGCGCCTGGAGTTCATCTAGTTTATTCCTTACACTCTGTGCATTTGTATATAGAACTCTTATTTGGGCTATACCCCCTAACCTGTCCCTCAGCACTGATGCTTTATTCACCTGTTGACTCTTTCTCTCTGTTTTAACCAGTATACCTATGGCAGTTTTGCCATTACCTGCAGTTCCTGAAGTAGGATTCCTGACTGTTTCTTATCTCTCTGCCCTGTTCCTTGTTTTTGAAACTGCATTGACTTCCCCTGAGGCCTCCCCCTCCTCCCCATTTACCAGTTTTAAGTCCTTGAGACCACCTATTTATCCTTTCCTCCAGGACACTGGTCCCAGATTGGTTCACATAGAGCCCATCCCAAAGTTCCAGTTCCCGCCTGTCCCAATTCTGATGCCAGTGCCCCATGAAATAGAACCCCTCTTTCCCACACCACTCCTTTATCCACGTGTTTACATCCCTAGTTTTCTTATCCCTATGCTAATTTGCACGTGGATCGGGTAATAATCCAGAGATTATAACCCTCGTGGACCTGTTTTTTAATTTTGTTCCTAGTTCCTGATAGTCCCCAAACAGGTCCTCTTGCCTAGTCATGCCTATGTCATTTGTCCCACCGTGGACCACAACAACTGGATCCTCCCCCTCCCTCTCCAATATCCTTTCAAGCCGCTTACAGATGTCCCTCACCCTGGCACCGGGTAGGCATCACACCATGTGGGACTCTCGGTCCTGCCAACAAAGGATGTTATAAGTACCCCTAATGATGGAATCCCCTACCACTGCCACTTTTCATTTTGCTCCCCCCTCTTGAATGACCTCCTGTACCATGGTGCAGTGGTCAGTTCGCTCATCCTCCCTGCAGTCCTTTTCCTCATCCACACAGGGAGCAAGTACATCATCCCTGTTAGACAAGGTCATGAGCTGAGGATCCTCCATTGCTGATTTCAGGATCCCTCTACCTGCCTCACCTGCAGTCACATCCTCCTATCCCTGACCACTGGCCGAATTTGAGATACTTAATCTACGGGGTGTGACTGCCTTAAGCACAGTGTCCAGGAACCTCTCCCCCTCCCTGATGTGCCGCAGTATCTGAAGCTCGACTTCAGCCCATCAACTCTGAGATGAAGTTCTTCGAGCTGCAAGCACTTGCTGCAGATGTGGTCACTGTGACTCGCAATGGGATCGACCAGCTCCCACATCATGCAGCGATGGCACATTTCCTGCCCTGCCATCTTTACTTTACTTTAGTTAATTAGTTTTTCAAATTTGGTGCAGATTCCTTACCAGCTTTCCTGTGACGTGACATTTTTCAGATTTTTCTCAGTTTCAGTTGGAACACTGAAGCAGTGAAAGGAGCTCCACCCCTCTGGGTCCACTCTACCTCCGCTCCCCGGTGACTAGGCCGTGAAATCCCCCAGATAAGTTACTTATACTCAAAGCTCCGATGCTCCACCCCTCTGAGTCCACTCTACCTCCGCTTCCCTGTGACTAGGCCTTGAAATCCCCTAGGTAAGTTATTTATACTCACAGCTCCGATACTCCACCCCTCTGGGTCTGCTCTACCTCTGCTCCCCGGTGACTAGGCCGTGAAATCCCCCAGGTAAGTTACTTATACTCAAAGCTCCGATGCTCCACCCCTCTGAGTCCACTCTCCCTCCGCTTCCCTGTGACTAGGCCTTGAAATCCCCTAGGTAAGTTATTTATATTCACAGCTCCGATACTCCACCCCTCTGGGTCTGCTCTACCTCTGCTCCCCGGTGACTAGGACGTGAAATCCCCGAGGTAAGTTATTTATACCCACAGCTCCGATACTCCACCCCTCCAGGTCCGCTGTACCTCCGCTCCCCGGTGACTAGCTCCCCTGACTCAGGGTTGCAGACACAGCTTGTCTAACCAGCTTTAGTGCAAGGGTTAATGACAAGGAAATCTCAGCAACCTCATCAAAATGTACCCCATCATGGTCAGCTACCTTCAAAACTGTGCCCGAATTGTGGAACTGCTCATAAAGTCACTACGCCATGTCCAGCGCGAGGGAAAAAGTGTAACTCCTGTTCAAACTGAAGCAATTTTGCAAAGATGTGCAGGCCGTCAAAGAAAACAACTTCATCAGTTCGACATGTGGAGGAGTTTCTTCCTGAGAGTGAGCTACAACATGTATATTTCATCACCAAAAGTAAAGCACCAGGTCACTTGAAGGAGTGCTCAATGAGTTCGCAAACATCTCAGTGTCACTTCTTATCAATGTTAATGTGAAAGTATCTATTTTGAGTGAAAAACTCTATCATCGGTATTTTCACAATTCTCTCTTACTCCTGTAACTGACACACTTCAAGTTTATGATGACTCGATCATCTAAATTTTGGGGATGATCGCAGTTCCAGTACACTATAAAATGGAAGTGAAGGGTCGCAGAGGTCGCTGATGAGGGGACATCGACTTGAAGTAATAAAAACGAGAAATGCTGGAACCACTCAGTAGGTCTGGCAGCAGCTGTGAAAAGAGAAGCAGAGTTAACGTTTCGGGTCAGTGACCCTTCTTAAAGTGATTGGTTGAAAGATTAGCGGGGAGATGTGGAAAATCTTTTTTACCCAGAGGGTGGCGATGGTCTGGAACCCACTGCTTGAAAGGGTAGTTGAGGTAGAGACCCCCAACCTATTCAAAAGGAGTCTGGATATGCTCCTAAAGTGCTATAATCTGCAGGGCTACGGACCCAATGCTGGAATTTGGGATTAGAATAGGTGGAGTGTTTTTCAGCCAGCACAGACATGATGGACCAAATTGTCTCCTTCTGTGCCTTCAACTTTATATGAATTTATGGTTCTAAACAGGTCCACTTCCTATTTATTTATTTAGAGATACAGCACTGAAACAGGCCCTTCAGCCCACCGAGTCTGTGCCAACCAACAACCTCCCATTTATAATGATCGTGCACTAATCCCATATTCCAACCACATCCCCACCTACCTGTACTAGGAATAACTTATAGTGGCCAATTTACCTATCAACCTGCAAGTCTTTAGGTGTGGGAGGAAACCGGAGCACCCAGTGAAAACCCACATGGACACAGGGAGAACTTGCAAACTCCGCACAGGCAGTACCCAGAATTGAACCCAGGTCACTGGAACTGTGAGGCTGCGGTGCTAACCACTGTGCCGCTGAAGGCTATGTAGCTGAAGGCTAAAGCCTTATGTGGCTTGGATGTAAAGTCACTGATCCCACCAGAGCACACATTAATAGGATTGATAATACAGATTCTACACACCAGTATCCATCCTTATTTACTGGATTTGTGGTGATCAAAGGTACTGACATTCTCCTCACGGTGACACACATCAATTCCACCACTTTCACAAGGTTTCAGACAGTTGCCATTTGAAAACCGTGCTGAAATATCACAGGTGCTGAAACGACTAGAATCTAATAGTATCATTGAACAAATCAGCTCATCGTCATGGATATCGAATCTAGTCATTGCACGATGAAAACATGGGGAACTTAGACTATAAATTGATTAAAGGCAGTCAACAAATCAATCACACCAGACAAGTATTCACTTCCTAGAATTCAAGAACTGTCAGCATCATTTCATGACTCCACAGTTTTCAGAAAACTTGATATGTGATGGAGTTATCTTCAGATACCTCCAGAAACAGAAAGACAATATTGTACAGGTTTTCTTACTCCTGAAGGTGTGTTTGAGTGCCGCAGAATGTTCTATTGTCTCCGTCACCACCTAGTGCATTCCAGAGATTGTTTCTTCAGTCTTGTCGGATGTTATAGGAATGTTCAACATACTTGATGAGAAGGGGTGGAGGTGTAGGGAGAGGAGGGAGAGGAGGAAGAGATGGAGGAGGATGAAGAGGAAGAGAAGGAGTAACAGGGTAGACCACATCAACCACATGCAACTGGACGGATTGCGAAGGATCTCATTTTGAGGCTTCACTTCAGTTAAAAGGAACTTCCCCATCCCAACATGGAGCCACCATTCCCTAAAAGTACATCCATATCAGACCCCCTATCACAAAGTCCCCTGGGCCAACATCATTCAATAAATACCAACAACAAATACTTTCACTCATCAACTTTATCCAGCAACACATCATTACTGTAAAAATAAACTGAGCTATTCACCCTTGTCCATCCTCTTAGTGCCTGTCTTTTGGGTGCCTTTGCCTGTCCTAGTGCTCCTACACAGTGCCACCCCAGTGACTGCAGCATAGCTGCTGCAAGGCTACTGTCTTTCACTGGGGGAGACTGCAGATGGCCTTTCAGGACACTCTCGAGCAGTTCTGGGCCTTGAGAGTCTGGATTCGGACTGCACCACCTCGGCATGGGTGGCAGTCGTCTGGGTTGGCTGGGTGAAAGGTGGTAGTGGTGGGAGCACCATGCTGTCATCCTGAAAGAGGACAACAGCTTCATGTTCCATGGAGTCACTGGAATTCCCACAGGGAGACGCCTCAGTAATCCTAATAATCTGCTGGAACACAGATTACTGGCCTGCTGTGTGAGCCTGTTTGTCCTTTTGAGCACTGAGATCCACAGCTGTGATGGCAGCAGTCAGAGCCTGCATGGTATGGATCTCTTAAGTTATCCAATGTCAATGGGAGATGGTTAGATTCTCTCTTGTTGAAGCTGGTCATTGCCTTGCATTTTTAGGTACGACTGTAACTTGCCACTTATCAGCCCAAACCTGGATATTGTCCAGGTCTTGCTGCATTTCTACACGGACTGCTTCAGTATCTGAGGAGTCACGAATGGTGTTGAACATTGTGCAATCATCAGCGAACATCCCCACTTCTGACCTTATGATTGAAGGAAGGTCATTGTAGAAGCAGATGCAGGTGGTTGGGCCTAAAACGCTACCCTGAGGAACTCCTGTAGTGATGTCCTGGAGCTCAGATGATTGACCTCCAACAACCACAAACATCGTCCTTTGCGTTTGTATGACTCCAACCAGTGGTGAGGTTCCCCCCCCCCACCCCCCGATTCCCATTGATCAGTTTTGCTCGGGTTCCTTGATTCCTTGCCATACTCTGTCAAATGCTGCTTTGGTGTCAAGGGCAGTCACTCTCACCTCACCTCTTGTATTCAGCTTTTTTTTCATGTTTAAACAAAGGCTGTAATGACGTCTGGAGCTGAGTGGCCCGAGCAGAACACAAACTGAGCGTTACTGAGCAAGTTATTGCCAGGCAAGTGCTGCTTGATAGTCGATGACACCTTCCATCACTTTACTGATGATTGAGAGTGGACTGATGGGGCGGTAGTTGGCCGGGTTGGACTTGTCCTGCTTTTTGTGTACAGGACATACCTGGGCAATTTTCCACATTGCAGGGTAGATGCCAGTTTTGGAGCTGTACTTTAATAGCTTGGCTAGGGGTGCGGCAAGTTTTGGTGCACAGGTCTTCAGTACTATTGCCGGAATATTGTCAGGGCCCATAGCCTGTGCAGTATCCAGCGCCTTCAGTTGTTTCTTGATATCACGCAGAGTGAATCAAATTGGCTGAAGTCTGGCATCTGTGATGCTGGGGACTTCAGGAGGAGGCCGAGATGGATCATCAACTCGGCACTTCTGCCTGAAGATTGTAGCAAATGTTTCAGCCTTACCTTTCGCACTGATGTGCTGGGCACCCCATCATTGAGGATGGGTATATTTGTGGATCCACCTCCTCAGTTACCTGTTTAATTGTCCACCACATCCACGACTGGATGTGGCAGGACTGCAGAGCGTAGATCTGATCTGCTGGTTATGGGATCACTTAGCTCCATCTCCCGCATGCTGCTTACGCAGTTTGGCATGCAAGTAGTCCTGCGCTGCAGCTTCACCAGTTTGACACCTTATTTTGAGGTATGCCTGTTGCTGCTCCTGGCATGCTATCCTGCACTCTTCATTGAACCAGGATCGGTATCCTGGCTTCATGGTAACAGAACAGTGGGGAATATGCCAGGCCATGAGGAAGCAGATTGTGGGTGAGTACAATTCTGCTGCTGCTGATGGCCCACAGCACCTCATGGATGCCCAATTTTGCAATGCTAGATCTGTTCTAAATCTATCCCATTTAGCATGGTGGAGGGTATCCTCAATATGAAGGCTAATAAAAAAGTTTAAACAGACATGGCAGAGCAGATGATGTGCCTTAACTGCAACATATGGGAACTTGTGGAGAGGATTATGATTCTGGACAAGCAGATCTGAGGTAAATGTCTGCAGCTCGAGTAACTTGGTCTCCGAGTTGTTTATCTGGATTCTGAACTGCATACATTGTGCACATTCAGAGAGGCAGAGACTTACCTGAACTCAACATTCAAGGAGGCAGTCACACCCCTTAGATTAAGTTGACCTTCGGACTTAGTAAATGGTTAGGGACAGGAGGATGTGACTGTGAGTCAGACAGGTCTGGAGATCCAGCATATAATGATGGAGGAGCCTTGGCCTTTGACTTTGACCAACAGGCAAGAAGTACTTGCTTCCTGTATGAATGAGAACAATGACTGCACGATGGATGGACAAACTGACCATGGCACCATGGTGTAGGAAGCTATTCAAGTGGGGCAGTGAAACAGAATGTGGCAATGATAGAGGACACTATATTCAGGGGATAGATACTTTTATCTGCAGCTGCAACCTCCAGTTCCAAAGATTGAGTGCCTTCCCAGTGTCAGGGTGAATGTCACCTCACATCTGGAGATGAACTAGGATTGGGAGGGGTAGGATCCAGTTGTCAGGGGCCACATGGGAAAAAACAACATATGTAGAAACAGGGATGATGTTCTGCTGAGTGGGTTTGAGTATTTCGGGTACCAATTAAAATACAGAACCTCAAACGTAATAATCACTGATTGTTAACTGGGCCACACACCAATTGACACAGAGTCAAGAAGATTAGAGAATTAAATGTAAGGCTCAATGAGTGGTTTGGAAAGGAGGGGTTTGATTCATGGGGCACTGGCACCATTTCTGGGACAACAGGGACAACAATTCCATTGGTATGGGCTCCACTTAAACCAGTCTGGGATCAGTATCCTGGAGATTCGTATAACTCGGGATCTGGGCATGGCTTTAAAGTAAAAGGGTGGGGGAGGGTTCAGGTGAAGAGAGATTGAGAAAACTAAAGAGAAAATTCCAGGCAACAGAGCAGTGTAGCGATTGAACTACAGACGGTAGAATAGGACAGGGAGGGATAGAGAGTTTAACGGGAATAGTGCACCAGGGAATAAGGTCCATACAAACAATAATAGTAAAGCAATAAAATTAAAGCCTCTTTCTCAGAATACGTGAAGCTTTCATCTTAACATGGATGAACTAGTGGCACAAATGAAGACAGATGCTTTAGATCTGATTGTCATTTCGATCCCGAGATGATTTGATTGTTGAAGTCATCACCGGGCGTGGTCAAGCCAAGGGACAGAATATTAACATGGGTGTTAGAGGAAAAGAGAGTTGTGAGTGGAAGGTGGGTTATAGTCGTGCTGGAGAATGTTACTGATATAGAAAGATATTATTATAAGTAATGATCTAAACACAAGGATCAGAACTTTAAATTCAATGTTTTGGAGGCCTAGGACCTAATGTAGTTCAACAAGAATATGCCAGGCGTAGAGAAGAGCTTGGATGGGATCGGATGTGGGCAGCAGAGGTTTAGCGGAGATAAGGTTTGTTAATTTTGTAAATGGGATGTTGACCAGGAAGACATTGGATAAAGTGAGTTTCAAGATGACATGAGCATGGATGAGAGTTTCAACAGCACGTGGACTATGGAGTGAATGGAGAACTTTAACGTTATGGCATTAGGTGGTCTTTGTGATGAGAGAATATTAGTTCCTGAAACTCATCGTGGGGTTGAACGGGAATCCAAGGTTACAAACATTATGGGCCCGGCTGAGAGAAAGGCCAAGGGGACGTAGTATAGAGTGGAAGGTACAGAGTTAGTGCTGTGGACTCGAAGATGGTGACTCCTGTCCTCCCAATGTTTAACTGAAGGAAACTGTGAATCATAAATATTATACATCATTCAAGCGATCAAAAACCCAGTCACAGTCTAAGGGTTGAGTGTGGTAATGGAGAGGTAGAAATAGGTGTCGTGAGTGTACATGTGGAAACTGACCCTATGTGTTCTGATAATATCTTCAAAGGGCAGCATGGAAATGGGAAAGAACAGCTGGAGGGCTAGAGTAGATCCTTGGAGGCTCCAAGGCAAAATGTGAAGTTACTATTGGACAGCAGGTAAGAGTGGAAATACACGAGGACAGTACCAGTTATCAGCCGAATGGACCAGAGACATCGAAGGCGAATTGTGTGGTCAACCTTATTAAAGATTACAGAGAGACTGAAGCGGGATTGTGCACCACAGTAACAGTCACAGAGGTTGCAAAGTTTCACATTGCTGGGATCGTTTGAGTATTGTGGAAGGGGTGGAAACCTGATTGAATAGATACAAATATAACATTGTCAGAAGGATGTGCACGGATTTGGGAGGCAACAACATGTTGACCAGATTTTTTGAGGAAAGGGAGGTACAACATGGGAGCATAGATTTTGTTTCAGAACAGAGTGGTTGTGCCTTAACTTTTGAGGAAGGGGGTGACAATAGAGGTTTTGAAAGGGATGGGGAAGAAGGTGAGAATAGAGACACAGATCAGATATCAACTAATATGGGGACCAGGAACAGAAGTGATTATTATTCAAGTGGAAATAAGCTCAAGGTTGCAGGAGGAGACTTTCAAGGGCGAGACACATTTACATAGAGATTTTGGGGAGATAGGAGAGTGATTGGTGAAAGCAGTTGGTTCAGGACAGAAAGGATTGGTTTGGTGGACAATCGAAGGCTGATTTCAACAGGAGCAGGTGAACAGTTGCTCTCAACTTGAGAGAGGCAAAGACATTGTTGAATTTATCACATATTGTTGGAGGTAAGGGAGGAGGATGTAAGGGAGAGGGATTTATAATGTTTGCTGGTAATGAAGAAGAGATACAGGGGCTATCTTTGCATTCCAGGAGGCTCCTGGAGAAATGACCACATAGCGATCAGTGAGGCCGGATTATTGTGGTCCAGCATGAACCAGCTGTGGAGCAGAAACACTCAAAAATCCATTCCATGGACTAGGGACAGAAAATATGAGGCCAGAACAGGACATTCTGGAGACAGTCAAGGTACTGACAAAGACTAGATATTTAGAGAGATACAGCACTGAAACAGGCCCTTCAGCCCACCGAGTCTGAGCTGACCATCAGCCTTCCATTTACACTAATCCTACATTAATCTCATATTCCCATATTTCTCTAACATTTGAATCCATCTTGGCCTATTTGTGAATTTTTTTTCTGCATTAGTACCTTTTCTAACCATGTAAATTTGTTCTTGCAAAACAAAATAGCTGTCACGAATTGATCCAATGGTGAATTGTAATGACTGTCAGAACATCCTAGCCTGAGGTTGTTCTAAGTGGGCAGAATATACCATTTAGTGTTAATGCTCCTTCATGGGGAATTAATTTGATGTTTTCTGATGGTGTACAGTTGTTGTAACTCCACAAATCCAGCAGTGAAATTGACATTGGGATATTTCATGTTATATTATTTCGTTTATCTACATTAATATTCATCAATAATAATCTGGTAATTATACACGACTATCCAGAATCTTGTTAAAGATAATCAGTTTTCTCATTGTCCTTCACCTGCCCACAAGGATTTCAGGAATATAAAAGCAAGTGAATTATAAACCTATAAGCCCTGCTCCATATTGTTGTTCATTAATTGTTATTGACACAATTTCCTATTCAGTGTAAACAAATATTTCACCCCATTCTTCAACTCCTCTCTGAATTTCCTCTGTGTCAGTCCATAGATACAAGTGTTTGTGCAGGAACTGAGAACCTGCAGCATCAACCGAACTTGTTGAGCAATATATATCGGGTTACTGTAATATTTGTCTGTATAGGAAAAGTTTTCCACTGGCCGCTCTATCACAAGAACAACATACATCATCCACAACAGTATGAAATTGGCAGAAATAGTGAAAAGTAAAATCATGGAATTCCTCCGATTCCTCACCTCTGGATCATTCTGATTCTCACTGTTTCTCCGGAGTCCCCTGCGTACTCTATTTGCCATTATAATGTGTCTGATGGTCAAAGCATTGAACAGCAGAATTAAAAGGATTGGTAAGATAGGGGTTATGATGCCTTTGATACAAGCGAATGCTCTCCACAAGGGGGAGGTGAGGTAATCAGTGGAAGCAACACAACACCAAGGTACATTGTCAATTATAAATACAGAGTCAACTGCATAGTAATAGGGAATATTTACAAGACAGCTCACCACAAACAAGGTGGCGATAACCACAGTCGCTGTTTTCTCTGTGTTATATTTTGATTGTAGCTTCTAACAGCAAATTTTTACAAAGCGATCAAAAGTGAAGGCGACAGTAAACCAGACAGAACAGTCTAAAGCTACAGTGTATGTGAGAAGGTTCACCGTACACACAGGAGTTATAAACAGGAAACTAACTGGAAAGTACATGATATTAATCCGGTGTAATATCACATGGATGATAACCACCATTAGATCCGCCACTGCCATGGCCACCAGATAGCGAGTGATACATTTGGAGAGACTGCACTTTCCTCGAGACAAAATCACAATCGCCACCAAGTTAACTGGAAGAAACAGAAAACATGAAATTTACCTCGACACTGTCCCCAAACATTTTTGAAGAATCATTTAAAGTTGAATAAGACAGTATGGAAATATAAGGTTTCCAGATCTGAATTAATTTAAAGTTTAATTTAAAGAACTGTTTATTTGTAGCAGGGAAATCCGTGGCAATAACAGGAATGGGAAATTCAAATGTAAAACAAGTTCCAGGCCTCAGATAGTGAAAAATATACTGTGGTAAAAGCAAAAGTAATGATGTTTTTCTGGAGAATTCTGGTACCCAAAACACCAGTGTGTCCAAACGTTGCACCTCAGCTCCACCCTGTTGGGTTCTGATAATGCTACCTTCAACAACAACGCTTCTGGTATGTATTCCTTTTTCCTCAGCTTTGGATTCCCCTCTTCCCCCACTGTGGTTGAGAAAACCCTCAACCATGTCTGAACCATATCCTGCACTTTTGCCCCAAAGGATTATCCTCTGCCATTTCCACCACCTCCAGCGTGCTACTATCACAAACACATCTTCCCCTCCCCTTCCCTCCCCACTCAGCATTCCAAAGGGATCATTCCCTCCATGACACCTCGTCCCCTTCCCACAACATCTTCCCATGCAATCGCAGGAGGTGGAATACCTCCCCTTTTATCTCTTCTCTCCACACCACTCGAAGCTCCAAAGTCTCATTCCAGGTGAAGCAGTGATTTACTTGTACTTCTTTCAATCTAGAATACTATATTCACCGTTCACAATGTGATTGCCTCTTCATTGGGAAGACAAAACACAGTTCGGGTGACTGATTTGCGGAACACCTCCATTCAGTCCAAAAACATTACCACAAGCATTCTATTGCTTGCTATTGTAATTCACCACCCTGTTCCCTGTCATTGGTCTGCAGCAGTGTTCCAGTGAACATCAACGCAAGCTCGAGGAACAGCACTTCATCTCCTCATTAGTCACTCTAGAGCCTTCTAGACTCAACAATGGGTTCAACAATTTCACAGCATGACTGCCTTTTCATTCCATTTTATTGCATTTTATTTTGTTTTATTTTACTTTATTCCTTTTTTTAACCATGGGCCTGTCTTAAACTTGTTTTTCAGGTTTTTACTGTTGAAGAGATCTGTTCATTTCCCTGCCATTAACACTCTCTCTGGACTAATACCTTGTCATTCCATATTGCTAAGTGCTCCTCTGCCTTTGTTCCGTGACAGCTTTGTCATTTAATCTCTTTTGCCCTCTGCCCTATTGCACACCTTTCCTTTTGTTCTTCTTTCCCCTCCCCCTTTTCACTTGTTCAAAGTCTATTACATTCCTAACCTTTGCCAGTTCTGATGAAATGTCACAGACCCTTAAGGTTAACTCTGTTTAGGTCTCCTCAGATGCTGAAATACCTGCTGAGTATTTCCAGCACTTTCTGTTTTTATTTCAGATTTCCAGCATCTGCAGTATTTTGCTTTTATTATTCCAGAGAGTATGCTCTCACCCTGCTTGGTTACGATCTGTACAAAATAGGGAGCACACTCTCGTCATGTTACAATACAGACTGTACAGCATGGGAAGTGCACTCTCGCCCTGTTAGACTATATTTTGTACAACATTGACAGTGAACTCGCCTCTTCTTTTAAAACATTGGCCAAACAAAGTGAAGAATGGAAAAGTCTCGAAGGGTGGATCATGCACCGGTAACAAAAATCGCCAGGTGTTTCCTTCCACTTCCATCAAGAATCAAAATCAAAGCTGAATTCAAATCCATGCAAACAAGAGCAACTTCTGCTGTTACACAAAATGTCAATGTGAAATAAAATGACAAGACAAAAGCTCCGAGAATCCTCAGTTACACGTGAAACCCACTTAACAACATCAAGACATTTAAAAGTGCTCATTTATTTCTGATCTGATGTCCATGTAGACTTTGTGAGTATTTTCTACTGTAAACATTAAAGGGAATTGATATTTTAGCATTTTCTGTGCTGAAAATTCAAGCAACAAAATAACATTAATTAATAAATCACATTGAGAAAACATGACAATCACTTGCTCCTTAACTGATGTCATCAAAGAGGGTAAATATAACATGAAGAGTCACACATTGATATTCATCTTTCACTGCGTCATTTAACTGTCTTACCAGGAATACTGACGTGTGCCTGGAGTGGACACTTTGCACCCTTGTTTCTACTCCCTTTTCCAGGTGTGGCTCCCTTTCTACCCCACACTCTCTTCTTATCCTCCCACAGTATGTGGGGTGGGCTTTGTAAGGATCTGTCTGAGTAGCCAGTCCTATGTGTGAAGTCATAGCTATCGGCAAGAACTGTGGCCTCTCTAGCTATGTGGACTCTCTGCTCTTACAAGTCCACTCTTCGGTTAGACGGTAGACAATTTTTGAATTCTTTGCACAATATTCGCTCATGTAATTCATCACAGCTGTGCTGTATTTTTACAGATTGGAGCCGCTGATTTGTTTTTCCCTTTCAAATTCCTGATAACTCTGCAGGGGTTTCTTCCAAGCTTTCCTGAATTGTTAGTGATATGCCTCTGGATCCAACTCATAATCACTAAGGATGGCAGCTTTGGTCTGCTTGTAATTTGCAGACATTTCAGTGGTCAGTATAGAATAGACCCCTTGAGCCTTCCCTGTTAACTGACCCTGAAGTTTGAGGGCCCACATTTCTTGTGGCCATTGTAGTCGTGCCGTTAGCTTCTCAAAAGTGGCAAAATAAATGGTTCCACCTCACTCTCTTCAAATTTTGCTTGCGAATTAGCATACTTAAGACCCTCAAAGCCTGATTCTGGGTTCGGGAGATTTGGCGGTTAGTGGGTGAAGAGAGATTTTCCCGAGCAGCCTCCAATTGTCTCAGCTCTCTCTCTGCTTAAGACATTTCCAATTTTTCTAGTTGAGTAACATTCCTTTCTCCTCTCTGTCTCTTCCTCTCTCTCTCGCTTTCTTTTCTCTTTCCTCTTTCTCTTTTTCCTTTTCTCTTTCCTGAAACTGCAGTAACATCCTGAGTTATTCTTGTTCCATTCTGGCCATGGGAGATGGGACAGTTTCAGGAGTTAATTCCTCATCTACCTGTTCCGAAATGGGACTGTGTCCTAAGTGCTGAGTCAGCACATTAAGGACCTCAGATCATTTCACCTTATTTTCACTTGTATCTCCCAAGCCATAGCTTTAACTGGTCTGCACGCAGGCTTGCCAACGTTTCAGCAGTTACATTGTCTTGCAGCAAAAACATCCTTCAATCAAAATGTGCCATTTTCTAATGTTAGACTAAGAGGGTTTTGCTGTGGTCGTTTATTTGTCTTCATTATCTTTTCAGCTCCCAGATTTTCCCCTTTTGGTTTCCAAGCAGATTATTTTAAATTTCTGATTCAGATCGTTCCTGACAAAAGGTCTTTAGTGGCTTTATTGCAGACTTGAGCTCCCAATTTCTATGTTACAAACAGGTTGTTAATCCTTTGTTTTCTCTTAACTTACTTCCCTTTTTCCAATCATCTGTCCATAAATAGATCAGTGATTGAATTTCTTTCCCTCCCTTAAACTTTGATAATAAATGACCTGGAACATTCTGCCTATGAGGGTATTGGAAACAGAGACAATGATTTCAGATGGAAGTTGGACAGACACTTGAAGTACATAATCTTGCTGGGCTACAGGGATCGAGCGGGTGAATGGGACTGATTGGATGACTCTACAGAGAGCCAGCATGGACTCGATGGGACAAATGGCCTCCTTCTGCACTGTAAATGACTCGATGATTCTATATTTCAATTATACAAATGTATCCAGGAATTCAGGAATTTCTCCTGGGTTTCAACCATCTACAAAGTTATTGTCACTGCTGCTGTGCAGGATTAAAGGAAGGGATTGAACCAGAATGGTTTTAAATGATTACTGAGAAATCAGGGTAAAAGACAGCACTGACCCCTCTCCAAAATACTGCTCAAAGCTTTCAGTTTTAAGGAGGGTGTGAAAGGAGGTGACAGAGTGTTCGAGGTTTAGGCAGAGAATTCCAGAACATGAGGCTCACATAAATATTGCATCATATTCTCACATGCCTGCTATGAGACACAATGTTTTCCAAAATTATACATCAACATAAGTAAAGTTACCAGAAAATATCATTACAATGGTCCAACGTGTTCTCAACTGTTTTCTCTTAATCCAGCTGTACAATCTTCACAAATTAAATGTAACTTCACAGTCAGATTGCATGTTTCAGTTCTATATGAGCATTTCACACTCAATAAATTGATATATTTCGAATGGGTTGGCTGGATATACATGATCTTCGAAATATTTTAGCATTTTATTTTGTCATGAATACATGGAGAAGCAGCAGGGAGTGATTTACTGGATAACATAAATTGGGACAGAGATCGGGTCCTGGATATTGAAGGGTGTATGGCATTTAGGAAGGACAGGAAGCTCGGAAAAGTTGCAGGGTAGCTCTGTTAATTAATGATGGTATTAGCGCAATAGAGAAACAGGAGACCAGGATGTAAAAGCAGTTTGTGTGGAGGTGAGAAATCATATACACAAGAAGTCACTTCTGGGAGTGCTGTATAGGCCACCGAGCCTTAACCATATTGTAGGAAGGGGTATAAAGGAAGAAATAATGGCACCTTGTCAGAAAGGTAGAGAAATACTTATGAGGGACATTAATCTTCATATAAACACGGAAAAATCAGATGGGCAGAGATAGGCTAGATGAGGAGTACATAGATCTTTTCAGGGATAATTTCTGAGAACAATGCGTCCTTGAGCCAAACAGACAGCAGGCTTTACTCGACCTGGTATTGTGCCACGAGATCAGATTAATTAATGACCTCACAGTTAGGAGCACTTGCTAGAGATGCTTCTCAGCGCCACCTGAAGATAACTTTCTTCACTGAATACAGGTGGCCTGCCTGCATGTACTCAGAGGTTGGACTGTGTGACAGTTTTGGTGCAACGTGTCCCATCTGTTTTCTTCAGGGGTGGGAAAGTGATCTGCCTTGGTGTTTTTTTTTGCCTGTAACGTAACAGAGCTCTGATCCAAAAATACTTTTTAAAAATTATTTTTCAATTAACTGGTGTACATATATGTCTGTGTGCGTGAGTGTGAGATGCTAAGTTAAAAAAAGGGTCTTTAAAATTCAATGTTGGCACTTGAAAAATTTTAATCTGTGTGTTTTATGTCATTACTAGTTTAGACTTATTTTCTAATAACCTGATAATTTTGTTGTTCAATAAAGAAACCTGGTTAATGTTTTCAATTCTGTGAAAAATAGTTACATGATGATCTATATGTGTAAGTGGGAATACTTGAAATAATACTTGGTGACCTGTGCAGAAGTGGGACTGAATTCACAGTGCTCTCCTCCCTTCTTGGTCATAACATCCAGTCCTGACCCTGTTACATTCAGCAGCTGCTCACCCAGTTCCCGCCCTCATCAACACTGAACATTGTTACCGAAACCCTTCAGATACTGTTTACATAACGAGAAAAAAGTTCAAAGTTCATTGTAGCTGGATGCAAAGTTTATTTATTTAGACATCACTCAGAAATCACGTTAGACATTCCTACAATCAGTAGCATAAATTGTCGCTGTAAGAAATGTTTTCACTTGGTAGAATAATTTTAGTATGAGGAATGTTCCAGCATCATAAACCAGTGGAATATGCTGACTGAGCTGTGTCTTCATCACTTCTGGACAGTCAGACAGTTCACCCTTCATTCTGCTCTGATTCACTTTCCCAAAGAAGATCGATAGATTCTCAAATCTGGGACGGAATTTTATATTTTGATTTTTTATCTCCTGACCATGTGCTCCAAACATCGGGTCAACCTTGTGTCGTGTCCCAGTCTCAGTTTAATGATGAAGGGTCACTGACCTGAAACGTTAACTCTGATTCTCTCTCCACAGATGTTACCGGACCTGCTGAGTATTTCCTACATTTCTTGCTTTTAGTACCCACTCTTATCATCACTTTGTACGTTCCACTGAACCGTGTATTTAATGGTTCACCCTGTAAAGGTAGAAATATCAATACTTCATCCCCTGGTTTAAAATTTCTGGTCTTTGCGTTCTTGTCTGACCATTTTTTGCATATGTTTTGTCAGTCAACCTATTTGAAAGGACTAAAACCTGTAGACTCATTCGGCGAATCTCCAGCTGCAAATAAAGACAGTCTAGCCCTTTATCCCAATCATGCAGATCTTCGTGACAGTGTGATCTGATTATTGTTTTGTGACTTTGATTGTACCTCTCTAAAGCCCCCTGTGTCTGTGGGTGATATGCTGAAGATTTTAACTCTCTGATACTCACATTGCTCATAACGTCTTGAAAAGTCATTGACATGAAATTAGAACCTTGATACGCTTGATCTTCAAGTAGTAATCCATATCTCGTAATGAATTGTTTTAACTTCTCTACTACTACTTTATCAGTAATTGTCCTCAAATGAATGACCACTGGAAATCGAGCAGGCATATCAATGATAGTAAGTATATATTGATGTCCTGGTTTTTTTTTGGCAAGGGTCCGACACAGTCTACCAATAACCTACTAAATGGTTCCTGAATATTCTTTGGCCTCCTTGTCTCGAGAGACAATGGGTAAGCACCTGGAGGTGGTCAGTGGTTTGTGGAGCAGCGTCTGGAGTGGCTTTCAAGGCCAATTCTAGAGTGACAGACTCTTCCACAGGTGCTGCAGATAAAATTGGTTGTCGGGGCTGTTACACAATTGGCTCTCTCCTTGTGCCTCTGACTTTTTCCTGCCAACTTATCAGTCTCTTCGACTCATCATGCTTTAGCCCCGCCTTTGTGGTTGCCCACCAGCTCTGGCGATCGCTGGCAACTGACTCCATGACTTGTGATCAATGTCACAGGACTTCATGTCACGTTGGCAGACTTCTTTAAAGCGAAGACAAGGACGGTCGGTGGGTCTGATACCAGTGACGAGCTCGCTGTACAATGTGTCCTTGGGGATCCTGCCATCTTCCATGCGGCTCACATGGCCAAGCCATCTCAGGTGCCGCTGGCTTAGTAGGGTGTATATGCTGTGGATGTTGGCCGCCTCAAGGACTTTAGTGTTGGAGATACGGTCCTGCCACCTGATGCCAAGGATTCTCCGGAGGCAGCGAAGATGGAATGAATTGAGACATCGCTCTTGGCTGATGGACGTTGTCCAGGCCTTGCTGCCGTAGAGCAAGGTACTGAGGACAAGGTACTGGACCCCTCCCCCTGGCCTCTTACCCGCTCTTGATCTCTTCATTGAAAACTGTCGGCGAGACATTGGTCGTCTCAATTTCTCTGCCCCCCTCACTCACTCTAACCTGTCCCCCTCTGAACTTGAGGCACTCCTTTCTCTCAGGTCTAACCCCGACATGGTCATCAAACCTGCAGACAAGGGTGGTGCTGTTGTTGTATGGCATAACAACCTCTACCTTGCAGAAGCTCAACGCCAACTCACAGACACCTCTTCCTACCTCCCTCTGGACCATGACCCCACCACCGAACATCAAGCCACCGTCCAAAGGACTGTCACTGACCTCATCTCCTCTGGAGATCTTCCCTCTACAGCTTCCAACCTCATAGTCCCACAACCCCGGACAGCCCGCTTCTACCTCCTTCCCAAAATCCACAAACGGGACTGTCCCGGCAGACCCATTGTGTCAGCCTGCTCCTGCCCCACTGAACATATTTCTTCCTATCTAGACTCTATCTTTTTTCCGCTGGTCCAGTCTCTTCCCACCTACATCCGTGACTCTTCTGATGCCGTACGTCATTTTGACAATTTCCAATTTCCTGGTCCCAACCGCCTCCTCTTCATTATGGACGTCCAATCGCTCTGAAGCTCCATCCCCCACCAGGATGGTTTGAGGGCTCTCTGCTTCTTCCTGGAACAGAGGCCCAACCAGTCCCCATCCACCACCACCCTCCTCCGCCTGGCTGAACTTGTTCTCACATTGAACAACTTCTCCTTCAACTCCACGCACTTCCTTCAAGTAAAAGGTGTCGCTATGGGTACCCGCATGGGTCCTACTTATGCCTGTCTTTTTGTGGGATATGTCGAGCATTCTTTGTTCCAGTCCTACTCAGGTCCCCTCCCCCAACTCTTTTTCCGGTACATTGATGACTGTATCAGTGCCGTTTCCTGCTCCCGCCCCGAACTAGAAAACTTTATCAACTTTGCTTCCAATTTCCACCCTTCTCTCACCTTTACATGGTCCATCTCTGACACTTCCCTTCCCTTCCTCGACTTCTCTGTCTCCATCTCTGGGGTTAGGTTGTCTACCAATATCCATTATAAGCCCACCGACTCCCACAGCTACCTCGACTACACTTCTTCACACCCTACCTCCTGTAAGGACTCCATTCCATTCTCCCAGTTTCTCCGTCTCCGACGCATCGGCTCTGATGATGCTACCTTCCATGACGGTGCTTCTGATATGACCTCCTTTTTCCTCAACCGAGGATTTCCTCCCACTGTGGTTGACAGGGCCCTCAACCGTGTCCGACCCATTCCCCACACCTCTACCCTCACCCCTTCCCCTCCCTCCCAGAACCGTGACAGGGTTCCTCTTGTCCTCAATTTTCATCCCACCAGCCTCCATATCCAAAGGATCATCCTCCGCCATTTTCGCCACCTCCAGCGTGATGCCGCTACCAGTCACATCTTCCCCTCCCTTCCCCTGTCAGCATTACGAAGGGATCATTCCCTCCGCGACACCCTGGTCCACTTCTCCATTACCCCCACCACCTCGTCCCCATCCCAGGGCACCTTCTCCTGCAATCACTGGAGGTGTAATACCTGCCCATTTACCTACTCTCTCCTCACTATCCCAGGCCCCAAACACTCTTTTCAGGTGAAGCAGCGATTTACTTGTACTTCTTTCAATGTAGTATACTGTATTCGCTGCTCACAGTGTGGTCTCCGCTACATTGGGGAGACCAAGCGCAGACCGGGTGACCGCTTTGCGGAACATCTCCGCTCAGTCCGCAAGCAGGACCCTGAGCTTCCGGTTGCTTGCCATTTCAACATCCCCCCTGCTCTCATGCTCACATCTCTGTCCTGGGATTGCTGCAGTGTTCCAGTGAACATCAACGCAAGCTCGATGAACAGCATCTCATCTACCGATTAGGCACACAACAGCCTCCCGGACTGAACATTGAGTTCAATAATTTCAGAGCATGACAGCCCCCCATTTTACTTTCATTTTTAGTTATTTTTTCATCCTTTTTCTTTTACATTCTTTTTTACATTTTTTACAATCTTTTTTTGCATTTATTTCATTTCATCTTAGTTTGTTCAGTTTGCTTACCCACTGTTTTTTTTCAGGTTTGCACTTGCTGCTGTTCAATATTCAGTGTATTCACACCTAATCTGTACTAATGCTTTGTCTTTCAACACACCATTAACATATTGTTTGCCTTTGCTCCGTGACCTTTTGGTCAGCTATGTGGCCTGGTCCAATCTGCACCTTCTCCTTTGTTATCTCTTCCCCCACCCCACCTCACTTGCTTATCATCTGTGACTTTTCTAATATTTGTCAGTTCCGAAGAAGGGTCACTGACCCGAAACGTTAACTCTGCTTCTCTTTCCACAGATGCTGCCAGACCTGCTGAGTGATTCCAGCATTTCTTGTTTTTGTTACTGAGGACACAGGCTTGATACACTTGGACTTTTGTGTTCTGTGTCAGTACGCCATTTTCCCACATTCTCTTGGCCAATCTGGACATAGCAGTGGAAGCCTTTCCCATGCGTTTGTTGATTTCTGCATCGAGAGACAGGTTACTGATGATAGGTGAGCCTAGGTAGGTGAACTCTTGAACCACTTCCAGATTGTGGTCGCCGATATTTATGGATGGGGCATTCGCGATGTCCTGTCCCATGATGTTCGTTTTCTTGAAGCTGATAGTTAGGCCAAATTTGGTGCAGGCAGCCGCATATCTGTCGATGAGTCTCTGCAGACACTCTTCAGTGTGAGATGTTAATGCAGCATCGTCAGCAAAGAGGAGTTCCCTGATGAGGAATTTCTGTACTTTGGTCTTCGCTCTTAGACGGGCAAGGTTGAACAACCTGCCACCTGATCTTGTGTGGAGGAAAATTCCTTCTTCTGAAGACTTGAATGCATGAGAGAGCAGCAGGGAGATGAAGATCCCAAACAATGTAGGTGTGAGAACACAGCCCTGTTTCCCGCCACTCAGGATTGGAAAGGGCTCTGATGAGGTGCCGCTATGCTGAATTGTGCCTTTTATGTTGTCATGGAATGAGGTGATGATACTTAGTAGCTTTGGTGGGCATCCAATCTTTTCTAGTAGTCTGAAGAGACCACGTCTGCTGACAAGGTCAAAGGCTTTGGTGAGATCAATGAAAGCAACGCAGAGGAGCATCTGTTGTTCACGGCATTTCTCTTGTAGCTGGTGACGGGAGAACAGCATGTCAATGGTGGATCTCTCTGCTCGAAAGCCACACTGTGCCTCAGGATAGATGCGCTCAGCCAGCTTCTGGAGCCTGTTTAAAGCGACTCGAGCGAAGACTTTCCCCACTATGCTGAGCAGGGAGATTCCACGGTAGTTGTTGCAGTCACCGCGGTCACCCTTGTTCTTATGGAGGGTGATGATACTGGCATTGCGCATGTCCTGTGGTACAGCTCCCTCGTCCCAGCACAGGCAAAGCAGGTCGTACAGTGCTGAAAGTATAGCAGGCTTGGCACTCTTGATGATTTCAGGGGTAATGCCTTCCTCTTAGGGGCTTTTCCGCTGGCTAGAGAATCAATGGCATCACTGAGTTCCGATTTTGTTTGCTGTACGTCAAGCTATGGGAATCAGTTGTGCTGGTTTTATGGTAGGTTGCGGTTTTCCCACCATTTTGTATGAATGGCATGTCCTACAAAATTGCCTCACGTGCTTTGTAAGGATTGGCCAGTAATAATGTTGACTTATACGTGAGTTAATCTTCTGAATCCACCTATGTCCTGCCAGAGGAATGCCATGTGCTAACCTTAATAATTTCTGGTGATAATTAGGCGATACCATTATCTGTTTAATAACTTTCCAGTGTTCATCTGCAGGTCTGTGATGCGGTCGCCATTTCCTCCTCAGAACACCATGCTCAACATAATAGCCTTCTGGAACTCCTTTTGCCTCAGTTTCTGTCAGAGCCGACAGTGCTATTCTATGTAATTCTGGATCAGCTTGTTGTGCTGCAATTATAGAAGATTTGTTAAAAAGCTCGTCTGGACTATCCAAATCACCAAATACATTTTTCAGGTACTCGGCTATCTGTTTGTGGTGAAAATTTAACCTCCGACAATGGAACCTCTATAGCCATTACTCAGGTAACTACCCACATAGGAAATATTCCCGGAATTTGTTCCTGTAATTCTTCTGTTTCTTTAACTTCACTTGTTTTATCTGTAATTATAGGAGAAACTTATACTTTTGATCCAGCCAAATCATTTCCTAAGAGTAGGTCAATTCCCTCTACTTGCAAACTATCGACAACTCCTCCAGTTACCATCCCAGATATTAGGTCACATTTTAGGTGCACTCTGTGTAAAGGTACGGGTATATCCTCCCCACAAATTCCATTAATTAAAACTTTAGTGTTCAGTGCGCTCTCTGGTGGAAATGTTTAACGTTTCCCCAGCAAAATGGTTTGGGTTGCTCCTGTATCCCTCAGTATAATGATAGGTTTTTCTATCTTCCTTAAAAGATATGGAGTTACTTTTCCCTTTGACACGAATTCATTATAATTTTCAGGTATCTTATCCTTACTTTCGACACTTACTTCTCGTTTTTGTGTCTGGTTTTAAAGCTTCCATTACAGCTACAACCTGGTCTGCTGTACTCTCAGTCAGAGTCGCTTTCTCTGCAGTAGTATTGTGTATCTCAACAAGTCTCATGGGTTTGCCTCGCAACTTCCAGCATTCTGACTGAAGATGTCCTACCTTGTGGCAATGATAACACTTTGGCTTGCTGTCCTCATTTCAACTCTCAGCACATTCCTTTCTGACCTGAGGAGGTGATCCTGTGAGATTCCCAGCTGTTCCTTCTTATCCTTGGATACTTGTCTTCCTTTCACTCTCCCACTTCCTAGCCTTCTCGGGTTTGTGGGGGTGATGGATAAAAGGTTTTGGCTTATTCACAAGCTCAAAATCATCAGCAACTTCTGCTGTTTTCCTGGCTTTTAAAACTTTCATGTTATTTACATAAGTGCACACTACTGAAGGGATTCAATTTTCAATCTCTTTCAATGGATTCAGTTCTCTCAGGTTCTCATACGTGGGTTCCATCCTGAATGCCCGTATCCAGCGATCAAATTAATTTCCTTCACCCTCTCAAATTCTACATATGTCTGCCCAGCCAATCACCATTAGTTCCAAAACTTCTGACGGTAAGATTTCGGGACTAACTCACAGGCAACAAGAATGGCCGTTTTTGCTATCTCATAATCTGCAGAAACTTCTTCAGGAAGCATGGCAAAAATATCATGAGCTCTGCTCATCAACCTGCTTTACACAAGCACTGGCCAGCTTTCCTTTGGCCATTTCATTTGTTTGGCTACTTCTTCAAAAGATATGAAAACATGCCTCTCCATCTCTTTCTGGAAACTTCAGGACAGCTTGTATACATTTAAACAGCTTTCCATTGGGTCCTGGGCTGGATTCAGATTCTTCCTGACTGGAATTTATCCTGGATTCAATAACACTCCTTTGTCTTCATTCCATTTTTTTTTTTTATTTGATTCCCTTGCTCCTTTTTCACTTTCTCTCTGAAATTCAAACCTAAGTCTTTCCAATTTTATTTCTTTTCATTTTTTTTCTTTTTTTCCTTGTCAAGTTTTCTTAATTCTTTTTATTTTTCTTGCTCAATGTTTTTTTCGTTCATAACTGTATTCTGGCCAATATCACCACATCACTCCCTGACTGACTATCTGCTTGTTCTTCTTCTTCCTGCAATTTCAATTGTTGGACGATTACAACAAATATCTCTACTTTTGTGGCACCTGATTTCAACTCTACCCCAATTTTGAGGCGAGTTCTATCAATTTAACCTTTGTTAAAGTTTTCAAGACACTGAGGGACACATTTTCCTTTCCCAGAATCTCTTCTGCATTGGCTCATGCCATTCCGATACTATACCCTACATCCTTGTACAGGAAACCTGGTTCCTTTTTTTTCATTTCAAATTTCCCCTTGTAATTCATGTAATTAGCATAGAAACATAGAAAATAGGAGCAGGAGTAGGCCATTCGGCCCTTCGAGCCTGCTCCACCATTCATTATGATCATGGCTGATCATCCAACTCAGTAGTCTGTTCCCGTTTTCTCTCCATATCAATTGATCCATTTTGGACCCAAGAACTATATGTAGCTCCTTCTTGAAAACATACAATATTTTGGCCTCAACAGCTTTCTGTGGTAGAGAATTCCACAGACTCACCACTCTCTGGGTGAAGAAATTTCTCCTCATCTCAGTCCTGACAGGTTTACCCTGTATCCTGAGACCATGACCCCTGGTTCTGGACTCCCCCACCATCGGAAACATCCTTTCTGCATCTACCCTTTCAATTTCTGTTGGAATCTTGTAGGTTTCTGTGAGATTTCCCCCTCACTCTTCTGAACTCCAGTGAATATAATACTAACTGACTCAATCTCTCCTCATATGTCAGTCCCGCCATCCCAGGAACCAGTCTGGTAAACCTTCGCTGCACTCGCTCTGTAGCAAGACCATCCTTCCTCAGATAAGGAGACCAAAACTGCACACAATATTCCAGGTGTGGCCTCAGCAAGGCCCTGTATAATTGCAGCAAGACATCCCCGCTCCTGTACTTCAATCCTGTCGCTGTGAAGGCCAAGATAGCATTTGCCTTTTTTACCACCTGTTGCACCTACATGCTTACCTTCAGCGACTGGTGTTCGAGAACACCCAGGTCTCGCTGCATATTCCCCTCTCACAATTTATAGCTTTTCAGATAATAATCTGCCTTCCTGTTTTTGCTACCAATGTGGATAACCTCACATTTATCCACATTATACTGCATCTGCCATGCATTAGCCCACTCACTCCACTTGTCCAAATCACCCTGAAGCCTCTCTGCAACCTCCTCACAACTCATCCTCCCATCCAGTTTTGTGTCATCTGCAAATTTGGTGATATTGCATTCAGTTCCCCATCTGAATCACCAATGTATACTGTGAATAGCTGGGGTCCAAGCACCAATCCCTGCGGTACCCCACTAGTCTCTGCCTGCCATTCGGAAAACGACCCATTTATGCCTATTCTTTGCTTCCTGCCCGCCAACGAATTTTCTATCCATCACAATACACTACCCCCAATCCCATGCACTTTAATTTTACATGCTAATCTCTTATGTGGAATTTGTCGAAAGCCTTCTGAAACTCCAAATAAACCACATCCACTGGCTCCCACTCATCAACTCGACTAATTACATCCACGAAAAATTCTACTAGATTTGTCAAGCATGATTTCTCTTCCGTAACTCCATGCTCTGCTAATGGAGTCTTCTTTGATAATGGTCTCTAGAATTTTCCCCACTACCGACGTCAGGCTGACTGGTCTATAATTCCCTGCTTTCTCTCTATCTCCCTTTTTAAATAGTGGGGTTACATTAGCTACCCTCTAATCTGTAGGAACTGTTCCAGAGTCAATCGAATCTTGGAAGATGACCACCACTATTTCTAGGGCCACTTCCTTAAGTACTCTGGGGTGCATACCATCAGGCCCTGGGGATTTATCGGCCTTCAAACCCATCAATTTCCCCAAGACCATTTCTCTACTAATACTTATTTCTTTCAGTTCCTCTCTTTCACTAAACCTTGTGTTCCCCAGCATTTCTGGTATGATGTTTGTGTCCTCCTTTGTGAAGACAGAAGCAAAGTATGCATTTAGTTGGTCAGCCGTTTCTTTATTCTCCATAATAAATTCCCTGTTTCTTACTGTAAGGGACCTACATTTGTCTTCACCAATCTTTTTCTCTTCACATGCAAAGAACAAAGAACAATGAAAAGTACAGCACAGGAACAGGCCATTCGACCCTCCAAACCTGCGCCGATCTTGATGCTTGCCTAAACTAAAACCTTCTGCACTTCCGGGGACCGCATCCCTCTATTCCCATCCTATTTATGTATTTGTCAAGATGCTTCTTAAACGTCACTATCGTACCTGCTTCCACCACCTCCCCCGGTAGCAAGTTCCAGGCACTCACCACCCTCTGTGTAAAGAACTTGCCTCGCACATCCCATCTAAACTTTGCCCCTCGCACCTTAAACCTATGTCCCCTCGTAACTGACTCTTCCACCCAGGGAAAAAGCTTCTGACTATCCACTCTGTCCATGCCACTCATAACTTTGTAAACCTCTATCATGTCGCCCCTCCACATCCGTCGTTCCAGTGAAAACAATACGAGTTTATCCAACCTCTCTTCATAGCTAATGACCTCCAGACCAGGCAACATCCTGGTAAACCTCTTCTGTACCCTCTCCAAAGCCTCCACATCCTTCTGGTAGTGTGGCGACCAGAATTGCAGGCAATATTCTAATTGTGGCCTAACTAAATGTCTGTACAGCTGCAGCATGACTTGCCAATTTTTATACTCTATGCCCCGACCGATGAAGGCAAGCATGCCGTATGCCTTCTTGACTACCTTATCCACCTGCGTTGCCACTTTCAGTGACCTGTGGACCTGTACGCCCAGATCTCTCTGCCTGTCAATACTCCTAAGGATTCTGCCATTTACTGTATCCTTCCCACCTGCATTAGACCTTCCAAAATGCATTACCTCACATTTGTCTGAATTAAACTCCATCTGCCATTTCTCCGCCCAAGTCTCCAACCGATCTATATCCTGCTGTATCCTCTGACAATCCTCATCACTATCTGCAACTCCTCCAACCTTTGTGTCATACCTATAGAAACGTTTACAGTCAGTTTTTATGTTCCCTGCAATCTTGCTTTTGTACTCTATATTGCCCTTCTTAATCAATCCCTTGATCCTCCTTTCTAAGCTGCTCCCAATCCTCCGGTCTGTTGTTTTTCCTGGCAAATTTATATCCCTTTTCCTTGGATCTAATGCTATCTCTAATTTCCCTTGTCAGCCATGGTTTGGCTACCTTTCCCGTTTTACTTTTGCTCCAGACAGGGATAAACAATTGTTGCAGTTCATCCATGTGCTCTATCAATGTTTGCCATTGCCCATGCACTGTTAATTCAGTCCCACTGAATTCAGGGTCACAATGTATTAGTAAAGTTTCCCACCGACCAACAAATAGCCAAATTAATCACTTTATTTATCTCCAGAATTGAGCATGCTAAACCCGGTTTCTTTAAACAATAACAAAATTATGTATTTATTAAGAAATAACGTTTTAAATGATACTGGGATGAAACTATATGTATAAAAATATTTTATAACTCCGAAATCTTCCTAAACCTCAAGCACGCACATACATTCAATTACCAACGATTAACCGGGGAAATGGAAATTGATATTACAAGAGTCTCTTAAGAATAAATAAATAACTGGGTCGTAACGTTAGGTTGTATTTTCCTGGATCGATGAGGTCCCAGAGTTCAATAGTCAGATGCCACTCAATGTCTCTCCGGGTGAACTTAATGAACAGTCGATGATGGTTAGGCGTGCAAGGTAGTTTATCTGCAGCAGGCGTCACACAGATCTTTCAGCAACCAGTTGTAGGAACAGGACTATTTACATTTTTAAAGTAGCAGTCTAATGGTAGAAACTTTCTTGAAATTTCAGGAACTTCCAAAAATACAAGTAATGCAACAGGATTCACATTTGAAGCTGAGATTTTACAGAGACTGTAGACTACCTTCAACTCTGCAGGCTTCCTCTCAGCAATGCAGTCTCTCTCCATAGAGCAGTGTTCTTCCAGTGTATAGCAACTCCTCTTCCTCGGAGTCTTTTCTCTCTCTTCAGGCATAAACAACAACTGGGGTTGTAGCTCTCATACATTAGATTCTTTTTTTTCCCAACTGCTTCAAAGTTCTTTTAACTTCATGGAAAAATCTAAATTTTCTTTATCCAGGAGTTATTTTCCAGGAGAAAGAGTTTTCTGGGCTGTAATCCTGGCCAGTTCCAGCAGTAACTGAAACGGAAAAGCCTTCTTCAGTGGAATAACAAGACCATTGTAAATCCTTCTGTTGCTCAGCTACCAGATTGACAGCCTGTTCTCTTCAAAGCAAATTTGAACTTTCAATGCACAGAAGGGTTTTATTCTCATCAGTCTTAAAGGCGTATTGATCTGTTAGTTAAAAATAAAACTTCTGACAATGTGAATGGATTGGAGAAGCTGTGACTGTTCTCTTTCGAGAAGAAAAGGTTGAGAGGAGATTTGATAGAAGAGTTCAAAATTATGACGGGTCAGGACAAGGTATTTAATGAGAAACAGTTCCCATTGGCAGAAAGGTCGAGAACCAGAGGAAACTGATTTAACATGAATGGCAAATGAACCAATGATGACATGAGGAAAAAATATTTTCAATGCAGCTGTTAGTTGGGATCTTGAATACACTGTCTGAGAGTGTGGTGGAGGGATATTCAACCGTGGTGTTGAAAGGGGAATTAGATAATGAACTGAATAGAAAGAATTGCGGGAAATATTGGGAAAAGATGGAGGAGTGGAATGAGTTGTGTTGCTCTTGTAGAGTCCAGCATGGACACGATCAATGTCCTTCTGTGATTCCATGGTTCTTTGCTTCAATGTTAAATTTCCTCACCTCCAAGTGTAAACACCTCTATTTCTACCTGATTCAACCCCCTCATAATTATAAAGAACTCTGTCTGCTCTCAAACTTCACTTTTGGAGAGAAAGGAGTCCCAGTCTGTCCAATCCTTCATTAAAGTTCCACCATCTTACTGACGATGTCATTTTTATAATTTTTTCACACTTCCTCCAGTATTTTTATAATCTTATTTTATGATGAAGACAAAAACTATGCACAGTTCTCTAACCATACTATATCTGTGACCAGGCTGATTCTATGAAAAACTCTCATTAAGTTTAAAACCTTTATTGCACCTCCCCTGACACAACCCAACAATCCTAGTCTGTCTATATATTTGGGCAGTTTAAAATAACTTACCTTTTTGTTGCAGCAGCTTATACTGAAGCAGGATAGTGCGAGCGAGTTAGCAGCTGGGAAGGTGAGTTTCATCTTAAATTAATTGCCTTTGTTTCGGCGGACCAGGGGACTGCTGGGTAAGTACATCCTATATATTTGGGCAGTGGCTAAACCCGAAACACTACACCTGCAGTGTCTCTCACCCATCCTCCTCCTCTAACCAAAAAAAAGGACTCTGGTGTGTTGATAAGGTAAGCTTTTCTATTTCTTCTGTATCGTGTGATTGGTTAAAAATTTACTTTCTTTTTTGATTTATCTATTAATTGGTTATTTGAAAAAGACCATAGCAGAGAAGTATCAGAGTATTAAACTCATAAATTTATATAATGTAATAAAGTAATTAACTAAGTAGAGATGGCTGGGCAGGTGATGCACTGTAGCTGTATGATGTGGGAGCTGGATGACCCCATTGTGAACGGCAGTGACCACATCTGCTGCAAGTGTTGGTTGCTGGAAGAACTCCGGCTCAGAGTTGATGATCTGGAATCTGAGCTTCAAACACTGCGGCACATCCGGGAGGGGGAGAGTTACCTGGACGTTTTGTTTCAGGAGGCAGTCACATCTGGTAGATTAAATAATTCAAATTCAGTTAGTGATCAGGGACAACAGGGTGTGATTGCAAGTGAGGCAGGTAGGGGGATCCTAAGTTCAGGAGTGGAGGAGCCTCAACCTTTGACCTTATCCAACAGGTACAAGATACTTGCTCCCTGTGTGGATGAGGAAAAGGGCTGCGGGGAGGATGAGCTAACTGACCATGGCACCATGGTGCAGAAGGCCATTCAAGAGGGGGGAGCAAAAAGGCAAGTGGTAGTTATAGGGGATTCTATAATTAGGGGGATAGATAGTATCCTTAGCAAACCGGATCAGGAGTCCCGCATGGTGTGTTGCCTGCCCGGTGCCAGGGTGCAGGACATCTCTGACCGGCTTGAAAGGATATTGGAGCAGGAGGGGGAGGATCCGTTGTTGTGGTCCACGTTGGGACTAAGAACATAGGCAAGGCGAGGATGGAGGACCTGTTTGGGGATTATAAAGCACTAGGAACAAAATTAAGGAACAGGTCTTCGAGGGTCATAATCTCTGGATTACTGCCCGAGCCACGTGCAAATTGGCTTAGGGATAAGAAAATTAGGGAAGTAAACACATGGCGAAGGGAGTGGTGTGGGAAAGAGGGGTTCCATTTCATGGGGCATTGGCATCAGTTTTGGAACCGGGGGGATCTGTACCAATGGGACGGTCTCCACCTGAACCGATCTGGAACCAGTGTTCTAGCGAAAAGGATAAATAGGGTGGTCTCTAGGACTTTAAACTAGTGAGTCGGGGGGAAGGGAAAGGGAAGACGACAGGGAGTATGATGATAAATAAAAAGGTAAGCAGCAGGTTAACATGTGTGCAGGAGGGTTTAAGTTCAAGGCAGACTATGAAAGAAGCAGAAAGGAAGGATAACTCAGGAGTTATTATTAGAGATGTTGGAAATCATGAGGGTAAGAAAGCTAGCATAAAGGCACTTTACCTGAATGCTCGTAGCATTTGTAACAAGGTTGATGAGTTAACAGCACAAATCATCGCGAATGAATATGATATGGTAGCCATTACGGAGACACGGTTACAGGTTGGTCACGACTGGGAGTTAAATATCCAGGGGTACCAGACTATTCGGAAGGACAGACAAGAAGGTAAGGGAGGTGGTGTAGCTCTGATACTCAAGGACGACATCAGGGCGGTGCTGAGAGATGATATAGGTTCTCTGGAGAATGAGGTTGAATCCATTTGGGTGGAAATTCGAAACTCTAAGAAGAAAAAGTCATTGATAGGCGTAGTCTATAGGCCACCAAATAATAACATCACATTGGGGCGGGCAATAAACAAAGAAATAACTAATGCCTGTAAAAATGGTACGGCAATTATCATGGGGGATTTTAATCCACATGTAGATTGGTCGAACCAGCTCAGTCAGGGTAGCCTTGAGGAGGAGTTCGTTGAGTGTATCCGTGATAGTTTTCTTGAACAGTATGTAATGGAACCGACGAGGGAGCAAGCTATCCTAGATCTAGTCCTGTGTAATGAGACAGGAATAATTAATGACCTCATAGTTAGGGATCCTCTTGGAAGGAGTGATCACAGTATGGTTGAATTTAGAATACAGATGGAGAGTGTGAAGATAAAATCCAAACCAGGGTCCTGCGCTTGACCAAGGGGGACTACAATAGAATGAGGGAGGACTTGGCTAAAGTAGACTGGAAATAAAGATTTTATGGTGGGACAGTCGACGAGCAGTGGAGGACTTTCAAAGCAATTTTTCAAAGTGCTCAGCAAAAGTATATTCCAGTGAAAAGGAAGGACTGGAAGAAAAGGGGTAATCTGCCATGGGTGTCTGAGGAAATAAGGGAGGCTATCAAATTGAAAGAGAAGGCATACAAAGTGGCCAAAAACAGTATGAAACTAGAAGATTGGGAAAACTTTAAAGGTCAACAGAAAGCCAGAAAAAGGTCTATAAAGAAAAGTAAGATAGAACATGAGAAAAAAACTAGCACAGAATATAAAGACAGATGGCAAAAGTTTCTATAAATATATAAAACGAAAAAGAGTGGCTAAAGTAAACATTGGTCCTTTAGAGGATGAGAAGGGGAATTTAGTTATGGGATATGATGAAATGGCCGAGGCATTGAACAGATACTTTGTATCGGTCTTCACAGTGGAGGACATTAATAACATGCCAGTAATTGACAAATGGACGAACGTAGGTGAGGACCTGGAAACAATCATTATTTCGGAAGAGGTAGTGTTGGGCAAGCTAATGGAGCTAAGGATTGATAAGTCTCCTGGCCCTGATGGAATGCATCCCAGGGTACTAAAAGAGATGGTGGGAGAAATAGCAGGTGCACTGGCGGTAATTTTCCAAAATTCGCTGGACTCTGGGGTAGTCCCAGCAGATTGGAAAACAGCAGATGTGACGCCACTGTTTAAAAAGGGAGCTAGACAAAAGATGGGGAATTATAGACCGGTTAGCTTAACCTCTTTAGTGGGGAAGATGCTTGAGTCTATTATCAAGGAAGAAACAGCAGGGCATCTCGATAGAAATTGTCCCGTTGGGCAGACGCAGCATGGGTTCATGAAGGGCAGGTCATGCTTGACAAATCTTTTGGAATTCTATGAAGACATTACGAGCAAGGTGGACAATTGGGACCCAGTGGATGTGGTGCACCTAGATTTCCAAAAGGCCTTCGACAAGGTGCCGCACAAGAGGCTGCTGCAAAAGATAAGGATGCATGGCGTTAGGGGTAAAGCATTAGCATGGATAGAGGATTGGTTGACTAACAGGAAGCAGAGAGTGGGGATAAATGAGTGCGATTCTGTTTGGAAATCAGTCACTAGTGGTGTGCCTCAGGGATCGGTGTTGGGACCGCAATTATTTACAATTTATGTAGATGATTTGGAGTTGGGGACCACGTGCAGGGTGTCAAAGTTTGCAGATGACACTAAGATGAGTGGCAGAGCAAAGTGTGCAGTGGCACAGTGGCGCAGTGGTTAGCACCGCAGCCTCACAGCTCCAGGGACCCGGGTTCGATTCTGGGTACTGCCTGTGTGGAGTTTGCAAGTTCTCCCTGTGGCTGCGTGGGTTTTCTCCGGATGCTCCGGTTTCCTCCCACAAGCCAAAAGACTTGCAGGTTGGTAGGTAAATTGGCCATAATAAATTGTCACTAGAATAGGTAGGTGGTAGGGAAATACAAGGGCAGGTGGGGATGTTTGGTAGGAATATGGGATGAGTGTAGGATTAGTATAAATGGGTGGTTGATGGTCGGCACAGACTCGGTGGGCCGAAGGGCCTGTTTCAGTGCTGTATCTCTAATCTAATCTAATCATGACTGTGAAACTTTGCAGAGGAACATAGATACATTGAGTGAGTGGGCAAAGGTCTGGCAGATGGAATACAATGTTAATAAATGTGAAGTCATTCATTTCGGAAGGAGTAACAGTAAAAAGGATGGTAAAAAGTTGCAGCATGCTGCTATGCAGTGGGACCTGGGTGTCCTTGTGCATGAATCGCAGAAGGTTGGTCTGCAGGTACAGCAAGTAATTAGGAAGGCAAATGGAATTTTGTCCTTCATTGCTAAAGGTATTGACTTTAAAAGCAGAGAGGTTATGTTGCAGCTGTATAAGGTACTGGTGAGGCCGCACCTGGAGTACTGTGTGCAGTTTTGGTCTCCTTACTTGAGAAAGGATATACTGGCACTGGAGGGGGTGCAGAGGAGGTTCACTCGGTTGATTCCGGAGTTGAGGGGGTTGGCTTATGAGGAGAGACTGAGAAGATTGGGATTCCATTCATTGGAATTCAGAAGAATGAGGGGGGATCATATGGAAACATATAAAATCATGAAGGGAATAGATAAGATACAAGTGGAGAGTATGTTTCCACTGACAGGTGAAGCTAGGACAAGAGGACATAGCCTCAAGATTAGAGGGAGCAGATTTAGGACTGAATTAAGAAGGAACTTCTTCACCCAGAGGGTTGTTAATCTATGGAATTCCTTGCCCAGTGAAGTAGTTGACGCTTCTTCAGTAAACGTTTTTAAAGCTAAGGTAGATATCTTTTTGAACAATAAAGGAATTAAGGGATATGGTGAGAGAGCGGGTAAGTGGATCTGAGTCCACGAAAAGATCAGCCATGATCTTATTGAATGGCGGAGCAGGCTCGAGGGGCCGGATGGCCTACTCCTGCTCCTAGTTCTTAGGTTTTTATGTTCTGATGTCTACAGAACAGAAGTCACTCATGTCTTATATAATTCTGCTAAATCTCTCAGACTTTGATATCGGTCCTAAAGTATGGTCCCAAAAATTGACTTCAGCTGAGGCCTAACCAATTATTTATACAAGTTAAGCATCTCCTCATTGTTCAGGGTTAGAACATGAAATAGACTCCTAAAAGGTGTGGGATGGTATATATATATATATATATATAATTGTGCATTTACAGGACAAATGGGATTCAGGAGGGAAGTGGGATTAATTCCATTAACTTTTCAAAGTCCCTGCACAGAAACCTTGGGCTGAAAAGAATCACTCTGTGTTTTAAGATTTGATGATTCGAATGGTACCGGGGATATAAACCAAGGTCTATGCAAGGAAAATAGACACTGTACCACTGAGTAACACCCACGGCTGGGTTAATATCATCGCACATGGAATTTATTGTGTCTCAGTAACAGGCAGCTACTCAGACATGAGGGTGTGCTCACAATATTCAGTGTTAGCGACATTTCACAGGGCACTTTGTCGTTCCAAAATAAGTTGAGGCAAAAGCAGTTACACTGGCTAAGAGTGGACCAGGGACCTCATAGATAGAATAAGGCCTTCACGAGAGCAATTGTTCATCTGCACAGCGTAACAAACTCCACTGATACGACAGGGGAAGAAAAACAATAGACAACCAGATCTCCCCCGCACTCTCTGTGCAATCATCAGATGTGAAAGGGCTTTGCAGCATGGCAAGACTCCAGATAATAAATGGATTTGGCCAAATCTAATCAGGGCTGCACGGAGATAAACAAACAGAACATACAAGGCAGGAATTCAAAAGTCCCGCATGCTTAACATTTTCAGGCTGTTATCACACGGAAGCCTTCTCTATTTGCTATCCCAATATCTCTGTTAAAATTCTGGGCAACCACCCAAGAATTAAGATTTCACTCTCAGGCTCTCCACTGAGCCGAAGAGCTCTGCCAGTGCAGAATGAGATTGACTCCAATTTAACACCGACAACTAACACAAGGGCTACTGTAAATGAGACTGTTCATCCACATCAACATCAGGGCTATTGTTCCAAAGGCCGTTCATCCACATCAACACCAGGGCTAATATTCCTGCTACTGTTCAATATCATCAACACTAGGGCTATTGTTCCACACACTGTTCATCATCATCAACAAAAGGGTTATTGTTCTTGAAACTGTTCATCCACAGCAACACCAGTGCTATGGTTCCTGAAACTGTTCATCGACATCAATACCAGGGCTATTGTTCCTGAGACTGTTCATCTACATCAATACCAGGGCTATTGTTCCTGAGACTTTTCATCCACATGTGCAGCTGTGCGATTGTTCCTGAGACTGTTCATCCACATCAACACCAGGCTATTGTTCCTGAGACTGTTCATCCACATCAACACCAGGGCTATTATTCCTGAGACTTCTCATCCACATCAACACCAGGGCTATTGTTCCTGAGACTGTTCATCTACATCAATACCAGGGCTATTGTCACTGAGAATGTTCATCCAAATCAACACCAGGACAATTGTTCTAAATTGTGTTCATCGTCATCAACACCAGGACTATTGTTCCTGAAACTGCTCATCCACTTCAACACCAGGGCTATTGTTCTTGAGAATATTAATCGACATCAACACCAGGACTATTGTTCCTGAAACTGCTCATCCACTTCAACACCAGGGCTATTGTTCTTGAGAATATTAATCGACATCAACACCAGGGCTATTGTTCCTGAGACTGTTCATCCACATCAACACCAGGGCTATTGTTCTTGAGAATATTAATCGACATCAACACCAGGGCTATTGTTCCTGAGAATGTTCATCCACATCGGCACCAGGGCTATTGTTCCTGAGACTGTTCATCCACATCAACACCAGGGCTATTGTTCCTGAGACTGTTCATCCACATCAACACCAGGGCTATTGTTCCTGAATCTTTTCATCCACATCAACACCAGGGCTATTGTTCCTGAGACTGTTCATCCACATCAACACCAGGGCTATTGTTCCTGAAGCTGTTCATCCAAAGCAACACCAGTGCTATTGTTCCTGACAATTTTATCAACATCAACACCAGGGCTATTGTTCCACAGATTGTTCATCCACATCAACACCAGGGATATTGTTCCAGACACAGTTCATCAACATCAACACCAGGGTTATTGTTCCTGAGACTGTTCATCCACATCAACAGCAGGGCTATTGTTCCTGAAACTGTTCATCCACAGCAACACCAGGGCTATTGTTCCTGAGACTGTTCATCCACATCAACACCAGGGCTATTGTTCCTGAGACTGTTCATCCACATCAACAGCAGGGCTATTGTTCCTGAAACTGTTCATCCACATCAACACCAGGGCTATTGTTCCTGAGACTGTTCATCCACATCAACACCAGGGCTATTGTTCCTGAGACTGTTCATCCACATCAACACCAGGGCTATTGTTCCTGAGACTGTTCATCCACATCAACACCAGGGCTATTGTTCCTGAGACTGTTCATCCACATCAACACCAGGGCTATTGTTCCTGAGACTGTTCATCCACATCAACACCAGGGCTATTGTTCCTGAGACTGTTCATCCACATCAACACCAGGGCTATTGTTCCTGAGACTGTTCACCCACATCAACACCAGGGCTATTGTTCCTGAGACTGTTCATCCACATCAACACCAGGGCTATTGTTCCTGAAACTGTTCATCCACATCAACACCAGGGCTATTGTTCCTGAAACTGTTCATCCACATCAACACCAGGGCTATTGTTCCTGAGACTGTTCATCCACATCAACACCAGGGCTATTGTTCCTGAGACTGTTCATCCACATCAACACCAGGGCTATTGTTCCTGAGACTGTTCATCCACATCAACACCAGGGCTATTGTTCCTGAGACTGTTCATCCACATCAACACCAGGGCGATTGTTCCTGAGACTGTTCATCCACATCAACACAAGGACTGTTGTTGATGCGACTGTTCATCCACATCAGCACCACGGCTGTTGTTCCAGACACTGTTCATCCACATCAACACCAGGGGTATTGTTCCTGAGACTGTTCATCCAATGCAACACCAGTGCTATCGTTCCTGAAACTGTTCATCTACATCACAGTGGTGCAGTGGTTAGCACCACAGCCTCACGGCTACTGTGACCCGGGTTCAATTCTGGGGACTGCCTGTGTGGAGTTTGCAAGTTCTCCCTGTGTCTGCGTGTGTTTCCTCCGGGAGCTCCGGTTTCCTCCCACATGCTGGTTGGTTGATAGGTTAATTGGCCTTTATAAATTGCCCCTCGGAAAGGTAGGTGGTAGGGAAATATAGGGACAGGTGGGGATGTGGTAGTAATGTAGGATTAGTATAAAAATGGGTGGTTGATGGTCGTCACAGACTCAGTGGGTCAAAGGGCCTGTTTCAGTGCTGTATCTCTAAACCACAAATACCAGGGCTATTATTCCTGAGACTATTCATTCACATCAACACCAGGGCAATTGTCCCTGAGATTGTTCATCCAAATCAACACCAGGGCTTTTGTTCCTGAGACTGTTCATCCACATCAACATCAGTGCTGTTGTCCCTGAGACTGTTCATCCACATCAACACCAGGCTATTGTTCCTGAGACTGTTCATCCACATCAACACCAGGCTATTGTTCCTGAGACTGTTCATCCACATCAACACGAGGGCAATTGTCCCTGAGACTGTTCATCCACATCAACACCAGGACTATTATTCCAGCGACTGTTCAACCACATCAACACCAGGCTATTGTTCCTGAGACTGTTCATCCACATCAACACGAGGGCAATTGTCCCTGAGACTGTTCATCCACATCAACACCAGGACTATTCTTCCACAGACTGTTCATCATCATCAAAACCAGGACGATTGTTTCTGAGACTGTTCATCCACATCAACACCAGGCCTGTTGTTCCTGAGACTGTTCATCCACAGCAACACCAGTGCTATTGTTCCTTAAAATGTTCATCTGCATCACTACTAGGGCTATTTTTCCTGAGACTACTCATCCACATCAACACCAGGGCTGTTGTTCCTGAAACTGTTCATCCACATCAACACCAGGGCTATTGTTCCTGAGACTGTTCATCCACATCAACACCAGGGCTATTGTTCCTGAGACTGTTCATCGACATCAATACCACGGCAATTGTTCCTGAGACGGTTGATCCACATCAACACCAGGGCTATTGTTCCTGAGACTGTTCATCCAAAGCAACACCAGTGCTATTGTTCCTGAAACTGTTCATCCACGTCTGCACCAGGGCTATTGTTCATGAGACTGTTCATCCACATCAACACCAGGGCTATTGTTCCTGAGACTGTTCATCCAAAGCAACAACAGGGCTGTTGTTTCTGAAATTGTTCATCTACATCAACACCAGGGCTATTGTTCCTGAGACTGTTCATGCACATCAACACCTGGGCTATTGTTCCTGAAACTGTTCATCAAAATCAATACCACGGCAATTGTTTCTGAAACTGTTCATCCAAAGCAACACCAGGGCTATTGTTCCTGACACTGTTCATCCACATCAACACCAGGGTTATTGTTCCTGAGACTGTTCATCCATATCAACACCAGGGCTACTGTTCCAGAGACAGTTCATCCACATCAACACCAGGGCTATTGTTTCTGAAACTGTTCATCCACATCAACAGCAGGGTTATTATTCCTGCGACTGTTCATCCACATCAACACCTTGCTATTGTTCCTGAGACTGTTCATCCAAAACAACACCAGTGCTATTGTTCCTGCGACTGTTCATCCACATCAACACCTTGCTATTGTTCTTGAGACTGTTCATCCACATCAACACCAGGGCTATTGTTCCTGAGACTGTTCATCAACATCAACACCAGGGCTATTGTTCCTGAGACTGTTCATCCACATCAACACCAGGGCTATTGTTCCTGAGACTGTTCATCCACATCAACACCTGGGCTATTGTTCCTGAGACTGTTCATCCACATCAACACCAGGGCTATTGTTCCTGAGACTGTTCATCCACAGCAACACCTGGGCTATTGTTCCTGAGACTGTTCATCCACATCAACACCAGGGCTATTGTTCCTGAGAATGTTCATTCACATCAACACCAGGGCTATTGTTCCTGAGACTGTTCATCCACATCAACACCTGGGCTATTGTTCCTGAGACTGTTCATCCACATCAACACCAGGGCTATTGTTCCTGAGACTGTTCATCCACAGCAACACCTGGGCTATTGTTCCTGAGACTGTTCATCCACATCAACACCAGGGCTATTGTTCCTGAGACTGTTCATCCACATCAACACCTGGGCTATTGTTCCTGAGACTGTTCATCCACATCAACACCAGGGCTATTGTTCCTGAGACTGTTCATCCACAGCAACACCTGGGCTATTGTTCCTGAGACTGTTCATTCACATCAAACCAGGGCTATTGTTCCTGAGACTGTCCATCCACATCAACACCAGGGCTATTGTTCCTGAGACTGTTCATCCACATCAACACCAGGGCTATTGTTCCTGAGACTGTTCATCCACATCAACACCAGGGCTATTGTTCCTGAGACTGTTCATCCACATCAACACCAGGACTATTGTTCCTGAGACTGTTCATCCACATCAACACCAGGGCTATTGTTCCTGAAACTGTTCATCCACATCAAAACCAGGGCTATTGTTCCTGAGACTGTTCATCCAAAGCAACACCAGGTCTATTGTTCGTGAGACTGTTCATCCACATCAACACCAGGGCTATTTTTCCTGACACTGTTCATCCACATCAACACCAGGTCTGTTGTTCGTGAGACTGTTCATCCATATCAACACCAGGGATACTGTTCCAGAGACTCTTCATCCACATCAACACCAGGGCTATTGTTCCAGAGACTCTTCATCCACATCAACACCAGGGCTTTTGTTCCACAGACTGTTCATCATCATCCGCACAGGGGCTAATGTTCCTGAGACTGTTCATCCACAGCAACACCAGTGCCATTTTTCCTGAAAATGTTCATCCACATCAATACCAAGGCTAATGTTCCTCAGACTGCTCATCCACATCAACACCTTGCGATTGTTCCTGAGACTGTTCATCCACATCAACACCAGGGGTATTGTTCCACATACTATTCATCATCATCAACACCAGGGCTATTGTTCCACAGACTGTTCATCCACATCAACACCAGGGCTATTGTTCCTGAGACTGTTCATCCACATCAACACCAGGGCTATTGTTCCTGAGACTGTTCATCCACATCAACACAAGGGCTATTGTTCCTGAGAATGTTCATCCACATCAACACCAGGGCTATTGTTCCTGAAACTGTTCATCCACATCAACACCAGGGCTATTGTTCCTGAGACTGTTCATCCAATGCAACAACAGGGCTGTTGTTCCTGAAACTGTTCATCCACATCAACACCAGGGCTATTGTTCCTGAGACTGTTCATCAACATCAATACCACGGCAATTGTTCCTGAGACTGTTCATCCAAAGCAACACCAGTGCTATTGATCCTGAAACTGTTCATCCACATCAACACCAGGGCTATTGTTCCTGAGACTGTTCATCAACATCAATACCACGGCAAATGTTCCTGAGACTGTTCATCCAAAGCAACACCAGGGCTATTGTTCCTGACACTGTTCATCCACATCAACACCAGGGTTAATTTTCCTGAGACTGTTCATCCATATCAACACCAGGGCTACTGTTCCGGAGACTGTTCAGCATCATCAGCACAGGGGCTAATGTTCCTGAGACTGTTCATCCACAGCAACACCAGTGCCATTGTTCCTGAAAATGTTCATCTACATCAATACCAGGGCTATTGTTCCTGAGACTGTTCAACCACATCAACACCAGGCTATTGTTCCTGAGACTGTTCAACCACATCAACACCAGGCTATTGTTCCTGAGACTGTTCATCCACATCAACACGAGGGCAATTGTCCCTGAGACTGTTCATCCACATCAACACCAGGACTATTATTCCAGCGACTGTTCAACCACATCAACACCAGGCTATTGTTCCTGAGACTGTTCATCCACATCAACACGAGGGCAATTGTCCCTGAGACTGTTCATCCACATCAACACCAGGACTATTCTTCCACAGACTGTTCATCATCATCAAAACCAGGACGATTGTTTCTGAGACTGTTCATCCACATCAACACCAGGCCTGTTGTTCCTGAGACTGTTCATCCACAGCAACACCAGTGCTATTGTTCCTTAAAATGTTCATCTGCATCACTACTAGGGCTATTTTTCCTGAGACTACTCATCCACATCAACACCAGGGCTGTTGTTCCTGAAACTGTTCATCCACATCAACACCAGGGCTATTGTTCCTGAGACTGTTCATCCACATCAACACCAGGGCTATTGTTCCTGAGACTGTTCATCGACATCAATACCACGGCAATTGTTCCTGAGACGGTTGATCCACATCAACACCAGGGCTATTGTTCCTGAGACTGTTCATCCAAAGCAACACCAGTGCTATTGTTCCTGAAACTGTTCATCCACGTCTGCACCAGGGCTATTGTTCATGAGACTGTTCATCCACATCAACACCAGGGCTATTGTTCCTGAGACTGTTCATCCAAAGCAACAACAGGGCTGTTGTTTCTGAAATTGTTCATCCACATGAACACCAGGGCTATTGTTCCTGAGACTGTTCATGCACATCAACACCTGGGCTATTGTTCCTGAAACTGTTCATCAAAATCAATACCACGGCAATTGTTTCTGAAACTGTTCATCCAAAGCAACACCAGGGCTATTGTTCCTGACACTGTTCATCCACATCAACACCAGGGTTATTGTTCCTGAGACTGTTCATCCATATCAACACCAGGGCTACTGTTCCAGAGACAGTTCATCCACATCAACACCAGGGCTATTGTTTCTGAAACTGTTCATCCACATCAACAGCAGGGTTATTATTCCTGCGACTGTTCATCCACATCAACACCTTGCTATTGTTCCTGAGACTGTTCATCCAAAACAACACCAGTGCTATTGTTCCTGCGACTGTTCATCCACATCAACACCTTGCTATTGTTCTTGAGACTGTTCATCCACATCAACACCAGGGCTATTGTTCCTGAGACTGTTCATCAACATCAACACCAGGGCTATTGTTCCTGAGACTGTTCATCCACATCAACACCAGGGCTATTGTTCCTGAGACTGTTCATCCACATCAACACCTGGGCTATTGTTCCTGAGACTGTTCATCCACATCAACACCAGGGCTATTGTTCCTGAGACTGTTCATCCACAGCAACACCTGGGCTATTGTTCCTGAGACTGTTCATCCACATCAACACCAGGGCTATTGTTCCTGAGAATGTTCATTCACATCAAACCAGGGCTATTGTTCCTGAGACTGTTCATCCAATGCAACACCAGGGCTATTGTTCCTGAGACTGTCCATCCACATCAACACCAGGGCTATTGTTCCTGAGACTGTTCATCCACATCAACACCAGTGCTATTGTTCCTGAGACTGTTCATCCACATCAACACCAGGGCTATTGTTCCTGAAACTGTTCATCCACATCAAAACCAGGGCTATTGTTCCTGAGACTGTTCATCCAAAGCAACACCAGGTCTATTGTTCGTGAGACTGTTCATCCACATCAACACCAGGGCTATTTTTCCTGACACTGTTCATCCACATCAACACCAGGTCTGTTGTTCGTGAGACTGTTCATCCATATCAACACCAGGGATACTGTTCCAGAGACTCTTCATCCACATCAACACCAGGGCTTTTGTTCCACAGACTGTTCATCATCATCCGCACAGGGGCTAATGTTCCTGAGACTGTTCATCCACAGCAACACCAGTGCCATTTTTCCTGAAAATGTTCATCCACATCAATACCAAGGCTAATGTTCCTCAGACTGCTCATCCACATCAACACCTTGCGATTGTTCCTGAGACTGTTCATCCACATCAACACCAGGGGTATTGTTCCACATACTATTCATCATCATCAACACCAGGGCTATTGTTCCACAGACTGTTCATCCACATCAACACCAGGGCTATTGTTCCTGAGACTGTTCATCCACATCAACACCAGGGCTATTGTTCCTGAGACTGTTCATCCACATCAACACAAGGGCTATTGTTCCTGAGAATGTTCATCCACATCAACACCAGGGCTATTGTTCCTGAAACTGTTCATCCACATCAACACCAGGGCTATTGTTCCTGAGACTGTTCATCCAATGCAACAACAGGGCTGTTGTTCCTGAAACTGTTCATCCACATCAACACCAGGGCTATTGTTCCTGAGACTGTTCATCAACATCAATACCACGGCAATTGTTCCTGAGACTGTTCATCCAAAGCAACACCAGTGCTATTGATCCTGAAACTGTTCATCCACATCAACACCAGGGCTATTGTTCCTGAGACTGTTCATCAACATCAATACCACGGCAAATGTTCCTGAGACTGTTCATCCAAAGCAACACCAGGGCTATTGTTCCTGACACTGTTCATCCACATCAACACCAGGGTTAATTTTCCTGAGACTGTTCATCCATATCAACACCAGGGCTACTGTTCCGGAGACTGTTCAGCATCATCAGCACAGGGGCTCATGTTCCTGAGACTGTTCATCCACAGCAACACCAGTGCCATTGTTCCTGAAAATGTTCATCTACATCAATACCAGGGCTATTGTTCCTGAGACTGTTCATCCACATCAACACCAGGGCTATTGTTCCACATACTATTCATCATCATCAACACCAGGGCTATTGTTCCACAGACTGTTCATCATCTCCAACACCAGGGTTATTGTTCTTGAGACTGTTCACCCACATCAACACCAGGGCTATTGTTCCTGAGACTGTTCATCCACATGAACATCAGTGCTATTTTGCCTTAGACTGTTCACCACATCAACGCCAGGGCTATTGTTCCTGAAGCTGTTTATCCACATCAACACCAGGTCTATTGTTCCACATACTATTCATCATCATCAACACCAGGGCTATTGTTCCACTGACTGTTCATCATCATCAACACCAGGACTATTGTTCCTGAGATTGTTCATCCACATCAACACCAGGACTATTGTTCCTGAGACTGTTCATCCACATCAACACCAGGGCTATTGTTCCACATACTATTCATCATTATCAACACCAGGGCTATTGTTCCACAGACTGTTCATCATCATCAACACCAGGACTATTGTTCCTGAGATTGTTCATCCACATCAACACCAGGACTATTGTTCCTGAGACTGTTCATCCACATTAACACCAGGGCTATTGTTCCTGAGACTTTTCATCCACATAAACACTTGAGATCCTAACAAAAGAAGTTGCAAATCATGTTTTGAAGACATTTCTGAGGAATATAACATTATTTTGTTTTCCATATCCTCTAATGACTCTATTGTATTACGTAATGTGTGAGAAAATATGTTCATTAAATCAGTTTATTCACTGGACTGTAACTAATATCCGTGCTCACATATCCCAGATGACTGTCCCTGTGGAGGTTGATCTGTGCTATTAATAAGGGCTCCTCTGAAGAAGTCTCTACATTGGTGTTTCACCTAAGAAATGGGATACCCTGTAATTTACCAGATCGAACTCATTTACTATCCGATTCTTGCAGCCGTCAGTATTCCTGGTAAGACAGTAAGCAGAGTAAAAGTTATATATCAATGTGTCATTCTTCATGTTATATTTTTCCTGTTTGATGGCATCAGTTAGTTGGCAAGTAACTCTCCTGTTATCTTAATATGATTTCTGAAGTAGAGTTATATTGTTTCTTGAATTTTCAACATCGAAAATGCTAAAATATCAATTCTGTTTATTGTTTGCACTAGAAACTTTTCTGGAGTCCATATGAACATCAGATTCGAAATAAATAAAGCAATTTTAAATGTGCTGATGTTAGTGGGTGGAATATATAACCAAGGATTCTAAGAGTTATTGTCCTGTAATTTTATTTCATGTTGACATATCATGTAACTGCAGAATTTCACTTGTTTGCATGGATTTGAATTCAGCTTTGATTTTGTTTCTCAATGGAAGTGGGAGGGAACTCCTGGTGATTCTCGTTGCAGGAGCATGATCCAATCCAGCAGACATTTCCATTCTGCTCTTTTCCAGGGCAATGTTTAAAAATAAGAGGAGAATTCACTGTCAGTGATGTACAATCTGTAACCTAATAGGATGAGAGTGTGATCTCCATGTTGTACAGACCGTAACCAACAAGACGAGAGTTTGCTCTCCATGTTGTACAGACCGTAACCCAACAGGACAAGTGTGTGCTCTCCATGTTGTACAGACCATAACCCAACAGGACGAGAGTTTGCTCTCCATGTTGTACAGACCGTAACCCAACAGGACGAGAGTGTGCTCTCCATGTTGTACAGACCGTAACCCAACATGACGAGAGAGTGCTCTCCATGTTGTACAGACCATAACCCAACAGGACGAGAGTTTGCTCTCCATGTTGTACAGACCGTAACCCAACAGGACGAGAGTGTGCTCTCCATGTTGTACAGACCATAACCCAACAGGGGGAGAATGCACTCTCCAGAATAATAAAAACAAAATACTGCGGATGCTGGAAATCTGAAATAAAAGCAGAAAGTTCTGAAATACTCAGCAGGTCTGGCAGCATCTGTGGAGAAAGAAACAGATTTAATGTTTAGGGTCTGTGACCTTTCATCAGAAATGGTAAAGATTAGGAATGTAATAGACTTTGAGCAAGTGAGAAGGAGGGAGGGGGAAGAAGAACATAAGGGAAGGTGTGCGAATAGGCGGAGGGCAAAAGAGATTAAATGACAAACATATCATGGATCAAAGGCAAAAGGAGCATTTAGCAATATGAAAGGACAAAGCATTTGTCCAGAGAGATTGTTCATGGCAGTGCAAAAGCAAAAACCTGAAAAACAAGGTTTAAGACAGGCTGATGGTTTAAAAATGTAACTTCATAAAATAAAACAAAGTAAAATGCAATGAAATAGAATGAAAACGCAGTAATAAAAAGAAGAAATGCTGGAAATACTCAGGAGGTCTGGCAGTATCTGTGGCAAGAGAAGCAGAGTTAACGTTTCAGGTCAGTGACCATTCATTAGAACTTGCAAATGTTAGAATGTTAAATGTTAGGTTTTAAGTAAATAAAGTGGGGGTGAGCAAAGAGATATGTTGCTAGGACAGAGGGTGACAGAGAATAACTGACCATAAGATCATGGAGCAAAAGCAAACGGTATGTTAATGGTGTGCTGAAAGACAAAGTGTTAATGCCGAGAGGGTGTTAATTGACAGAAAAATGAACAACCCTAGCCTCAAGCACAAAGATGAAAATAAGACAGTTGGTAGGCACATGGTAAATAAAAATGAATTACGAAACAAACTAAAGTAAAATAAACAAATAAGAAATAGCAAATTATAACAAAAATAAATAAAAATAAAAAGGGGGCCCCGTCATGTCTGGTAGGCTGTAGTGTGCTGAATCGGTAAATGAGATGCTGTTCGTCGAGCTGGCATTGATGTTCACTGGAACACTGCAGCAATCCCAGGACTGATATGTGAGCATGAGAGTGGGAGTGGGGGGTGGGGGGTGGCGGGTGTAGAAATGGCAAGCAACCAGAATCTCGGAGTCATGCTTTTGGACTGAGTGGCGGTGTTCCGCAAAGTGGTCACCCAATCTGCGTTTGGTCTCCCCATTGGAGAGGAGAGCACATTGTGAGCAGTGAATACAGAATACTACATTGAAAGAAGTACATGTAAATTGCTGCTTGATCTGGAAGGAGTGTTTGGGCCTTGGATAGTGAGAAGAGAGGAGGTAAAATGGCAGGTATTACACCTCCTGCGATTGCAGGGGAAGGTGTCGTGGGAAGGCAACAAGGATCTGGGGGTAATGGAGGAGTGGACCAGAGTGTTGTGGAGGGAATGATCCCTTCGGAATGCTGACAGGGGAGGGGAGGGAAGAATGCTTTTGGTCATAGCATCACGCTGGACGTGGCAGACATGGCAGAGGATGATCCTTTGGATGTGGAGGCAGGTGGGGTAGAATGTGAGGACAAAGGGATCCCTGTGGCAGTTCTGGGAGGAAGGGGAAGTGGTGAGGGTAAAGATGTGGTAAATAGGCTGGACACAGTCAAGAGCCCTGTCAACCATAGTGGGGTTTAATCCTCGTTTGAGGATAAAGGAAGACAAATCAAAAGTACTGTCGTGGGAGGTTGCATCATCAGAGCAGATGCATCGGGGATGGAGAAACTGGGGGAATGGAATGTCGTCGTTCCAAGAGGCAGGGTCTGAAGAAGTGCAGTCGAGCTAGCTGTGGGAATCGGTGGGCATATAATGATTATTAGTAGACAGCCTATCCCCAGAGATGGAGTTAGAGAAATCAAGGAAGGGAAGGGAAGTGTTAGAGATAGACCATGTAAAGTGAGAGAAGGGGGAAATTGGAAGTAACGTTGATGAAGTTTTCCATTTGGGGGCGGATCAGGAAACTGCACTAATACAGTCATCAACTGCCTCCACATCCAAAAGATCATCCTCTGCCATTTCCACCACGTCCAGCATGATGCCACTACCAAATGCAAGTTGCCTCCCCCCCTAATGTCAGCATTCTGAAGGGATCGTTCCCTCTGCGACATCCTGGTCCACTCTTCCATTACCCCCAACACGTCGTCCCCTTCCCACGACACCTTCCTATGCATCACAGTGGGTGCAACACCTGTCCTTTTACCCTCTGTCTTCTCATTATTCAAGGCCCCAAAAACTCCTTTCAGGTGAAGCATTCTTTCAATTTAGCATACTGTATTCACAGCTCAAAATGTGGTCTCCTCTACACTGGGGAGACCAAACGCAGATTGGGTGACTGCTTTGTGGAACACCTCCACTCAGTCTGAAAGCATTACTCTGAGCTTCTGGTTGCTTTCCATTACAACACACACCCCTGCTTTCATACCTACATACCAGTCCTGAGCTTGCTGCAGTGTTCCAGTGAACATCAATGCCAGATCGAGGAACAGCTTCTCATTTAAGGATTAGGCACGCTATAGCCTGCCAGACTGAACATTAAATTTAATAATTTCAGAGCATGAAGAGCTCCCCTTTTTATTTATTTTTATTTTTTATAATGTATTAATTTATTTTATTATTTTATTTTAGTTTGTTTAATCTTTTTTTTTTCACGACGTGGCGACCCACTGTTTTTTCGTCTTTGTGCTTTGGACCAGGGTTGTTCATTTTTCTGTCAATTAACATCCTCTCTGCACTAACTCTTTCCCTTTCAGCATACCATTAACATACCGTTTGTCTTTGCTCCAAGACCTTCTGGTCAGTTATTCTCTGTGACCCTCTGTCCGATCAACAACTTCCCTTTTGTTATCTCTTGCTCCACCCCTGCTTTATTTGCTTAAAACCTATTACATTTGCAACATTTTTAAGTTCTGATGAAGGGTCACTGACCTGAAGTGTTAACTCTGCTTCTCTCTCCACAGATACTGAAAGATTTCCAGCATTTTTTTGTTTTTATTTCAGATTTCCAGCATCTCCAGTATTCCGCTTTCATTTTAGAATGAAAAAGCAGTCCTTCTCTGAATTTGTTGAACTCAATGTTGAATCCAGAAGGCTGTAGAGTGTCTAATCTGAAGATGAGGTGCTGTTCCTCGAGCTTGCGTTGATGTTCACTGGAAGACTGCTGCAGTTCAAGGACATGGAACAGGGTGGTGAATTATTATAGTAAGCAACAGAAAGCTTGGGGTCATGTTTACAGAATGAGTGGAGGTATTCCACAAAGCAGTCACCCAAATGCGTTTGGTTTCCCCAATGTAGAGACAATCACATTGTGAACGGTGAATACAGTATAGTAAATTGAAAGAAGTACAAGTAAATTGCTGCATCATATGGAAGGAGTGTTTGGGACATTGGCGAGTGAGGAAAGCAGAGGTAAACGGGCAGGTATTACACCTCCTGTGATTGCATTAAAGGTGCCGTGTAAAGGGGATGAGGTATTGGGGGTGAGGGAGGAGTGGATCAAGGTGTCATGGAGGGAGCGGTCCCTTCAGAATGCTGAGAGGGGAGGGGCGGAGAGGGGAAGATGTATTTTGTGGTGACATCACGCTGGAGGTGGTGGAAATGGAAGAGGATAATCCTTTGGATGTAAAGGCTGGTGAGATGGGAAGTGAGGACAAAGGAGCCCTATCACAGTTCTGGGAGTGAGGGGAAGGGGTGTTGTTGTCGAAGGTAGTATCATCAGAACCCAACAGGGCGGAGCCGAAGTTCAGTTACTTAATTTTGGAGGCTCTGGTGTTTTGGATACCAGAATTCCCCAGAAAAAAGTCAGTACTTTTACTTTTACCACAGTATATTTTTCACTATCTGAGGCCAAGAACCTGTTTTACATTTTAATTTCCCTTACATTTTGCCACAGATTTCCCTGCGACAAATAAATAGTTCTTTCAATAAAAATTACATTTAATTCGGATCTGGAAACCTTATATTTTCATACTGTCTTATTCAACTTTAAATAATTCTTCAAAAATGTTTGGGGACAGTGTTGAGGAAAATTTCATATTTTCTGTTTCTTCCAGTTAACTTGGTGGCGATTGTGATTTTGTCTCGAGGAAAGTGCGGTCTCTCCAAATGTATCACTCGCTATCTGGTGGCCATGGCAGTGGCGGATCTAATGGTGATTATCATCCATGTGATATTACACCGGATTAATATCATGTACTTTCCAGTTAGTTTCCTGTTTATAACTCCTGTGTGTCTGGTAAACATTGTCGCATATACTGTAGCTTTAGACTGTTCGGTCTGGTTTACTGTCGCCTTCACTTTTGATCGCTTTGTAACAATTTGCTGTCAGAAGCTGCAATCAAGATATAACACAGAGAAAACAGCGACTGTGGTTATCACCATCTTGTTTGTGGTGAGCTGTCTTGTAAATATTCCCTATTACTTTACAGGTGACCCTGTATTTATAATTGACAATGTACCTTGGTATTGTGTTGCTACAGCTGATTACCTCACCTCCCCCTTGTGGAGGGCATACGAGTGTATCAAAGGCATCATAACCCCTATCTTACCAATTCTTTTAATTCTGTTGTTCAATGCTTTGACTGTCAGACACATTATAATGGCAAATAGAGTACGCAGGGGACTCCGGAGCAACAGTGAGAATCAGAATGATCCAGAGGTGAAGAATCGGAGGAATTCCATGATTTTACTTTTCACTGTTTCTGCCAATTTCATACTGTTGTGGATGACGTTTGTTGTCCTTGTGATAAACTGGCCAGTGGTGAACTTTAATTATACAGACAAATATTACAGTAACCTGATATATATTGCACAACAAGTTGGGTTTATGTTGCAGCTTCTCAGTTCCTGCACAAACACTTGTATCTATGGACTGACACAGAGGAAATTCAGAGAGGAGCTGAAGAATGGAGTGAAATATTTGTTTACATTGAATGGAAAATTGTGTTGATAACAAGTAATGAACATCGATCTGGAGCAGGGCTTATAGATTTCTCAGTCACTTGTCGTGATATTCCTGAAATCCTTGTCAAAAACAATGAGTAGACTTACTATCTTTTACAACACTTTGGATAGTGATGTATAATTAACAATAATATTAAAGATGAATTTTAATGTAGATAAACAAATTGATCGAACATAAAATATCCAGATGTCAATTTAACTGCTGAATTTGTGGAGTTGCAGTGACCATACACCATCAAAAGACATCAAATTAATTCCCCAATAAAGGAGCAGTCATAATAAATGGCCAATTCTGCACCCTCAGGCAGTATGTTCTGACAATCATTACAGTTCACCATTGGATCCAATCATAGCAACTATTTTCTTCCAAGAATAAACTTACCTGGTTAGAAAAGGTACAAATGCAGAAAAAAGTTCCTCAAAAGAGGCCAAAATGGATTCAGTGTTCGAGAAACATTTCATCTTTACTGGTTCCTTGACTCTCTCACGCACTCATAGAAGATCTTGTTCTGCCCTCAGATTTCCTGTCCCAAGTCAGTTGATGGATTCTTCATTGTTTCTTCTCCACAGATGGTTCATGCTGGACTACATGAAGCAGCCTCACTGTCCTCTATGTGGTCATTTCTCCAGGGTCATCCTGGAATGCAAAGATATCCCCTGTGTCTCTTCACTAACAGCAAACTTTATAAACCCTTTCCCTCACCTTCTCCTCCCTCACCTCCAACAATGTGTGAGAAACTCTGCGCCTTCTTTTAATCTAACTTTAAAAGCAACTGTTCACCAGCTTCTGTTGAAATCAGCCTTCGATTGCCCACAAAACAACCCTTTCTGTCCGAAACCAACCTCTTTCACCAATCACTCTCCTATCTCCCCTTTGTCTCTGTGCAAATTTCTCTCGTCCATGAAAGACACCTCCTGCAACTTTGAGCTTATTTCTACTGAAGTAATAATCACTCCTGTTCTTGGTCCTCATATTAGTTGATATTTGACATGTGTCTCTATTCTCACTTTCTTCCCCATCCCTTTCAAAACCACTATTGTCACCCCTTCCTCAAAAGTCAAGGCCCAACCCCTGTGTTCTTAAAAAAAAACTCCAATCCCATCTCACATCTCTCTTTCCTCTCCAAATTCCTTCAGCAAGTTGTCGCCTCCCTAAACCGTGTGCATCCTTCCGACTGTATCATATTTGACTCTCTTCAATCAGGTTTCCACCCCTGCCACAATCTTCAAACTGTCCCAAACAAAGTGAAATATCACACCTTCTGTGACAGTTATTGTAACGCTCTATCCATCCACAAGACCTCCTCAGTCTCTCTGCAATCTTTGACATGGTTGACCATGCAATTCTCCTTCAATGTCTCTGATTCATTCACCAGATAACTGGTACTGTCCTCATGTGATTCTACTCTTCCCTGTTGACCTGTTTTTCCTTGGAGCCTCCAAGTATCTACTCCAGCCCTCCAGCTGTTCTTTCCCATTTCCATGCTGCCCTTGAAAGATATGATCAGAACATAAAAGGTCAGCATCCACATGTACACCTGTGTCCATCATGACGACCCCTATTTCTACTTCTCCTTTACCACACTCTACCCTGACACTGCCAATGAGTTTCAGATTGCTTGAATGATGTACAACATTTATGATTCACAGTTTCTTCCAGTTAAACATTGGGAGGGCAAGAGCCACCATCTTCATGCCCACAGCACAAATTCTGTACCTTCCATTCTTTACCACTATTCCTTGGATTTTGTCTCAATTGGACCCATAATATTTGTAACCTTGGCTTCCCGTTAGACCCCACAATGAGCTTCAAGAACTCAGATTCTCTCATTACAAAGACCACCTACTTCCATAGCATCAAAGTCCTCCATTCACTCCGCAGTCGACGTGCTGTTGAAACTCTCATCCATGCTCATGTCATCTCGAGACTCACTTCATCCAATGTGGTCCTGGTCAACATTCCACTGACAAGATTAACAAAGCTCAGCTCCACTAAAACTCTGCTGTCCACATCCGATCCCATCCAGGCTCCTCCATCCACCAAGCATATTCTTGTTGAACTACATTAGGTCCTTCGATCCCCAAAACTTTGAATTTAAAGAGGGATACGGTCCCCGGAAGTGCAGAAGGTTTTAGTTTAGACGGCATCAAGATCGGCGCAGGCTTGGAGGGCCGAATGGCCTGTTCCTGTGCTGTACTTTTCTTTGTTCTTTGTTCTAAAATTCTGATCTTTGTGTTTAGATAATTACTTAAGAAAATATCTTTCTATAGCAGGAACATTCTCCAGCCCGACTAAAACACACCCTCCACTCACAACTCTCTTTTGCTCTAACACCCATGTTAATGCTCCATCCCTTTGCCCGACCAGTGATGCCTTCAACCATCAAAACTCCATCTAGGGATCAAAATGACAATTAAATCTAAAACATTTATCTTCATTTCTGCCACTAGTTCATCCATTTTATAATGGATTCAGAAAAGGAGCCTTTAATTTTTATTTCACATGACTCTTTTCATTGACCTTACTCCCTGACCGTTAAACTCTTTGTCCCCGCCTGTCCTACTCTGCTGCCTGTGGTCAAATCATTACACTGCTCTGGTTCCTGATAATTTTCTATTTAGTGTTATAAATCTCCCTTCACCTGAACCCTCCCCCACTCTTTTACTTTAATGCCCTGTCCATATCCCTGGTTATACGATTCATCAGGACAATAATCCCAGCCTGGTTTAAGTGGAATCCATACCAATGGAACAGCTCCCTGTTTTCCCAGTGCCCCATGAATTGAAGACCCTCCTTTCCACACCACAGATTGAGCCACACATTTAATTCTCTAATCATCTTGTCCCGATTCCAATTGGTCTGTGACCCAATTAACAATCAGTGATTATTATGTTTGAGTTTCTACATTTTAATTTGGATTCTAACTTCTCAAACACTCTCACGAGAACATCATTGCTGTTTCTATATATTTTCTATGTTCCTATATGGACCATGACTGCTGGATCCTCCCCCCATCCACTCCAAATTCAGATCCAGCTGTGAATAGGTGTCTTTCATCTTGGCAATGGGAAGGCACACAACCTTTGGAATTCCAGGTCATGGAGAAAGGTATCCATCCCCTGACTATACTCTCCCCTAACACTAGTTCCATCATATCCCGGGGAGGAGATTTGATCTGCTGGCCACATCCAAATGCATAAAAGTTCGAGCTTCCTATAAGTGCGTGTTGATGCTGTATAATATTTTCAGTGGAGACACAGGGAGATTTTCTTAATGTTGATAACATACAGGCCATTTGACACATCTCCACAGTAGGTCCATGTGCTGTTGTATGAAGAGATCTTCTTTTGGATTACAGCAGTGATTCAGACCTCAGCTGTATGTAAGCATATTGAGAGAATGTTTGTTGTCACCTCCCAACGTTTCTTTTTGAAGTGACCTATTGTTGGCTGAAACATGCAAATGTGAGGTTTTTCCTGATGTTCCTCGCATGTCTCCCCATGGCCCTTATATCTAGAATGGCATTGTTTGCATTATTGTCCTCCTCACTCACTTCATAGTCATCCTCATCTGAGGAGGACTAGTGTTCCTCCTGTTCCTCCACCTGCAGAATGTTGCAATGTCTAATTACCAGCTTGTGTAAGGAAGAGCAGATGATGATTATTTTGAGACCCAGTGTGGTGTGAACTGAAAAGCCCATCCAGACCCGTCAACGCAGTGAAAGTACATTTTCAACATGTCAATGGTGTGTTCGTTGATGGCTCTGGTGGATGCGCGAGCAACATCGCCTTGTTTAGCAGAGTATTGGTAGACTGTGTAGGATGCTTTCCTAAAAAAAAGCAGGACTTCAATATCTACTTACTATCATTGATATGGCTGCTCGATTTCCAGTGGCCATTCACTTAAGGACAATTACTGATCAGGTATTAGTAGAGAAGTTAACCCAATTTGTTATGAAATATGATTTGCTACTTGAAGTGCAAGTGTATCAAGGTTCTAATTTCATGTCAATAACATTTCAAGAATTTATGAGCAATTTGAGTATCAGAGAGTTAAAATCTTCAGCATATCACCCACAGACGGAGGGAGCTTAAGAGAGGTACTATCAAACTCTCAAAACAATGATCAGATCATACTGACATGAATATCCACATGATTGGGATAAAGGGCTAGAATGTATTTATTTGTGGCAAACATTCACCAATGAGTCAACAGGTTTTAGCCCTTTCGAATAGGTTTAGTGGCAAAACAAAATGCCAATAATGGCATCAAGAACTTAAAGACCCAAAACTTTCAACCAAACGATTAAGTATTGGTATTTTTACCTTTACAGGGTGAACCATTAAATATGTTGTTCAGTTGTATGTATAAAGTGATCAAAAGAGTGGGTAAGGTCAATTATTTAATTGACAGCCTTGATCATCAGAAAAATAATCAGTGGTGTCATATCAATATGTTGAAGCAATATTATTACATGGAGGAGGATAAGCCAGTACTGGCATGTCAGGTAATGGGGACTGTTGAAAAGGGAAAGGATAGTGAGGATGAGGCAGAGGAGACCGAGACAATTCTCAGATTGAATCTCCGACTATCCGATTAGTGAATACAGAATGACGAGGAAAATTGGATAACAAACTTTTGTACTTAGATGCAGAACAATGTGAAGTCCTAACCAAGCATTTCACAAGCTTTAAAAGAGTTTTTGGTGATATGCCAGGATATGCAAAAAATGGCCACACACGATGTGGATAGAACAAGAACGAAGAACAATGAACAGTACAACACAGGAACGGGTCATTCGGCCCTCCAGGCCTGCGCCGATCTTGATGCCTGCCTAAACTAAAACCTTCTGCACTTCCAGGGACCATACCCCTCTATTCCCATCCTATTCATGTATTTGTCAAGATGCATCTTAAACGTCGCTATCGTACCTGTTTCCACCCCCTCCCCTGGCAGTAATTCCAGGTACTCACCATCCTCTGTGTAAAGAACTTGCCTCGCACATCCCCTCTAAACTTTGCCCCTAGCACCTTAAACCTATGTCCCCTCGGAACTGACTCTTCCACCCTGGGAAAAAGATTCTGACTATCCACTCTGTCCATGCCGCTCATAACTTTGTAAACCTCTATCTAGTCGCCCCTCCACCTCTGTCGTTCCAGTGAAAACAATCCGAGTTTATCCAACCTCTCCTCATAGCTAATGCCCTCCAGACCAGGCAACATCCTGGTAAACCTCTTCTGTACCCTCTCCAAAGCCTCTACATCATTCTGGTAGAGTGGCGATCAGAATTGCTCGCAATATTCTCAGTGTGGCCTAACTAAAGTTCTGTACAGCTGCAGCATGACTTGCCAATTTTTATACTCTGTACCCCGACCGATGAAAGCAAGCATGCCGTATGCCTTCTTGAAAAACTTATCGACCTGCGTTGCCACTTTCAGTGGCCTGTGGACCTGTACGCCCATATCTCTCTGCCTGGCAATACTCCTAAGGGTTCTTCCATTTACTGTATACTTCCCACCTGCATTAGACCTTCCAAAATGCATTACCTCACATTTGTCCGGATTAAACTCCATCTGCCATTTCTCCGCCCAAGTCTCCAACAGATCTATATCCTGCTGTATCCTCTGACAATCCTTATCATTATCCGCAACTCCACCAGCCTTTGTGTCATCTGCAAAATTACTAATCAGACAAGCTACATTTTCCTCCAAATCATTTATATATACTACAAACAGCAAAGGTCCCAGCACTGATCCCTGCGGAACACCACTAGTCACAGCCCTCCATTCAGAAAAACACCCTTCCACTGCTACCCTCTGCCTTCTATGACCGAGACAGTTATGTATCCATCTTGCCAGCTCACCTCTGATCCTGTGTGACTTCACCTTTTGTATCAGTCTGCTGCGTATTTGGAGCATTTCTGTTTTTATTTCAGATTTCCAGCATCCACAGCACTTTTCTTGTATTTAAATGTTGGACCACGTATTTTTTAATATAAGTGAGAGCCATCAAGAGGGCACTGAGAAAGCCAGATTGGCAACAATCTTGCTGATTGTCACATGGCTCAGGTTAGGCTTGGAACAGAAACCCTGGTAACAGGGACAGAGAAGTGGCCAGCGCTCATTTGATTGGACAAGCTCAGTATTAGCAGGCCACCGGGGATGGGCAGAAAAACTGACAAGCTTTCTGGTTGTGCATCAGTGTGTGTGTGTGTTTTACCTTCTGGAAAGAGATAAAGTCAAGTCTTCTGCAGAAGAAACAGAGAATTCCAAGGCAGAACAAAAGGCTACAACCAAACTCACTTTCCAGCAATTTCAATGGGGTCCATTGTGTTAATTCATCTTGTTTCCTGTATTTGAAAAAAAGCCTTCGAAACAAAATTCTCAACGCTGCCTGAAGAGAACTGTTCTCAGGGGGATTTTAATGGCCTGTCTGTGTGTGCGAGGAGGTTGGATTGTGTGCCAGTTTTGGTATATTGTGTCTCATCTACTGTTTTTTTCAGGGTTGGGCAAATGATCTGGCCGGGTGGTTTTTTTTCTGTCTGTAATAGAGCTCAGACCCAAAAATCCTTTTAATTCGGTTAACTGGTGAAGATATGGGTATGTGTGTGTGAGCGTGAGACGCAAAGGTAAAAATTTAATGTTGGAAGTTCATTTATGCTTCAATTCATTACTTGGTAAAACATGTTTTATAATAAATTAATAATTTTGTTGTTCGGGAAAGAAACCTGGTTAGTGTGTTCTAATCTGGGAAAGTAGATTATATGATTAACTATATCGATAAGTGGGAAAATAAAATAAACATGTTGTGACCGGTGGAGAAGTGGGACTGAATTAACAGTGCTCTCCTCTTCCCTTAGTCATAACAGTGGTGTGAGATGAGCTTTCTTGATTTTTTGGCCTCCTTGTCTCGAGAGACAATGGGAAAGCGCCTGAAGGTGGTCAGTGGTTTGTGGAGCAGCGCCTGGAGTGGCTATAAAGACCATTATTTGAGTGACAGACTCTTCCACAGGTGCTGCAGAAAAGATTGTTTGTCGGGGCTGTTACACAGTTGGCTCTCCCCTTGTGCTTCTGTCTTTTTTCCTGCCAACTGCTAAGTCTCTTCGACTCGCCACACTTTAGCCCCGCCTTTAAACTAAGATAGCACAAACTGAGGAAGAAGCCTGGGCCCATTCTGTTCTGTGTGGCTCGGTATCACACTGGGTGGGATCAGTAAACACAACGCAGGCCATGAATACAGCCAGTCCCCTTCCTACTCTGTGTGGCTCCATATCACACTGGGTGGGATCAGTTAACACAACGCAGGCCATGAATATTGCCAGTCCCCTTCCTACTCTGTGTGGCTCCATCTCAAACTGGGTGGGATCAGTTAACTCAACGCAGGCCATGAATACAACCAGTCCCCTTCCTACTTTGTGTGGCTCCATATCACACTGGGTGGGATCAGTTAACTCAACGCTGTTCACGAATACAACCAGTCCCTTTCCTACTCTGTGTGGCTCGGTTTCACACTGGGTGGGATCAGTTAACTCAACGCTGTTCACGAATACAACCAGTCCCTTTCCTACTCTGTGTGGCTCGGTTTCACACTGGGTGGGATCAGTTAACTCAACACAGGCCACGAATACAACCAGTCCCTTTCCTACTCTGTGTGGCTCGGTTTCACACTGGGTGGGATCAGTTAACTCAACGCTGTTCACGAATACAACCAGTCCCTTTCCTACTCTGTGTGGCTCCATATCACAGTGGGTGGGATCAGTTAACTCAACGTAGTTCACTAATACAGCCAGTCCCTTTCCTACTCTGTGTGACTCCATATCACACTGGGTGGGATCAGTTAACTCAACGTAGTTCACTAATACAACCAGTCCCTTTCCTACTCTGTGTGGCTCCATATCACAGTGGGTGGGATCAGTTAACTCAACGTAGTTCACTAATACAGCCAGTCCCTTTCCTACTCTGTGTGACTCCATATCACACAGGGTGGGATCAGTTAACTCAACGCAGGTCACGAATACAGCCAGTCCCCTTCCTACTCTGTGTGGCTCCATATCACAGTGGGTGGGATCAGTTAACTCAACGCAGGTCACGAATACATTCAGTCCCTTTCCTACTCTGTGTGGCTCCATATCACACTGGGTGGGATCAGTTAACTCAACACAGGCCACGAATACAATCAGTCCCTTTCCTACTCTGTGTGGCTCGGTTTCACACCAGGTGACATTGGCTAACACAACACAGGCTGGGGCTGGAGTCTGGGCCCGTCCTGCTCTGTGGACTCAGTAACACAACCCATAAAATGTGCTTTTTATAAACATTGCAGTGTAGTTAGCTCCTGTGTCCAACTATGTTTATTACTAGAGTATTTAATTGAGTGATCTCTTGAATCAAACAGGGTAACAGACGGGGGTCTGTCTGCAGAGGGTTTGGGGGTAAGCTCTGATTCCGACCTCTTTCTGGGCTGTAAGAAATAAAGAATGAATGAGACAGAGTGAAGCAATGTGGGAGAAGGGATGAAGGAAGAATTTGTCCTTGAACCTGATTAAAAGTGATCCAAACACAAGATCAGATTGAGATATCAACAACCAAACATGAACATAATCCGAGCTCCGAGACCTGGTCAGGTTCCAATTGACCACAATGAGGGATGAGTGGGAGGGACAATGTCACTGGAGTTATAGTTTCTTCCAAAACAATGACAAGGGTTTGCAGGGAGTGTGCGGTTGAAATAACTCAGTTAGGAGAGTGTTAGACTGAATATCTAATGACCCTCAGTCTCAGCAGTGGGTGATCATTTTGTGTCTCTTTCTTTGATTCCAATTCTTGAGCTCACAACCCCATTGAAACTATTAACCCCACATGGAATGGTTGGTTTGGAATAGAGAAACATTAAGAATTGAAAATGTTTAAAAAGAACTAGGAGCAGGAGTAGGCCATTCAGCCCCTCAAGCCTGCCCCACCATTCAATAAGATCATGATTGATCTGTCCCAGGCCTTAACTCCTCTTTCAGGCCTGCTCCGCCTAACGCTCGACTCCCCAAGATTTAAAAAATCTATCTACCTCCTCCTTAAATATATTTAGTGACCTAACCTCCACAACTATCTGAGGTAGAGAATTCCAGAGATTCACCACCCTCTGAGAGAAGAAATTCCTTCTCTTTTAAAGTTTTAAATGTGTGCTCCCTTATTCTGTATCTATGTCCCCTCGTTCGAGATTCCGCCACCAGTGGAAACATCTTCTCAACAGCTACCCTGTCGAGCCTCCTTAAAATCTTATATATTTCTATAAGATCACATCTCGTTCTTCTAAACTCAAATGAATAAAGGCCTAAGCTATTTAGCCGTTCTTTATAAGGCAGCCCCTTCATCCCAGGCATCAGCCTCGTGAACCTTTTCTGAATTGCCTGCAATGTTAGTATATCCTTCTTTAAATACGGGGACAAAAACTGTATGCAGTACCCCAGGTGTGGCCTCACCAACACCCTGTACAGTTGTAACAGGACTTCCCTATTTTTAAACTCTGACTCCCCAGCAATAAAGACCAAAATTCCATTTGTCTTAATTAATTGCTGCACCTGCATGCTAACATTTTGTGTTTCATGTACAAGAACACCCAGATCCCTCTGGACTGCAGTATTTTGTAGTCTTTCTCCATCTAAATAATAATCTGCCTTTTTATTCTTCCTACCAAAGTGGATTTTCTCACACTTTCCCTCATTGAACTCCATCTGCCAAGTTTTTGCCCACTCACTTCACCTATCTATATCCCTTTGTAGATTTTGTTTAGCCTCATCATTACACGCCTTCCCACCTATTTTTGTATCGCCAGCAAACTTGGATACATTACACTCTGTCCCTTCCGCTAAGTCATTAATGTAGAAAGTAAATAGCTGAGGCCCGAGGACCAATCCTTGTGGCACCCGACTAGTTACTGCTTTCCATCCAGAAAAAGACCCATTGATCCCGACTCTCTGCCTTCTGTGTGTTAGCCAATCCTCAATCCATTCCAACACATTACCCCCAATACCCTGAGCTCCTATTTTGTGCAATAACCTTTTATGTGACACCTTATCAAACGCCTTCTGAAATTTCCAAATATACAACATCGACTGGTTCACCTTTATCCACTCTGCTTGTTATACCCTCAAAGAACTCTAACAAATTTGTCAAAAATGATTTCCCTTTCGGAAAACCGTGTTGACTCTATTTGAATGCATTATGTTGTTCTAAATGTCCTGCTATTTCTTCCTTAATAATTGATTCAAGCATTTTCCCGATGACAGATGTTAAGCTAACTGGTCTGTAGTTTCCTGCTTTCTGCCTCCCTCCTTATTTACACCTTGCTCATCTATTATTGTTGGGATGTTTATAGTGAAGACACACAATATTGGTTTAAATGATCTGCCATTTCCCTGTTCCCTGTTATTAATTTCCCAATCTCATCCTCTCAGGGTCCCTCACCCATCGAAGCTCTTACTGTTTGTTTTTATATTTCTTGCCAATTTACTCTCATAATCAATTTTCTCCCTCTTTATTAGATTTTTAGATATCCGCTGCTGGTTTTTTAAAAATTCCCAATCCTCTGACCTACCACTTATTTTCACCACATTGTACGCCTTTGTTTTTGATTTGATACTCTCCTTAACTTTCTTTGTTATCCACGGGTGGGTGATCGTTTGCTTCGGGTCCTTCCTTCTGACTGGAATAAATGTTTGCTGAGTGTCATGAAATATTTGCTTAGAAGTCTGCCACTGCTCATCCACTGACTTCCCCTGTCGTCTGTTTTCCCAGCCCGCTTTAGACAACTCTTTCTTCATACCTCTGTAATTGCCATTGTTTAAGTTGAACACATAGGTTTGAGACCCAAGTTGCTCACCCTCAAACTGAATTTGAAATTCTACCATGTTATGATTGATTCACCCTAAATGATCCTTAACTATGAGATCTCTTATTAATCCTACCTCATTACACAATAACAAATCTAAAATAGACTGTTCCATGGTATGTTCTGCAACATATTGCTCTAAGTAACAATCTTTGAGGCACTCTACAAATTTGTCTTCCATGTTACCCTTGCCAATTTGATTTGTCCAGTCTATATGCAGAATAAAATTACCCATGATAATTGCAGTGCCCTTCTTAAACACCTCCAATATTTCCTAATTTATATCTTGTCCGACAGCGAGGAAACTCTTCGGGGACCTAATGATCACTTTCATGCATGATTTCTTTCCCTTGCTATTCCTTTTTTCCACCCAAACTGATTCTACATCACGGTCTATTACACCTATATCATTACTCACAACTGATCCCTTCCTTTAATAACAAAGCTACTTCACCTCCTTTTCCTTTCTGCCTATTCTTCTGGAACGTTGAATATATTTGAACATTTCGATTACAGTCTTGGTCATCCTGCAACCACGTCTCAGTGATAGCTATCAAATCATATTCATTTATTTCTATCTGTGCCATCAGCTCATCTATCTTGTTGCAAATGCAACGTACATTCAGATAAAGAGGCTTAAGCTTTGACTTTTTACCATTTTAACCTACTCTGGTTCTAATTTCTGCTGTAATCTTGTGCTTGTATTCTCTGTCCCTTCCTGTCACTCTCTGACTAATGTATGCTCCTTCACTACCCTGCACCTCTGCTCTCTCATTACTTTTCATCGTTTTTGACTACCCTTCAATTAAACCCGCACCCCCCTCCCCACTATTTCGTTTAATGCCTTATCTACAACCCTAGTTATACGATCGCCAGGACACTGGTCCCAGCATGGTTCAAGTGAAGCCCATCCCAACGGAACAGTTCTCTTTCCCCAGTACTGGTACTAGTGTTCCCTGAATCGGAACCCATTTCTCCCACACCAATCCTTGAGCCACACATTTACCTCTCAAATCTTATTTACCCTATGCCAATTTGCACATGACTCAGGTATTAATCCGGAGATTATTACCTTTCTGGTTCTGCCTTTTAATTTGGCCCCGAGCTGCTCATAGTCCCTCAGCAGAACCTCTTTCCTAGTCCTACCGATGTCGTTGGTACCTACGTGGACCACAACAACTGGATCTTTTCCCTCTCACTCCAAGTTCCTCTCCAGCCCAGAAGAGATGTTCTTTAACCTTGGCACCAGGTAGGCAACTTAGCCTTCGGGACTCTCTATCTTTGCTGCAGAGAACAGTATCTATAACCCTAACTATGCTATCCCCAATTACAACTACATTTCTCTTTTCTCCCCCCACTTGAATGGCGCTCTGAACCACGGTGCTGTGGTCATTTTGCTCATCCTCCCTGCAGTCTGTGCCCTCGTCCACACCGGGAGCAAGAACCCATACCTATTGAATAAGGGCAGTGGCTGAGGCTCCTCCAAAGCTAAATTCTGGATCCCCACACCTGCCTCACTCGCAGTCACTCGCTCCTGTCCCTGATCACGGTCCAGATTGGATGTAATTAATCTGAGGGGTGTAACTGTCTCCTGAAACACAGTGTGCAGGTAACTCTCCCCCTCCCTGATGTGTCACAGTGTCTGCAGCTCGGACTCCAGCTCATCAACACTGAGCCGAAGTTCCTCGAGCAGCCAACACTTGCTGCAAATGTGGTCATTGTGGATCGCACCAGCGTCCATCAGCTCCCACATTCTACAGCTGCAACATATCGCCTGCCCAGCCATCTCTATTCTATTTAATTAATTAATTTGGATCACAGTATCTAAGGAAAAGATATCCGTACCCTTGTATAAAGTATGCCTAGAGAGTACTTAATATCTGGGATCGTAACTGTTGGTGTTGTCCACAGTTTACCAGTAAAGAGAATTGATCTACTCCTAGGAAATGATTTGGCTGGATCAAAAATATCAGTTTCTCCTATAGTTACAGCGGAATCATGTGAAATTATGGAAACAGAGCAATTACAGGAGCAAGTTCCGGGAATATTTCTGGCGTGTGTAGTTACCCGAGCAATGGTGAAACAGGCTCCATTGTCGGAGGTAAAAGGGGCACCACAAATCGGTAGCCAAGTATCTGAAACCTTATTTGGGGATTTAGATAATCCAAATGAGTTGTTTAACAGATCGTCTATCACTGCAGCACAGCAAGCTGATCCAGAGATCTACCGAATAGCATAGACGGCTCTGTCAGAAACTGAGGCGAAAGGCTATTCTATGGCAAACGGGGTTTTGAGAAGGAAATAGAGACTGCCTCATAGGCCTGTTGATAAAGACTGGACAGTTGTTGAACAGATAAAACCACAACCTACCATAATACCAGGGGATGGAAGTATTAGTGTTGTTAACGTCACAGGGAGACCCAGTGAAAGCAGTGGTTCAGTGGCCCATATGGAGTGATCAAAAGAGTGGGTAAGGTTGATTAATTGATTGCCACCCCTGATTGCTGGAAGGAGAACAGGTTGTGACACATTAATATGCTCAAACCATATTACCACAGGGAGGAGGATAAGCCAGTACAGTTATGTCAGGTAATTGGGACTGTGGAGAAGGAAAAGGATAGTGAGGACGAGGCAGAGGTAGGCCTAGGAAATTTTGAGATTGAACCTCGAATTATCCCATTAGCGAATGTAAAATAGCTAAGAAAATTAAACCATAGGCTTTTATACTCAGAGGCGGTACATAACTAGTCACTGCCTGCCATTCGGAAAAAGAGCTGCTTATTCCTACTCTTTGTTTCCTGTCTGCCAACCAATGTTCTATCGATCGCAGACACTGCCCCCAATCTCATGCGCTTTAATTTTACACACTAATCTCTTATGTGGGACTTTGTCAAAAGCCTTCTGAAAGTCCAAATAAACCACATCCACTGGCTCCCCCTCATCAACTCTACTAGTTACATCTTCAAAGAATACTAGCAGATTTTTCAAGCATGATTTCCTATTCGTAAATCCATGCTGACTCCATCCAATTCTACCACTGTTCTTCAATTGCTCTGCTATAAAATCTTTGATAATGGACTCAAGAATTTTCCCCACTACCCATGTCGGGCTGACTGGTCTATAATTCCCCGCTTTCTCTCTACGTCTCTTTGTAAATAGTGGGGTTACGTTAGCTACCCTCCAATCTGTAAGAACTATTCCAGAGTTGATAGAATCTTGGAAGGTGGCCACCAATGTATCCATTATGTCTAGGGCCACTTCCTTAAATACTTTGGGATGCAGATTATCAGGCCGTGGGGATTTATTGGCCTTCAGTTCTATCAATTTCCCCAGCACCATTTCTCTGCTAATATTGATTTCCTTCAGTTCCTCCCTCTCACTAAATCCTGTGTTCCCCAACATTTCTGGTATGATATTTGTGTCCTCTTTTGTGAAAACAGAACCAAAGTATGCATTTAGTTGGTCAGCCATTTCTTTGTTCTCCATAATAAATGCCCCTGTTTCTGACTGTAAGGGACCTCTATTTTTCTTCACCAATCTTTTTCTTTTCACATACCTATAGAATTTTTTACAGTCAGTTTTTATGTTCCCCACAAGCTTACTCTCGTACTCTATTTTCCCCTTCTTAATCAATCCCTAGGTCCTCCTTTGATGAATTCTTTCCTTCTCCCAATCCTCAGGTCCGTTTTTTTTTCTGGCGAATTGTATGCCTCTTCCTTGGATCTAATGCTATCTCTAATTTCCCTTGTAAACCATGGTTTGGCTATCTTTCCCGTTTTACTTTTGTGGCAGACAGGAATAAACAGTTGTTGCAGTTCATCCATGTGCTCTTTGAAAGTTTGCCATTATCTATCCACCGTCATCCCTTGAAGTAACATTTCCCAATCCATCATGGCAAACTCGCGCCTCATACCTTTGTATTTTCCTTTATTAAGATTCAGGACCCGAGTCTCAGAATCAACTACATCACTCTCCATCTTGATGAAGAAATTTATCATATTATGGTTGCTCATCCCCAAAGGGGCCTCGCACAACTGGATTGTCAATTAATCCTCTCTCATTACACAATACTTAAAGAGACAGATGTGTCAGAGGGATACTGTCAAATTCCTTTGAAACCCCAGAGTAAAATCAGCTTCTGTTACACCGGGTAAGGTTTTCCAGTGTCAAGTGATGAAACATAGGTTAAGGGGTACTCGAGAAACTTCTCAGAGATTAGTGAACCCAGTAGTGGTCAGTGCTCCTAGCTCTGCAGTTCACCTGGCTGAGGTGATGGACAATAGGGATACTTGAAAGGAAAACACAAAACAATTGGAAAAATATGCTTGTAAATTTGAAATGGGCTAATTGGATCAACCTTTTCAAAATTTAAAGCCATAATGTTCTGCTGGAACTTGTGGTTGCTGTCTAGACATTTTTTTTAGAAATGTGTATATCTGTAATTGCGGGGGAAAAAATATGTTCTTTTTTTAACCGATCGTAATGAAATGTTTTCCAGGAATGGCGTTTCATTCCACCAGGGGTTTGGTGGAGTTGTTCTGGTCCTGTAGTTTATTTTTCCCGTGAAAATGCGGTGTACCTTTAAGGTTTGCAAAGGATTAGTACTGCTTTCAGAACCAACAGTTCTCCAGATTTATCAAGAAGTTGCATTTTCATTGCCATGGATACAACCACTTGGATTGAGCATCATGCGATACATTTGTTACAATTCAATTTTGAACTGGCTTTTCGTTGAACACAGTTTGTTCTAAGAGGGAACATAGACAGATAGCTCATGTTAGCCCCTGAAAAAAGAGCTCTCAGCCATGTAAACTGAAGGAAGAGAATGTTAGTCTGTTTAATGGTTATTATCTCTCAACATTTTAAAAAAAGTCAAGCCAAAAAGGAGATCTCTGATAACCTGAACTGGAGGAAAGGAAGTTAATACATGATAATTTTTTTATCCCTCAAAAGCTCTAAAGGCAGAGTGATTCTATTGAAAATGTTTGCAAGTTGTTAATTGTTGAAATCCATTGCTGAAGAAAGAAGCATCACTTAATGCTGGAGTAAGACTACAGACTGTTCTACTGTGAAAGAACCTTTTTTCCCCATTGGACGGCTGTGAGGACTTCAAGCAACATTGGACTGTAAATTTGCAAGGACTCGAATTGTTTCTATTAAAATGTAGGTTATATCTTCATAGTGTTTTTGAGAATTTAGTTTTTTAAAAAATGTAACAGTAAATTTGTTGTTTTAAAGACACCCGGTTTGCTTAGCCTCATTCGGGGGTTAATAGAAAGCACAATTTGGCTGGGTCTTTCTTTAATTTGGAAAGTTTAAAATGATATGTTAGGCGATCTGTGGAGAGACGGGATTGAATTAACTGTGCATTTCTCCCACCACAATCAGAATCGTATATTTTGATTGGGGAATTTGACTGGAGCAGTCGGTCGCAACAGTATACTGTCTTCAGGATGCTGATCACATCGAATAACACGTAAATATTTAACAAAGAGAATCTCATCCACTGTCTCCACAAGGGCCAGTGTTTCAGTAGACAGAGTACTTTTAAGTCCATTTTATTTTCTTACCTTCTCAAGCTATGGGACATTTCCAAAACTCACCCATCAAATTTATTATGAATCAAGCTGGACGAGAATGTCCACCAGGAAGATTAGCATGTGAAGCATTGTTAAAAAATCACCAGCTTCATGTTCTCTGGGTAACCGAATAATAGGAACTTAAGTACGCAATCATCCAGATTTAATTTTCTTCATGTTTTATTTGCCCTGAAACATTCCCCACTTTAGGTTATTTCATCGAAGTAGTTAACTCCAATACATCAAAAGTAGCTTCTGGTCAAATCTGAGTGAACAACTAGTTCAACTGAAAAATTAAGCTTAGCAATTGTCCGTTTTTTTTTCCTGAGATTAAAAAGTCTTCATTCTTTGAGGACCGAGTATGATTGGAATACCATCCTCTAAACAGGATTGTTGACTTGAAGTTATTCCAGAACTACTTTGCTTGATATGTAAACCAATATATTTAAAAACTCTCCAAACTGACACAATTTTAAATTCCAGGCTAATTTTATTGATAACATATTTCTCAAATTCCGCAGAACCATCCCATAAGAAAATATTATCATGTATCATGATGAAGGCTAAATGTTCCCCTTTATGATGCCAATGAAAAATTGCAGGATTTGCTTTTAGCTGAACACATCTCACTGAAAAGTACCGAACTATGGAGGCATCATTCAGACCATAGACACAGTTATTCAGTCTCCAATGCTTTCTTACTGCATCGGCTGAGTCTTTGGGTAGTTGCAGAAACACTTGTCTCTGAAAAATAGTACCGTGCAGAGATACGGTGTATATGTCAACTTACCTATCCTCCCATGACTATGTGTCCAAAAAAATCTGAAGGTTTTTTAAAGTTACATTTCCAGCTGTGGGAGTGTCCATTCAAACATCTGTATTATGCAGTTATTCTTCAAAACACTGAGCACCTCGTCTCGCTTTCGACTTACAAGTCAAAGTTACAAGGAGCTTTTCAGCACAAAACAACTGTTAAGACCAGGTGAGAAAGGTGTCAAAGGGGCATTTTACTGTATTCACCTGGTCTTATTGTAGCAGAGTCTGATTTTTAAACACACTGTATTTTTAGCTCCCCCTTGATGAATCCTTGTTCACTCCTTTCCAATTATAAGGTAAATAAATCAAACAAACAGGTTTTCTCAGGTTTAAAGAAGAAAAGTGAAATGTTATTAAACTTACTTAACTCTAATTCAGTTAATGTCTATGGATATACGACTTGCCCACGCTTGCATGCACATGCGATACACACATGCAGATAGGGACAGAGAAGAGAAGAAGAAAATATAAGGTGAAAGGGTTGATGCAGTCTCTGAAGGGGGATTCTTGTGACTGCTTCTGGGTTTCCAGCTCACTGTCGAGTCGGTGATTGACAACAGCTCTTAATTTTCGTTGGGGCTCATGTGACTAAATTTGTCTGACCAATCCTACCCTTGTGTATTTGTCTTATTCTAGCAGATCCTGGAATGTCTACTCTACACGCAATACCTGGTGATCAAAGGCCTGTTGTGGATTAAATTGGAGCAGGGAACAGTCCCTTTGTCCTTTGAAGTACTGTCTGTTGATAGGCAAATGTCTCTCCAGCTAAAATCGGGCATTTTTTTTTTAAAGCCAGTTCTTTCTTCCCAATAACAGTTTTTAAAATCAATGTTCATGCGGTGAAATTAATATTCCTCATTCTTGGCAGGTGGGGCCTGCATGACACCTCCACTCCCAAGGGAATTAAATGCAATTTGAAACAAATACACATTTCATTAAAAAGTTGTGAGAGAAATATAAGATACAGGAAAAAGAAACCATGCATTTCTCTCATTCACTTCGATTCATTCATGAATCATAAAACTTATTAAAATTGTCTTTTCTGGGTGCCTGTGCTGCTTTAATTTCCCCTTTTGGCATCCCAACTCAATTTCCTCATCAGTACCTCATTCTTTAAATAGTAGAAATCAGGGACTCCCTCTGCTTCACTTTCAGACTGGGCAGCCTGTGTTAACTCTCTCAATACTGGGTCAGCTCGCTGAGCCTCACCTCGGGTAAATCCATTTAATTCATTCCCTGGGTCTCCTAACTTCCCAAGGGAAGTCTCAGACAGACAGATCTAGTCATCTGTCTGCAGTGTTAATTCAGTCTCCTCTGGGGGAGCTGGTTTGATCAAAGCCTGATCCATTACACATTCAGGGAAACTGCAGGGGACTGTCTCCTGCCACTGCCCTGTCTCTCGGACCTCCTGCGGTCTTTCTTTCACTACTGCGGGGGACTAACACCTTCATCCCCATCAGATCATTATCTAGGCACCGCAGATCATTAGCACCGCAGCCTCACAGCTCCAGGGACCCGGGTTCGATTCTGGGTACTGCCTGTGTGGAGTTTGCAAGTTCTCCCTGTGTCTGCGTGGGTTTCCTCCGGGTGCTCCGGTTTCCTCCCACATGCCAAAGATTTGCAGGTTGATAGGTTAATTGGCCATTATAAATTGCCCCTAGTATAGGTAGGTGGTAGGGAAATATATAGGGACAGGTGGGGATGTGATAGGAATATGGGATTAGTGTTGGATAAGTATAAATGGGTGGTTGATGGTCGGCACAGACTCGGTGGGCCGAAGGGCCTGTTTCAGTGCTGTATCTCGAAACTAAACTAAACTAAACTAAACTAGGAGCAGGTCAACACTGTCCACAGGCAAACAAGGGACAATCCCGACAGTCACCAGTCCTGAAACTAGGTCACACTCCAGGTGCACCCGGTGTACAGGTATAGTCATACACTGCCCTCCAATACCATACACCACCATTCTGGTGTTCACTGCACTCTCTGGGGGGAAGGTCATGCCTTTTCCCAGTAAAAAGTATCTGGTGACCCCTGTGTCTCTGAGAATTACTATGGGATTGCTTGTACCACTCGAGGGATATGAGGTTATTTGCCCTTGAAACACAAAACCCTGTTAACCTTCAGGAATCCTATTAACTTTTCCTGCTCTTGCTGCTGTAAGCTTCCTGGGTTGCACTCTTCCTGCAGTGAAGGCCACAGCTTGTTCTGCTGTGCTTTCCATCAGGGTCCCTTCGTCACTGAGCGGGTTTGCCCTGAGCAACCTTATCGGTTTTCCTTTTAGTTTCCAGCAGTTCGCTTTTAAATGCCCTGCTTTATTACAATGGAAGCACACAGGTCTCCGGGTCTCACTCTTGTCACAGCACCTTCCTTTTTGGCTGGAGGAGTGGCCCATGTGTCTCCTGCTTTCCTTTCTCTCCCAGGATTGCCTGGGCTACCATCACCTTCCCACCCTTTTGTCCTTTTCGGATTTGTGGGGGTGACTGGGAAAGGTTCTCCCATGGGAAACTGACTGATAAATTAAAGCAAACTGATTGGCTAAAACGGCCGTTTGCCGGGCTCTCTAAACCCACTGCTCCTCCACATGAGACTTTATTGAGAATGGGAGAGAGTTTTTAAATTCCTCTAACAGAATTACATCTCTGAGAGTCTCACAGCTGTGCTGTTCTTTATGAGTTCTCAGCCACTGGTTCAAAAACCAGGTACTTACTTCTTTCAAACTCCAGATAGGTTTGATTGGCTTGCTTCTTCGTGGTTCTAAACTTTTGGCAATAGACTTCACATACAATTCCATATGCCCCGAGGATAGTATTTTTGGTCAGTTCATTATTTGATGAACTCTCATCTGACAACAAGAAATAAACCTCATGGGCCTATCCTGTTAATTTGCTTTGCAGTAAAAGAGACCAGCTCTCAGTTGGCCATATTGAGCTGCCTTGCCAGTTTCTCAAAAGACACAAAAAATGACTCCACTTTGTCCTCATTGAATTCTGGAATTAATTTGGTTCGTTCTAACAATTTTGTACCTTGCCCAGAATTATACTCCTCCATATTGGCCATGCTTTCACTGGGTTACTCTGTCACCCCCGAGTTAACTCAAACCACTTCAACTCTTTCTCTTCATATTCTTTCTGGAATATTCTTTCTTTCTCCCTCTCCTGTCTCTCTCTCTCTTTCTGCTCTAATTTAGGATTCCTTTGTTTCGGTTATGTAAGAACAAAGAAAAAAGAACAAAGAAAATTACAGCACAGGAACAGGCCCTTCGGCCCTCCAGATCCTCTATCTAAACATGTCGCCTATTTTCTAAGGGTCTGTATCTCTTTACTTCCTGCCCATTCATGTATCTGTCCAGATACATCTTAAAAGATGCTATCGTGTTCGCATCTGCCACCTCCGCTGGCAACGCGTTCCAGGCACCCACCACCCTCTGCATAAAGAACTTTCCAAGCATATCCCCCCTAAACTTTTCCCCTCTCACTTTGAACTCGTGACCCCTAGTAATTGAATCCCCCACTCTGGGAAAAAGCTTCTTGCTATCCACCCTGTCTATATCTCTCATGATTTTGTACACCTCAATCAGGTTCCCCCTCAACCTCCGTCTTCCTAATGAAAATAATCCTAATCTACTCAACCTCTCTTCATAGCTAGCGCCCTCCATACCAGGCAACATCCTGGTGAACCTCCTCTGCACCCTCTCCAAAGCATCTACATCCTTTTTGTAATGTGGCGACCAGAACTGCATGCAGTATTCCAAATGTGGCCGAACCAAAGTCTTGTACAACTGTAACATGACCTGCCAACTCTTGTACTCAATACCCCGTCCGATGAAGGAAAGCATGCCGTATGCCTTCTTGACCACTCTATTGACCTGCGTTGTCACCTTCAGGGAACAATGGACCTGAACACCCAAATCTCTCTGTCCATCAATTTTCCCCAGGACTTTTCCATTTACTGTATAGTTCACTCTTGAATTGGATCTTCCAAAATGCATCACCTCGCATTTGCCCTGATTGAACTCCATCTGCCATTTCTCTGCCCAACTCTCCAATCTATCTATATTCTGCTGTATTCTCTGACAGTCCCCTTCACTGTCTGCTACTCCACCAATCTTAGTGTCGTCTGCAAACTTGCTAATCAGACCACCTATACTTCCCTCCAAATCATTTATGTATATGACAAACAACAGTGGTCCCAGCACGGATCCCTGTGGAACACCACTGGTCACACCTCTCCATTTTGAGAAACTCCCTTCCACTGCTACTCTCTGTCTCCTGTTGCCCAGCCAGTTCTTTATCCATCTTGCTAGTACACCCTGGACCCCATGCGACTTCACTTTCTCCATCAGCCTACCATGGGGAACCTTATCAAACGCCTTACTGAAGTCCATGTATATGACATCTACAGCCCTTCCCTCATCAATCAACTTTGTCACTTCCTCAAAGAATTCTATTAAGTTGGTAAGACATGACCTTCCCTGCACAAAACCATGTTTCCTATCACTGATAAGCTCATTTTCTTCCAAATGGGAATAGATCCTATCCCTCAGTATCTTCTCCAGCAGCTTCCCTACCACTGACGTCAGGCTCACCGGTCTATAATTACCTGGATTATCCCTGCTACCCTTCTTAAACAAGGGGACAACATTCGCAATTCTCCAGTCCTCCGGGACCTCACCTGTGTTTAAGGATGCTGCAAAGATATCTATTAAGGCCCCAGCTATTTCCTGTCTCGCTTCCCTCAGTAACCTGGGATAGATCCCATTCGGACCTGGGGACTTGTCCACCTTAATGCCTTTTAGAATACCCAACACTTCCTCCCTCCTTATGCCGACTTGACCTAGAGTAATCAGACATCTGACCCTAACCTCAACATCCGTCATGTGCCTCTCCTCAGTGAATACCGATGCAAAGTACTCGTTTAGAATCTCACCCATTTTCTCTGACTCCACGCATAACTTTCCTCCTTTGTCCTTGAGTGGGCCAATCCTTTCTCTCGTTACCCTCTTGCTCCTTATATATGAATAAAAGGCTTTGGGATTTTCCTTAACCCTGTTTGCTAAAGATATTTCATGACCCCTTTTAGCCCTCTTAATTCCTCGTTTCAGATTGGTCCGACATTCCCGATATTCTTTCAAAGCTTCGTCTTTCATCAGCCGCCTAGACCTTATGTATGCTTCCTTTTTCCTATTAGCTAGTCTCACAATTTCACCTGTCATCCATGGTTCCCTAATCTTGCCATTTCTATCCCTCATTTTCACAGGAACATCCCTTTGGTCTGCCCGAAACTTGCTGGTCTTCCAGCGCAAAGTGTTGTCCACCACCGAATGTTGCAGACTGGCACATTCCAAGGTCCAGGACTACGTGCTGAGGGACGCGCTAAAGCTTGGGGCAGCCGCAGCAAAGGCTCAATGGGGAAAGACCACAGTGTAAGGCTCCCCCACCAAGCTGGACTGAGGGGCTGGATCCATGGGAAACCCCTCGAACTGTATCGTTAATATTCTCAATTGCTGTAAATGTAAAACTGTAATTGACATGACAATTGTGAAACAGAAGGGTTGGGAAGAAACCCATGACTGTATTGAAGGAAACTGATCTCCCTTGCAATGTTTGTATTTTTTGGTGCTGTTTGGAAACTGTTTGGCAATGTAATTTTTACAGATTTTTATGAATAAAGTATATTTTGGAAAAAAAAATTTTTCACAGGAACATGTCTCTCCTGCACGCTAATCAACCTCTCTTTAAAAGCCTCCCACATATCAAATGTGGATTTACCTTCAAATAGCTGCTCCCAATCGACATTCCCCAGCTCCTGCCGAATTTTGGTATAGTTGGCCTTCCCCCAATTTAGCACTCTTCCTTTAGGACCACTCTCGTCTTTGTCCATGAGTATTCTAAAACTTACGGAATTGTGATCACTACTCCCAAAGTAGTCCCCTACTGAAACTTCAACAACCTGGCCGGGCTCATTCCCCAACACCAGGTCCAGTATGGCCCCTTCCCGAGTTGGACTATTTACAAACTGCTCCAGAAAACCCTCCTGGATGCTCCTTACAGATTCTGCTCCATCTTGACCTCTGACACAAGTGAATCCCAGTCAATGTTGGGAAAATTAAAATCTCCTATCACCACCACCCTGTTGCTCCTACATCTTTTCATAATCTGTTTACATATTTGTACCTCTATCTCGCTCGCTGTTGGGAGACCTGTAGTACAGCCCCAACATTGTTACCGCACCCTTCCTATTTCTGAGTTCTGCCCATATTGCCTCACTGCTCGAGTCCTCCATAGTGCCCTCCTTCAGCACAGCTGTGATATCCTCTTTGACCAGTAATGCAACTCCTCCACCCCTTTTACCTCCCTCTCTATCCCACCTGAAGCATCGATATCCTGGGATATTTAGTTGCCAATCATGCCCTTCCCTCAACCAGGTCTCAGTAATAGCAATAACATCATACTCCCAGGTACTAATCCAAGCCCTAAGTTCATCTGCCTTACCTACTGCACTTCTTGCATTAAAACAAATGCACCTCAGACCACCAGTCCCTTTGCGTTCATCATCTGCTCCCTGTCTACTCTTTCCCTTTGTCACACTGACTTCATTATCTAGTTCCTTACAGGCTTTAGTTACTACCTCCTTACTGTCCACTGACCTCCTCATTTGGTTCCCATCCCCCTGCCACAGTAGTTTAAACCCTCCCCAACAGCATTAGCAAAAGCACCTCCAAGGACATTGGTTCCAGTCCGGCCCAGGTGTAGACCGTCCAATTTGTAATAGTCCCACCTCCCCCAGAACCGGTCCCAATGTCCCAAAAATCTGAACCCCTCCCTCCTGCACCATCTCTCAAGCCACGCTTTCATCCTGACTATTCTTTCATTTCTACTCTGACTATCACGTGGCACTGGTAGCAATCCTGAGATTACTACCTCTGAGGTCCTACTTTTTAACTTGGCTCCTAACTCCCTAAATTCTACTTGTAGGACCTCATCCCGTTTTTTACCTATATCATTGGTGCCTATGTGCACAACGACAACTGGCTGTTCACCCTCCCCCTTCAGAATGTTCTGCAGCCGATCTGAGATATCCCTGACCCGTGCACCTGGGAGGCAACATACCATTCCGGAGTCTCGTTTTCGACCACAGAACCGCCTATCTACTCCCCTTACAATCGAATCCCCTATGACTATAGCCCTTCCACTCTTTTTCCCGCCCTTCCGAACAGCAGAGCCAGCCACAGTGCCATGAACCTGGCTACCGCTGCCTTCCCCTGGTGAGCCATCTCCCTCAACAGTATCCAAAACGGTATACCTGTTTTGGAGGGAGATGACCGCAGGGGACACCTGCGCTGCCTTCCTGCTCTTTCTCTGCCTTTTGGTCACCCATTCCCTTTCTCCCTCAGCAATCCTAATCTGCGGTGTGACCAATTCGCTACACGTGCTATCCACGACCTCCTCAGCATCGCGGATGCTCCAAAGTGAGTACATCCGCAGCTCCAGAGCCGTCATGCGGTCTAACAAGGGCTGCAGCTGGACACACTTCCAGCACGTGAAGGAGTCAGGGACATCAGCCGTGTCCCTGAGCTCCCACATTGAGCAAGAGGAGCATAAGACGGGTCTGAGATCTCCTGCCATTTTTAATCTTAAGCTTAACTTAGTCTTAACTTAGATAAATGAAAAAGGAACGAAAAGTTTTTACCAATCACACGATTGGTAAGTACCCTGTCTGGGTCTACTTCTAACATTGCTTCTGCTTCTTCAGATTCAAGGGAAAAATGGTTGGCCACAAGTTTTATTAGTTCAGACTTTCTAGCCTTGTGACGTTCAGTGATCTCACACTGCTCAGACATTTTCCTCAACTCCTCCATAGACAGTGTTTTTAACTTATCCCAAGTTATTTCACCCTGGCTTGAGAACTACTAGGTTCAATTGCAGACATGTTAGTTTTCAATCACACACAACCACCAGAAACCCTGTACTGAAATGTGATATTTTTGATTCGGAATGATTTGCCTTCCCACTTCCATTTGCCCTCGATTGTCTGTGGGTCACTTCTGGATGCTCGCACCCAATTTCTTTGTTTTGACCAGGTGAGAAAGGTGTCCAGGGGTATTTTACTGTCTTCACCTGGTCTTATTTGTAACAGAGTTTAATTTTTAAACACAATGTATTTTTAGTTCCCCCTTGATGAATCCTTGATTATTCCTTTCCAATGATTAGGCAAAGAAATCAAACAAACAGGATTTCTCAGGTTGAAAGAAGAAAAGTGAAATGTTATTAAACTTACTTAACTCTAACTATGCGTACAGATATATGACGCGCCCATGATAGCGTGCACACGTGATGTACACATGCAGATGGGGACAGAGAAGAGAAGAAAGTATAAGGTGAAAGGGTTGATGCAGTCTCTAAAGGGGGTTTCTTGTGACCTTTTCTCTGTTTCACGCTCACTGTGGAGTCTTTGATAGTAGACAGCTTTTACTTTTCGTTGGGGCTCAGTATTCTTCTTAAACCTTGTTGACGTCAAAGACTTTTCTCCCTTTGAAGTTCACATGACTTCACAAGATACAGTTCTGTGAGAAAGTGATGGGAGCAGACAGGAGAGAGATGTTCTCAGCCCAGGAGCAAAGAGAGTTCTGCCCCCATTCCAAGCTTTGTGGCCAGTTCAAATTCATGTGATGAAACAGGTCTGACCAATCCTGGCCCTTGTGTCTAGTTCTAGCAGAACCTTTATTACTAAACACATGAGCATCTGTGGTACATGTTACCTCGTTTACTTCTATTGGTCGGTCAGAGTCTGAGATTTTGTAATGAATGGTGACTAATCCTGATGAAAGAAACTTAACAGTGCCTTCCCTCGGTCTTTTATGTATGACTCTCTGATTTATAGGATACTAAATCTCCTGATTTGAAGTCAGTCTCAGATGGTCTTAAACAATGGTTCAGTGCTCTTCGAATTTTCAATTAGTCAGTTATGCAGTGAAATGGAACTAATTATGGTAGCTTCTAGCACAGGAGGACTATTGCACAGAACAAAATGCGATTTGGGATATCGCACATAAAATAATTAATAGGAACGATAGCCTCCAACTATCTGGAGTGAATTCTTTGTGTGAACCACCCGTGCCAGGGTGGATGTCAACTTGCAGTCTGGTCACTGACCTGAAACGGTAATTTTGCTTCTCTCTCCACAAACGCTGCCAGACCTGCTGAGTATTTCCCAGCACAAATTTGTTTTATTTCAGATTTCCAGCATCTGCATTATTTTACTTTTATGATTGCAGTGTGATTCATCAGTTATTTATTTATTTATTTGCAATACTTCAGTAATCACCACCTGATTCCTTTCACAGAGTCCATTACTGAAAGGACTTTCAGCTGTGATATTCATGCTCATGATGTTGACATCTTCACACATGTCTCTGAACACGTCACTGGCAAATTCCCCTCCATTATCAGTCAGAAACTTTACTGGTGTTCCAAGTCTGTAACTGTCCAAGACTGTAACTTGTTATTACTTTACTAAATTAGTAACTAGTATCGTAATCAAATAAATAAATAAGGATTTACAGACATGGCAGAGCAGATGTGCCATAACTGTAATATGTGGGAGCTTGTGGAGAGCATTGTGATGCTGGACAAGCAGATCTGTGGTTAAGTGTCTACAACTCAAGTAACTTTGTCTCGAGTTGTTGAGGTGGAGTCCGAGCTGCATACATTGTGCACCCTCAGAGAGGGGGAGAGTTACCTGGACACAATGTTCCAGCAGGGGGGTCACACCTCTTAGGTTTATTTCAAGTTCAGAGTTAGTCAATGGTCAGGGAAAGGAGGATGTGACTGTGAGTCAGGCAGGTCTGGAGATCCAGCATTTAGTGATGGAGGAGCCTTGGCTCTTGACTTTGACCAACAGGCATGAGATACTTTCTACCAGTGTGGATGAGAACAAGGACTGCAGGGTGGATGAGCAAACTGACCATAGCACCATGATAAAGAAAGCCATTCAATTGGGGCATAAAAACAGAATGTGACAATGATAGGGGACAGTATAGTCAGGGGATGGATACTTTTATCCATGACCTGGAATTCCAAAGGTTGGGTGCCTTCCCATTGCCAAGATGAAAGACACCTATTCACAGCTGGATTTGAATTTGGAGTGGATGGGGGAGGATCCAGCAGTCATGGTCCATATAGGAACATAGAAAATATATAGAAACAGCAATGATGTTCTACTGAGAGTGTTTGAGAAGTTAGAGTTCAAATTAAAATGTAGAAGCTCAAACATAATAATCACTGATTGTTAATTGGGTCACAGACCAATTGGAATCGGGACAAGAAGATTAGAGAATTAAATGTGTGGCTCAATGTGTGATGTGGAAAGGAGGGTCTTCCATTCATGGGGCACTGGGAAAACAGGGAGCAGTTCCATTGGTATGGATTCCACTTAAACCAGGCTGGGATTATTGTCCTGATGAATCGTATAACCAGGGATATGGACAGGGCATTAAAGTAAAAGAGTGGGGGAGGGTTCAGGTGAAGGGAGATTTATAAAACTAAATAGAAAATGACCAGGAACCAGAACAGTGTAGTGATTTGACCACAGGCAGCAGAGTAGGACAGGAGAGCACAAAGAGTTTAACGGTAATAATGCATCAGGGAGTAAGGTCTATGAAAAGAATAATAGTCAAAAAAAAATTAAAGGCTCCTTCTCTGAATCCATTATTAAATGGATGAACTAGTAGCAGAAATGAAGATAAATGCTTTAGATTTAATTGCCCTTTCGATCCCTAGATGGAGTTTTGATGGTTGAAGGCATCACCGGGCATGGTAGGGCAAAGGGATGGAGCATTAACATGGATGTTAGAGCAAAAGAGAGTTGTGAGTGGAGGGTGGGTTTTAGTAGGGCTGGAGAATGATAATGACGTGGAAAGATATTTTCATATGGAAGGGTCTAAACACAAGGATCAGAACTTTAGAACAAAGAACAAATAACAGTTTTCTCCCACTGCCAAAGACTTGCAGGTTGGTAGGTGAATTAGCCATTGTAAATTGCCCCTAGTGTCAGTCGGAGAATGGTGGGGATGTGGTACGGAATATGGGATTAATGTAGGATTAGTATTAACGGGTGGTTATTGCTCAGCACAGACGTGATGGGCCGAAGGGCTTGTTTCAGTGCTGTATCTCTAAATAAATAAAACAAAGGGAGAGTGATAGCTGGAGAGAGACTGGAGTTTGTTCTGAGTTAACAGATAATGTTAAACAAGCATTGTGACAAAGAAAAGTACAGCACAGGAACTGGCCATTCGGCCCTCGAAGCCTGCGCCGATCTTGGTGCCGTCTAAACTAAAACCTTCTGCACTTCCAGGAACTGTATCCCTCTTTACATTCAAGGTTTTGGGGATCCTCGGAACTAATGTAGTTCAACAAGAATATGCTTGGTGGATAGAGGAGCTTGGATGAGATCGGATGTGGACAGCAGAGTTTTAGTGGAGCTGAGCTTTGTTAATCTTGTCAATGGAATGTCGACCAGGACCACATTGGATCAAGTGAGTCTCGAGATGACATGAGCAGGGATGAGCGTTTCAACAACATGTGGACTGTGGAGTGAATGGAGGACTTTGATGTTATGGAAGTAGGTGGTCTTTGTGTTGAGAGAATATGAGTTCCTGAAGCTCATCGTGGGATCGAACAGGGAGCCAAGGTTACAAATATTATGGGTCCAACTGAGACAAAATCCAAGGAATAGAGGTGGAGAATGGAAGGTACAGAGTTTGTGCTGTGGACATGAAGATGGTGACTCCTGTCCTCCCAAAGTTAAACTGGAAGAAACTGTGAATCATAAATGTTGTACATCATTCAATCAACCTGAAACTCATTGGCGGTGTCAGGGTAGATTGTCGTAAAGGAGAAGTAGAAATAGGTGTCGTCAGTGTACATGTGGATGCTGACCCTTTATGTTCTGATCATATCTTTCAAGGGCAGCATGGAAATGGGAAAGAACAGCTGGATCGCTGGAGTAGATACTTGGAGGCTCAAAGGAAAAACAGGTCAACAGGTAAGAGTAGAACCATACGAGGTCAGTACCAGTTATCTGGTGAATGAATCAGAGACGTTGAAGGAGAATTGCATGGTCAACCATGTCAAAGATTACAGAGAGACTGAGGAGGTCTTGTGGATGGATAGAGCGTTACAATAACTGTCACAGAAGGTGTGATATTTCACTTTGTTTGGGACAGTTTGAATATTGTGGCAGGGGTGGAAACCTGATTGAAGAGAGTCTAATATGATACAGTCGGAAGGATGCACACGGTTTTGGGAGGCGAAAACATGCTGAAGGAATTTGGAGAGGAAAGAGAGGTGTGAGATGGGATTGGAGTCTTTTTTTTAAGAACAAAGGGGTTGGGCCTTGACTTTTGAGGAAGGGGTGACAATAGTGGTTTTGAAAGCGATGGGGAAGAAGGTGAGAATAGAGATACATGTCAAATATCAACTAATATGAGGAAAAAGAACAGGAGTGATTATTATTTTAGTAGAAATAAGCTCAAGGTTGCAGGAGGTGTCTTTCATGGACTCGACAAATTTGCATAGAGACTGAGGAGAGAAAGGAGAGAGATTGGTGAAAGAGGTTTGTTTCGGGGAGAAAGGGAGGCACAGTGGCGCAATGGTTAGCACCGCAGCCTCACAGCTCCAGGGACCCGGGTACAATTCTGGCTACTGCCGATGCGGAGTTTGCAAGTTCTCCCTATGACTGCGTGGGTTTTTGCCGGGTGCTCCGGTTTCCTCCCACCGCCAAAGATTTGCAGGTGATAGGTAAATTGGCCATTGTAAATTGCCCGAAGTGTAGGTAGGTGATAGGGAAAATGGGATGACTGTAGTGTTAGTATAAATGGGTGGTTCTTGGTTGGCACGGACTCGGTGGGCCGAAGTGCCTGTTTCAGTGCTGTATCTCTAAATAAAATAAAGAAAGGATTGTTTGGGTGGGCAATCGATGGCTGATTTCAACAGGAGTTGGTGAAAAGTTGCTTTTAAAGTTAGATGGAAAGAAGGAACTGAGGTTTTCACATGTTGTTGGAGGTGAGGGAGGAGAAGGTAAGGGAAAGGGTTTATAAAGTTTGCTGTTAGTGAAGAAGAGACACAGGGGATATATTTGCATTCCAGGATGACCCTGGAGAAATGACCACATGGAGGACAGTGAGGCTGCTTCATGTAGTCCAGCATGAACCAGCTGTGGAGCAGAAACAATCAAGATTCCATCAACTGACTTGGGACAGGAAATCTGAGGGCAGAACAAGATCTTCTATGAGTGTGTGAGAGAGTCAAGGAACCAGCAAAGATGAAATGTTTCTCGAACACTGAATCCATTTTGGTCTCTTTTGAGGAACTTTTTTCTGCATTTGTACCTTTCAGAACCATGTAAGTTTATTCTCGAAAAAATATAGTTGACATGAATTGATCCAATGGTGAATTGTAATGATTGTCAGAACATACTGTCTGAGTTTGTTCTAAGGGTGCAGAAGTGGCCATTTATTATTACTGCTCCTTTCTTCTTTGGCCTTCTTGTCTCGAGAGACAATGGGTAAGCATCTGGAGGTGGTCAGTGGTTTGTGAAGCAGCGCCTGGAGTGGCTATAAAGGCCAATTCGACAGTGACAGGCTCTTCCACAGGTGCTTCAGAGAAATGTGTTTGTCGGGGCTGTTACACAGTTGGCTCTCCCCTTGCGCCTCTGTCTTTTTTCCTGCCAACTACTAAGTCTTTCTGACTCGCCACATTTTAGCCCCGTCATTATGGCTGCCCGCCAGCTCTGGCGAATGCTGGCAACTGACTCCCACGACTTGTGATCAATGTCACAGGATTTCATGTCGCGTTTGCAGACGTCTTTAAAGCGGAGACATAGACGGCCGGTGTGTCTGATACCAGTGGCGAGCTCGCTGTACAATGTGTCTTTGGGGATCCTGCCATCTTCCATGCGGCTCACATGGCCAAGCCATCTCAAGCGCCGCTGACTCAGTAGTGTGTACAAGCTGGGGATGTTGGCCGCCTCGAGGACTTCTGTGTTGGAGATACTGTCCTGCCACTTGATGCCAAGTAATCTCCGGAAGAAGCGAAGATGGAATGAATTGAGACGTCGCTCTTGGCTGACATACGTTCTCCAAGCCTTGCTGCCATTGAGCAAGGTACTGAGGACACAGGCCTGATGCACTCGGACTTTTGTGTTCCGTGTCAGTGCGCCATTTTCCCACACTCTCTTGGCCAGTCTGGACATAGCAGTGGAAGCCTTACCCATGCGCTTGTTGATTTCTGCATCTAGAGACAGGTTACTGGTGATAGTTGAGCCTAGGTAGGTGAACTCTTGAACCACTTCCAGAGCGTGGTCACCAATATTGATGGATGGAGCATTTCTGACGTCCTGCCCCATGATCTTCGTTTTCTTGAGGCTGATGGTTAGGCCAAATTCATTGCAGGCAGCCGCAAACCTGTCGATGAGACTCTGCAGGCACTCTTCAGTGTGAGATGTTAAAGCAGCAACGTCAGCAAAGAGGAGTTCCCTGATGAGGACTTTCCGTACTTTGGACTTCGCTCTTAGACGGGCAAGGTTGAACAACCTGCCCCCTGATCTTGTGTGGAGGAAACTTCCTTCTTCAGAGCACTTGAACGCATGTGAAAGCAGCAGGGAGAAGAAAATCCCCAAAAGTGTGGGTGCGAGCACTCAGCCCTGTTTCACACCACTCAGGATAGGAAAGGGCTCTGATGAGGAGCCACCATGTTGAATTGTGCCTTTCATATTGTCATGGAATGAGGTGATGATACCTAGTAGCTTTGGTGGGCATCCGATCTTTTCTAGTAGTCTGAAGAGACCACGTCTGCTGACGAGGTCAAAGGCTTTGGTGAGATCAATGAAAGCAATGTCGAGGGGCATCTTTGTTCACGGCATTTCTCCTGTATCTGACGAAGGGAGAACAGCATGTCAACGGTCGATCTCTCTGCTCGAAAGCCACACTGTGCCTCAGGGTAGACGAGCTCTGCCAGCTTCTGGAGCCTGTTCAGAGCGACTCGAGCAAAGACTTTCCCCACTATGCTGAGCAGGGAGATTCCACGGTAGTTGTTGCAGTCACCGCGGTCACCTTTGTTTTTATAGAGGGTGATGATATTGGCATCGCGCATGTCCTGGGGTACTGCTCCCTTGTCCCAGCACAGGCATAGCAGTTCATGTAGTGCTGAGAGTAGAGCAGGCTTGGCACTCTTGATTATATCACGGGTAATGCTGTCCTTCCCAGGGGCTTTTCCGCTGGCTAGAGAATCAATGGCATCACTGAGTTCCGATTTGGTTGGCTGTATGTCCAGCTCATCCATGACTGGTAGAGGCTGGGCTGCATTGAGGGCAGTCTCAGTGACAGCATTCTCCCTGGAGTACAGTTCTCGGTAGTGCTCAACCCAGCGGTCCATTTGTTTGTGTTGGTCAGTGATTATGTCCCCTGATTTAGATTTGAGGGGTGCGATCTTCCTGATGGTTGGCTCAAGAGCTCTCTTAATGCCATCATACATTCCTCTGATGTTTCTGGTGTCTGAGGCCAGCTGAATATGACTGCATAGGTGTTGCCAGTCGTCGTTTGCGCAGCGCCTGGCTGTTCTTTGTGCAGTACTTCTGGCTGCTTTAAGTGCTGCGGATGTTAAATCGCTGGGGGCTTTCTTGTAGTTCAACAGTGCAATGCAATTAGCCCCTATGACAGGTTCCAGCTCTTCAATGTGAGATTGAAACCAGTCTGCATTTCTCTTTGCACTTTTGCCGTAGGTGGTCAAAGCTGACTCATAGATGACGTCTCTGATGTGGGCCCTCTTGGTCTCAGCATCACCTGTGGGAGTGTTTTGAAGGGCTGTTACAAGTGAATTTAGAAATTTTTGTAACTGCTGTGGGTGAGAAATTCTGCTCGTGTTAATGCGCGGGTGGCCCTTCTGCTTGGAATGATGCAACTTCTTTGGTCTGAGTCTAACCTTGCTGCACACCAGGGAGTGTTCGGTGTCGCAGTCCGCACTGTGGAAGCTGCGTGTGATTTGACCACTGTTTAAGGCAGCTCGCCTTGTGACAATGAGGTCTAGCTGGTGCCAACGACGCGATCTTGGGTGCCTCCATGAAACCTGGTGACAGGGGTTAGTGTGAAAGAACGAGTTGGTGATGCAGAGGTTATGATAGGTACACAACTCAAGCAGTCTCTGCCCGTTCTCATTCATCCTTCCAACGCCATAACGCCCAAGGCAGGAGGGCCATGAGTCATGGTCGGCCCCAACCCTGGCATTAAAATCCCCCAGCAGGAATAGGTGTTCGGTGTTGGGGATGCTGCTAATGATGTTATGGAGTTCCTCGTAGAACTGATCTTTCGCTTCAGGTGGGGATCAGAGTGTTGGAGCAAAGATGCTGAGTTGGTGTACTGGACCAGAGGTGGTGAGCAGTCGGATGGACAGTATGCGTTCTGAGCCATTTGAGGGAGGCTCTCTCATGCTGAGCAAGGAGTTTCTGATGGCGAAGCCCACTCCATGCTATCTTGGTTAGATTAGATTAGAGATACAGCACTGAAACAGGCCCTTCGGCCCACCGAGTCTGTGCCGAACATCAACCACCCATTCATACTAATCCTACACTAATCCCATATCCCTACCAAACATCCCCACCTGTCCCTATATTTCCCTACCACCTACCTATACTAGTGACAATTTATAATGGCCAATTTACCTATCAAACCTGCAAGTCTTTTGGCTTGTGGGAGGAAACCGGAGCACCCGGAGAAAACCCACGCAGACACAGGGAGAACTTGCAAACTCCACACAGGCAGAACCTGGAATCGAACCCGGGTCCCTGGAGCTGTGAGGCTGCGGTGCTGACCACTGCGCCACTGTGCCGCCCTTCAGGATCCCTGCCCTGCCAGAAGAAGGTGTAGTCTTGCTCTGCTAGCGAGCCACTCGCGGGGAGGCGAGTCTCCTGAAGTGCTGCAATGTCCACATTGAATCTACTGAGCTCGTTGTTAATGATGGCGGTCTTCCGAGAATCGTTGATTTGTGTAAGGTCTTCCGACAGGCCAGGACACATAATTCTGACGTTCCAGCTTGCAAAGCGAAGGGCTGGTACCTTCTTTCCTTTTTTCATGTTGTTTGGTGCGGTGTATCAGTCCACCTTTCGGGCAATGACCCTGAGCTCCAAGCACCCATTGAAGCAGGCAGACTGTGGCGGGACAGAACCTTATTGACCAGGGGCTGCCCGGTTTGAGGCGGGTGGTAGCTGTCCAGTGAGGTGCAATGACCTCTCCCACCGACAAAGGCAACCCGTGGCGCCCAGTTTCTACGCCAATTTATCTGGACTTATAACTCGTAACTGCTGCCGATCATGTTGTTTCAGTCACTGTGAGGCAACTATGGAGTGACCTCTCCATGGCGCATGCCTGGGCAGGTTTATGGAGGTTGAGAGTTGCCCAGTCGTCAAAACCCCCCTCTCTGCCTTCCTGGTGGGGGGCCGTACGTAAATGTTCCTGAACAAGATGGCACCTGGGCTGCAAGCTCCCAAGGAAGCTCCCTTGCTGTTCAACTCTATCCATGGCCATCTGCTCCCATCCCTAACGTTTTCTCCCCCAATCTGCCCTCTGAAACTGTTTAAATTCCCCTGGCTTTTGAAATCAGTTCATTTTAGCCCTATCTAAAGGCTAACAGTGATTTTAGTGTATGTTACCTGGGCCCACTGTCCTCCCCCAGCCACACCTGCTCTTTGTTTTCTCAATGAAATTGATCCGGATGAAACTGACGAGCACAGCTGTCGATACTTCAATCTCTGATCCTGCTGTCTTCACAGTCCAGAGTGTCTGCAGCCACGGAGTGCGGTGAGTCCGATCCTGCTGTCTTCACCGCCCAGAGTGTCTGCAGCCACGGAGTGCAGTGAGTCCGATTCTGCTGTCTTCACCGCCCAGAGTGTTTGCAGCCACGGAGTGCGGTGAGTCCGATCCTGCTGTCTTCACTGTCCAGAGTGTCTGCAGCCACGGAGTGCGGTGAGTCCGATCCTGCTGTCTTCACCGCCCAGAGTGTCTGCAGCCACGGAGTGCGGTGAGTCCGATCCTGCTGTCTTCACCGCCCAGAGTGTCTGCAGCCACGGAGTGCGGTGAGTCCGATCCTGCTGTCTTCACCGCCCAGAGTGTCTGCAGCCACGGAGTGCGGTGAGTCCGATCCTGCTGTCTTCACCGCCCAGAGTGTCTGCAGCCACGGAGTGCGGTGAGTCCGATCCTGCTGTCTTCACCGCCCAGAGTGTCTGCAGCCACGGAGTGCGGTGAGTCCGATCCTGCTGTCTTCACCGCCCAGAGTGTCTGCAGCCACGGAGTGCGGTGAGTCCGATCCTGCTGTCTTCACCGCCCAGAGTGTCTGCAGCCACGGAGTGCGGTGAGTCCGATCCTGCTGTCTTCACCGTCCAGAGTGTCTGCAGCCACGGAGTGCGGTGAGTCCGATCCTGCTGTCTTCACCGCCCAGAGTGTCTGCAGCCACGGAGTGCGGTGAGTCCGATCCTGCTGTCTTCTCAGTCCAGAGTGTCTGCAGCCACGGCGTGCGGTGAGTCCGATCCTGCTGTCTTCACCGCCCAGAGTGTCTGCAGCCACGGAGTGCGGTGAGTCCGATCCTGCTGTCTTCACTGTCCAGAGTGTCTGCAGCCACGGAGTGCGGTGAGTCCGATCCTGCTGTCTTCACCGCCCAGAGTGTCTGCAGCCACGGAGTGCGGTGAGTCCGATCCTGCTGTCTTCACCGCCCAGAGTGTCTGCAGCCACGGAGTGCGGTGAGTCCGATCCTGCTGTCTTCACTGTCCAGAGTGTCTGCAGCCACGGAGTGCGGTGAGTCCGATCCTGCTGTCTTCACCGCCCAGAGTGTCTGCAGCCACGGAGTGCGGTGAGTCCGATCCTGCTGTCTTCACTGTCCAGAGTGTCTGCAGCCACAGAGTGCGGTGAGTCCGATCCTGCTGTCTTCACCGCCCAGAGTGTTTGCAGCCACGGAGTGCGGTGAGTCCGATCCTGCTGTCTTCACTGTCCAGAGTGTCTGCAGACACGGAGTGCGGTGAGTCCGATCCTGCTGTCTTCACTGTCCAGAGTGTCTGCAGCCACGGCGTGCGGTGAGTCCGATCCTGCTGTCTTCACCACCCAGAGTGTCTGCAGCCACGGAGTGCGGTGAGTCCGATCCTGCTGTCTTCACCGTCCAGAGTGTCTGCAGCCACGGAGTGCGGTGAGTCCTATCCTGCTGTCTTGACTGTCCAGAGTGTCTGCAGCCACGGAGTGCGGTGAGTCCGATCCTGCTGTCTTCACAGTCCAGAGTGTCTGCAGCCACGGAGTGCGGTGAGTCCGATCCTGCTGTCTTCACCGCCCAGAGTGTCTGCAGCCACGGAGTGCGGTGAATCCGATTCTGCTGTCTTCACCACCCAGAGTGTCTGCAGCCACGGAGTGCGGTGAGTCCAATCCTGCTGTCTTCACTGTCCAGAGTGTCTGCAGCCACGGAGTGCGGTGAGTCCGATCCTGCTGTCTTCACCACCCAGAGTGTCTGCAGCCACGGAGTGCGGTGAGTCCGATCCTGCTGTCTTCACCGCCCAGAGTGTCTGCAGCCACGGAGTGCGGTGAGTCTGATCCTGCTGTCTTCACTGTCCAGAGTGTCTGCAGCCACGGCGTGCGGTGAGTCCGATCCTGCTGTCTTCACTGTCCAGAGTGTCTGCAGCCACGGAGTGCGGTGAGTCCGATCCTGCTGTCTTCACCGCCCAGAGTGTCTGCAGCCACGGAGTGCGGTGAGTCTGATCCTGCTGTCTTCACTGTCCAGAGTGTCTGCAGCCACGGCATGCGGTAAGTCCATTGAGGTGAAGAAGGAGCTGCGGGACCCGAGAGAAGTCTTGAGAAAAGGTGCCCCGAACACCCAAAAAATCCACGAACGGTCCCCCCCCGGCCGCAACTTCAAAGCTCCCGCGGGAGATGGCTCGGAGAGCATCTGCAGCGCACTGTCGGCAATGCTGCATGCCTTTATTTAAACCACTGCAAAAAACCCACAACGAACATAATCACCTCTGTAAGTCTGCCAAAAGATGCTTCACCTCCCGAAGGATGTGGATGAGCTTTCGGACGTCGATGGTGGGCACTGAGGAAATGGCTTATTACCTGCACCCCCTTTCCCCCCCTTTCCCCTCCCCTTTCCCCCCCTTCCACCCCCCTGTCCCCTACCCTGCCCCACCCTCTCAGCTCACCCCCTTACAACCCTATCCTTGCCCCCCGACTAGCACCATCTTCCCCCGCACCCCCTTCCCCTGCACCACCCCCACCCCCTTACAGCCCCCTCCACCCCTCCCCCTCGCATCCCCTCCTCCCACCTGCATCATCCTACACCTGTGTCGGGACCCTAACAACCCCACTGCCTTGTGGGCGTCTCGGGAGAGACCAAGGCTAAGGGAGTAAACCCTTACAGAAAATCCGGAGCGGAACCCCGTAGGCGGTCATGTGACACCTTTGGCATGTTTCCGGCACTTCCTGCAGCCATTCTGGTGCCAGACGTCGTGCCCTGCACTCCTTTGGACCCCACCAGAAAGGCCGAGAGGGGGGTTTTGACGACTGGGCAACTCTCAACCTCCATAAATTTGCCCAGGCATGCGCCGTGGAGAGGTCACTCCATAGTTGCCTCACTGCTCCTTTATGGGGAAATAATTTGATGTCTTTGGATGTTGTACGGTCACTGCAACTCCACAAATTCAGCAGTTAAATTGACATTAGGATATTTCACGTTGTACCATTCTGTTTATCTACATTAACATTCACCTTTCATATTATTGGTAATTATACACCATTATCCAAAGTCTTGTTAAAGATAGTAAGACTTCACGTTGTCCTTCACCTGCCCACAAGGATTTCAGGAATATAAAGGCAAGTGAATTATAACTTTTCAGCTCTGCTCCAGATCAATGTTAGTTATTTGTTATGGACACAATTTCCCATTCAATGTAAACAAATATTTCACTCCATTCTTCAACTCCTCTCTGAATTTCCTCTGTGTCAGTCCATAGATACAAGTGTTTGTGCAGGAACTGAGAACCTGCAGCATCAACCCAACTTGTTGAGCAATATATATCGGGTTACTGTAATATTTGTCTGTATAGTAAAAGTTTTCCACTGGCCGGTCTATCACAAGAACAACATACGTCATCCACAACAGTATGAAATTGGCAGAGATAGTGAAAAGTAAAATCATGGAATTCCTCCGATTCTTCACCTCTGGATCTTTCTGATTCTCACTGTTGCTCCGGAGTCCCCTGCGTACTCGATTTGCCATTATAATGTGTCTGACAGTCAAAGCATTGAACAGCAGAATTAACAGTATTGGTAAGATTGGGGTAATGATGCCTTTGATACATGCGTATGCTCTCCACAAGGGGGAGGTGAAGTAATCCATTGTAACACCACAATACCAAGGCACGTTGTCAATTATAAATACAGGGTCACCTGTAAAGTAATAGGGAATATTTACAAGACAGCTCACCACAAACAAGATGGCAATAACCACAGTCGCTGTTTTCTCTGTGTTATATTTTGATTGTAGCTTCCGACAGCAAATTGTTACAAATCGATCAAAAGTGAAGGCGACAGTAAACCAGACAGAACAGTCTAAAGCTACAGCATATGCGACAAGGTTCACCGTACACACAGGAGTTATAAACAGGAAACTAATTGGAAAGTACATGATATTAATCCGGTGTAATATCACATGGATGATAATCACCATTAGATCCGCCACTGCCATGGCAACCAGATAGTGAGTGATACATTTGGAGAGACCGCACTTTCCTCGAGACAAAATCACAATCGCCACCAAGTTAACTGGAAGAAACAGAAAACATGAAATTTACCTCGACACTGTCCCCAATCATTTTGAAGAATTATTTAAAGTTGACTAAGACAAAATGGAAATATAAGGTTTCCAGATCTGAATTAAATGAAATTTTTATTGAAAGAACTATTTATTTGTCGCAGGGAAATCTGTGGCAAAATGTCCGGGAAATTAAAATGCAAAACAAGTTCTTGGCCTCAGATAGTGAAAAATATACTGTGGTAAAAGTAAAAGTACTGACTTTCTTTCTGGGGAATTCTGGTATCCAAAACACCAGAGCCTCCAAAAACAAATAACTGCACCTCGGCTCCGCCCTGTTGGGTTCTGATGATACCTTCGACAACAACACCCCTTCCCCTCACTCCCAGAACTGTGATACGGCTCCCTTGTCATCACTTCCCAACCAACCAGCATTCACATCCAAAGGATTATCCTCTTCCATTTCCACCACCTCCAGCATGATGCCACCACCAAATACATCTTCCCCTCTCCGCCCCTCCCCTCTCAGCATTCTGAAGGGATCGTTCCCTCCACAACACCTTGATCCACTCCTCCCTCACCCCCAATACCTCATCCCCTTTACACGGCACCTTTAATGCAATCACAGGAGGTGTAATACCTGCCCGTTTACCTCTGCTTTCCTCACTAGCCAAGGCCCCAAACACTCCTTCCATATGATGCAGCAATTTACTTGTACTTCTTTCAATTTACTATACTGTATTCACCGTTCACAATGCGATTGTCTCTACATTGGGGAAACCAAACGCATTTGGGTGACTGCTTTGTGGAACACCTCCACTCATTCTGTAAACATGACCCCAAGCTTTCTATTGTTTACTATAATAATTCACCACCCTGTTCCATGTCGTTGACCTACAGCAGTGTTCCAGTCAACATCAACACAAGTTCGAGGAACAGCACCTCATCTTCAGATTAGACACTCTACAGCCTTCTGGATTCAACACTGAGTTCAACAAATTCAGAACAGGACTGTCTTTTCATTCTAAAATAAAAGTAAACTACTGGAGATACTGGAAATCTGAAATAAAAGCAAGAAATGCTGGAAATACACAGCAGGTCTGGCAGCATCTGTGGAGAGAGAAGCAGAGTTAACGTTTCAGGACAGTGACCCTTCATCAGAACTGGCAAATGCTGCAAATGTAATAGGTTTGAAGCAAATAAGCGGGGGTGGGGCAAGAGATAACAAAAGGCAAGTTGTTGATAGGACAGAGGGTCACAGAGAATAACTGACCAGAAGGTCTTGGAGCAAAGACAAACTGTATGTGAATGGTGTCCTGAAAGGGAAAGAGTTAGTGCAGAGAGGATGTTAATTGACAGAAAAATGATCAGCCCTGACCTAAAGCACAAAGATGAAAAAACAATGGGTAGGCACATGGTAAAAAATGAATGATTAAACAAACTAACATAAAATAAACAAATCAACATAATAAATTATAAAAATAAAAATAAACAAAAAGGGGGGCCCTCATGCTCTGAAATTATTGAACTCAATGTTCAATCCGGCAGGCTGTAGTGTGCCTAATCCAGAAATGAGATGCTGTTCCTCGAGCTGGCATTGATGTTCACTGGAACACTGCAGCAAGCCCAGGACTGATATGTGGGCATGAAAGCAGGGGTGTGTGTTGTAATGGCAAGCAACCAGAATCTCAGAGTCATGCTTTTGGACTGAGCGGAGGTGTTCAGCAAAGCAGTCACCCAATCTGAGTTTGGTCTCCCCAGTGTAGAGGAGACCACATTGTGAGTAGTGAATTCAGTATACTACATGGAAAGAGGTAAAGTAAATTGCTGCTTCACCTGCAAGGAGTTTTCGGGCCTTGGATAGTGAGGAGACAGATGGTAAAGGGACAGGTGTTACACCTACTGTGATGCATGGGAAGGTGTCGTGCGAAGGGGACGAGGTGTTGGGGGTAATTGGGGAGTGGACCAGGATGTCACGGAGGGATCTTTACATGGTCCATCTCTGAAACTTCCCTTCCCTTCTTCGACTTCTCTGTCTCCATCTCCGGGGATAGGCTGTCTACTAATAATCATTATAAGCCCACCGATTCCCACAGCTAGCTCGACTGCACTTCTTCACACACTGCCTCTTGTAAGGACTACATTCCATTCTCCCAGTTTCTCCGTCTCTGACGCATCTGCTCTGATGATGCAACCTTCCACGACAGCACTTTTGATTTGTCTTCCTTTATCCTCAAACGAGGATTAAACCGCACTGTGACTGACAGGGCCCTTGACTGTGTCCAGCCTATTTACCACATCTCTATCCTCACCACTTCCCCTTCCTCCCAGAACTGCCACAGGGATCCCTTTGTCCTCACATTCCACCCCACCTGCCTCCACATCCAAAGCATCATCCTCTGCCATTTCTGCCACGTCCAGGGTGATGCCACTACCAAATGCATTTTCCACTCCCATCCCCTGTCAGCATTCTGAAGGGATCATTCCTTCTGCGGCACTCTAGTTTACTCCGCCATTACCCAGTGGTGCAGTGGTTAGCACTTCAGCTTTATAACTCCAGCAACCTGGGTTCAGTTCTGGCTAGTGCATGTGTGGAGTTTGCAAGTTCTCTCCGTGACCTTGAAGGTTTCCATTGGGTGCTCTGGTTTCCTTCCACACCCAAAGACTTGCAGTTTGATAAGTAAATTGGCCATTGTTAATTTCCCTTAGTGTAGGTAGATAGTGGGGAATGTAGGATGAGTATAAATGGGTGGTTGTTGGTCTGCACAGACCCGATGGGCTGAAGGGCCTGTTTCAGTGCTGTACCTCCGAATAAAATAAAAATTCCTCTTTACCTTCCCATGCAATCGCAGGAGGTGCAATAACTACCATTTTACCTCCTCACTTCTCACTATCCAAGGCCCCAAATACTCCTTTAAGGTGAAGCACTGATTTACTTGTACTTCTTTCAATTTGGTATACTGTATTCACTGCTCAAAATGTGGTCTGCTCTGCAATGCGGAGACCAAACACCGACTGGGTGACCGCGTTGCAGAATACCTCCCCACAGTCCAAAAGCATGACTCCGAGATTCTGGTTGCTTGCCATTTCAACACCCGTCCCCCACCCACCCTCCCCCCACCCCCGCTCTCATGCTCACATCTCTGTCCTGGGATTGCTGCAGTGTTCCAGTGAACATCAATGCCAGCTCGAGGAACAGCAGCTCATCTACCGATTAGGCACACTGCAGCCTGTCGGACTGAACAATGAGTTCAATAATTTCAGAGCATGACGGGCCCACCTTTTATTTTAATTTATTTTTTCTTTTTGTTATAATTTGCTATTCTTACTTGTTCATGTTATTTTAGTTTATTTCATAATTCATTTTTTATTTACCATGCGCCTGCCAGCAGTCTTTTTTTCATCTCTGTGCTTTAGGCTAGGGTTGTTCATTTTTCTGTCAATTAACCCCTTCTCTGCATTAAAACTTTGTCTTTCAGCACGCCATTAACATACCGTTTGCTTTTGCTCCATGACCTTATGGTCAGTTATTCTCTGTGACCCTCTGTCCTAGCAACATATCTCTTTGCTCACCCCTGCTTTATTTACTTAAAACCTAACATTTAACATTTTAATATTTGCCAGTTCTAATGAAGGGTCACTGACTTGAAACATTAACTCTGCTTCTCTCTCCACAGATACTGCCAGACCTGCTGAGTATTTCCAGCATTTCTTGTTTTTATTACTGAGTTTACATTCTGTATTATTGCATTTTACTTTGTTTTATTTTATGTAATTCCATTTTTAATCCATCGGCCTGTCTTAACCTTGTTTTTCAGGTTTTTGCTTTTGGACTGAGCTGTTCATTATTCTGCCGTTAACACTCTCTCTGGACTACTGCTTTGTCCTTTCATATTGCTAAATGCTCCTTTTGCCTTTGTTCCATGATATGTTTATCATTGAATCTCTTTTGCCCTCCGCCCTATCGCACACCTTCCCTTTTGATCTTCTGCCCCCTCCCTCCTTCTCACTTGCTCAAAGTCTATTACATTCCTATTCTTTACAATTTTGATGAAAGGTCACAGACCCTAAACATTAAATATGTTTCTTTCTCCACAGATGCTGCCAGACCTGCTGAGTATTTTCAGAACTTTCTGCTTTTATCTCAGATTTCCAGCATCCGCAGTGTTTTGTTTTTATTATTCTGGACAGTTCTTTCTCCCCCTGTTGGGATATGGTCTGTACAACATGGAAAGCACAATCTCACCCTGTTCGGTTATAGTTTGTACATCACTGACAGTGAACTCTCCTCTTATTTTTAAACATTGGCCAGGAAAAGTGCAGAATGGAAAAGTCTCATGGATTGGATCATGCTCCAGTAACAGGAATCACCAGGAGTTCCCTTCCACTTCCATTGAGAAACAAAATCAAAGCTGAATTCAAATCCATGCAAACAGGAGAAATTCTGCAGTTACATGATATGTCAACAGGAAATAAAATTAAAGTACAATAACTCCTAGAATCCTTGGTGACACATTAAACCCACTAACAACATCAGAACATTTAAAATTGCTTATTTATTTCTGATCTGATGTTCATATAGACTCCAGAAAAGTTTCCAGTGTAAACATTAAACGGAATTGATATTTTAGCATTTTCTATGTTGAAAATTCAAGAAACAATATAACTGTAATTCAGAAATCATATTAAGATAACAGGAAAGTTACTTGCCACTTAACAGATGCCATTAAACAGGGAAAATATAACATGAAGAATCACACATTGATAGTTATCATTTACTGTGCTATTTGACTGTCTTACCAGGAATACTGATGGCTGCAAGAATAGGGTAGTAAATGAGTTCGATCTGGTAAATTACAGGGTATCCCATTTCTGAGGTGAAACAGCAATGTCGAGACTTCTTCAGAGGAGCCCTTATTAATAGCACAGATCAACCTCCACAGGGACAGTCATCTGGGAAATGTGAGCAGGGATATTAGTTACAGTCCAGAGAATAGACAGATTCAATGGGTGGCACAGTGGTGCAGTGGTTAGCACCGCAGCCTCGCAGCTCCAGGGACCTGGGTTCGATTCTGGGTACTGCCTGTGTTCAGTTTGCAAGTACTTCCTGTGTCTGCGTGGGTTTTCGCCGGGTGCTCCGGTTTCCTCCCACATCTAAACGACTTGCAACTTGCAGGTGATAGGTAAATTGGCTGTTGTAAATTGTCCCTAGTGTAGGTAGGTGGTAGGGAATATGGGATTACTGTAAGGTTAGTATAAATGGGTGGTTGTTGGCCGGCACAGACTCGGTGGGCCGAAGTAAATAAATAAAAAATAATGAACTTTTTTTGCATTTAATGCAATATATTAGAGTCGTTAGAGGATATGGAAAACAAATTATTTTATATTCCGTGGAAATTTCTTCATAACATGATTTGCAACTTCTTTTGTTATGATCTCAAGTGTTTATGTGGATGAACAGTCTCAGGGACATTAGCCCAGATGTTGACGTAGATGAACATAGTCATAGAGATACAGTACTGAAACAGGCCCTTCAGCCAACTGAGTCTGTACCAACCAACAACCGCCCATTTATACTATTCTTATGTTAATTCCATATTCCCTATCATATCCCCACCATCTACCTACACTAGGTGCAATTTACAATGGCCAATTTACTTATCAATCGGGAAGAACTTGCAAACTGCGCACAGGCAATACCCAAAACTGAACCTGGGTCGCTGGAATTGTGCGTTTGTGGTGCGAACCACTGTGCCAATGTGCTGCGTTAAAATTGGTGAAACCAGGACCTTTCGATCTTCAGCCTAGCACTCTCCCAACTGAGCTATTTCAATCCCCGGAATAATCTCAGGATCAGTAGCCCTGGTGTTGATGTGGATGAACAGTCTCAGAAACAATAGCACCGATGTTGAAGTAAATGAAAAGTCTCAGGAACAATAACCCTGGTGTTGATGTGGGTGAAAAGTCTCAGGAATAATAGCCCTGGTGTTGATGTGGGTGAAAAGTCTCAGGAATAATAGCCCTGGTGTTGATGTGGATGAACAATCTGAGGAACAATAGCCCTGGTGTTGATATGGATGAACAGTCTCAGGAACAATAGCCCTGGTGTTGATATGGATGAACAGTCTCAGGAAAAATAGCCCTGGTGTTGATATGGATGAACAGTCTCAGGAACAATAGCCCTGGTGTTGATATGGATGAACAATCTCAGGAATAATAGCCCTGGTGTTGATATGGATGAACAGTCTCAGGAACAATAGCCCTGGTGTTGATGTGGATGAACAGTCTGAGGAACAATAGCCCTGGTGTTGATATGGATGAACAGTCTCAGGAACAATAGCCCTGGTGTTGATGTGGATGAACAGTCTCAGGAATAATAGCCCTGGTGTTGATATGGATGAACAGTGTCAGGAACAATAGCCCTGGTGTTGATGTGGATGAACAGTCTCAGGAATAATAGCCCTGGTGTTGATATGGATGAACAATCTCAGGAATAATAGCCCTGGTGTTGATGTGGATGAACAGTCTCAGGAAAAATAGCCCTGGTGTTGATGTGGATGAACAGTCTCAGGAATAATAGCCCTGGTGTTGATATGGATGAACAGTGTCAGGAACAATAGCCCTGGTGTTGATGTGGATGAACAGTCTCAGGAATAATAGCCCTGGTGTTGATATAGATGAACAGTCTCAGGAATAATAGCCCTGGTGTTGATATGGATGAACAGTGTCAGGAATAATAGCCCTGGTGTTGATGTGGATGAACAGTCTCAGGAACAATAGCCCTGGTGTTGATGTGGATGAACAGTCTCAGGAATAATAGCCCTGGTGTTGATATAGATGAACAGTCTCAGGAATAATAGCCCTGGTGTTGATATGGATGAACAGTGTCAGGAATAATAGCCCTGGTGTTGATGTGGATGAACAGTCTCAGGAACAATAGCCCTGGTGTTGATGTGGATGAACAGTCTCAGGAATAATAGCCCTGGTGTTGATATGGATGAACAGTCTCAGGAACAATAGCCCTGGTGTTGATGTGGATGAACAGTCTCAGGAACAATAGCGCTGGTGTTGATATGGATGAACAGTCTCAGGAATAATAGCCCTGGTGTTGATATGGATGAACAGTCTCAGGAACAATAGCCCTGGTGTTGATATGGATGAACAGTCTCATGAATAATAGCCCTGGTGTTGATGTGGATGAACAGTCTCAGGAATAATAGCCCTGATGTTGATATGGATGAACAGTCTCAGGAACAATAGCCCTGGTGTTGATATGGATGAACAGTGTCAGGAATAATAGCCCTGGTGTTGATGTGGATGAACAGTCTCAGGAACAATAGCCCTGGTGTTGATGTGGATGAACAGTCTCAGGAATAATAGCCCTGGTGTTGATATGGATGAACAGTCTCAGGAACAATAGCCCTGGTGTTGATGTGGATGAACAGTGTCAGGAACAATAGCCCTGGTGTTGATGTGGATGAACAGTCTCAGGAATAATAGCCCTGGTGTTGATATGGATGAACAGTCTCAGGAACAATAGCCCTGGTGTTGATGTGGATGAACAGTCTCAGGAATAATAGCCCTGGTGTTGATATGGATGAACAGTCTCAGGAACAATAGCCCTGGTGTTGATGTGGATGAACAGTCTCAGGAATAATAGCCTTGGTGTTGATATGGATGAACAGTCTCAGGAACAATAGCCCTGGTGTTGATGTGGATGAACAGTCTCAGGAATAATAGCCCTGGTGTTGGTATGGATGAACAGTCTCAGGAACAATAGCCCTGGTGTTGATGTGGATGAACAGTGTCAGGAACAATAGCCCTGGTGTTGATGTGGATGAACATTCTCAGGAACAAGAGTCCTGGTGTTGATGTGGATGAACAGTGTCAGGAACAATAGCCCTGGTGTTGATGTGGATGAACAGTCTCAGGAACAATAGCCCTGGTGTTGATGTGGATGAACATTCTCAGGAACAATAGCCCTGGTGTTGATGTGGATGAACAGTCTCAGGAACAATAGCCCTGGTGTTGATGTGGATGAACATTCTCAGGAACAATAGCCCTGGTGTTGATGTGGATGAACAGTCTCAGGAACAATAGCCCTGGTGTTGATGTGGATGAACAATCTCAGGAACAATAGCCCTGGTGTTGATGTGGGTTAACAGTCTCAGGAACAATAGCCCTGGTGTTGATGTGGATGAACAATCTCAGGAACAATAGCCCTGGTGTTGATGTGGGTTAACAGTCTCAGGAACAATAGCTCTGGTGTTGATGTGGGTTAACAGTCTCAGGAACAATAGCCCTGGTGTTGATGTGGGTTAACAGTCTCAGGAACAATAGCCCTGGTGTTGATGTGGATGAACAATCTCAGGAACAATAGCCCTGGTGTTGATGTGGGTTAACAGTCTCAGGAACAATAGCCCTGGTGTTGATGTGGGTTAACAGTCTCAGGAACAATAGCTCTGGTGTTGATGTGGGTTAACAGTCTCAGGAACAATAGCCCTGGTGTTGATGTGGGTTAACAGTCTCAGGAACAATAGCTCTGGTGTTGATGTGGGTTAACAGTCTCAGGAACAATAGCCCTGGTGTTGATGTGGGTTAACAGTCTCAGGAACAATAGCTCTGGTGTTGATGTGGGTTAACAGTCTCAGGAACAATAGCCCTGGTGTTGATGTGGGTTAACAGTCTCAGGAACAATAGCTCTGGTGCTGATGTGGGTTAACAGTCTCAGGAACAATAGCCCTGGTGTTGATGTAGATGAACAATCTCAGGAACAATAGCCCTGGTGTTGATGTGGATGAACAGTCTCAGGAACAATAGCCCTGGTGTTGATGTGGATGAACAATCTCAGGAACAATAGCCCTGGTGTTGATGTGGATGAACAATCTCAGGAACAATAGCCCTGGTGTTGATGTGGGTTAACAGTCTCAGGAACAATAGCTCTGGTGTTGATGTGGGTTAACAGTCTCAGGAACAATAGCCCTGGTGTTGATGTGGATGAACAGTCTCATTTACGTAAGCCCTTGTGTTCGTTGTAAGGGTTAAATAGGATCCAATATCATTCCATACAATCGGAGCTTTTAGACCAAGCAGGTGAAGTGTGGGATAGCCTGAGAATGGAATGTTCATTTTTGGGTAGTTCTCCAGAATTTTAGCAGAGATGTTGGGAGTGTGAAAAGAGAAAGGCTTCCGTGTGATAACGGACCAAAGAAGGTTAAGCTTGTGAGGCTTTTGAAGGCCAGCCTTGAGTGTTCTGTTTCCTTATCTCCGTGCAGCCTGGATTAGATTTCACCGAATCCATTTATTACCTGGAGTCTTGACATGCAGCAGAGACATTTCACATCCTATGATAACGCTGAAGCATTTGCAACAATCTTCAGCCAGAAGTGCCGAGCTGATGATCCATCTCAGCCTCCTCCTGAAGTCCCCTGCATCTCAGATGTCAAACCTCAGCCAATTCAATTCACTCCACATGATATCAAGAAACGACTGAGGGCACTGGATACCGTAAAGGCTATGGGTCGTGACAATATTCCGGCAATAGTACCTGTGCTCCAGAACTTGCCGCGCCCCTAGCCAAACTGTTCCAGTACAGTTACAACACTGGCATCTACCCTGAAATTTGGAAAATTGCCCAGGTATGTCCTGTAAAAAAAAAGCGGGACAAGTCCAACCCGCCCCATCTGCCTACTCTCAATCATCAGGAAACTGAAGGATGGTGTCGTCAACAGTGCCATCAAGCGGCACTTGCTTAGCAATAACCTGCTCAGTGACACTCAATTTGGGTTCCGCCAGGGCCACCCAGCTCCTGACCTCATTACAGCCTTGGTCCACCATGGACAAAAGGGCTGAACTCAAGAGGTGAGGTGAGAGTGACTGCCCTTGACATCAAGGCAGCATTTGATCGAGTATGGCATCAAGGAGTCCTCGCAAAAGTGAGGTCAATGGGAATCAGGGGGGAAACCCTCCGCTGGCTGGAGTTATACCTCGCGCAAAGGAAGATGGCTGTGGTAGTTGGAGGTCAATCATCTGAGCTCCAGGACATCACTGCAGGAGTTCCTCAGGATAGTGTCCTCGGCCCAACCATCTTCAGTTGCTTCATCAATGACCTTCCTTCAATCATAAGGTCAGAAGTGGGGATGTTCACTGATGATTGCACAATGTTCAGCACCATTCGCAACTCCTCAGAAACTGAAGCAGTCTGTGTAGAAATGCAGCAAGACCTGGACAATATCCAGGCTTGGGCTAATAAGTGGCAAGTAACATTCGTGCCACACAAGTGGCAGCAGTGTGTACCATCTACAAGAAGCTAGGCAATGACCATTTCCAACAAGAGAGAATCTAACCATCTCCCCTTGACATTCAATAGCATTACCATCGCTGAATCCCCCACTATCAACATCCTAGGCGCTCCCATTGACCAGAAACTGAACTGGAGTAGCCATATCAATACCGTGGCTACAAGAGCAGGTCAGAGGCTAGGAATCCTGAGTCGAGTAACTCATCCACTGACTTCCCAAAGCCTATCCACCATCACAAGGTACAAGTCAGGAGTGTGATGGGATACTGTCCACTTGCTTGGATGGGTGCAGCTCCAACAACACTCAAGAAGCTCGACACCATCCAGAACAAAGCAGCCCGCTTGATTGGCACCCCATCTATAAACATTCACTCCCGTCGTCACCGACGCACAGTGGCAGCAGTGTGTACCATCTACAAGATGCACTGCAGCAATGCACCAATGCTCCTCAGACAGCACCTTCCAAACCAGCGACCTCGACCAACTGGAAGGACAAGGGCAGCAAATACATGGGGCATCACCACCTGCAAGTTCCCCTTGCAAGTCACACACCATCCTGACTTGGAACTATATCACCGTTCCTTCACTTCGCTGGGTCAAACTCCTGGAACTCCCTTCCTACCAGCACTGTGGGTGTTCCTACCCCACATGGACAGCAGTGGTTCAAGAAGGCAGCTCACCACCAACTTCTCAAGGGCAATTAGGGATGGGCAATAAATGCTGGCCTGGCCAGCATCGCCCACATCTCATGAATGAATAAAAACAAATGATCACACGGAGAGTGTGGGGGGAGATTTGCTTGTTGATTAATTTTCCTCCACTGAGGTAAAGGTAGAGGACAGAGCCTGTTGTGAAGTACAGATTAGCAGTTGCTGCAAGAAAGGTCTTTTCCTATCTATTCGGCCCCGTCTCCACTCTTACCATGGTAACTGATTTTCCCTCAGCTTATTTGGGAAAGTGAAAGAACCCTGTGAAGTGCAGCCGACACTGAATATTCTGAACACACCTTAATGGCTGACTAGCTGCCTGTTGCTGAGACAGGAAGAAATCCATGTGCAGTGAACAAAGAACAAAGATCATGATGCCTGTCTAAACTGAAATCTTCTGTACTTCTGGGATCCGTATCCCTCTCTTCCCATCCTATTCATGTATTTGTCAAGATGCCTCTTAAATGTCCGATGAAGCATGCTGTATGCCTTCTTGACTACCTTATCCACCTGCGTTGCCACTTTCAGTGACCTGTGGACCTGTACGCCCAGATCTCTCTGTCTGTCAATACTCCTAAGGGTTCTGCCATTTACTGTATCCCTCCCACCTGTGTTAGACCTTCCAAAATGCATCACCTCACATTTGTCCGGATTAACCTCCATCTGCCATTTTCCTGCCCAAGTCTCCAACCGATCTATATCCTGCTGTATCCTCTGACAATCCTCATCACTTCCACAACTCCACCAACCTTTGTGTCGTCTACAAACATACTAATCAGACCAGATATATTTTCCTCCAAATCATTTATATATACTACAAACAGCAAAGGTCCCAGCACTGATCCCTGCGGAACACCACTAGTCACAGCCCTCCATTCAGAAAAGCACCCTTCCACTGCTACCCTCTGTCTTCTATGGCCGAGCCAGTTCTGTATCCATCTTGCCAGCTCATTTTTGATCCCGTGTGACTTCACCATTTGTACCAGTCTGCCATGAGGGACCTTGTCAAAGGCTTTACTGAAGTCCATGTAGACAATATCCACAGCCCTTCCTTCATCAATCGTCTTCATCATTTCCTCATTGTTGTTAACTCTAATCGTTGGTGTAACTCAGTGGTACAGTGCCTACTTTGCCTGTATAGACCCTGGTTAAAAGCACCGGTACCATTAGAATCAATGAATCTAAAAGCATATAACGAGTCCATTCAGCCCATGGTGTCTATGCTGGAGCTTCGAAAAATTGATGTAATTAATCACACTTCTGTACTGAACCCTATTTGTCCTGTAAATGCATAATTTATATATATATATATAACTGTGTGTTTGTGTGTGTGTGTATTCCTGTGGAATTGGCTATCCCGGTCCTTTTAGCAGTGTATGTCTGGTTCTAACATTGCACAATAGAGAGATGCTTAACTTTTATAAATCATTGGTTTGGCCTCAGCTGAAGCAATTTTCGGGATGACACTTTAGGACAGATATGAAAGTCTGTGAGATTTAACAGAGTTATACAAGACATGGGGGACTTCTGTTCTGTAGATAGATTAGGATTTTTGGGAAGCGTAAGGGGAGGTTTAATAAACTTTTAAAGTCGATGAGAGTTTTTCATAGAATCAGAGTGGTCTTGGACAGACTACGGTTAGAGAACTGTGCATAGTTTTTGTCTTCATTTTACAATAAGATTATTAAAACACTGGAGGAAATGTGTGTAAACCATGGCACGGAGTCAACTCCCCCTTGTCCCCTTTATTCCCTGTACCCACTTGATCCTGGTCGTCACGTGGGACTGAAGTCCTCTTAATTCAGGCTCAGGCTGAGTGTTTGGGATATCAGGTTTCAAGAGAGCCACCCTCCAGCTTAATCCACAGCAACAGTTACTGGCTTAGTACAAAGAGGAGGAAACTCAGTCCTTTCTTTAACTATCAATTTACTTTATTCACCTTGTTGTACAATGTAAGAATAAGGCTTATACACTTAGTTAGACAAAAGCTTTCAACTCCAACTGAGTTATACAGTTAATAACAAAACTAGCTAGAATTCATAAGCGCACCCACTAGGTTCCTCTGACCTTTCCCTGACCTAGTCACAGAAAACTTAAGGATATTACCCGAAAAAGGGAGAGATAACGCTGGCCAGGCGTTCCGTTCTCTCTCTCTCTCTTCTACGTCGTCGCCGCGTCGCTCACGCAGGGTCTTCCGCTTCCACGATGGTTGATCTCTGGAATTTTCGCTGGCTCTCTGCCCAAAAAGCTCTATTCTTATCCTGTTGATAATCTCTCCCAATCTGAGCTGCCTCTTTCCGGTTGGCTTAAGCTTGATCACCTCGTTCACAGCTTCTCTTAATTGGCCCAGGCCCAAAGAACCCGGTATCACACCGTGTCCAAATAAGGCCCTTTTCCTGTGATCGATCCTTTATCTTGTCTCATAAAGTAACTAGTTCAAAATGTTTTTTTACCAGCACAGGCCAGTGTACGAGCTCCAGGTTACTGCAGGTCAATCAATCCCAGCAGTTTGTAACTGATTCTGTATTTCTTACAGCCCCTGGCCAACATGTGAAAAAATTACAAGAATGAGATCAGTCGTAAGATGGTAGAACTTGAAAGGAAGATAGGGCGGACTGGGTCTCTTTTCTCCACAGAAAGTAGACACAGTTCTTTATCATTATGAGGGAGTTTGATTATGTAGAAATAGAGAAGGTATTTTCACTTGGGGGTGGGGAAATTCGACATAGAAGCAAAGAAACATGGAATCATAGAATGGTTCGAGCACAGAAGGAGGTCATTCAGCTCATCGTGTCCATGATGGACTCTACAAGAGCAGCTCATCCCACTCCCCACCTTTTCCCCATTGGCCTGCTTTTTCTTACTATTCAGATAATTATCTAATTTCTCTTTGAAATCCACGATTGAATGTCCCTCCCCCACATTCTCAGACAGTGTATTCCAGATCCCAACCACCCACTGCAGTAAATGTATTTTTCCTCATGTCACCTTTGGTTCATTTACAATTCATGTTAAATCAGTTTCCTCTGGTTCGTGACCTTTCTGCCAATGGGAACTGTTTCTCATTGACGACCCAATTTGACACCTCATAATTTTGAACACTTCTATCAAATCTCCTCTCCACCTGCCCTTCTCCAGAGAGAACAGCCACATCTTCTCCAATGCATTCAGATTGAAACAAAAAAGTTTATATGACTTTAAGACTGATGAGAAAAAAAACTGTGTAGTGAATGTTGACATTCGGTTTGAAGAAAGCAGGCTGTCGCTCTAGTAACTAAGCAACAGGAAGATTTACGATGGTCTGGTGATTCAGGTGAAGAAGGCTTTTTCATTTCAGTTACTGCTGGAACTGACCAGGATTACTGCCCAGAAAATTCTTTGTCTTGGAAAATAACTCTTTGATCAAACGAAATTCTGATTTCATCATGAAGTTAAAAGATCTTTGAAGGAGTTGGGAAAAGATCTCATGTATGGGAGTGAAAACCCTTGTTGCTGTTTATGCCTGAAGAGAGAGAAAAGACTCCGAGGAAGAGGAGTTGCTATACATTGGAAGAACACTGCTCTATAGAGAGAGACTGCATTGCTGTGAGGAAGCCTGCAGTGTTGAAGATAGTCTACAGTCTCTGAAAAAGCTCTACTACAAGTGTGAATCCTGTTGCATTTTTATATTTTTTGGAAATTCCTGACATCTCAGGAAAGTTTCTAACATTAGACTGCTACTTTAAAAATGTAAATAGTCCTGTTGCTACAACCAGTTGCTGAAATATCTGCATGATGCCTGCTGCAGATGAACTAACTTGCATGCCTATCCATCAGAGACTGTTTATTAATTTCACCCAGAGAGACATCGAATAGCACCTGACTATTCTACTCTGGGAACTCATCGATCCAGGAAAATACAAGCAAACGTTACAACCCAGTTATTTATTTATTTCTAAGGGACTATTGTAAAATCAATTTCCGTATCCCCATTTCACTGCTGGTAATTGAATATATGTATGTGCATGAGGGTTAGGAAAATTAGGGAGTTATAAAACCTTGTGAGGCATGCTTTATCCTGTTGATATATAAAGTGATTAATTTGGCCACTTTTCGGTAGGTGGAAACTTTACTAATATGCTTTGACCGTAGAGTATTGGGACTGAATTAACAGTGCATTACTCCCGCCTCGGTCGTAACATATTACTTGGGGACTCTCACCCGATTCAAATCCAGCATTAATTATGTGAATTTCAAGGGGAGTAATAATTTTAAATGACAAAATGAAACCAGGTTTTTTTGTACAAGGGTAAAGGGTGTACTATCAGAATGGCACGAGCACAGTAACAGAGTTTCTGGGAAAGGAAAATGTCTCCCTCAGTGACTTGAAAACATTAACCAAGATTAAATTGATAAAATTGGCTGCAAAATTGGGGTTGGAGTTGAAATGAGTTGCCAAGAAGGCAGAGATATTTTTATGTAATAGTTCAACATTGGAAAGATGAAGAAGATGAAGAAGATGACGAAGATGAAGATGATGAAGATGATGACGAAGATGAAGATGATGAAGATGATGATAGAAAATCAGAGAGTGATGCTCTCAAAGTGGAATTGGCTAGAGTACAGTTTTGAACAAAAACCTTGAGCAGGAAAAATAAATACGATTAAGAAAACTTGATAAGGAAAAAGAAAAAAATAAACTGCAATCGCATTGGAAAGACTTCGGCTTGAATTTCAGAGAGAAAGTGCAAAAGAAGTAAGGGAATCAAATTAAAAAGGATGGAACTAAGACAAAGGGATGGTGTTGAATCCAGAGTAAATTCTGGTCTGCAAGAATCTGAATCCAGCCCTGAATCCTGCAAAAAGCAGTTTACATTTATACAAGCTCTCCCGAAGTTTGTGGAAAGGGATGTCGCGACATTTTAAAAAAATATCTTTTGAAAAAGTAGCCAAACAAATGAAATGGCCAAAGGAAAGCTTGCCAGCACTTATGCAAAGTAGGTTAATGGGCGGAGTTCATGACATTTTTGCCATTCTTCCTGAAGAGGCTTCTGCAGATTATGAGGTGCCAAAAAATGTTATTCTGGCTGTGTATGAGTTAGTCCTGAAGCTTACCGTCAGAAGTTTCAGAACGTAAGGGCATTGGCTTGGCAGACGTATGGAGAATTAGAGAGGGTGACGTAAATTAATTCTGATCATTGGATACGGCATTAAGAAGGGAAACCATGTATGAAAACCTTAGAGAATTGATTCTCTTGGAAGAGTTTGAAAATTAAATCCCTTCATTCGTGAGAACTCATGTAAATAACCTGAAAGTTTTAAATTCTCGGCAAGCAGTGGAAATTGCTGATGATTTTGAACTTGTGAATAAGCCAAAACCTTTTGTCTGTCACCCCCACAAACCCGAGAAGGATAGGAATTGGGAGAGTGAAAGGAAGGTAAGTAGCAGGAGACAAGAAGGAAGAGCTGGGAATGCCCAAAGATCACCTCCTCAGGCCAGAAAGCAAGGTGCTGTGGGTAGAAGTGAGGTCCACAAGTCGAAGTGTTAGCATTGCCTCAAGTTAGGACAACTTTGGTCAGAATGCTGGAAGCTGCGAGGTAAACCCATGGGACTTGTTGGGATACACAATGGTACTGCAGAGAAAGAGACTCTGATTGAGAGTACAGCAGACCAGACTGTAGCTTTAACGGTAGCTGTAAAACCAGGCACAAAATCTAGAAGTGAGTGTAGAGGTTAGGAATGATACTTGGAAAGTTAAAATGAATATTTTCAAAGGGAAAAGTAACTGTACATCCCTTCAAGAAGGTGGAAAACATATTGTTCTACTTCGGGATACAGGAGCAACCCAAACCCTTTTCATAGAGAGACACAACACTAAAACAGCCCCTTTGGCCCACTGACTCTGTGTCAACAATCAACCACCCATTTATACTAATCCTACATTAATCCCATATTCCCGACCACATCCCCACCTTCCCTCAATTCTCCTACCACGTACATACACGAGGGGCATTTACAATGTCCAATTTACCTATCAACCTGCAAGTCTTTGGCAGTGGGAGGAAACCGGAGCACCCGACGGAAACCCACGTGGTCACAGGGAGAAGTTGCAAACTCTGCACAGGCAGTACTTGCAGCCAAAGACTTACAGGATGATAGGTAAATTGGCCATTGTAAATTGCCCCTAGTGGAGGTAGGTGGTAGGAGAATGGTGGGGATGTAGTAGAGAATGTGGGGTTAATGTAGGATTAGTATAAATTGGTGGTTGTTGGTCAGCACAGACTCAGTGGGCTGAAGGGCCTATTTTAGTGCTGTATCTCTAACTAAATAAAATAAATAAATAGTACCCTGAACTGCACTTAGGTCGCTAGACCTGTGAGGCTGTGGTGCTAACCATTGCAACACTGTGCCACCCTTTTGCTGGGGGATGGGAGAACATTTCTGCTAGAGAGCACACTGAAGGTTAAAGTATTAGTTAATGTAATTTTAGGGGATTATATACACGTACCTTTATATAGAGTGCACCTAAAGTGTGACCTAATACGGTAACTCTAGGAGTTGTCCATAGTTTGCTGGTAGAGGGAATTGACCTACTCCTGGGAAATGATTTTGCCAGACCAAATGTATCAGTTTCTCCTATAATTAAAGAGAGACCAAGTGAAGTTAAAGAAACAGAATAATTACAGGAACACATTTCAGGAATATTTCCTGCCTGTGTCATAACCCGAGCAATGGCTAAGCAGGTTCCATTGTTGGAGGTAAAATTGGCACCACAAACAGATAGCTGAGTATCTGACATTTTATTTGGTGATTTGGATGATCCAGATGAGTCGTTTATCAAATCTTCTATAATTGCAGCACAGCAAGCTGATCCAGAGTTATACAGAACAGCAGTTGGCTCTGACAGAATCTGAGGCAAAAGGAGTTCCAGAAGGTTATTATGTTGAAGACGGTGTTCTGAGAAGGAAATGGAGACCACATCACAGGCCTGCGGATGAAGACTGGGCAGTTATTCAACATATAATGGTACCACCTAAATATCACCAGGGATTATTAAGGTTAGCACATGACGTTCTTCTAGCATGACATAGGGGGATTCAGAAGACTAAATCAGAAAGGACGTGAGGCATTTTTGTCGGGCTTGTTATTCATGCCAAATGTTGGGAAAACCGCAACCTACCATAAAACCAGCACCACTAATTCCCACAGCAGTTATTGAGGAACCATTTAGTAGAGTATTGGTAGACTATGTAGGACCATTGCCAAAAAAAGCAGGACATCAACATATACTGACTATCATTGATATGGCTGCTCAATTTCCAGTGGCCATTCATTTGATGACAATTACTGATCAGGTAGTAGTAGAGCAATTAACACAATTTGTTATGAAATATGATTGATGACTTGAAGTGCAAGTGTAACAAGGTTCTAATTTCATGTCAATAACATTTCAAGAATTTATGAGCAATTTGAATATCAGAGATTTAAAATCTTCAGCATATCACCCACAGACGCAGGGAGCTTTAGAGAGGTACTATCAAACTCTCAAAATAATGATCAGATCATACTGACATGAATATCCGCATGATTGGGATAAAGGGCTAGAATGTATTTATTTGTGGTGAGACATTCACCGAATGAGTCTACAGGTTTTAGTCCTTTCAAATAGGTTTACTGACAAAAGAATATACAAATAATGGGCAGACAAGAACTTAAAGACACGAAACTTTTAACCAGGGGATGAAGTATTGGTATTTTTATCTTTACAGAGTGAAACATTATATATGCTGTTCAGTTGTATGTATAAAGTAATCAAAAGAGTGGGTAAGGTCAATTATTTAATTGACAGCCTTGATCATCAGAAAAATAATCAGTGGTGTCATATCAATATGTTGAAGCAATATTATTACATGGAGGAGGATAAGCCAGTACTGGCATGTCAGGTAATGGGGACTGTTGAAAAGGGAAACGATAGTGAGGATGAGGCAGAGGAGACCGAGACAATTCTCAGATTGAACCTCCTACTATCTGGTTAGTGAATACAGAATGACGAGGAAAATTGGATAACAAGCTTTTGTACTTAGATGCTGAACAATGTGAAGACCTAACCAGGCTTTTGACAACCTTGACAAGGTTTTTTAGTGATAAGCCAGGATGTGAAAACATTGGCCATACATGATGTGGATATAGGGAATCTGTTCCTTTAAAACAATATTCTTACTAATTAAGTGCAGAAAAATAGGCCCACGTAACAGCAGAAATCCGATACTTGCTGGAAACCAACTTAATTGAACCTCGTCAAAGTGGCTGGATTTTACAAACAGTTTTAATGCCTGCACCTGATGGGGTAACTAGACTTTGTACAGACTACAGAAACGTCAATGCGGTAACAAAGGCAGACTCCTACCCAATTTCTCATTTCGAAGATTGTATTAACAGAGTGGGCAATGCTTTGTTTCTTCCAAAGATAGATTTGTTAGAGGGATACTGGCAATTTCCTTTGACACCTCGAGCTAAAGAAATATCAGTTTTTGTCACACTGGACTGTCTTTATCAATGCCGGGTGATGCCATTCTGGCTACAAAAAAATGCCCCAGCAACTTTTTCAAAATTAATGAATCAAGTGGTAGCCAGTGTTCCCAACTGTGCAGTGTATCTTGATGACGCGCTAATCATTAAACTGAGACTGGGGCACGTCACAAGGTTGATCCGATGTTTGGGGCACATTGTCAGTCAGGAGAGAGAAATGTCGAAATAATAAAACTCCGTCCCAGATTTGAGAATCTGTCGATCCTCTTTGGGAAAGTGAATCAGAGCAGAATGAAGGGTGAACTGTCTGACTGTCCAGAAGTGATGAAGACACAGCTCAGTCAGCATATTCCACTGGTTTATGATGCTGGAACATTCCTCATACTAATATTATTCAACCAAGTGAAAACATTTCTTACAGCGATTATTTATGCTATTGATTGTAGGAATGTCTAATGTAGTTTCTGATTGATGATAAAAAGTTTATTAAAATTTGCATCCAGCTGCAATGAACTTTGAACTTTTCTCATTATGTAAACAGTATCTGACGAGTCTCAGTAACAATGTTCAGTGTTGATGAGAGCGAGGATGAGTGAGCAGCTGCTGAATGTGACAGGGTCAGGACTGGATGTTACGACCGAGAAGGGAGGAGTGCACTGTGAATTCAGTCCCACTTCTCCACAAGTCACAACGTTTTATTTAAAGTTTTCCCATTTCTTAATATCGACAATCATATAACTATTTTTCCCAGACTGAACACACTAACCAGGTTTCTTTACCGAACAACAACATTATCAGTTTAGTAGAATACATCTCTTAACCAGCAATGAAGTAAAACACAAGCACACAGATTAATTTTTTTAAAGTTACATCACTAAATTTTAAAGTCCCCTTTCTACCTTAGCATCTCACACTCAAACACATACATATGTATAACTGGTTAACTGAAAAAATAAAAAGGTATTTTTGGATCAGAGCTCTGTTCCAGACAAAAAAACACACCCAGGCATATCACTTGCCCAACCATGAAGAAAACAGACAAGAGACACTGCACCAAAGCTGGCACACAGTCCAACCTCTGAGCACACGCAAACAGGCCACCGAGATCCCCCTGAAAAGTTATCTTCAAGTGGCGCTGAGAAGCAACTCTAGCAAGTCCTCCTCAGAGACCAATCGACACAGTGGACTTCACATGGTCTTTTATGGAATTGCTGGAAAGTGAGATGGGTTATTGTATCTTCTCCTTCTTTTACACTTCAGCAGAATAATATTTATCTTCTTGCAGAAGGTAATGTGTATATACACACAGGTGCTCTGCTACTACTGGGCATGTTCAATCAAAGGGGCACTTGTCACTACTCTGCCCCACTTCGCATATGCGGCAAGAAGTATTCGAATGAAATTAGTTTACATAACTTAGCAACTGTGTTAGCTAATTCAATTTTATGAAGAGAAACTGAACCTGGTGATAACACCAAAACCTAATCTCTCTATAACCAGGAAACACTGTAACAATATCTGCATAAATCTGTATATCATTGAGTCTATCCATATTGGACACTAACTTATAGAATCATAGAATGGTTAGAGAGCAGAAGGAGGCCATTCGGCCCATTGTGTCAGTGCTTGTGCTCTGCAACAACAGTGCAGACAGTCACACGCCCCATATCCCTGCAGATTTTTGCTCTTCAGATGCTCTTCTGATTGGTTTAGATGTAACTGCATGTCATCATCCTATTGCTGACAAATTTATTTCCATGTTATCAGTAATATTTATTTATTTATTTATTGGGGATGTGTTTATTTCTCAAAATGTTACTTTTAAATGACAGACAAATACATTTACACATAACACAGTCACACAGAAATAGAATGAGAAATAGCACACATATACCCACAAACATATTTATAACAGTGTGGGACTGACTGCTTGTCCATCTGAGAATTAGAATTAGAATTAGAACATTACAGCGCAGTACAGGCCCTTCGGCCCTCGATGTTGCGCCGACCTGTGAATCCATCTGACCTACACTATTCCATTTTCATCCATATGTCTATCCAATGACCACTTAAATGCCCTTAATTTTGGCGAGTCTACTACTGCTGCAGGCAGGGTGTTCCACGCCCCTATTACTCTCTGAGTAAAGAAACTACCTCTGACATCTGTCCTATATCTATCACCCCTCAACTTAAAGCTATGTCCCCTCGTGTTTGCCATCACCATCCGAGGAAAAAGACTCTCACTATCCACCCTATCTAACCCTCTGATTATCTTATATGTCTCTATTAAGTCACCTCTCCTCCTCCTTCTCTCCAACGAAAACAACCTCAAGTCCCTCAGCCTTTCCTCGTAAGACCTTCCCTCCATACCAGGCAACATCCTAGTAAATCTCCTCTGCACCCTTTCCATAGCTTCCACATCCTTCCTATAATGCGGTGACCAGAACTGCACACAATACTCCAGGTGCGGTCTCACCAGAGTTTTGTACAGCTGCAGCATGACCTCGTGGCTCCGAAACTCGATCCCCCGACTAATAAAAGCTAACACACCATATGCCTTCTTAACAGCCCTATTAACCTGGGTCGCAACTTTCAGGGATTTATGAACCTGGACACCAAGATCTCTCTGTTCATCTACACTACCAAGAATCTTCCCATTAGCCCAGTACTCTGCATTCCTGTTACTCCTTCCAAAGTGAATCACCTCACACTTTTCCGCATTAAACTCCATTTGCCATCTCTCAGCCCAGCTCTGCAGCCTATCTATGTCCCTCTGTACCCTACAACATCCTTCAGCACTATCCACAACTCCACCGACCTTAGTGTCATCCGCAAATTTACTAACCCACCCTTCTACACCCTCTTCCAGGTCATTTATAAAAATGACAAACAGCAGTGGCCCCAAAATAGATCCTTGCGGTACACCACTGGTAACTAAACTCCAGGATGAACATTTGCCATCAACCACCACCCTCTGTCTTCTTTCAGCTAGCCAATTTCTGATCCAAAGCACGAAATCACCTTCAACCCCATACTTCCGTATTTTCTGCAATAGCCTACCGTGGGAAACCTTATCAAACGCCTTACTGAAATCCATATACACCACATCCACTGCTTTACCCTCATCCACCTGTTTGGTCACCTTCTCGAAAAACTCAATAAGGTTTGTGAGGCACGACCTACCCGTCACAAAACCGTGCTGACTATCGCTAATGAACTTATCCTTTTCAAGATGATTATAAATCCTGTCTCTTATAACCTTTTCCAACATTTTACTCACAACCGAAGTAAGGCTCACAGGTCTATAATTACCAGGGCTGTCTCTACTCCCCTTCTTGAACAAGGGGACAACATTTGCTATATACCATCCTGTTTCTTAACTAGTCGATGGGACAGCTTTCCAAATTTTGGAACAAGTCTCCAGATGTTAGTGATGAGGAGTTGCAGGTTCGACTAGGTCGACAGGGTGTCTTGTCATTGTATCTGGTGCCCAAGTCAACGCTGTGTGATCCGTTCTGTTTAATTCTTATTCTCCATAGTATAACGGTTCAATACAACTGAGTGACTTGTGATAATGAAAACACAAAGTGCTGGAAACACTCAGCAGGTCTGGCAGCATCTGTGGGGAGAAACAGAGTTAATATTTCATGTTGTGACCTTTCATCAGATCTGTTCCTTTCATCCATTCTGATAAAAGGTCACAGAACTGAAACGTTAACTCTGTTTCTCTCCACAGATGCTGCTAAACCTGCTGAGTATTTCCATCATTTTCTGTTTTGATTTCAGATTTCCAGAATCCACAGTATAATTGCCTTGCGAGGTCATTTCAGAGAGCAGTTAAGATTAAACTGTGGGTCTGGAATGACATTTCCTCCAGACTGAGTAAGGACGGCAGTCATTCTTCCCTACAGGACATCAGATTTTATCCTTGTTAAATACATGTTTTAGACTGTGTTTAACTTCATTGAAATTCTGCATACTGCCTTGATTATTGTTGAAAATCCCATTGAGTTCGAATGGCTTTCTCCAGTTACACTTCCAGTGTCCTGGCCAAGGTTACTGCTGTTCAGGTAATGATAGAAACATGGGAGAGATGGGAAAACACTTCCCTCAGGTAGGAGCTGCTGTCAAACATAGAACCAACCAGCACACAGGGAGGCCATTTGACCCATCGAGCCTGTGCTTGTTCTTTGATGGAGGTATCTAATTAGTCCCACTGCCCTGTTTATTTTTAAATATATTTTTGAAAGTTACTATTAAATCTGCTTCCACCACACTTTCAGAGAGTGTATTCCAGATTATATCAACTTGCTGAGTAATACAACCTCATCACCTCCACCACACGCACCCCTCCTCCCAACTTCATTTTTAACAATGATCTTAATTCTGTTTCCTCTGGTTACTGAGCTTCTTGTCAGTGGAAACAGTTTCTCCCTATCAGCTCTATCAAACCACCTCCACCCCATAATATTCAACACTCTATTAAACGTCTACTTCAGTTTCTTTCCTGTCAGGAGAACAATCTCAGTTTCTATAGTCTCTCCACATCACTGAATTTCCTCATCCCTGGACATTCTGCAATGTGAAGGATTGCGATGAGATTTGGGAAATATTGCCAGTTGGGAATGGGAAAAATCGAAGGGAACCAGAAATGAGCGTGCAGTCACCATGTTTGTGAATCTTTAGATCCACTTTGAGAAATGTAATCAGAGGAGAATGAAGGTAAACTGTCTGATTGTTTAGAGGGGTCAAGGCACCTTTCCCTGATGGAAGATTCTGGAACATTTATTCTGAGATCAACTGATCTGATCCATGTAAAGGATTCTCATCACTGTGGATCATGAATTAAAACCTAACTTCAGCTGTGGGACAGTCAGAATAGTTAGTAACAGACAAGGTGCTGAAAGGCTCAAAGGGAGACCAGACCAGTTGTAGGAGAGCATGTTGTCAGTGACATGGATGTGTCTTCTATGTGTGGTATCAGACTGTTTCCATGTATCCACAATGAATGTCCCACCCTTTATTATGTTCAGGTAATCCTGATAATGGACACTGGTTTTCTGGTCACAGTAACCTGAAGTTTTAACTCATTGACACCCTGGTTTAGTCTATCTTGTGATAGATACTAACAGCAGTCACTGTCAGTCAATCGATTAGTGTGTTCGGCAAATACCCGTAGGGTCCGTGGTTTGAGCCCAACCAGTGACAAAGACAGGGTCTACTTTCACCATTTAGGATTCATTGTCACACAGTTTCTGATTGTTAATACGTGCTTTGGCCTCAAGAGAATATTCCCCAAATATTACCAACTACACTGTTATCCAATAAATCACTCCCGACTGCTTCTCCATGTATTCATTGTAAATAAAATGCTAAAGTATTTGGAAGATCATGTACCTCCTGCCAACCCATTAGTAATAGATTAATTTATTGGGTTAGAAGTGCTGATATAGAACTGAAAACACACAATCCCACTATGTGCATTTAATTTGTGACTATTGTACAGCTGGTATTCGGGAAAACAGTTGAGAACACGTTGGACCATTATAATGATATTTTCTGATAACTTTATTTATGTTGCTGTATAACTTTGTAAAAGACTGCGTTGTCAGAACAGGACCGTGAGAAAATGATGCAATATTTATGTGAGCCTCATGTTCTGGAATTCCCTGCCTAAACCTCTAACACTCTGTTTCACACCCTCCTTAAAACTGAAAGTTTTGAGCAGTATTTTGGAGAGGAGTCAGTGCTGTCATTTGCCCTGATTTCTCAGTAATCATTTAAAACCATTCTGGTTCAATCCCTTCCTTTAATCCTGCACAGCAGCAGTGACAATAACTTTGTAGATTTGATGTTTGAGACCCAAAGAATTTCCTGAATTCCTGGGCACATTTGTAACACAGAGATACAGAATCATCGAATCATTTACAATGCAGAAGGAGGCCATTTGTCCCATCGAGTCCATGCTGGCTCTCTGTAGAGTCATCCAATTAGTCCCATTCACCCGCTGGATCCCGTAGCCCAGCAAGTTTATGTACTTCAAGTGTCAATCCAACTTCCTTTTGAAATCATTGCCTCTGCTTCCTACCCTTGGAGGCAGAATGTTCCAGGTCATTTATTACCAAGGTTTAAGGGAGGGAAAGACATTCAATCACTGATCAATTTACAGACAGGCGATTGGGAATAAAAAGGAAATTTGTTCAGAGAAGAAAAAGATTAACTATCTGTTTGTACCATAGAACTTTGGAGCTCAAGTCCGCAATAAATCCACGAAAGACCAACTGTAAGGAACGAGGTGAATCAGAAATTAAAAATGATACAATTAGAAACCAAAAGGAGAAAATCTGATCGCCGAACAGATTTTTAAGACACATAAAATACCGTAGCAAAACCCTCTTACTCTAACATTAGAAAATGGCACATTTTAATTCAAAGATGTTTTTTGAGCAAGGTGATGTAACTGCTGAAATTCTGGCAAACCTGAGTACAGAGTAGTTGAAAACTATAACTAGGGAGATACAAGTGAAACTACCCAGCAAGGTGAAATGAACAGAGGTCCTTAAAGTGCTGGCTGAGCACTTAGGACACAGTCCCATTTCGTAACAGGTAGATGAGGAATTAACTCCTGAAACTGTCCCATCTCCCATGGCCAGAATGGAACAGGCTCATTCAGGATGTAACTGGAGTTTCAGGAAAAAGAAAAGGTGAGAGAGAAAGAGGAAAGAGAGAAAGAAAGAGAGAGAGGAAGAGAGAGAGAGAGAAATGACTTTCCAGCTACAAATATTGGAAATGGAGCTGAAGGCTGAAGCAGAGAGAGAGAGAGAGAGAGAGACTACCAGGGAAAATCTCTCATCACCCGGTAACCACCCAAATCTCCCTAACCCAGAATAATGTTTTGAGGCTAAGTTTGTAACAAAATTTGAAGACAGTGAGGTGGAATCCTTGTTTGCTACTTTTGAGAAGGAAGTGGCAGAACTACGTGAAATGTGGGCCCTCACAATTCAAGGCCAGTTCACTGGGTAGGCTCAAGAGATCTATTCTATACTGTCCCCTGAAATGTCTGCTAATTACGAGAATACCAAAGTTGCCATCCTTCGAGCTTATGAGTTGGTCCCAGAAGCATATCATCAGCAATTCAGGAAAGCTTGAAAGCAGAGTTGTCAGGAATTTGAAAGGTGAAAGCAAATCGGTGGCCCCGATCTGTAAAAATACAGCACACCTATGATCAATTATGTGTGCGAATATTGCTTAAGGAATTCAAACATTGCCTACAGTCCAACCTGAGAGTGCACTTGGAGAAACAGAGAGTCCGCACAGCTAGAGAGTAAACATTTGTCGCCAATAGCTATGTCCTCACGCATAGGACTGGCTACTCAGGCGAATCCTTACAAAGCCACCCCCAAAAACAGTGGGAGGATACGAAGGGAGAGTGGGATAGAAAGAGAGACAAACCTGGAAAGTGGAGTACAAACGAGAGTGCAAAGAGTCCACCCCAAATCCACAAATAGAATCCCTGGAGACCGGTGTGCTCCCACTACAACAAAGTGGGTGACACCAGGCTAGAATGCTGGAGGGTAAATGGAAAATCAGTGGGTTTAATAGGTCTCTGCAAGTGCAGTACCAAGGAGCATCCCCCAGTTAAGAGCATAGTAGGACGGGCAGAGGTCCTCACGGTACAGCCTATATCCTCGAAGGGAATTACTCCATGTATTAATGGACAGGTCAAAATCCCCAAGAGTTACTGGTGTTTTACCCTTGAAGGAACTACCCCTACCCTTGCCAGGAGATGAGAAAGTCCATTGTAATGCTCAGGGATATAGGGGAAACTCAGTACCTAATGTTAGAGAACAACATTCAGCATAGTGGTGGTGCCACAAAACACGATGGAGGGTATCCTCAATGTGAAGACAGGACTTTGTCTCCACGAGGTCTGTCAGGTGGTCACTCCTACCACTGTTGTTACAAACAGATGCTTCTGCAACAGGTAGATTGGTGAGGATGATGTCAAGTAGGTTTTTCTCTCTCAGCAGTGATGTGCTTTAGGACTCGACCATCTCTTTCAGTAGTGGTGCTACCGAGCCACTCTTGGTGCTGGACATTGAAGTCCCCCACCCAGACTACATGCTGTGCTCTTGGTGCTTCTTCCGATTGATGTTCAACATGAAGAAGCACTGATTCATCAGCCGAGGCCAGGGGTGGGGGAACGGTAGGTAGTAATCAGCAGGAGGTTTCCTTGCCCATGTTTGCCTTCATGATGTCCGGAGTCAATGTTGGGGACTCCCAGGACCATTCCTTCCCAACAGTATACCACTGTGCCACCACTGTGTCTGCCCTGCCAGTGGGACAGGATGCGTCCAGCGATGGTGATGGTGGTGTCTAGGACATTAACTGCAAGGTATGATTCTGGAAGTACAGCTATTTAAGGCTGTTGCCTGACTAGCCTGTAGGAAAGCTCTCTGAATTTGGGCCCCCAGATGTTCCTAAGAAGGACTTTGCAAGATCTGCAGGGCTGGCTTTGCCATTGTCGTTTCCAGAGCCTAGGTCGATGCCAGGTGATCCACACAGTTTCATTCCTTTTCTGACACTGTGTTTTGACTTGATATAACTGAGTGACTTGCTAGGCCATTTCAGACGACACTGCTGTTGGTACATATAAGGTAGACCAGGTAAGGACAGCAGATTTCATTCCCTAATGGACATGAGTGAGCCACATGTGTTTTTACAACAATCGATTATGGTTTCATTGTCAACATTAGACAAGCTTCTTAATTACAGATTAATTGAATTCAAATTTCACCATCTGCCATGGTGAGATTCAAACCCAGGGCTCCAGATCAGTAGCCTGGGTCTCCGGGTTACTAGTCCAGTGATATTACCAGTACACCACTGCCTCCCGTTAGAGAAATGGTTCCCATTGATGGAAAGGTCGAGAACCAGAGGACACTGATTGAAGATGATTGGTCGAACAAACTTCTTCTGTGTTGTAACAATTCTTTGATTTTATTATTCTAGTGTTTTGTTTTATTTAGAGATACAGCACTGAAACAGATCCTTCGGCTAACCGAGTCTGTGCCGACCAACAACCACCCATTTATAGTAACCCTACAGTAATCCCATATTCCCCACCACCTACCTACACTAGGGGCAATTTACAATGGCCAATTTACCTATCACCTGCAATTCTTTGGCTGTGGGAGGAAACCAGAGCACCCGGCGAAAACCCACACGGTCACAGGGAGAACTTGCAAACTCCACACAGGCAATACCCAGAATCGAGCCCAGGTTCCTGGAGCTCTGAGGCAGCAGGGCTAACCACTGTGCCACTGTACCGCCCTGAATTGGCTCCCCAAGTGAAGACATCTTCCCTAGGTCTACCTGATCAACCTTAACTCCCATCAACTGCTCACCTCTCAAACCTAACTTCTGTAGAGAAAAGAGTCCCAGCCTGTCTAATCTTTTATGAAAGTTTTACCATCTTAGTTCTGATTTCATTCTTGAAACATTTTTCATACTTCCCACAAGGTTTTTATAAACCTTTTGTGCTATGAAGATGAAAACAATGCAGGATTCTCTGAACGCAGTCGAACCAAGACCACGCTGATTTTGTTTAAAAACTCAAATTTAACACCTCTATGAAACCTCCACTTATCCTTCCCAGCAATCCGAGTCCATCTACAGAACAGAAGGAGATCATGTCTTGTATAATTCTGGTAAATCTCTCAGACTTTCATATCTATCCTAAAGTGTGGTGCCCAGAATTATTTCAGCTGAGGCCTAACCAATGAATTATAAAAGTTAAGCATCTCTCCATTCTCCATTGTTACAACCCTGGAATACACTCCCTCAAAGGCCTGGGATAGTCAATTCAACAGTAAATTTCAGCAGGGAATTGGATATATATATTTCAAAATTAAACATTTACAGGACAAAGGGCATTCAGCTGGGAAGTGAGATTAATTACATTAATCTATCAAAGTCTCAGCAGAGGCACCATGAGCTGAATAGACTCATTCTGTGCTTTGAGATTCGATGATTCGAATTGTACTGAGGCTTTAAACAAAGGTCTAATAAAGGAAAAGTAGGCACTGTACCATTGAGTTACATCCACAATTAGAATTACCAGCAATACAAAAGGATTTCTTCCTGTCTCAGCAACAGGCAGCGACTCAGACATGAGGGTGTGTTCACAATATTCAGTGTTGGCTGCACTTCACAGGGATCTTTAACCTTCAATAATAAGTTGAGGCAAAAACAGTTACACTGGCTAAGAGTGAAGCAGTGATTTCATAGACAGTAAAAGACCTTCCCTGCAGCAACTGATCATCTGTAATTCACAACAAGCTCCGTCCTCCATTTATATTTCAGGGGAAGAAAACCAATCAATGAGCAGATCTACGTCCTCACTCTCTGTGTGATCATAGGATGTGAAATGGCTCTGCAGCATGGTAAGACTCCGGATAACAAGTGGATTTGGTCAAATATAATCTGGGTTGCACAGAGATAAGGAAACAGAGCATCCAAGATCTTCAAAAAACTTACTGGCTTAACATGATACGCTGTTATCACACGGAAACCTTTCTCTATTCACACTCCCAACGTCTCCGCCAAAATTCTGAACAATTACCCTCTAATGAACATTTCACCCACAGGCTACCTAGCTCACTAAACTCTTTCTGTCAGCCCCTCTACGTTGCTTTCATTGATCTCACCAAAGCCTTCGACCTCGTCAGCAGATGTGGTCTCTTCAAAATTTTAGAAAAGATTGGATGCCCACCAAAGCTACTAAGTATCATCACCTCATTCCATGACAATATGAAAGGCACTATTCAACATGGTGGCTCCTCATCAGACCCCTTTCTTATCCTGAGTGGCATGAAACAGGGCTGTGTTCTCGCACCTACACTGTTTGGGATTTTCTTCTCCCTGCTGCTCTCACATGCGTTCAAGTCTTCAGAAGAAGGAATTTTCCTCCACACAAGATCAGGTGGTGGGTTGTTCAACCTTGCCCGTCTAAGAGCGAAGTCCAAAGTGCAGAAAGTCATCATCAGGGAACTCCTCTTTGCTGACGATGCTGCATTAACATCTCACACTGAAGAGTGTGTGAAGAGATACATCGAACGGTTTGCAGCTGCCTGCAATGAATTTGGCCTAACCATCAGCCTCAAGAAAACGGACATCATGGGACAGGATGTCAGAAATGCCCCATCCATCAATATCGGCGACCACACTCTGGAAGTGGTTCAAGAGTTCACCTACTTAGGCTCAACTATCACCAGTAACCTGTCTCTCGATGAATAATTAAACAAGCGCATGGGAAAGACTTCCACTGCTATGTCCAGACTGGCCAAGAGAGTGTGGGAAAATGGCGCACTGACACAGAACACCAAAGTCCATGTGTATCAAGCATGTGTCCTCAGTACCTTGCTCTATGGCAGCGAGGCCTGGACAATGTACGTCAGCCAAGAGCGACGTCTCAATTCATTCTATCTTCACTGCCTCCGGAGAATACTTGGCATCAGGTGGCAGGACCGTATCTCCAACACAGAAGTCCTCAAGGCGGCCAACATCCCCAGCATATACACCCTACTAAGGCAGTGGCACCTGAGATGGCTTGGCCATGTGAGCCACATGGAAGATGGCAGGATCCCCAAGGACACATTGTACAGCGAGCTCGTCACTGGTACCAGACCCAACGGTTGTCCATGTCTCCGCTTTAAAGACGTCTGCAAACGCGTCATGAAGTTCTGTGACATTGATCACAAGTCGTGGGAGTGAGTTGCCAGTGATCGCCAGAGCTGGCGGGCAGTCATAAAGGCGGGGCTAAAGTGTGGCGAGTCGAAGAGACTTAGCAGTTGGCAGGAAAAAAGTCAGCAGCGCAAGGGGAGAACCAACTGTGCAACAGCCCCGACAAACAAATTGTATTTGCAGCGCCAGTGGAAGAGTCTGTCACTCTCGAATTGGCCTTTATAGCCACTCCAGGCACTGCTTCACAAACCACTGACCACCTCCAGGCGCGTATCCATTGTCTCTCGAGACAAGGAGGCCAAAGGATTTCACAATACTAAATCTCCTGAACTGAAGTCTGTCTCAGATGTTCATAAACAATGTCTCAGGGTGGTTTGAATGCTCTTCCACACACCAGCATTGATTAAACCCATCTCCCTGAATGTAAAGTATTGAAATGTGAAGAATAATTGTGTAACAAAAAATAATTGTGTTTTAATTGTGTAATTCTTGGTCTACAAGACTATCATACAGAAAAGACGACATTTTGGGATTTTATCCATAGACTAATTGATAGGGACTACACATTCCAAAAATCTGGAATGAATTCTCCACATCAATCACACAGGGATGGGCAGTTGTCAGCTTGCAGTCAGGTTGATCAGCTGAAATATTATGCAGAGTCATTTGTAGCATAGAAGGATGCCTTTCGGCCCATATAGTCCATGCCAGCACTCCACGGATCAATCCAGTCATTCCCACTCTGCTGCTCGATTCCCGTAGTCTTGCAAGTTTATTTCCTTCAAGTTCCCATCCAATATCATTTTGAAATCATTGTTTGTCTCAGCTTACACCACGTTCATGGGCATCAAGATGCAGGTCATTACAACTCTCTGTGTTAAAATGGATGATATTGTGGTAAAATGTGAAGATATCCACTTTGGGAGGAAAAAAAAAACACAGAAATGAAGAGTGTTTCTTAAATGGTGAGAGATTGGGAAGTGTTGATGTCCAAAGGAACCTGGGTGTCCTTGTTTATATGTCACTGAAAGCTAACATGCTGGCAGGAAGCAATTAGAAACACAAATGTTGAGCTGGATTTACCAGCCCCCGCCGAGGTCAGGAGTTGTGGTGGGGGAACCTGGAAAATACCTCCAGGAGAGGCCCGCAACGGGCCTCAACACTGGGAAGGTCCAGCCCCATATTACTGGCAGGACCGAGGCCTCATGGCGGTCCCTCCTGACCCTCGGTGACAGAAACGTTATTTTAATATTTAAATCAATGTTAATTAATGCATAATTAATGAACTCCTCCCAGCAGCCATCCCACACCGATATTCCAGCCAGTTGCCAGAACTCCAGTGCCTTCAGCTCTCCGTTCAGAGGTCGAACACTGGTGGGGGAGAGGCAGGGGGTGGAGTGAAATTTTCAGGGCAGGAGGTGGGGAGTGAGGATAACTCTTGTTGTTGGTTGAGCGGATGGTGGGAAGGGGTTGAAGGTCAAAGTCAATTACATTTGTAGGGTAAAGGTCAGGATCAGAAGAAAGGTTTTTTTGTGGGGAGAGGGAAAATGATAACCTAATTAGTCATTGGTGACGGGGGTGGGAGAGGGGATTGGAACTTTGAATAACATTTTAAATATAATTTTTTTTTAATTGTCACTTTAAAAATGTAAATGCTTTGGAAAGGCCTGCGGACCTTTAAAATGGCGCCGGTACCCGCGAGGTGGCGTTGGGCAACATTGCCGGGGACGGACCGGCCTCCCCCTCTACGTCATCGGGAGTCGGCGATCCACCCGGACATATAAATAAGCTGCAGCATGAAATATCACAGTGGCTCCGTGACACACATCTTGTGTATGTGTCAGGTCATTTTTGAAGCTCGCCTTCGATCTCAGTGTCAAGCTGGAAAGGTTCAGCCTGGTATGTTGGCCTTTATTGCAAGAGGAATTGACTTCAGGACTAAAGAAGTCTTGTTGCAATAGTATAGAGCCTTGGTGAGACTGTATCTGGAGTATTGTGTACAGTTTTGGTCTCTTTACCAAAGGAAGGATATAGTTGCCATAGAGGGAGAACAATGAAGGATGATGTGAATGTCCTATGAAGAGAGATTGAGGAGACTGGGCCTATATTCTCTAGAGTTTAGAAGAATGAGAGGTAATCTTATTGGGGAATGTACATTTCTTTCAGGGCTCGACAGGGTAGATGCAGGGAGGATGTTTCCCTTGACTGGGGGATCTAGAAACAGGGAAAAAGTCTCAGAAATAGAGGTAGATCATTTAGGACTGAGATGACAAGGAATGTTTTCACTCAGAGGGTGGTGAATCTTTGGAATTCTCTATACCAGAGGCCTGTGCAGGCTCAGTCATTGAGTATATTCAAGACAGAGGTGGATAGATTTCTAGGTATTAAAGTTAACAAGGGCAATGGGGATACTGTGGGAAAATGTCATTGAGTTAGAAGATCAGCCATGATCTATTTGAATGGTGGAGCAGGCTGGATGGGCCGAATGGCCTAATCCTGCACCTGTTTCCTATGTTCTTATATTCCTATGTCATTCCTCACATTCACCTTCATCTCTTGTCCAAAATCTTCAATCCATGTCCCATCGTCCTTTTACCATCAGTTAATGGGAGAAGATTATCCTGGTCTATCTTATCTAAGCGTGTCATAATCTTGTACATCTCTATCAATTCTCCCTCAATCTCCTATGCTCCATGGAGAATAATCCCAGCTTCTCCAACCTAACCTTGTAACTGAAATCCCCAGTCCCTGGAACCATTCTGGTAAATCTCCTCTGCAGACTCTGAAAGGCCCTCACATCCTTCCTGAAGTGTGCTGACTGGAACTGGATGTAGTTCTCTAGTTGGGGCATAAACAGAGCTTTATAAAGGTTCAGTATAACTTCCTGCATTTGTACTCTATGCCTGTATTTCTGAAGCCCATGTTTCCAAATGCTTTTTTCACCACTCTCTCAAAATACCCCACCACCTTCAAACATCGATGCACATTCACCCCCCGGCCCTATGTTCCTGCACACTCTTTAGAACTGCACCATTAAGTCTGCATTATCTCATCCTATACCTTCTACAAAAATACATTACCTCACACTTGTCTATATTAAATTCCACCTGCCACTTGTCTGCCCATTCTGTTAGCCTATCTCTGTCCTGTTGCAGGGGTTTGTGTGATCCTCACTGTTTGCCATTACTCCAAGTTCGGTATCATGGGCAAATTTTAAAATTCTACTCTGGATTCTAAGATCAAAGTCATTTATATAAAACAAAAAAGGAAAGAGTGATCCTCGTAGTGACACATGAGGAACACCACTGTCTAATATTCTCCAGTCAGAAAAACAATCATTTACTATGACTTACTATCTCCGTTCTATCCTTTAGCCATTTTTATTAATCCAATTCAATACTAACCCTTCCATTCCTTGAGCCTCTGTTTTGTTAACCAGTTTTTATTTGCAATACTTTATCAAACACATTTCTTAAAATCCATGTAGACAATATCCACCACATTGCCTTCATCAACCTACTCAATTACTTCATCAAAAAATTAAATGAGATTAGTCAAGCATGATCTGCATTTTACAAATCTGTGCTGACTATCCATAATTTACTCAAACCTTTCCAAGTGTCTGTTGCTTTATTCCTGATTATTGTTTCTAAAAACATATCACCACTGATGTTAAACTAACTGGCCTGTAGTTGCTAGGACTGTCCTTCTAACCCTTCCTGAATCAATGTGTCACATTTACCATTCTCCAATCCTCTGGCACATCCCCCATTTCTAGGTCAGATTGGAAGTCCAGCTTGAGCACAATAATCCAGGCTGGCTCTCTAATGCAGTAGTGAAGAGTGCTGCCTTTTTGGATGAGTGTTTTGGGATGTCTTGAGGTGATGAAGGACACTATATAAACAGATTTTTCTATTGTTCAGTAAAGTATTCTTCGAGTTTCTGAGCAAATGCATTGCAGCTCACAGACATATATTGATATGGTATTGTGTTTGTGTAATTACTCTTGCCACATTTGTGAGGATGAGACAATGGACACAAGCTCTGCACTAAAGAGCAAAGGTTGAGTTCAAGTGAAGGTTTAGGTGAGGGGAACACTTTAAATTCTGCTAGAAAAGTCAAGGACAAAGAGCAGAGTAGCAATGGGGGTAATGGTATACAGAGTGTGTCAGTAAGAGACAGAGAGTTTAACAGTAATGGTGCATCGGCAAATAAGGTCAATTCACAGAACATGGTGAAATGTTCAAGTTGAAGGCTTTTTTGTGAATGCATGAAGTTCTGGTAACAAGGTGGGTAAATTAATGGCACAAATAGAGAGAAATGGATTCAATCTATTTGTCATTACAGAGATGCAGTTACAGAGATGTGGTTACATGGTGACCATGGTTGGGAACTAAATATTCCAAGGTAGGTGATATTTGAAATCAAATGGTGGGCAGGTTTAGCACTGTGAATAAAGTATGTCATTTCATCAATAAACCCTTCGTGAATCTTTGGAATTCTCTACCCCAGAGAGTTATGGATGCTCAGTTGGTGAGTTTAGTCAAAGGATGAATTCGATAGATTTTTGAACTCTTGAGGAATCCAGGGATATGTAAATCAGATGTAATGGGGAGTTGATTTCAAAGATCAGCCGATTCTCTTCAATGTCGGAGCAGACTTGTGGGGTTTTATGTCTTACTCCTACTCCTACTTGTTATGTTCTTGTGACAAGTAACATTAGACTCTGTTTAATCATCTTATCCCTGTTCCTTGTTGTTTCATTTTGCACTTTAATACACTTGCTCCGAGTAAAATCTTTACTAATGCCCATTATTTAGTTACAGCTTCTAGTTTCACATCATCAAGTGCAGGTTGATCGGGCTATCATCTCATGGGCCTCTGACACATACACATTCTCCTTGTTCAGGAAACAAAACCTAATTCCAGCCTTCTCCCTCAGACCGACTCGAGTTCTGACCTAACATCCATCTCTCCTTCCCTTCACATTATCTCCTGTGTCCTCATGTATGTTGCACCCAGCATCTGCTCTCTGGGTCTTTTCTCACACAGCACTTCACACATCCCAGTTTCCCTTCCTTCCCCTTACGAGCTGACATTGTTAATGGTTCTCTCCCGTCGGGTGTACTTCCATTTCAAAACAGTCATTCGAAAGTCTTCCAAAGTTTTGCTGAGCTGTAATTTGTGCTCCAATAGGCCGAATATTTCCAATCTTTGAACTGTAGAGAAGGCAACATGATACGTCGAGATCATCGTGTCTCGTTTTACAAAAGATGGATCCAGAGCGTGTTGTTGGTTGGATTTGATATTCAAAGATAACTTCACCAAGATGTGTTGGCTCTCCTAACCATTGAAGTCGTGATAATGCTTTCCATTGTGCTCATTCCCATGCTTACCATTAGGTTTGGATTTACAGGTCAGATACATTTTATGTTTCTGTGCAGAGAGAAACAGAGTTAACGTATCAGGTCTGTGACCCTTCATCAGAACTGGCAAAAGTTAGAAATGTAACAGTCTTTGAGCAAGTGAAAGGGAGGAGGAATAAGAAGAACAAGAAGGAAGGACTGTGATATGACAGAGTGGGGGGGAAGAGGTTAAATGGCAAATGTCATGGAACAGAATGCAAATGAAGTGCTAAAGAGTGACAGTGAAAGATCATGCACGAGTCCAGTGAGAGTGTTAATGACAGAATGTTGAACAGCTCTGTACGAAAACAAAGTCACTAAAAATAAGTTTAAGACAAGCTCATGCTGAAGAAATAAATACATAAATATAGAATATATATAATATATACAAATAAAATAACAATAATTAATAAACAAAGAATAATGTGACTGACGGTCTGAAATTATTGAATTAAAGGGCAATTAAGGATGGGCAATAAATGCTGTCCTAACCAGCGATGCTCACATCCCATAAACAAATACATAAATCAATATTGAGTCCAGAAGACTGCAGAGTGCCTCATTGGAAGATGAGGTGTTGTTCCTCGAGCTGGCGTTGATGTTCACTGGATCACTGCAGCAGGCCGAGGACAGAAATGTGAGCATGGAAACAAGGTGGTGAATTAAAATGGCAAACAACCAGAAGCTCGGGATCATGCTTAAGGACCGAACAGAAGTGTACTGCAAAGTGGTCACTCAAACTGTGTTTGGTCTCCCCAGTGTAGAGGCGACCGCACTGTGAGCAGTGAATACAGTATACTAAGTTGAAAGAAGTACAAGTAAATTGCTTCACCTGGAAGGAGTGCTTGGGGCCTTGGATGGTGAGGAGAGAGGAGGTAAGAGGGCAGGTATTACACCTCCTGAGATTACATGGGAAGGTGCCATGGGAAGGGGACGTGGTGTCAGGTTGATGGAGGATTGGACCAGGGTGTCACAAAGGGAGTGTTCACTTTGGAATGCTGGCAGGGGAGGGGAGGAGAGGGGATGATGTATTTGGTGGTGACGTCACGCTGGAGGTGACGGAGATGGTGGAGGATGATCCTTTGGATATGGAGGCTGGTCAGGTGGAAAGTGATCTATACACTCACAATTTCCATTGTCAGCTTTGGTTCATGGGGCCTCTCCAGTTTATGTCTCCAAAGAGACTTTTGAAAACATAATTACTCGGAATCAGGGATGATTAAAAAAACAGGCTCTCCACTTGCTGATCTTGAAAATTACTGCCTCTTTTCCAAATTCCTTCAATGTGTTGTTATCACAAAAACTGTGTCCTTCTTTCCACTCACTCCAGGTTTGAATTTGTTGAATAATCTTTCCTTCCTTGTCACAAAACCAAAGTCATAACCGAAGTCACGAATGACATCCTGTGTGTCTGTAACCATGGTGCACGGTTCCCCTTTATTTTCTTAAATCAACTGCACACTTTGACACTGTTGATAACGAGCTCCACCACTGAGCCCATTAAATTACTGGGCTAAAAACCTTCTGCTCCAAGCAGCTGAAGAGACCTGAAGGATGTGGACTTGATCCAACTGTCAGTGAATAGAAACAACTTGCAGCTCAGAAGACAATCAGAGTAATAGAATCTTACAGCACAGAAGGAGGCCATTGGCCCTTCACGTCTGTGCTGGCTCTCCCAAGGAGCAATTTACCTTGTGCCACTACCCCGCCTTCTCCCCGTAGCCCTGCACAATCTTCCTTTTCATAGAATATTCCAATTCCCTCTTGAATGGCTCGATTGAACCTGCCTCCACTACACTCTCAGGCAGTACATTTCAGATCCTAACCACTCGCTGTGTGAAAATGTTTTTCCTCATGTAACTATTGCTTCTTTTGTCAATTACCTTAAATCTGTGCGCTCTTGTTTCCGCTCCTTCCACCAATGGGGACAGTTCTGCCCTATCTACTCTGTCCAGACCCCTCATGAATTTGAACACCTTTATCAATTCTCCTCGATCAGCGAAGCATTCCCAACTTCTCCAATCTATCTCCGTCAATGAAATTCCTCATCCCTGGGGCCATTCTCATCAATTTATTCCACACTTTCTCTCTTCACATCTTTCTTAATGTGTGGCACCCAGAACTGGACACAATACTCCAGTCGAGGCTGAACCAGTGTTCTATACAAGTTCAATATATGTTCCTTGTTTATCTACTATATGCCCCTATTAATTATGAATAGTTGTTTTAATTAACATTCAAGCAGGCTGCTTGATAGGTGTTGAGCTTCTTCGGTGTCGTTGGAGCTGCACTTATCCAGACAAGTGGAGAGTATTCTATCACACTCCTGACTTGTGCCTTCTCGGTGGTGGACAGGCATTGGGGAGTCAGGAAGTGGGTTACTCGCTGCTAAATTCCCAGCATCCTACTTACCCTTATACCCAGAGTATTTATAGAAACAAAGAAAATAGGAGCAGGAGTAGGACATTCAGCCATTCAAGCCTGCTCCGCCATTCATTATGATCATGGCTGATCATCCAACTCAGTAACCTGTACCCACTTTCTCCCCATATCCTTTGATACATTTCATCCCAAACGCTATATCTAACTCCTTCTTGAAAACAGACAATGTTTTGGCCTCAACTGCTTTCTGTGGTAGCGAATTCCACAGGCTCACCACTCTCTGGGTGAAGTAATTTCTCCTCATCTCAGTCCTGAAAGGTTTACCCCATATCCTTAGACTATGACCCATAGTTCTGGACTCCCCCACCATTGGGAACATCCTTCCTGCATCTGCCCTGTAAATTCCTGTCAGAATTAGCTTGGTTTCTATGAGATCTCCCCTCACTCTCTGACCTCCAATGAATATAATCCTAACTGACTCAATCTCTGTGCGGGCGGCACAGTGGCGCAGTGGTTAGCACTGCAGCCTCACAGCTCCAGGGACCCGGTTTCAATTCCTGGTACTGCCTGTGTAGAGTTTGCAAGTTCTCCCTGTGTCTGCGTGGGTTTTCTCCGGGTGCTCCGGTTTCCTCCCACAAGCCAAAATACTTGCAGGTTGATAGGTAAATTGGCCATTATAAAAATTGTCACTAGTATAGGTAGGTGGAGGGGAAATATAGGGACAGGTGGGGATGTTTGGTAGGAATATGGGATTAGTGTAGGATTAGTATAAATGGGTGGTTGATGTTCGGCACAGACTCGGTGGGCCGAAGGGCCTGTTTCAGTGCTGTATCTCTAATCTAAAATCTAATCTCTCCTCATGCGTCAGTCCCGCCATCCCGGGAATCAGTCTGGTAAACATTTGCTGCACTCCCGCTATCACAAGAACAACCTTCCTCAGATAAGGAGACCAAAACTGCAGACATTTATTCCAGGTATGGCCTCACCAAGGCCCTATATAATTGCAGCAAGACATCCCTGCTCCTGTTTTGGCCTCAACTGCTTTCTGTGGTAGCGAATTCCACAGGCTCACCACTCTCTGGGTGAAGTAATTTCTCCTCGTGTCATTCCTGAATGGTTTACCCCATGTCCTTAGACTATGACCCCTGAATCTGGACTCCCACACCATCGGTAATATCCTTCCTGCATCTACCCTGTCAAGTCCTATTAGAATTATATAGGTTTCTATGAGATCCCCTCTCTCTGTCTGAACTCCAATGAATATAATCCGAACCGACTCAATCTCTCCTCATACGTCAGTCCTGCCATCCCTGAAATTAGTCTGGTAAACCTTCGCTGCACTCCCTCTAGAGCAAGAACATCCTTCCTCCGATAAGGAGACCAAAACTGCAGACAATATTCCAGGTGTGGCCTCACCAAGGCCCTGTATAATTGCAGCAAGACATCCCTGCTCCTGCACTCGAATCCTTTCGCTATGAAGGCCAACATATCATTTGCCTTTTTTACCGCCTGTTGCACCTGCATGCTTACCTTCAGCAACTGGTGTACGAGAGCACCCAGGTCTCATTGCATATTCCCCTCTCTCAGTTTCTAGCCGTTCTGACAATAATCTGCCTTCCTGTTTTTGCTACCAAAGTTGACAACTTCACATTTACCCACATTATACTGCATCTGCCTTGCATTTGCCCAATCATTCAACTTGTCCAAATCATCCTGAAGCCTCTCTGCATCCTCCTCACAACTAACCCTCCCACCCAGTTTTGTGTCATCTGCAAATTTGGAGCTATTACATTTAGTTCCCTCATCTAAATCATTAACATATTTTGTGAATAGCTGGGGTCCTAACACCGATTCCTGCGGTACCCCACTAGTCACTGCCTGCCATTAGGAAAAAGATCCATTTATTCTGACACTTTGTTTCCTGTCTACCAACCAATTTTCTATCCATCGCAATACACTACCCCCAATCCCATGCGCTTTAATTTTACATGTTAATCTCTTATGTGGGACTTTGTCGAAAGCCTTCTGAAAGTCCAAATAAACCACATCCACTGGCTCCCCCTCATCAACTCTACTAGTTACATCCTCGAAGAACTCTAGTAGATTTGTCAAGCATGGTTTCCCTTTCGTAAATCCATGCTGACTCTGCCCGATTCTGCCACTGTTCTCAAAGTGCTCTGCTATAAAATGTTTGATAACAGACTCCAGGATTTTCCCCACAACTGACATCAGTCTGTAATTCCCTGTTTTCTCTCTACCTCTCTTTTTAGATAGTGGGGTTACATTAGCTATCCTCCAATCTGTAGGAACTGTTCCAGAGTCTATAGAATCTTCGAAGATGACCATATCCACTTTTTGTAGGGCCACTTCCTTACGTACTCTGGGATGTAGACCATCAGGCCCTTGGGATTTATTGGCCTTCAATCCCATCATATTCCCCAACATCATTTCTCTACTAATAATGATTTCCTTCAGTTCCTCCCTCTCGCTATACCCAGTGTTCCCCAACATTTCTGGGATGATATTTGTGTCCTCCTTTGTGAAGACAGAAGCAAAGTATGCATTTAGTTGGTCAGCCCTTGGTTTGTTTGCTATAATAAATTCCTCTGTTTCTGATTGTCTTCACCAATCTTTTTCTCTTCATATACCTACAGAAACTTTGACAGTCAGTTTTTCTGTTTCCCGTAAGCTTACTCTCGTACTCTATTTTCCCCTTCTTAATCAATCCCTTGGTCCTCCTTTGCTGAATTCTAAATTGCTCCCAATCCTCAGGTCTGTTATTTTTTTTGGCTGGTCCAGTTTTCTTTCTGTTCAATGATCACTCACAGGATGTTGATGGTGCGAGATTCAGTGATGGTTTGATTATTTCTTGTTTAAGATGGTCATTGCCTGGCACTTGTGTGGTGCAAATGTTACTTGCCAATTATCAGCCTGAGCCTGGCTGTCATCCAGTTATTGTTGCACGTGGGCACAGACTGCTTCAGTATCTGAGGTGTTGTGATACTGAACACTGTGTAATCATCAGTGAGAATCCACACTTCTGACGTTATGTTGGAGGGAAGGCCATTGATGCAGGAGTTGAAGACGAACATGGCTGAGACCACTACCCTGAGGAACTCCTGCAGCAATGTTGTGAGTCTTAGATGTTTTCCTTCCGACATCCACAACCATCTTCCTTTCTGCTACTCAGAGAATGTTGACAGTGCAGTAGGAGGCCATTCGGCCCATCGTGTCTGCACCGGCTGTCTGAAAGAGCAACTCCCTCAGTTCCATTGCTCTCGGTATGACTCCAATCAGTGGAGAGTTTTCCACAATTCCTGCTGACTTCAATTTGCTCGGAATCCTTAATGCCACACTTAGTCAAATGCTGCCTTGATGTCAAGTGCAGTCACTCTCACCTCACCTCTTGTATTTGGGGAAATGGTGCCACAGTGAGAATGTCACTGAACTAGTAATCAAGAGGCCCAGGCTAATGCCCTGTGCACACAGGTTCAAATTCCAGCAGAGCAGCTGGTGGAATTTAAATTCAATTAATTGAAAAAAAATCTGGTCTCAGTAATGGTGCCATGAAACTATCATTAATTGTTATCAAAACACATCTGGCTCACGAATGCCCTTGACAGAAGAAAATCTGCCATCCTACAAGTGACTGCAGACCCACAGCAATGTGGTTGACTCTTAACTCCCCTCTGAAGTGGCCTCGCAAGCCATTCAGTTGTCAAGGGCAATTAGGGATGGGAAAAACATGCTGACCTTCCCAGCGATGCCCCTATCCCATGAAAGAATTAAGAAAATCGTTGATTTGTAGTACAGAACTTGAGGATTGTTGAAAACAGATACGTGTTGTCGAACCTTGCAGTCATCAGGACAACCACAAGAATAACCAATGTAAAATAAAATCAACTTATACTGCATGAGAAGAGAGTGCTGATTGGTTGGCCAGTGAACTTAATTGGTAGAGGTGTTGCCATGGAGAATGCACCAGTTTACGTTGCCTGACAGTTAACTTCCAACTTTGCTGAAATTTAAACCAGGCAGCTTGACTCTGATTGATCAATGCCTGAGGAATGAAACAGCAGGAAAATAATTCATCTCTTTTGTCCATACTTGGACCAAGATTGTAATGAGGTCTGGTGCTGAGTTGTCCTGGCAGACCAAAACTGAACATTGATAAACAGGTCGTGGATGGGTGGGTGCTGCTTGATAGCACTATCGATGACACCTTCCTTTACTTGGTTTGTTCTTTTATGGCTACTTTTAGTGATTGGTGCATTTGTCCTCAGAGATCCCTTTGTTCCTCTACCACATCTGGACTCACACCTTCCAAGTCTGAGATTTGTTTGAACAGGGTTACAAGTGCTTCCATTTTTCTTCAATATTTTGAAGGACTTGTTTTTAGGGGTTTTAAACTGATTCCATCGATGCTGGAACTTTGTGTTTTTTTTTATAAAAGTAAAAGAGGTTATCAGGAGATCTACTGGACTGAGCTTGTAAACAACAGTTACTGGAAGAGTCAAGGAGTGCCAGAAACATACCCTTTCTGGAAGTCACCTGTCCCCAGACAATCACCCAGCAGGGGTTCACTCAACATAGGGAAAATGTTCACCAAGAAGTTACAGGTCCAGGTCCACAGCTGGCAGGAAGCTTGACACCATCCCTGGCCTCGCCTTGTTCAGTGAGTGGGGGGGAGGGGTGGTGGGCTGTGTTAATAAAACAGTTGGAGAAAACCTGCCAAGGGAGCAAACCCCAACTCATTCTGTTCCATCTCCCTGAAAAGTCTGCCAATCTTTCCATCTCTTCGAGAAGCTCTGAGAAACGAGTGTAAGAAACAGACTGGAACTGTTGCTGCATTTATCCAGGAAAGCCGGTCCAAAGAATTAACAAGTATCTGGCCAAGTATTCCTTCTGTCTTTCTTTTTGCTATAGAGCTCCAAAGAGTAATTCTCTCGTGTGTGTGTGTGTGTGCGTGTGTGCGTGCGTGTGTGTGTGTGTGTGCGTGCGTGTGTGTGCGCGTGTGTGCGTGTGTGTGATCATAGTCTTATAAGGTTTAGGTTAATTATAGAAAAGGACATGGAACAATGCATAGTAAAATAATTAATTGGGAGGGTCAAATTCAGTGGAGTGAGAACGATCTAGCCCAGGTAAACTGGAATCAAAGACTTGGAGATAAAATTGTCATGTAACAATGGACTAACTTTAAAGTGCAGGTGGTTTGGGTACAATCGAAGTATGATCCTACAAGGGGCAAAGATAGGAGGAACAAAACCAGGGCTCCCTAATGACGAGAGAATTTCCAATATGAAGAAGCAGAAAAAGGGTGTTTACTCTTGTTGTCAGGTTGATAATACAATAGCAAGCCAGGCTGAATACAGAAAGTTCGGAAGGAAAATGAAAAAATGAATAAGAGAGCAAAGAGAGAGTATGGGTAGAGACTGTCATCGAAGAGAAAGGAAAATCCAAAAGTCTTCAATCAGAAAATGAATAGTAAAAAGTATTGGAAACGGAAGAATGGTGATGATTGGTGACTAAGAACAGGATTTAGACATTGAGACAAGGATGGGGCCGAGCTACTAACTGAGTACTTTGCATATGTTTTTACCAAGGAAGAAGATGCTGCCTAGCTCATGGTGAAAGAGATGGTAATTGGGACACTGTATGGGCTATAATTTGATAAAGAGGAAGGTATAGAATGGCTGGCAGTACTTAAAGTTGATATATCACCAGAGACAGTACTGAGGGAAGTAAGGGTGGAACTTGCAGAAGCACTGGGCATTATCTTCCAAACTTCCTTCGATACAGAGGTGGTGCCAGAAGACTGGAGAATTGTAAATCTTGACACTTGCTCATAAACAAATATAAGGAAAAACCTCAAAACTACAGGCTTGTCAGCTTAACCTCATTGATGGGAAAGATGTTAAAACCAATAATCTGTAACAAAATTAACAGTTATTTGGACAAACATCGATTAACTAAGGAAAGCCAGCATGGATTTGTTAAAGGTAAATCGTGTTTAACTAACTTGATTGAGCTCCTTGATGAGGTAATATCGAGGGATGATGAAGGTAATGCAGTTGATGTGGTGTACGTGGACTTCCAAAAGGCATTTGATAATGTGTCACATGAAAGAATTGTCAGCAAAAGTAAAGCCCATGGAATAAAGGAGGCAGTGGCAGTAGGTATACAAAGTTATCTGAGTGATAGGAAACAGAGTGTAGTGGTGAACAGTTGTATTTTGGACTGGAGGAGTTTATATAGTGGGATTTCCCATGGGTCATTATTAGGATCACTGCTTTTCCAGATCTATATTAATGACGCAGATTTGGGTTTACCGGGCACAATTTCAAAATATGTAGATGACACAAAACTTGGAAGCATTGTGAACACTGAGGAGGGTAGTTATAGATTTCAGTAGAACATAGAAAATAGGGTGAAATAGGTGGACATGTGACAGATGAAATTTAATTCAGAGAAGAATGAAATAATTCATTTTGGTGGGAAAAATGAGGAGAGGCAATATAAACTAAACAATATTATTCTAACAATGATGCGGGAGCAGAGGGACCTGGGAATATATGTGCGTAAATTGTAGAAGGTGGCAGGGCAGGTTGAGAAAGTGGTTAAAAAGGCAATCGCGATCCTGGGCTTTATAAATGGAAACATACAGTACAAAAGCAAGGATGTTATAAATGGAGACATACAGTACAAAAGCAGGGACATTATGGTGAACATTTACAAAACGCTGGTTCAGCCTCAACTGGAATATTCTGTCCACTGTTGGGCACTACACATGAGGAAGGATGTGAAGGCATTAGAGAGGGTGCTGAAGATATTCCAGAGATGAGGGACTTTTTGATGCGGATAGATTGGAGAAGCTGCTGCTGTTCAGTTTGGAGAAGAGAAGGGTGAGAGGAGATTTGATAGAAGTGTTCAAAATGATGAGGGGTCTAGGCAGGGTAGTGGAGGAGATCGGAGTCCCATTGACAGACAGGGCGAAAACAAGAGAACACCATGGGCTGAATCGAAAATTCTTTAAAATTCAAAGATTCAAATGGCTGTGGGGCTTTAAACCAAGGTCTATACGGACAAAGTAGGCACTGTACCACTGAGTTACACTCACGATTAGAGTTAACAGCAATGCACATGGATTTCTTCCTGTCTCAGCAACAAACAGTTACTCAGACATTAGGATGTGTTCACAATATTCAGTGTTGGCTGCACTTCACAGGACTCTTTGACTTTCCCAAATAAGTTAAGGCAAAAACAGCTACACTGTCGAAGAGCAGAGCAGGGACCTCATAGTTAGTAAAAGGCCTTTCGTGCAGCAACTGATCATCTGAACTGCACAACAAGCTCCTTCCTCTACTTATACTTTCAGTGCAGCAGCTTTTTCGGGAGCAGCGTGTGAGCGAGTGAGCAGCTGGGAAAGTCCGTTTGAAAGTAAATTTAATTTCCTTTTGTTTTTCGGCGGAGGCCAGGGGGCTGCTGGGTAAGTAAAACACTATATATTTGGGCGGTTTAAAATAACTTTCCTTTCAGTGCAGCAGCTTTTTCGGGAGCAGCGTGTGAGCGAGTGAGCAGCTGGAAAAGTCAGTTTGAAAGTAAATTTAATTTCCTTTTGTTTTTCGGCGGAGGCCAGGGGGCTGCTGGGTAAGTAAAACACTATATATTTGGGCGGTTTCTGAACCCGAGACACCACACTTGTAGTGTCTCCCACCCGCCCTCCTCCTCTAACCAAAAAAAAGGACTCGGTGGGGTGTTTATAAGGTAAGGCTTTTTCGATTTCTCTGGTTTTATTGTGATTGGTAAAAACTTTTCGTTCCTTTTTCATTTAACTAAGTTTAAACTTAAGATTAAAAATGGCAGGAGATCTCAGACCCGTATCATGCTCCTCTTGCTCAATGTGGGAGCTCAGGGACATGGCTGATGACCCTGGCTCCTTCACGTGCAGGAAGTGTGTCCAGCTGCAGCTCTTGTTAGACCGCATGACGGCTCTCGAGCTGCGGATGGACTCACTTTGGAGCATGCGCAATGCTGAGGAGGTAGTGGATAGCACGTTTAGTGAATTGGTCACACCGCAGATTAGGATTGCTGAGGGAGAAAGGGAATGGGTGACCAAAAGGCAGAGAAAGAGCAGGAAGGCAGCGCAGGAGTCCCCTGCGGTCATCTCCCTCCAAAACAGGTATACCGTTTTGGATACTGTTGAGGGAGATGGCTCACCAGGGGAAGGCAGCAGTAGCCAGGTCCATGGCACCGTGGCTGGCTCTGCTGTTCCGAAGGGCGGGAAAAAGAGTGGAAGGGCTAGAGTCGTAGGGGATTCGATTGTAAGGGGAGTAGATAGGCGGTTCTGTGGTCGAAAACGAGGCTCCCGAATGGTATGTTGCCTCCCAGGTGCACGGGTCAGGGACGTCTCAGATCGGCTGCAGAACATTCTAAAGGGGGAGGGTGAACAGCCAGTTGTCATTGTGCACATAGGCACTAATGATATAGGTAAAAAACGGGATGAGGTCCTACAAGCAGAGTTTAGGGAGTTAGGAGCCAAGTTAAAAAGTAGGACCTCAAAGGTAGTAATCTCAGGATTACTACCAGTGCCACGTGATAGTCAGAGTAAAAATGAAAGAATAGTCAGGATGAATGCGTGGCTTGAGAGATGGTGCAGGAAGGAGGGGTTCAGATTTTTGGGACATTGGGACCGGTTCTGGGGGAGGTGGGACTATTACAAATTGGATGGTCTACACCTGGGCCGGACTGGAACCAATGTCCTTGGAGGTGCTTTTGCTAACGCTGTTGGGGAGGGTTTAAACTAATGTGGCAGGGGGATGGGAACCAATTGAGGTCAGTTGACAGTAAGGAGGTAGTAACAAAAGCCTGTAAGGAACTAGATAATGAAGTCAGTGTGACTAAGGGGAAGAGCAGGCAGGGAGCAGATGATGAATATAAAGGGACTGGTGGTCTGAGGTGCATTTGTTTTAATGCAAGAAGTGTAGTTGGTAAGGCAGATGAATTTAGGGCTTGGATTGGTACCTGGGAGTATGATGTTATTGCTATTACTGAGACTTGGTTGAGGGAAGGGCATGATTGGCAACTAAATATCCCAGGATATCGATGCTTCAGGCGGGATAGAGAGGGAGGTAAAAGGGGTGGAGGAGTTGCATTACTGGTCAAAGAGGATATCACAGCTGTGCTGAAGGAGGGCACTATGGAGGACTCGAGCAGTGAGGCAATATGGACAGAACTCAGAAATAGGACGGGTGCGGTAACAATGTTGGGGCTGTACTACAGGCCTCCCAACAGCGAGCGTGAGATAGAGGTACAAATATGTAAACAGATTATGGAAAGATGTAGGAGCAACAGGGTGGTGGTGATAGGAGATTTTAATTTTCCCAACATTGACTGGGATTCGCTTAGTGTTAGAGGTCCAGATGGAGCAGAATTTGTCAGGAGCATCCAGGAGGGTTTTCTAGAGCAGTATGTAAATAGTCCAACTCGGGAGGGGCCATACTGGACCTGGTGTTGGGGAATGAGCCCGGCCAGGTTGTTGAAGTTTCAGTAGGGGACTACTTTGGGAATAGTGATCACAATTCCGTAAGCTTTAAAATACTCATGGACAAAGACGAGAGTGGTCCTAAAGGAAGAGTGCTAAATTGGGGGAAGGCCAACTGTACCAAAATTCGGCAGGAGCTGGGAAATGTAGATTGGGAGCAGCTGTTTGAAGGTAAATCCACATGTGATATGTGGGAGGCTTTTAAAGAGAGGTTGATTAGCGTGCAGGAGAGACATGTTCCTGTGAAAATGAGGGATAGAAATGGCAAGATTAGGGAACCATGGATGACAGGTGAAATTGTGAGACTAGCTAAGAGGAAAAAGGAAGCATACATAAGGTCTAGGCGGCTGATGAAAGACGAAGCTTTGAAAGAATATCGGGAATGTAGGACCAATCTGAAACGAGGAATTAAGAGGGCTAAAAGGGGTCATGAAATATCTTTAGCAAACAGGGTTAAGGAAAATCCCAAAGCCTTTTATTCATATATAAGGAGAAAGAGGGTAACTAGAGAAAGGATTGGCCCACTAAAGGACAAAGGAGGAATGTTATGCTTGGACTCAGAGAAAATGGGTGAGATTCTAAACGAGTACTTTGCATCGGTATTCACCGAGGAGAGGGACATGACGGATGTTGAGGTTAGGAACAGATGTTTGATTACTCTAGGTCAAGTCGGCATCAGGAGGGAGGAAGTGTTGGGTATTCTAAAGGGCATTAAGGTGGACAAGTCCCCAGGTCCGGATGGGATCTATCCCAGGTTGCTGAGGGAAGCGAGAGAGGAAATAGCTGGGGCCTTAACAGATATCTTTGCAGCATCCTTAAACACGGGTGAGGTCCCGGAGGACTGGAGAATTGCTAATGTTGTCCCCTTGTTTAAGAAGGGTAGCAGGGATAATCCAGGTAATTATAGACCGGTGAGCCTGACGTCAGTGGTAGGGAAGCTGCTGGAGAAGATACTGAGGGATAGGATCTATTCCCATCTGGAAGAAATTGGGCTCATCAGTGATAGGCAACATGGTTTTGTGCAGGGAAGGTCATGTCTTACCAACTTAATAGAATTCTTTGAGGAAGTGACAAAGTTGATTGATGAGGGAAGGGCTGTCGATGTCATATACATGGACCTCAGTAAGGCATTTGATAAGGTTCCCCATGGCAGGCTGATGGAGAAAGTGAAGGCGCTTGGGGTCCAAGGTGTACTAGCTAGATGGATAAAGAACTGGCTGGGCAACAGGAGACAGAGAGTAGCAGTAGAAGGGAGTTTCTCAAAATGGAGACGTGTGACCAGTGGTGTTCCACAGGGATCCGTGCTGGGACCACTGTTGTTTGTGATATACATTAATGATTTGGAGGAAAGTATAGGTGGACTGATTAGCAAATTTGCAGACGACACTAAGATTGGTGGAGTAGCAGATAGTGAAGGGGACTGTCAGAGAATACAGCAGAATATAGATAGATTGGAGAGTTGGGCAGAGAAATGGCAGATGGAGTTCAATCAGGGCAAATGCGAGGTGATGCATTTTGGAAGATCCAATTCAAGAGTGAACTATACAGTAAATGGAAAAGTCCTGGGGAAAATTGATGTACAGAGAGATTTGGGTGTTCAGGTCCACTGTTCCCTGAAGGTGGCAACGCAGGTAAATAGAGTGGTCAAGAAGGCATACGGCATGCTTTCCTTCATCGGACGGGGCATTGAGTACAAGAGTTGGCAGGTCATGTTACAGTTGTATAGGACTTTGGTTCGGCCACATTTGGTATACTGCGTACAGTTCTGGTCGCCACATTATCAAAAGGATGTGGATGCTTTGGAGAGGGTGCAGAGGAGGTTCACAAGGATGTTTCCTGGTATGGAGGGCGTTAGCTATGAAGAGAGGTTGAGCAGATTAGGATTATTTTCATTAGAAAAACGGAGGTTGAGGGGGGGCCTGATTGAGGTGTACAAAATCATGAGAGGTATAGACAGGGTGGATAGCAAGAGGCTTTTTCCCAGAGTGGGGGTTTCAATTACTAGAGGACACGAGTTCAAAGTGAAAGGGGAAAAGTTTAGGGGGGATATGCGTGGAAAGTTCTTTACGCAGAGGGTGGTGGGTGCCTGGAAAGCATTGCCAGCGGAGGTGGTAGATGCGGGCACGATGGATTCTTTTAAGATGTATCTAGACAGATACATGAATGGGCAGGAAGAAAAGAGATACGGAACCTTAGAAAATAGGCGACATGTTTAGAGAGAGGATCTGGATCGGCGCAGGCTTGGAGGGCCGAAGGGCCTGTTCCTGTGCTGTAATTATCTTTGTTCTTTGTTCTTTTTGTACTTCAGAGGAAGAAAACCAATCAACAGGCAGATCTCCCTCTGCACTCTCTGTGTGATCATTGGATGTGAAACGACTCGGCAGCATGGCAAGACTCCAGATAATAAGACTCCATATCTAACCTGGGCTACACGGAGATAAGGAAACTGAGCATCCAAGGCTGGTCTTCAAAAGCCTTGCTTACTAAACTTTTTAGGCTGTTGTCACACGGAAGCCTTTCTCTATTCACTCTCCCAACATCTCGCCAAAATTATAGGCAACTATGCAATAATGAACATTTCACTCACAGGCTATCCTACACTTAGCCTGAGTTGTCTTATAGCTCTGCGAGTGCAGAATGTGATTGAATCCAATTCAACCCTGACAACCAACCCAACGATGACTGTAAATCAGATTATTCATCCACATCAACACCAGGGCTATTGTTCCTGAGACTGTTCATCCACATCAACACCAGGGCTATTGTTCCTGAGACTGTTCACCCACATCAACACCAGGGCTATTGTTCCTGAGACTGTTCATCCACATCAACACCAGGGCTATTGTTCCTGAGACTGTTCATCCACATCAACACCAGGGCTATTGTTCCTGAGACTGTTCATCCACATCAACACCAGGGCTATTGTTCCTGAGACTGTTCATCCACATCAACACCAGGACTATTGTTCCTGAGACTGTTCAACCGCATCAACACCAGGGCTATTGTTCCTGAGACTGTTCATCCACATCAACACCAGGGCTATTGTTCCTGAGACTGTTCATCAATATCAACACCAGGGCTATTATTCCTGACACTGTTCACCCACATCAACACCAGGGCTATTGTTCCTGACACTGTTCATCCACATCAACACCAGGGCTATTGTTCCTGAGACTGTTCATCCACATCAACACCAGGGCTATTGTTCCTGAGACTGTTCATCTATATCAGCACCTGAGATCACAACAAAATAATTTGCAAATCGTGGTTTGAAGAAATTTCTAAAGATTATAATTTTTTTCCAACCTGTCTGATAAACATATTTCATTACAGAAAGCGAAAAACAGTTCATTAACTCAGTTTGTTCAGTGGACTGTAACTAATATCACTGCTCACATTCCCCAGATGACTGTCCCCCTGGAGGTTGCTCTGTGCTATTAATAAAGGATCCTCTGAAGAAGTCTCTGAATTGGTGTTTAACACAAGAAATGGAATACCCTGTAATATATCGGATCGAGCTCATTTACTACCCATTTCTTGCAGCCATCAGTATTCCTGGTAAGGCAGTGAAGTGACATGGTGAAAGTTGAATGTCAATGTGTGACTGTTCATATTACATTTTCCTATTTGCTGCTGTCAGTTTTTTTATTCATTTATGGGATGTGGGCATCACTGGCTCGTTCAGCATTTATTGCTCATTCCGAATTGCCCTTGAGAAGGAGACGGTGAGCTGCCTTTTTAAACTGTTGCAGTCCATGTGAGGTAGGATTTTGACCGAGAGACAGTGAAGGAACGGCGATATAGTTTCAAGTCAGGATGGTGTGGTGACTTGGATGGGAACTTGCAGGTGGTGATGTTCCTATGCATCTGCTGCTCTTGTCCTTCGAGGTGGTAGAGGTCGCGGGTTTGGATTCTAAGGAGTCTTGGTGCTTTGCTGCCACTGTGTGTCGGTGGTGGAGGGAATGAATGTTTGTAGATGGGGTGCCAATCAAGCGGGTTGCCTTGTTCTGGATGGTGTCGAGCTGCTTGGGTGTTGTTGGAGCTGCACCCATCCAGTTAAGTGGAGAGTATTCCATCACACTTCTGACTTGTGCCTTGTAGATGGTGGACAGTCTTTGGGGAGTCAGAAGGTGAGTTACTCGCCATAGGATTTCTCGCCTCTTGTCGCCACAGTATTTATATGACTACTCCAATTCAGTTTCTGGTCAATGGTAGCGCCTAGAATGTTGATAGTGGGGGATTCAGCGATGGTAATGCCATTGACTGTCAAGGAGAGATGGTGAGATTCTCTCTTGTTGGAGATGGTCACTGCCTGGCACTTGTGTGGCGCAAATGTTACTTGCCACTTATTAGCCCAAGCCTGGATATTGACCAGGTCTTGCTGCTCAGATGATTGACCTCCAACAACCACAGCCATCTTCCTTTGCGCTAGGTGTGACTCCAATCAGCAGAGAGTTTCCCCCTGATTCCCATTGACTCCAGTTTTGCGAGGACTCCTTGATGCCATACTTGGTCAAATGCTGCCTTGATGTAAAGGGCAGTCACTCTCACTTGACCTCTTGCGTTTAGCTCTTTTGTCCATGTTTGAACCAAGGCTGTAATGAGGTCAGGAACTGAGTGGCTCTGGCAGAACCCAAACTGAGCATCATTGAGCAGGTTATTGCGAAGCAAGTGCCGCTCGATGGCGCTGTTGATGACACCGTCCATCACTTTACTGATGATTGAGAGTAAACCGATGGGGCGGTAATTGGCCGGGTTGGACTTGTCCTACTTTTTGAGCACAGGACATACCTGGGCAATTTTCCACATTGCCGGGCAGATGCCAGTGTTGTAGCTATACTGGAACAGCTTGGCTAGGGGTGCGACAAGTTCTGGAGCACAGGTCTTCAGTACTATTGCCGGAATATTGTCAGGATCCATAGCCTTTGCAGTATCCAGTGCCTTCAGTCATTTCTTGATATCACATGGAGTGAATCGAATTGGCTGAAATTTGGCATCTGTGATGCTGGGGACTTCAGGAGGAGGCCGAGATGGATCATCAACTCAGCACTTCTGGCTGAAGATTGTTGGAAATGCTTCAGTCTTATCTTTTGCACTGATGTGCTGGGCTCCCCCATCATTGAGGATGGGGATATTGGTGGAGCCACCTCCTCCAGTTAATTGTTTAATTGTCCACCACCATTCACGGCTGGATGTGGCAGGACTGCAGAGCTTAGATCTGAGCGTTGGTTATTGGATTGCTTAGCTCTGTCTATTGCATGCTGCTTATGCAATTTGTATGCAAGTCGTCCTGGGTTGACCCTCATTTTGAGGTATGTCTGGTGCTGCTCCTGGCATGCCCTCCTGCACTCTTCATTGAACAAGGCTTGGTCTCCTGGCTTGATGGGAATGGTAAAGTGGGGGATATACTGGGTCAAGAGGTTACAGATTGTGGTTGAGGAAAATTCTGCTGCTGCTGATGGCCCACAGCGCCTCATGGATGCCCAGTTTTGCATTGCTAGATCTGTTCAAAATCTATCCCATTTAGCACGGTGATAGTGCCACACAACACGATGGATGGTATCCTCAATGTGAAGGCGGGACTTCGTCTCCACAAGGATTGTGCGGTGGTCACTCCTACCAATACTGTCATGGACAGAAGCATCTTCAGCAGCCAGATTGGATAGGACGAGGTCAAGTATGCTTTTGCCTCGTGTTGGTTGCCCCAACACCTGCCGCAGACTCAGTCTGGAAGCTATGTCCTTTAGTACTTGGCCAGCTCGGTGAGTAGTGGTGCTACCGAGCCACTCTTGGTCATGGACATTGAAGTCCCCCACCCAGAGTATATTATGTGCCCTTGCCACCCTCAGTGCTTCCTCCAAATGGTTAAGTGGTAATTGATTGTTATCTTTTCCTAATGTGATGACTGAACTAAAATTATAACACTTCTTGTATTTTAAACACAGAAAATGCTAAAAAAAATCAATTTCCTTTAATGGTTGCAATAGAAATTCATCATAGAGTCTGCACAGACTTCAGATAAGAAATAAATTAGCAGTTTAAAATGTGCTGATGATGTTAAGTGGGTTGCACATGTATCATAAGGATTCGTAGTGTCATGATATTATAATTTTATTTTCTCATACAATTGGTGTTACTGCAGATGTTTCTCTTGTTTGCATGGATTTGAATCCAGCTTTGTTTCTGTTTCTGAATGTAAGTGGAAGGTAAACCTGGTGATTTCTGTTACTGGTGCATGACCCACCCCATCAGACTTTTCCATTCTTCACTTTACCCAGTCAATGTTTAAAAAGAGAGCAGGATCGCACTCTCCATGTTGTACAGACCAGATCCCAACAGAGTGAGACTGCACTCTTGATGTTGGACAGACTACAACCCAACAGGGTGACAGTGCACTCTCCATGTTGTACAGACTAGAACCAAACAGGGTGAGAGTGCACTCTCCATGTTATACAGGTGACGACCCAACAGGGTGAGAGCGCACTCTCGATGTTGGACAGACGATAACCCAACAGGGTGAGAGTGCACTCTCCATGTTGTACAGACTATAACCCAACAGGGTGAGAGTGCACTCTCCGTGTTGTACAGACGAGAATCCAACAGGGTGAGAGTGCACTCTCCATGTTGAACAGTCTATAACACAACAGGGTGAGAATGCACTCTCCATTTTATACAGACGAGAACCCACCAGGGTGAGAGTGCACTCTCCATGCTGTACAGTCTATAACACAACAGGGTGAGAGTGCATTCTCCATGTTGTACACACGAGAACCCATCAGGGTGAGAGTGCGCTCTCCATTTTATACAGACGAGAACCCAACAGGGTGAGAGTACGCTCTCAATTTTATACAGACGAGAACCCAACAGGGTGAGAGTGCACTCTCCATGTTGTACAGACGAGAACCCAACAAGGTGAGAGTGCACTCTCCATGCTGTGCAGTCTATAACACAACAGGGTGAGAGTGAACTCTCCATGCTGGACAGTCTATAACAAAACAGGGCGAGAGTGCACGCTCCATTTTATACAGACGAGAACCCAACAGGGTGAGAGTGCACTCTCCATGTTGTGCAGACGAGAACCCAACAGGGTGAGAGTGCACTCTCCATGTTGTGCAGACGAGAACCCAACAGGGTGAGAGTGCATTCTCCATGTTGGACAGACGAGAACCCAACAGGGTGAGAGTGCACTCTCCACGTTGTGCAGACGAGAACCCAACAGGGTGAGAGTGCACTCTCCATGTTGTGCAGACGAGAACCCAACAGGGTGAGAGTGCACTCTCCATGTTGGACAGACGAGAACCCAACAGGGTGAGTGCGCACTCTCCATGTTGCACAGACCGTTTCCCAACAGGGTGAGAGTGGACGCTCTATGTTGTACAGACTGTAACCCAACAGGGCGAGAGTGCACTCTCCATGTTGTACAGACCATAATCCAACAGGGTGAGAGTGCACTCTCCTCGTTGTACAGACGAGAACCCAACAGGGAGAGAGTGCGCTCTCCATGTTGTAGAGACCGTATCCCAAAAGGGTAAGAGTGGACTCTCTATGTTGTACAGACTGTAACCCAACAGGGCGAGAGTGCACTCTCCATGTAGTACAGACCTTAATCCAACAGGGTGAGATTGCACTCTCCACAATGTACAGACGAGAACCAACAGGGTGAGAGTGCGCTCTCCATGATGTGCAGACCGTATCCCAACAGCATGAGAGTGGACTCTCCATGTTGTACAGACTGTAACCCAACAGGGTGAGAGCGCACTCTCCATGTTGTGCAGACGATAACCCAACAGGGTGAGAGTGCACTCTCCATGTTGTAAAGACGAGAACCCAACAGGGTGAGAGTGCACACTCCTTGTTGTACAGTCTATAACACAACAGGGTGAGAGCACACTCTCCATTTTATACAGACGATAACCCAACAGAGTGAGAGTGAACTGTCCATGTTGTACAGACCGTAACCTAACAGGGAGAGAGTGCACTCTCCATGTTGTACAGACTGTAACCCAACAGGGCGAAAGTGCACTCTCCATGTTGTACAGGCCATAACCCATCAGGGCGAAAGTGCACTCTCCATGTTGGACAGACCGTAACCCAACAGGGTGAGAGTGCACTCTCCATTTTGTACAGACTGTAACCCAACAGGGTGAAAGTGCACTCTCCATGTTTTACAGACCGTAACCCAACAGGGTGAGAGTGCACTCTCCATTTTGTACAGACTGTAACCCAACAGGGCGAAAGTGCACTCTCCATGTTGTACAGGCCATAACCCAACAGGGCGAAAGTGCACTCTCGATGTTGTACAAACCATAATCCAACAGGGTGAGAGTGCACTATCCATGTTTTACAGACTATAACCCAACATGGCGAGAGTGCACTCTCCATGTTGTACAGACCGTATCTGAACAGGGTGAAAGTGCACTCTCCATGTTGTACAGACCATAAACCAACAGGGTGAGAGTGCACTCTCCATGTTGTACAGACCTGAACCCAACATGGCGAAAGTGCACTCTCCATGTTGTACAGACCGTATCCCAACAGGGTGAGAGTGCACTCTCCATGTTGTACAGACCTGAAGCCAACAGGGCGATAGTGCACTCTCCATGTTGTACAGACCTGAAGCCAACATGGCGAAAGTGCACTCTCCATGTTGTACAGACCGTATCCCAACAGGGTGAAAGTGCACTCTCCATGTTGCACAGACCATAACCCAACAGGGCGAGAGTGCACTCTCCATGTTGCACAGAGCATAACCCAACAGGGCGAGAGTGCACTCTCCATGTTGTAGAGACCGTATCCCAAAAGGGTAAGAGTGGACTCTCTATGTTGTACAGACTGTAACCCAACAGGGCGAGAGTGCACTCTCCATGTAGTACAGACCATAATCCAACAGGGTGAGATTGCACTCTCCATGTTGTACAGACGAGAACCCAACAGGGAGAGAGTGCGCTCTCCATGTTGTAGAGACCGTATCCCAAAAGGGTAAGAGTGGACTCTCTATGTTGTACAGACTGTAACCCAACAGGGCGAGAGTGCACTCTCCATGTAGTACAGACCATAATCCAACAGGGTGAGATTGCACTCTCCACGATGTACAGACGAGAACCAACAGGGTGAGAGTGCGCTCTCCATGATGTGCAGACCGTATCCCAACAGCATGAGAGTGGACTCTCCATGTTGTACAGACAGTAACCCAACAGGGTGAGAGCGCACTCTCCATGTTGTACAGACCGTAACCCAACAGGGTGAGAGTGCACTCATCATGTTGTGCAGACCATAACTCAACAGGGTGAGAGTGCACTCTCCATGTTGTACAGACCATTACCCAATAGGATGAGAGTGTACTCTCCATGTTGCACGGACGATAACTCAACAGGGTGAGAGTGCACTCTCCATGTTATACAGACCATAATCCCTCAGGGTAAGAGTGCACACTCCTTGTTGTACAGACTATAATCCAACAGGGTGAGAGTACACTCTCCATTTTGTACAGACCGTATCCCAACAGGGTGAAAGTGCACTCTCCATGTTATACAGACCGTAATCCCTCAGGGTAAGAGTGCACACTCCTTGTTGTACAGACTATAATCCAACAGGGTGAGAGTACACTCTCCATGTTGTACAGACCTCAATCCACAAGGGCGAGAGTGCACTCTCCATGTTGTACAGACTATAATCCAACAGGGTGAGAGTGCACTCTCCATGCTGTACAGACCATTACCCAAAAGGGTGAGAGTGCACTCTCCATGTTGTATAGACCGTAACCCAACAGGGTGAGAGTGCACTCTCCATGTTGCATAGACCGTATCCCAACAGGGTGAGAGTGCACTCTCCATGTTGTACAGACCGTATCCCAACAGGGTGAGAGTGCACTCTCCATGTTGTACAGACCGTATCCCAACAGGGTGAGAGTGCACTCTCCATGTTGTGCAGACCTGAACCCAACAGGGCGAAAGTGCACTCTCCATGTTGTACAGAGCATAACCCAACAGGTCAAAAGTGCACTCTCCATGTTGCATAGAGCATAACCCAACAGGGCGAAAGTGCACTCTCCATGTTGTACAGACCATAACCCAACAGGGCGAGAGTGCACTCTCCATGTTGTACAGACTCTAATCCCTCAGGGTAAGAGTGCACTCTCCATGTTGTACAGACAATAACCCAACAGGGCGTGAGTGCACTCTCCATGTTGTACAGACAACAACCCAACAGGGTGCGAGTGCACTCTCCATGTTGTATTGACTGTCACCCAACAGGGCGAGAGTGCACTCATCATGTTGCACGGACGATAACCCAACAGGGCGAGAGTGCACTCTCCATGTTCTACAGACCATAACCCAACAGGGTGAGAGTGCACTCTCCGTGTTGGACAGACTATAACCCAACAGGATGAGAGTGTACTCTCCATGTTGTATAGACCGTAACCCAGCAGGGACGAAAGTGCCTTCTCCATGTTGCACGGACGATAACCCAACAGGGTGAGAGCGCACACTCCATGTTGTACAGACCAAAACCCAACAGGGTGAGAGTGCACTCTCCATGTTGTACAGACCTTATCCCAACAGGGTGAAAGTGCACTCTCCGTGTTGTACAGACGATAACCCAACAGGGTGAGAGTGCACTCTCCATGTTTTACAGACTATAACCCAACATGGCGAGAGTGCACTCTCCATGTTGTACAGACCACATCTGAACAGGGCGAAAGTGCACTCTCCATGTTGTACAGTCCATAACCCAACAGGGCGAAAGTGCACTCTCCATGTTGTACAGTCCATAACCCAACAGGGCGAAAGTGCACTCTCCATGTTGTACAGACAACAACCCAACAGGGTGAGAGTGCACTCTCCATGTTGTACAGTCCATAACCCAACAGGGCGAAAGTGCACTCTCCATGTTGTACAGACAATAACCCAACAGGGCGCGAGTGCACTCTCCATATTGTACAGACAATAACCCAAAAGGGCGAAAGTGCACTCTCCATGTTCTACAGACCATAACCCAACAGGGCGTGAGTGCACTCTCCATGTTGTACAGACCATAACCCAACAGGGCGAGAGAGCACTCTCCATGTTGTACAGACCATTACCCAAAAGGGTGAGAGTGCACTCTCCATGTTCTACAGACCATAACCCAACAGGGTGAGAGTGCACTCTCCGTGTTGAACAGACTATAACCCAACAGGATGAGAGTGTACTCTCCATGTTGTATAGACTGTAACCCAGCAGGGACGAAAGTGCCTTCTCCATGTTGCACGGACGATAACCCAACAGGGTGAGAGCGCACACTCCATGTTGTACAGACCGTATCCCAACAGGGTGAAAGTGCACTCTCCATGTTGTACAGACCAAAACCCAACAGGGTGAGAGTGCACTCTCCATGTTGTACAGACCTTATCCCAACAGGGTGAAAGTGCACTCTCCGTGTTGTACAGACTATAACCCAACATGGCGAGAGTGCACTCTCCATGTTGTACAGACCGCATCTGACCAGGGTGAAAGTGCACTCTCCATGTTGTACAGACGATAACCCAACAGGATGAGAGTGTACTGTCCATGTTCAACAGACCATAATCCAACAGGGCGAGATTGCACTCTCCATGTTTTACAGACTATACCCCAACATGGCGAGAGTGCGCTCTCCATGTTGCACAGACCGTATCTGAACAGGGTAAAAGTGCACTCTCCATGTTGTACAGACCATAAACCAACAGGGTGAGAGTGCACTCTCCATGTTGTACAGACCTGAACCCAACAGGGCGAAAGTGCACTCTCCATGTTGTACAGAGCATAACCCAACAGGGCGAAAGTGCACTCTCCATGTTGTACAGACCATAACCCAACAGGGCGAAGAGTGCACTCTCCATGTCGTACAGACCATAACCCAACAGGGTGAGAGTGCACTCTCCATGTTGTACAGACCTGAACCCAACAGGGCGAAAGTGCACTCTCCATGTTGTACAGACCATAACCCAACAGGGCGAGAGTGCACTCTCCATGTTGTACAGACCATAACCCAACAGGGTGAGAGTGCACTCTCCATGTTGTACAGACCATAACCCAACAGGGAGAGAGTGCACTCTCCATGTTGTACAGACCGTAACCCAACAGGGTGAGAGTGCACTCTCCATTTTGTACAGACTGTAACCCAACAGGGTGAAAGTGCACTCTCCATGTTGTGCAGACCGTAACCCAACAGGGTGAGAGTGCACTCTCCATTTTGTACAGACTGTAACCCAACAGGGCGAAAGTGCACTCTCCATGTTGTACAGGCCATAACCCAACAGGGCGAGAGTGCACTCTCCATGTTGGACAGACCGTAACCCAACAGGGCGAAAGTGCACTCTCCATGTCGTCCAGACCACAACCCAACAGGGCAAGAGTGCACTCTCCATGTTGTACAGACCATAATCCCTCAGGGTAAGTGTGCACTCTCCGTGTTGTACAGACTATAACCCAACAGGATGAGAGTGTGCTCTCCATGTTGTATAGACCGTAACCCAACATGGCGAAAGTGCACTCTCCATGTTGTACCGACCATAATCCCTCAGGGAAGAGTGCACTCTCCATGTTGTACAGACTATAATCCAACAGGGTGAGAATGCACTCTCCATGTTGTGCAGACCATAATCTAACAGGGCGAGAGTGCACTCTCCATGTTGTACAGACCGTAACCCAACAGGGCGAGAGTGCACTCTCCATGTTCTACAGACCATTACCCAACAGGGTGAGAGTGCACTGTTCATGTTGTGCAGACCATAATCTAACAGGGCGAGAGTGCACTCTCCATGTTGTACAGACCGTAACCCAACAGGGCGAGAGTGCACTCTCCTTGTTGTATAGACCGTAACCCAACAGGGCGAGAGTGCACTCTCCATGTTGTACAGACTATAATCCAACAGGGTGAGAGTGCTTTCTCCAAGCTGTACAGACCATTACCCAAAAGGTTGAGAGTGCACTCTCCGTTTTGAACAGACCGTAACCCAACAGGGCGAAAGTGCACTCTCCATGTTGCACAGGCCTTAACCCAACAGGATGAGAGTGTGCTCTCCATGTTGTATAGACCGTAACCCAACAGGGCGAAAGTGCACTCTCCATGTTCTACAGACCATTACCCAACAGGGTGAGAGTGCACTGTTCATGTTGTACAGACCATAATCCAACAGGGTGAGAGTGCACTCTTCATGTTGTACAGACCATAACTCAACAGGGTGAGAGTGCACTCTCCATGTTGTACAGACCATAACCCAACAGGGTGAGAGTGCACTCTCCATGTTGGACAGACGAGAAGCCAACAGGGTGAGAATGCACACTCCTTGTTGTACAGTCTATAACACCACAGGGCGAGAATGCACTCTCCATTTTATACAGACAAGAACCCAACAGGGTGAGAGTGCACTTTCCGTGTTTTACAGACTATAACACAACAGGGTGAGAGTGCACTCTCCATGTTGTGCAGACTATAACCCAACAGGGGGAGAGTGCACTCTCCTTGTTGTACAGTCTATAACACAACAGGGTGAGAGCACACTCTCCATTTTATACAGACGATAACCCAACAGAGTGAGAGTGAATTGTCCATGTTGTGCAGACCGTAACCCAACAGGTCGAAAGTGCACTCTCCATGTTGGACAGACCGTAACCCAACAGGGCGAAACTGCACTCTCCATGTTGTCCAGACCGTAACCCAACAGGGTAAGAGTGTACTCTCCGTGTTGTACAGACTATAACCCAACAGGATGAGAGTGTAATCTCCATGTTGGATAGACCGTAACCCAACAGGGCGAGAGTGCAGTCTCCATGTTGGACAGACCGTAACCCAACAGGGTGAGAGTGCACTCTTCATGTTGTGCAGACCATAACTCAACAGGGTGAGAGTGCACTCTCCATGTTGTCCAGACCATAACCCAACAGGGTGAGAGTGCACTCTCCATGTTGGACAGACGAGAAGCCAACAGGGTGAGAATGCACACTCCTTGTTGTACAGTCTATAACACAACAGGGCGAGAATGCACTCTCCATTTTTACAGACAAGAACCCAACAGGGTGAGAGTGCACACTCCTTGTTGTACAGTCTATAACACAACAGGGTGAGAGCACACTCTCCATTTTATACAGACGATAACCCAACAGAGTGAGAGTGAATTGTCCATGTTGTGCAGACCGTAACCCAACAGGTCGAAAGTGCACTCTCCATGTTGGACAGACCGTAACCCAACAGGGCGAAAGTGCACTCTCCATGTTGTCCAGACCATAACCCAACAGGGTAAGAGTGCACTCTCCGTGTTGTACAGACTATAACCCAACAGGATGAGAGTGTAATCTCCATGTTGGATAGACCGTAACCCAACAGGGCGAGAGTGCAGTCTCCATGTTGGACAGACCGTAACCCAACAGGGTGAGAGTGCACTCTTCATGTTGTGCAGACCATAACTCAACAGGGTGAGAGCGCACTCTCCATGTTGTACAGACCATATCCCAACAGGGTGAAAGTGCACTCTCCATGTTGTACAGACCTGAACCCAACAGGGCGAAAGTGCACTCTCCATGTTGTACAGACCGTATCCCAACAGGGTGAGAGTGCACTCTCCATGTTGTACAGACCTGAACCCAACAGGGCGAAAGTGCACTCTCCATGTTGTACAGAGCATAACCCAACAGGGCGAAAGTGCACTCTCCATGTTGTACAGACCATAACCCAACAGGGCGAGAGTGCACTCTCCATGTTGTACAGACCATAACCCAACAGGGTGAGAGTGCACTCTCCATGTTGTACAGACCTGAACCCAACAGGGCGAAAGTGCACTCTCCATGTTGTACAGACCATAACCCAACAGGGCGAGAGTGCACTCTCCATGTTGTACAGACCATAACCCAACAGGGTGAGAGTGCACTCTCCATGTTGTACAGACCATAACCCAACAGGGAGAGAGTGCACTCTCCATGTTGTACAGACCGTAACCCAACAGGGTGAGAGTGCACTCTCCATTTTGTACAGACTGTAACCCAACAGGGTGAAAGTGCACTCTCCATGTTGTGCAGACCGTAACCCAACAGGGTGAGAGTGCACTCTCCATTTTGTACAGACTGTAACCCAACAGGGCGAAAGTGCACTCTCCATGTTGTACAGGCCATAACCCAACAGGGCGAGAGTGCACTCTCCATGTTGGACAGACCGTAACCCAACAGGGCGAAAGTGCACTCTCCATGTCGTCCAGACCACAACCCAACAGGGCAAGAGTGCACTCTCCATGTTGTACAGACCATAATCCCTCAGGGTAAGTGTGCACTCTCCGTGTTGTACAGACTATAACCCAACAGGATGAGAGTGTGCTCTCCATGTTGTATAGACCGTAACCCAACAGGGCGAAAGTGCACTCTCCATGTTGTACCGACCATAATCCCTCAGGGAAGAGTGCACTCTCCATGTTGTACAGACTATAATCCAACAGGGTGAGAATGCACTCTCCATGTTGTGCAGACCATAATCTAACAGGGCGAGAGTGCACTCTCCATGTTGTACAGACCGTAACCCAACAGGGCGAGAGTGCACTCTCCATGTTGTATAGACCGTAACCCAACAGGGCGAGAGTGCACTCTCCATGTTGTACAGACTATAATCCAACAGGGTGAGAGTGCTTTCTCCAAGCTGTACAGACCATTACCCAAAAGGTTGAGAGTGCACTCTCCGTTTTGAACAGACCGTAACCCAACAGGGCGAAAGTGCACTCTCCATGTTGCACAGGCCTTAACCCAACAGGATGAGAGTGTACTCTCCATGTTGTATAGACCGTAACCCAACAGGGCGAAAGTGCACTCTCCATGTTCTACAGACCATTACCCAACAGGGTGAGAGTGCACTGTCCATGTTGTACAGACCATAATCCAACAGGGTGAGAGTGCACTCTTCATGTTGTACAGACCATAACTCAACAGGGTGAGAGTGCACTCTCCATGTTGTACAGACCATAACCCAACAGGGTGAGAGTGCACTCTCCATGTTGGACAGACGAGAAGCCAACAGGGTGAGAATGCACACTCCTTGTTGTACAGTCTATAACACCACAGGGCGAGAATGCACTCTCCATTTTATACAGACAAGAACCCAACAGGGTGAGAGTGCACACTCCTTGTTGTACAGTCTATAACACAACAGGGTGAGAGCACACTCTCCATTTTATACAGACGATAACCCAACAGAGTGAGAGTGAATTGTCCATGTTGTGCAGACCGTAACCCAACAGGTCGAAAGTGCACTCTCCATGTTGGACAGACCGTAACCCAACAGGGCGAGAGTGCAGTCTCCATGTTGGACAGACCGTAACCCAACAGGGTGAGAGTGCACTCTTCATGTTGTGCAGACCATAACTCAACAGGGTGAGAGTGCACTCTCCATGTTGTACAGACCACAACCCAACAGGGTGAGAGTGCACTCTCCATGTTGGACAGACGAGAAGCCAACAGGGTGAGAATGCACACTCCTTGTTGTACAGTCTATAACACAACAGGGCGAGAATGCACTCTCCATTTTATACAGACAAGAACCCAACAGGGTGAGAGTGCACACTCCTTGTTGTACAGTCTATAACACAACAGGGTGAGAGCACACTCTCCATTTTATACAGACGATAACCCAACAGAGTGAGAGTGAATTGACCATGTTGTGCAGACCGTAACCCAACAGGTCGAAAGTGCACTCTCCATGTTGGACAGACCGTAACCCAACAGGGCGAAAGTGCACTCTCCATGTTGTCCAGACCATAACCCAACAGGGTAAGAGTGCACTCTCCGTGTTGTACAGACTATAACCCAACAGGATGAGAGTGTAATCTCCATGTTGGATAGACCGTAACCCAACAGGGCGAGAGTGCAGTCTCCATGTTGGACAGACCGTAACCCAACAGGGTGAGAGTGCACTCTTCATGTTGTGCAGACCATAACTCAACAGGGTGAGAGCGCACTCTCCATGTTGTACAGACCATATCCCAACAGGGTGAAAGTGCACTCTCCATGTTGTACAGACCTGAACCCAACAGGGCGAAAGTGCACTCTCCATGTTGTACAGACCGTATCCCAACAGGGTGAGAGTGCACTCTCCATGTTGTACAGACCTGAACCCAACAGGGCGAAAGTGCACTCTCCATGTTGTACAGAGCATAACCCAACAGGGCGAAAGTGCACTCTCCATGTTGTAACGACCATAACCCAACAGGGCGAGAGTGCACTCTCCATGTTGTACAGACCATAACCCAACAGGGTGAGAGTGCACTCTCCATGTTGTACAGACCATAACCCAACAGGGCGAGAGTGCACTCTCCATGTTGTACAGACCATAACCCAACAGGGTGAGAGTGCACTCTCCATGTTGTACAGACCATAACCCAACAGGGAGAGAGTGCACTCTCCATGTTGTACAGACCGTAACCCAACAGGGTGAGAGTGCACTCTCCATTTTGTACAGACTGTAACCCAACAGGGTGAAAGTACACTCTCCATGTTGTGCAGACCGTAACCCAACAGGGTGAGAGTGCACTCTCCATTTTGTACAGACTGTAACCCAACAGGGCGAAAGTGCACTCTCCATGTTGTACGGGCCATAACCCAACAGGGCGAGAGTGCACTCTCCATGTTGGACAGCCCGTAACCCAACAGGGCGAAAGTGCACTCTCCATGTCGTCCAGACCACAACCCAACAGGGCAAGAGTGCACTCTCCATGTTGTACAGACCATAATCCCTCAGGGTAAGTGTGCACTCTCCGTGTTGTACAGACTATAACCCAACAGGATGAGAGTGTGCTCTCCATGTTGTATAGACCGTAACCCAACAGGGCGAAAGTGCACTCTCCATGTTGTACCGACCATAATCCCTCAGGGAAGAGTGCACTCTCCATGTTGTACAGACTATAATCCAACAGGGTGAGAATGCACTCTCCATGTTGTGCAGACCATAATCTAACAGGGCGAGAGTGCACTCTCCATGTTGTACAGACCGTAACCCAACAGGGCGAGAGTGCACTCTCCATGTTGTATAGACCGTAACCCAACAGGGCGAGAGTGCACTCTCCATGTTGTACAGACTATAATCCAACAGGGTGAGAGTGCTTTCTCCAAGCTGTACAGACCATTACCCAAAAGGTTGAGAGTGCACTCTCCGTTTTGAACAGACCGTAACCCAACAGGGCGAAAGTGCACTCTCCATGTTGCACAGGCCATAACCCAACAGGATGAGAGTGTACTCTCCATGTTGTATAGACCGTAACCCAACAGGGCGAAAGTGCACTCTCCATGTTCTACAGACCATTACCCAACAGGGTGAGAGTGCACTGTCCATGTTGTACAGACCATAATCCAACAGGGCGAGAGTGCACTCTTCATGTTGTACAGACCATAACTCAACAGGGTGAGAGTGCACTCTCCATGTTGTACAGACCATAACCCAACAGGGTGAGAGTGCACTCTCCATGTTGGACAGACGAGAAGCCAACAGGGTGAGAATGCACACTCCTTGTTGTACAGTCTATAACACAACAGGGCAAGAATGCACTCTCCATTTTATACAGACAAGAACCCAACAGGGTGAGAGTGCACACTCCTTGTTGTACAGTCTATAACACAACAGGGTGAGAGCACACTCTCTATTTCTCCAGACGATAACCCAACAGAGTGAGAGTGAATTGTCCATGTTGTGCAGACCGTAACCCAACAGGTCGAAAGTGCACTCTCCATGTTGGACAGACCGTAACCCAACAGGGCAAAAGTGCACTCTCCATGTTGTCCAGACCATAACCCAACAGGGTAAGAGTGCACTCTCCGTGTTGTACAGACTATAACCCAACAGGATGAGAGTGTAATCTCCATGTTGGAGAGACCGTAACCCAACAGGGCGAGAGTGCAGTCTCCATGTTGGACAGACCGTAACCCAACAGGGTGAGAGTGCACTCTTCATCTTGTGCAGACCATAACTCAACAGGGTGAGAGCGCACTCTCCATGTTGGACAGACCATATCCCAACAGGGTGAAAGTGCACTCTCCATGTTGTACAATCCATAATCCAACAGGGCGAGAGTGCACTCTCCATGTTTTACAGACTATATCCCAACATGGCGAGAGTGCACTCTCCATGTTGTACAGACCGTATCTGAACGGGGTGAAAGTGCACTCTCCATGTTGTACAGACCATAAACCAACAGGGTGAGAGTGCACTCTCCATGTTGTACAGACCTGAACCCAACAGGGCGAGAGTGCACTCTCCATGTTTTACAGACTATATCCCAACATGGCGAGAGTGCACTCTCCATGTTGTACAGACCGTATCTGAACGGGGTGAAAGTGCACTCTCCAAGTTGTACAGACCTGAACCCAACAGGGCGAGAGTGCACTCTCCATGTAGTACAGACCAGAACCCAACAGGGTGAGAGTGCACTCTCCATGTTGTGCAGACCATTACCCAAAAGGGTGAGAGTGCACTCTCCGTTTTGAACAGACCGTAACCCAACAGGGCGAAAGTGCACTGTGCATGTTGCACAGGCCATAACCCAACAGGATGAGAGTGTACTCTCCATGTTGTATAGACCGTAACCCAGCAGGGACGAAAGTGCCCTCTCCATATTGTGCAGACCATTACCCAACAGGGTGAGAGTGCACTGTCCATGCGGCACAGACTATAACCCAACAGGGTGAGAGTGCACTCTCCATGTTGTACAGACCATAATCCAACAGGGCAAGAGTGCACTCTCCATGTTGTACAGACCGTATCCCAACAGGGTGAGAGTGCACTCTCCAAGTTGTACAGACCTGAACCCAACAGGGCAAAAGTGCACTCTCCATGTTGTACAGAGCATAACCCAACAGGGCGAAAGTGCACTCTCCATGTTGTACAGACCAGAACCCAACAGGGCGAAAGAGCACTCTCCATGTTGTACAGACCATAACCCAACAGGGCGAAAGAGCACTCTCCATGTTGTACAGACCAGAACCCAACAGGGCGAAAGTGCACTCTCCATGTTGTACAGTACATAACCCAACAGGGTGAGAGTGCGCTCTCCATACTGTACAGACCATAACCCAACAGGGCGAAAGTGCACTCTCCATGTTGTACAGACAATAACCCAACAGGGTGCGAGTGCCCTCTCCATATTGTACAGACCATAACCCAAAAGGGCGAAAGTGCACTCTCCATGTTGTACAGACCATAACCCAACAGGGCGTGAGTGCACTCTGCATCTTGTACAGACCATAATCCCTCATGGTAAGAGTGCACTCTCCGTGTTGTACAGACTATAACCCAACAGGATGAGAGTGTACTCTCCATGTTGTATTGACCGTAACCCGACAGGGCGAGAGTGCACTCACCGTGTTGTGCAGACCATAACCCAAAAGGGTGAGAGTGCACTCTGCATGTTGTACAGACCGTATTCCAGCAGGGTGAAAGTGCACTCTCCATGTTGTACAGACCGTATCCCAGAAGGGTGAAAGTGCACTCTCCATGTTGTACAGACCAAAACCCAACAGGGTGAGAGTGCACTCTCCATGTTGTACAGACCTTATCCCAACAGGGTGAAAGTGCACTCTCCATGTTGTGCAGACCGCATCTGAACAGGGTGAAAGTGCACTCTCCATGTTGTACAGACCATAAACCAAGAGGGTGAGAGTGCACTCTCCATGTTGTACAGACCTGAACCCAACAGGGCGAAAGTGCACTCTCCATGTTGTACAGACTATAACCCAACATGGCGAGAGTGCACTCTCCATGTTGCACAGACCGCATCTGAACAGCGTGAAAGTGCACTTTCCATGTTGTACAGACCTGAACCCAACAGGGCGAAAGTGCACTCTCCATGTTGTACAGACCATATCCCAACAGGGTGAGAGTGCACTCTCCATGTTGTACAGACCTGAACCCAACAGGGCGAAAGTGCACTCTCCATGTTGTACAGAGCATAACGCAACAGGGCGAAAGTGCACTCTCCATGTTTTACAGACCATAACCCAACAGGGCGAGAGCGCACTCTCCATGTTGTAAAGACCATAACCCAACAGGGCGAGAGTGCACTCTCCATGTTGTACAGACCGTAACCCAACAGGGCGAGAGTGCACTCTCCATGTTGTACAGACCATAATCCCTCAGGGAAAGAGTGCACACTCCTTGTTGTACAGAATATAATCCAACAGGATGAGAGTGTACTCTCCATGTTGTATAGACCGTAACCCAGCAGGGCGAGAGTGCACTCTCCATGTTGTACAGACCGTAACCCAACAGGGCGAGAGTGCACTCTCCATGTTGTACAGACCATAATCCCTCAGGGAAAGAGTGCACACTCCTTGTTGTACAGAATATAATCCAACAGGGTGAGAGTGCACTCTCCGTGTTGTACAGACCATTACCCAAAAGGTTGAGAGTGCACTCTCCGTGTTGTACAGACGATAACCCAACAGGGTGAAAGTGCACTCTCCATGCTGTACAGACCATAACCCAACAGGGTGAGAGTGCACTCTCCATGTTGTACAGACCGTATCCCAACAGGGTGAAAGTGCACTCTCCATGTTGTACAAACCATAATCCAACAGGGCGAGATTGCACTCTCCATGTTTTACAGACTATAACCCAACATGGCGAGAGTGCGCTCTCCATGTTGTACAGACCGTATCTGTACAGGGTGAAAGTGCACTCTCCATGTTGTACAGACCATAAACCAACAGGGTGACAGTGCACTCTCCATGTTGTACAGACCTGAACCCAACAGGGCGAAAGTGCACTCTCCATGATGTACAGACCGTATCCCAACAGGGTGAGAGTGCACTCTCTTTGTTGAACAGACAAGAACCCAACAGGATGCGAGTGTACTCTCCATGTTGTATAGACCGTTACCCAACAGGGTGAGAGTGCACTCTCCTTGTTGTACAGACCATAACCCAACAGGGTGAGAGTGCACTGTCCATCTGGCACAGACCATAACCCAACAGGGTGAGAGTGCACTCTCCATGTTGTACAGACCATTCCCCAAAAGGGTGAGAGTGCACTCTCCGTGTTTTACAGACTATAACCCAGCAGGGACGAGAGTGCACTCTCCATGTTGTACAGACCGTATCCCAACAGGGTGAGAGTGCACTCTCCATGTTGCACAGAGCATAACCCAACAGGGCGCAAGTGCACTCTCCATGTTGTACAGACCATAACACAACAGGGTGAGAGTGCACTGTCCATGTGGCACAGACCATAACCCAACAGGGTGAGAGTGCACTCTCCATGTTGTACAGACCATACCCCAAAAGGGTGAGAGTGCACTCTCCGTGTTTTACAGACTATAACCCAGCAGGGACGAGAGTGCACTCTCCATGTTGTACAGACCGTATCCCAACAGGGTGAGAGTGCACTCTCCATGTTGCACAGAGCATAACCCAACAGGGCGCAAGTGCACTCTCCATGTTGTACAGACCATAACACAACAGGGTGAGAGTGCACTCTCCATGTTGTACAGACCATAACCCAACAGTGTGAGAGTGCACTCTCCATGTTGTACAGACCGTATCCCAACAGGGTGAAAGTGCACTCTCCATGTTGTACAAACCATAATCCAACAGGGCGAGATTGCACTCTCCATGTTTTACAGACTATAACCCAACATGGCGAGAGTGCGCTCTCCATGTTGTACAGACCGTATCTGTACAGGGTGAAAGTGCACTCTCCATGTTGTACAGACCATAAACCAACAGGGTGACAGTGCACTCTCCATGTTGTACAGACCTGAACCCAACAGGGCGAAAGTGCACTCTCCATGATGTACAGACCGTATCCCAACAGGGTGAGAGTGCGCTCTCTTTGTTGAACAGACAAGAACCCAACAGGATGCGAGTGTACTCTCCATGTTGTATAGACCGTTACCCAACAGGGTGAGAGTGCACTCTCCATGTTGTACAGACCATAACCCAACAGGGTGAGAGTGCACTGTCCATGTGGCACAGACCATAACCCAACAGGGTGAGAGTGCACTCTCCATGTTGTACAGACCATTCCCCAAAAGGGTGAGAGTGCACTCTCCATGTTTTACAGACTATAACCCAGCAGGGACGAGAGTGCACTCTCCATGTTGTACAGACCTTATCCCAACAGGGTGAGAGTGCACTCTCCATGTTGCACAGAGCATAACCCAACAGGGCGAAAGTGCACTCTCCATGTTGTACAGACCATAACACAACAGGTTGAGAGTGCACTCTCCATGTTGTACAGACCATAACCCAACAGGGCGAGAGTGCACTCTCCAGGCTGTACAGACAGTATCCCAACAGGGTGAGAGTGCACTCTCCATGTTGTACAGACCATAATGCAACAGGGTGAGAGTGCACTCTCCATGTTGTACAGACCGTATCCCAACAGGGTGAAAGTGCACTCTCCATGTTGTACAAACCATAATCCAACAGGGCGAGAGTGCACTCTCCATGTTTTACAGACTATAACCCAACATGGCGAGAGTGCACTCTCCATGTTGTACAGACCGTATCTGAACAGGGTGAGAGTGCACTCTCCATGTTGTACAGACCATAAACCAACAGGGTGAGAGTGCACTCTCCATGATGTACAGACCTGAACCCAACAGGGCGAAAGTGCACTCTCCATGATGGACAGACCGTATCCCAACAGGGTGAGAGTGCACTCTCCATGTTGTACAGAACTGAACCCAACAAGGCGAAAGTGCACTCTCCATGTTGTACAGAGCATAACCCAACAGGGCGAATGTGCACACTCCATGTTGTACAGACCATAACCCAACAGGGCGAGAGTGCACTGTCCATGTTGTACAGACCATAACCCAACAGGGTGAGAGTGCTCTCCCCATGTTGTACAGACCATAACCCAAAAGGGTGAGAGTGCACTCTCCATGTTGCACGGACGATAACCCAACAGGGTGAGAGCGCACTCTCCATGTTGTACAGACCAAAACCCAACAGGGTGAGAGGGCACTCTCCATGTTGTACAGATCATATCCCAACAGGGTGAAAGTGCACTCTCCATGTTGTACAAAACATAATCCAACAGGGCGAGAGTGCACTCTCCATGTTTTACAGACTATAACCCAACATGGCGAGAGTGCACTCTCCATGTTGTACAGACCGCATCTGAACAGGGTGAAAGGGCACTCTCCATGTTGTACAGACCATAAACCAACAGGGTGAGAGTGCACTCTCCATGTTGTACAGACCTGAACCCAACAGGGCGAAAGTGCACTCTCCATGTTGTACAGACCGTATCCCAACAGGGTGAGAGTGCACTCTCCATGTTGTAAAGACCTGAACCCAACAGGGCGAAGGTGCACTCTCCATGTTGTACAGAGCATAACCCCACAGGGCGAAAGTGCACTCTCCATGTTGTACAGACCATAACCCAACAGGGCGAGAGTGCACTCTCCATGTTGGACAGACCATAACCCAACAGTGCGAGAGTGTGGTCTCCATGTTGTACAGACTATAATCCCTCAGGGTAAGAGTGCACTCTCCATGTTGTCCAGACCAGAACCCAACAGGGCGAAAGTGCACTCTCCATGTTGTACAGTCCATAACCCAACAGGGTGGAGAGTGCGCTCTCCATATTGTACAGACCATAACCCAACAGGGCGAAAGTGCACTCTCCATGTTGAACAGACAATAACCAAATAGGGTGCGAGTGCACTCTCCATATTGTACAGACCATAACCCAAAAGGGCGAAAGTGCACTCTCCATGTTGTACAGACTATAAACCAACAGGGCGAAAGTGCACTCTCCATGTTGTTCAGACCATAACCCAACAGGGCGTGAGTGCACTCTCCATGTTGTACAGACCATAATCCCTCATGGTAAGAGTGCACTCTACGTGTTGTACAGACTATAACCCAACAGGATGAGAGTGCACTCTCCATGTTGTACAGACCATTACCCAAAAGGGTGAGAGTGCACTCTCCATGTTGTATTGACCGTAACCCAACAGGGCGAGAGTGCACTCTCCATGTTGCATAGACTATAATCCAACAGGGTGAGAGTGCACTCTCCATGTTGTACAGACCATTACCCAAAAGGTTGAGAGTGCACTCTCCGTGTTGAACAGACTATAACCCAACAGGATGAGAGTCTACTCTCCATGTTGTATAGACCGTAATCCAGCAGGGACGTAAGTGCCTTCTCCATGTTGTACAGACCATTACCCAACAGGGTGAGAGTGCACTCTCCATGTTTTACAGACTATAACCCAACATGGCGAGAGTGCACTCTCCATGTTGTACAGACCATAACCCAACAGGGTGAGAGTGCACTCTCCATGTTGTACAGACCATAACCCAACAGGGTGAGAGTGCACTCTCCATGTTGTACAGACCGTATCCCAACAGGGTGAAAGTGCACTCTCCATGCTGTACAGACCATAACCCAACAGGGTGAGAGTGCACTCTCCATGTTGTACAGTCCGTATCCCAACAGGGTGAAAGTGCCCTCTCCATGTTGTGCAGACCATTACCCAACAGGGTGAGAGTGCACTGTCCATGTGGCACAGACTATAACCCAACAAAGTGTGAGTGCACTCTCCATGTTGTACAGAACATAATCCAACACGGTGAGAGTGCACTCTCCATGTTGTACAGACCGTATCCCAACAGGGTGAAAGTGCACTCTCCATGCTGTACAGACCATAACCCAACAGGGTGAGATTGCACTCTCCATGCTGTACAGACCATAACCCAACAGGGTGAGAGTGCACTCTCCATGTTGTACAGACCATAACCCAACAGGGTGAGAGTGCACTCTCCATGCTGTACAGACCATAACCCAACAGGGTGAAAGTGCCCTCTCCATGTTGTGCAGACCATTACCCAACAGGGTGAGAATGCACTGTCCATGTGGCACAGACTATAACCCAACAAAGTGTGAGTGCACTCTCCATGTTGTACAGAACATAATCCAACAGGGTGAGATTGCACTCTCCATGTTGTGCAGACCATAACTCAACAGGGTGAGAGCGCACACTCCATGTTGTGCAGACCATAACCCAACAGGGCGAGAGTGCACTCTCCATGTTTTACAGACTATAACCTAACATGGCGAGAGTGCGCTCTCCATGTTGTACAGACCGTATCTGTACAGGGTATAAGTGCACTCTCCATGTTGTACAGACTATAACCCAACAGGGCGAAAGTGCACTCTCCATGTTGTATGGACTGTATCCCAACAGGGTGAGAGTGCACTCTCCATGTTGTACAGACCTGAACCCAACAGGGTGAAAGTGCACTCTCCGTGTTGTACAGAGCATAACCCAACAGGGCGAAAGTGCACTCTCCATGTTGTACAGACGATAACCCAACAGGGTGAGAGTGCACTCTCCATGTTGTACAGGCCGTATCCCAACAGGGTGAAAGTGCACTCTCCATGTTGTACAAACCATAATCCAACAGGGCGAGATTGCACTCTCCATGTTTTACAGACTATAACCCAACATGGCGAGAGTGCGCTCTCCATGTTGCACAGACCGTATCTGAACAGGGTGAGAGTGCACTCTCCATGTTGTACAGAACTGAACCCAACAGCGCGAAAGTGCACTCTCCATGTTGGACAGAGCATAACCCAACAGGGTGAAAGTGCACTCTCCATGTTGTACAGACCTTAACCCAACAGGGTGAGAGTGCACTCTCCATGTTGTACAGACCATAACCCAAAAGGGTGAGAGTGCACTCTCCATGTTGTACGGACTGTATCCCAACAGGGTGAGAGTGCACTCTCCATGTTGTACAGACCTGAATCCAACAGGGCGAAAGTGCACTCTCCATGTTGTACAGAGCATAACCCAACAGGGCGAAAGTGCCCTCTCCATGTTGTACAAACCATAACGCAACAGGGCGAGAGTGCACTCTCCATGTTGAACGGATCATAACACAACAGGGCGAGAGTGCACTCTCCATGTTGTACAGACCATAACCCGACAGGGTGAGAGTGCACTCTCCATGTTGTACAGACCATAACCCCAAAGGGTGAGAGTGCACTCTTCATGTTGTGCAGACCATAACTCAACAGGGTGAGAGTGCACTCTCCATGTTGTACAGACCATTACCCAAAAGGGTGAGAGTGCACTCTCCGTGTTGAACAGACTATAACCCAACAGGATGAGAGTGTACTCTCCATGTTGTATAGACCGTAACCCAGCAGTGACGAAAGTGCCTTCTCCATGTTGTACAGACCATAACTCAACAGGGTAAGAGTGCACTCTCCGTGTTGTACAGACGATAACCCAACAGGGTGAGAGTGCACTGTCCATGTGGCACAGACTATAACTCATCAAAGTGTGAGTGCACTCTCCATGTTGTACAGAACATAATCCAACACGGCAAGAGTGCACTCTCCATGTTGTACAGACCATAACCCAAAAGGGTGAGAGTGCACTCTCCGTGTTGTACAGACGATAACCCAACAGGGTGAGAGTGCACTCTCCATGTTTTACAGACCATAACCCAACATGGCGAGAGTGCACTCTCCATGTTGTACAGACGGTAACCCAACAGGGTGAGAGTGCACTCTCCATGTTTTACAGACTATAACCCAACATGGCGAGAGTGCACTCTCCATGTTGTACAGGCCGTATCCCAACAGGGTGAGAGTGCACTCTCCATGTTGTACGGACTGTATCCCAACAGGGTGAGAGTGCACTCTCCATGTTGTACAGACCTGAATCCAACATGGCGAAAGTGCACTCTCCATGTTGTAAAGAGCATAACCCAACAGGGCGAAAGTGCACTCTCCATGTTGTACAGACCATAACGCAACAGGGCGAGAGTGCACTCTCCATGTTGCACACACCATAACCCAACAGGGTGAGAGTGCACTCTCCATGTTGTACAGACCATAACCCCAAAGGGTGAGAGTGCACTCTCTATGTTGTATCGACCGTAACCCAGCAGTGACGAAAGTGCCTTCTCCATGTTGTACAGACCGTATCCCAACAGGGTGAAAGTGCACTCTCCATGTTCTGCAAACCATAATCCAACAGGGCGAGAGTGCACTCTCCATGTTGTACAGACCTGAACCCAACAGGGCGAGATTGCACTCTCCATGTTTTACAGACTATAACCCAACATGGCGAGAGTGCGCTCTCCATGTTGTACAGACCGTATCTGTACAGGGTGAAAGTGCACTCTCCATGTTGTACAGACCATAAACCAACAGGGTGACAGTGCACTCTCCATGTTGTACAGACCTGAACCCAACAGGGCGAAAGTGCACTCTCCATGTTGTATGGACCGTATCCCAACAGGGTGAGAGTGCACTCTCCATGTTGTACAGACCTGAACCCAACAGGGTGAAAGTGCACTCTCCGTGTTGTACAGAGCATAACCCAACAGGGCGAAAGTGCACTCTCCATGTTGTACAGACTATAACCCAACAGGATGAGAATGTACTCTTCATGTTGTACAGACCATAACCCAACAGGGTGAGAGTGCACTCTCCATGTTTTACAGACTATAACCCAACATGGCGAGAGTGCACTCTCCATGTTGTACAGACGATAACCCAACAGGGTGAGAGTGCACTCTCCATGTTTTACAGACTATAACCCAACATGGCGAGAGTGCACTCTCCATGTTGTACAGGCCGTATCCCAACAGGGTGAAAGTGCACTCTCCATGTTGTACAAACCATAATCCAACAGGGCGAGATTGCACTCTCCATGTTTTACAGACTATAACCCAACATGGCGAGAGTGCGCTCTCCATGTTGCACAGACCGTATCTGAACAGGGTGAGAGTGCACTCTCCATGTTGTACAGAACTGAACCCAACAGCGCGAAAGTGCACTCTCCATGTTGGACAGAGCATAACCCAACAGGGTGAAAGTGCACTCTCCATGTTGTACAGACCTTAACCCAACAGGGTGAGAGTGCACTCTCCATGTTGTACAGACCATAACCCAAAAGGGTGAGAGTGCACTCTCCATGTTGTACGGACTGTATCCCAACAGGGTGAGAGTGCACTCTCCATGTTGTACAGACCTGAATCCAACAGGGCGAAAGTGCACTCTCCATGTTGTACAGAGCATAACCCAACAGGGCGAAAGTGCCCTCTCCATGTTGTACAAACCATAACGCAACAGGGCGAGAGTGCACTCTCCATGTTGAACGGATCATAACACAACAGGGCGAGAGTGCACTCTCCATGTTGTACAGACCATAACCCGACAGGGTGAGAGTGCACTCTCCATGTTGTACAGACCATAACCCCAAAGGGTGAGAGTGCACTCTTCATGTTGTGCAGACCATAACTCAACAGGGTGAGAGTGCACTCTCCATGTTGTACAGACCATTACCCAAAAGGGTGAGAGTGCACTCTCCGTGTTGAACAGACTATAACCCAACAGGATGAGAGTGTACTCTCCATGTTGTATAGACCGTAACCCAGCAGTGACGAAAGTGCCTTCTCCATGTTGTACAGACCATAACTCAACAGGGTAAGAGTGCACTCTCCGTGTTGTACAGACGATAACCCAACAGGGTGAGAGTGCACTGTCCATGTGGCACAGACTATAACCCATCAAAGTGTGAGTGCACTCTCCATGTTGTACAGAACATAATCCAACACGGCAAGAGTGCACTCTCCATGTTGTACAGACCATAACCCAAAAGGGTGAGAGTGCACTCTCCGTGTTGTACAGACGATAACCCAACAGGGTGAGAGTGCACTCTCCATGTTTTACAGACCATAACCCAACATGGCGAGAGTGCACTCTCCATGTTGTACAGACGGTAACCCAACAGGGTGAGAGTGCACTCTCCATGTTTTACAGACTATAACCCAACATGGCGAGAGTGCACTCTCCATGTTGTACAGGCCGTATCCCAACAGGGTGAGAGTGCACTCTCCATGTTGTACGGACTGTATCCCAACAGGGTGAGAGTGCACTCTCCATGTTGTACAGACCTGAATCCAACATGGCGAAAGTGCACTCTCCATGTTGTAAAGAGCATAACCCAACAGGGCGAAAGTGCACTCTCCATGTTGTACAGACCATAACGCAACAGGGCGAGAGTGCACTCTCCATGTTGCACACACCATAACCCAACAGGGTGAGAGTGCACTCTCCATGTTGTACAGACCATAACCCCAAAGGGTGAGAGTGCACTCTCTATGTTGTATCGACCGTAACCCAGCAGTGACGAAAGTGCCTTCTCCATGTTGTACAGACCGTATCCCAACAGGGTGAAAGTGCACTCTCCATGTTCTGCAAACCCTAATCCAACAGGGCGAGAGTGCACTCTCCATGTTGTACAGACCTGAACCCAACAGGGCGAGATTGCACTCTCCATGTTTTACAGACTATAACCCAACATGGCGAGAGTGCGCTCTCCATGTTGTACAGACCGTATCTGTACAGGGTGAAAGTGCACTCTCCATGTTGTACAGACCATAAACCAACAGGGTGACAGTGCACTCTCCATGTTGTACAGACCTGAACCCAACAGGGCGAAAGTGCACTCTCCATGTTGTATGGACCGTATCCCAACAGGGTGAGAGTGCACTCTCCATGTTGTACAGACCTGAACCCAACAGGGTGAAAGTGCACTCTCCGTGTTGTACAGAGCATAACCCAACAGGGCGAAAGTGCACTCTCCATGTTGTACAGACTATAACCCAACAGGATGAGAATGTACTCTTCATGTTGTACAGACCATAACCCAACAGGGTGAGAGTGCACTCTCCATGTTTTACAGACTATAACCCAACATGGCGAGAGTGCACTCTCCATGTTGTACAGACGATAACCCAACAGGGTGAGAGTGCACTCTCCATGTTTTACAGACTATAACCCAACATGGCGAGAGTGCACTCTCCATGTTGTACAGGCCGTATCCCAACAGGGTGAAAGTGCACTCTCCATGTTGTGCAAACCATAATCCAACAGGGCGAGATTGCACTCTCCATGTTTTACAGACTATAACCCAACATGGCGAGAGTGCACTCTCCATGTTGTGCAGACCGTATCTGTACAGGGTGAAAGTGCACTCTCCATGTTGTACAGACCATAAACCAACAGGGTGACAGTGCACTCTCCATGTTGTACAGACCTGAACCCAACAGGGCGAAAGTGCACTCTCCATGTTGTATGGACCGTATCCCAACAGGGCGAGAGTGCACTCTCCATGTTGTACAGACCTGAACCCAACAGGGTGAAAGTGCACTCTCCGTGTTGTACAGAGCATAACCCAACAGGGCGAAAGTGCACTCTCCATGTTGTACAGAGCATAACCCAACAGGGCGAATGTGCACTCTCCATTTTGTACAGACCATAACCCAACAGGGTGAGAGAGCACTCTCCATGTTGTATAGACCATTACCCAAAAGGGTGAGAGTGCACTCTCCATGTTGTACAGACCATAACCCAACAGGGTGAGAGTGCACTCTCCATGTTGTACAGACCATAACCCCAAAGGGTGAGAGTGCACTCTTCATGTTGTGCAGACCATAACTCAACAGGTTGAGAGTGCACTCTCCATGTTGTACAGACCATTACCCAAAAGGGTGAGAGTGCACTCTCCGTGTTGAACAGACTATAACCCAACAGGATGAGAGTGTACTCTCCATGTTGTATAGACCGTAACACAGCAGGGACGAAAGTGCCTTCTCCATGTTGTGCAGACCATTACCCAACAGGGTGAGAGTGCACTCTTCATGTTTTGCAGAACATAACTCAACAGGGTGAGAGCACACACTCCATGTTGTACAGACCATTACCCAAAAGGTTGAGAGTGCACTCTCCGTGTTGTACAGACGATAACCCAACAGGGTGAGAGTGCACTCTCCATGCTGTACAGACCATAACCCAACAGGGTGAGAGTGCACTCTCCATGTTGTACAGACCGTATCCCAACAGGGCGAGATTGCACTCTCCATGTTTTACAGACTATAACCCAACATGGCGAGAGTGCGCTCTCCATGTTGTACAGACCGTATCTGTACAGGGTGACAGTGCACTCTCCATGTTGTACAGACCTGAACCCAACAGGGCGAAAGTGCACTCTCCATGTTGGATGGACCGTATCCCAACAGGGTGAAAGTGCACTCTCCGTGTTGTACAGAGCATAACCCAACAGGGCGAAAGTGCACTCTCCATTTTGTACAGACCATAACCCAACAGGGTGAGAGAGCACTCCCCATGTTGTATAGACCATTACGCAAAAGGGTGAGAGTGCACTCTCCATGTTGTACAGACCATAACCCAAAAGGGTGAGAGTGCACTCTTCATGTTGTGCAGACCATAACCCCACAGGGTGAGAGTGCACACTCCATGTTCTACAGACGATAACCCAACAGGGTGAGAGTGCACTCTCGATGTTGTGCAGACCGTATCCCAACAGGGTGAAAGTGCACTCCCCATGTTGTACAGACCATAACCCAACAGGGTGAGAGTGCACTCTCCATGTTGTACAAACCATAATCCAACAGGGCGAGAGTGCACTCTCCATGTTTTACAGACCGTATCTGAACAGGGCGAGAGTGCACTCTCCATGTTGTACAGACCGTATCTGAACAGGGTGAGAGTGCACTCTCCATGTTGTACAAACCATAATCCAACAGGGCGAGAGTGCACTCTCCATGTTTTACAGACCGTATCTGAACAGGGCGAGAGTGCACTCTCCATGTTGTACAGACCGTATCTGAACAGGGTGAAAGTGCACTCTCCATGTTGTACAGACTATAACCCAACAGGATGAGAATGTACTCTTCATGTTGTACAGACCATAACCCAACAGGGTGAGAGTGCACTCTCCATGTTTTACAGACTATAACCCAACATGGCGAGAGTGCACTCTCCATGTTGTACAGACGATAACCCAACAGGGTGAGAGTGCACTCTCCATGTTTTACAGACTATAACCCAACATGGCGAGAGTGCACTCTCCATGTTGTACAGGCCGTATCCCAACAGGGTGAAAGTGCACTCTCCATGTTGTGCAAACCATAATCCAACAGGGCGAGATTGCACTCTCCATGTTTTACAGACTATAACCCAACATGGCGAGAGTGCACTCTCCATGTTGTGCAGACCGTATCTGTACAGGGTGAAAGTGCACTCTCCATGTTGTACAGACCATAAACCAACAGGGTGACAGTGCACTCTCCATGTTGTACAGACCTGAACCCAACAGGGCGAAAGTGCACTCTCCATGTTGTATGGACCGTATCCCAACAGGGCGAGAGTGCACTCTCCATGTTGTACAGACCTGAACCCAACAGGGTGAAAGTGCACTCTCCGTGTTGTACAGAGCATAACCCAACAGGGCGAAAGTGCACTCTCCATGTTGTACAGAGCATAACCCAACAGGGCGAATGTGCACTCTCCATTTTGTACAGACCATAACCCAACAGGGTGAGAGAGCACTCTCCATGTTGTATAGACCATTACCCAAAAGGGTGAGAGTGCACTCTCCATGTTGTACAGACCATAACCCAACAGGGTGAGAGTGCACTCTCCATGTTGTACAGACCATAACCCCAAAGGGTGAGAGTGCACTCTTCATGTTGTGCAGACCATAACTCAACAGGTTGAGAGTGCACTCTCCATGTTGTACAGACCATTACCCAAAAGGGTGAGAGTGCACTCTCCGTGTTGAACAGACTATAACCCAACAGGATGAGAGTGTACTCTCCATGTTGTATAGACCGTAACACAGCAGGGACGAAAGTGCCTTCTCCATGTTGTGCAGACCATTACCCAACAGGGTGAGAGTGCACTCTTCATGTTTTGCAGAACATAACTCAACAGGGTGAGAGCACACACTCCATGTTGTACAGACCATTACCCAAAAGGTTGAGAGTGCACTCTCCGTGTTGTACAGACGATAACCCAACAGGGTGAGAGTGCACTCTCCATGCTTTACAGACCATAACCCAACAGGGTGAGAGTGCACTCTCCATGTTGTACAGACCGTATCCCAACAGGGCGAGATTGCACTCTCCATGTTTTACAGACTATAACCCAACATGGCGAGAGTGCGCTCTCCATGTTGTACAGACCGTATCTGTACAGGGTGACAGTGCACTCTCCATGTTGTACAGACCTGAACCCAACAGGGCGAAAGTGCACTCTCCATGTTGGATGGACCGTATCCCAACAGGGTGAAAGTGCACTCTCCGTGTTGTACAGAGCATAACCCAACAGGGCGAAAGTGCACTCTCCATTTTGTACAGACCATAACCCAACAGGGTGAGAGAGCACTCCCCATGTTGTATAGACCATTACGCAAAAGGGTGAGCGTGCACTCTCCATGTTGTACAGACCATAACCCAAAAGGGTGAGAGTGCACTCTTCATGTTGTGCAGACCATAACCCCACAGGGTGAGAGTGCACACTCCATGTTCTACAGACGATAACCCAACAGGGTGAGAGTGCACTCTCGATGTTGTGCAGACCGTATCCCAACAGGGTGAAAGTGCACTCCCCATGTTGTACAGACCATAACCCAACAGGGTGAGAGTGCACTCTCCATGTTGTACAAACCATAATCCAACAGGGCGAGAGTGCACTCTCCATGTTTTACAGACCGTATCTGAACAGGGCGAGAGTGCACTCTCCATGTTGTACAGACCGTATCTGAACAGGGTGAGAGTGCACTCTCCATGTTGTACAAACCATAATCCAACAGGGCGAGAGTGCACTCTCCATGTTTTACAGACCGTATCTGAACAGGGCGAGAGTGCACTCTCCATGTTGTACAGACCGTATCTGTACAGGGTGAAAGTGCACTCTCCATGTTGTACAGACCATAAACCAACAGGGTGACAGTGCACTCTCCATGTTGTACAGACCTGAACCCAACAGGGCGAAAGTGCACTCTCCATGTTGGATGGACCGTATCCCAACAGGGTGAAAGTGCACTCTCCGTGTTGTACAGAGCATAACCCAACAGGGCGAAAGTGCACTCTCCATTTTGTACAGACCATAACCCAACAGGGTGAGAGAGCACTCCCCATGTTGTATAGACCATTACGCAAAAGGGTGAGCGTGCACTCTCCATGTTGTACAGACCATAACCCAAAAGGGTGAGAGTGCACTCTTCATGTTGTGCAGACCATAACCCCACAGGGTGAGAGTGCACACTCCATGTTCTACAGACGATAACCCAACAGGGTGAGAGTGCACTCTCGATGTTGTGCAGACCGTATCCCAACAGGGTGAAAGTGCACTCCCCATGTTGTACAGACCATAACCCAACAGGGTGAGAGTGCACTCTCCATGTTGTACAAACCATAATCCAACAGGGCGAGAGTGCACTCTCCATGTTTTACAGACCGTATCTGAACAGGGCGAGAGTGCACTCTCCATGTTGTACAGACCGTATCTGAACAGGGTGAGAGTGCACTCTCCATGTTGTACAAACCATAATCCAACAGGGCGAGAGTGCACTCTCCATGTTTTACAGACCGTATCTGAACAGGGCGAGAGTGCACTCTCCATGTTGTACAGACCGTATCTGTACAGGGTGAAAGTGCACTCTCCATGTTGTACAGACCATAAACCAACAGGGTGACAGTGCACTCTCCATGTTGTACAGACCTGAACCCAACAGGGCGAAAGTGCACTCTCCATGTTGGATGGACCGTATCCCAACAGGGTGAAAGTGCACTCTCCGTGTTGTACAGAGCATAACCCAACAGGGCGAAAGTGCACTCTCCATTTTGTACAGACCATAACCCAACAGGGTGAGAGAGCACTCCCCATGTTGTATAGACCATTACGCAAAAGGGTGAGAGTGCACTCTCCATGTTGTACAGACCATAACCCAAAAGGGTGAGAGTGCACTCTTCATGTTGTGCAGACCATAACCCCACAGGGTGAGAGTGCACACTCCATGTTCTACAGACGATAACCCAACAGGGTGAGAGTGCACTCTCGATGTTGTGCAGACCGTATCCCAACAGGGTGAAAGTGCACTCCCCATGTTGTACAGACCATAACCCAACAGGGTGAGAGTGCACTCTCCATGTTGTACAAACCATAATCCAACAGGGCGAGAGTGCACTCTCCATGTTTTACAGACCGTATCTGAACAGGGCGAGAGTGCACTCTCCATGTTGTACAGACCGTATCTGAACAGGGTGAAAGTGCACTCTCCATGTTGTACAGACCATAACCCAACAGGGTGAGAGTGCACTCTCCATGATGTACAGACCTGAACCCAACAGGGTGAAAGTGCACTCTCCATGTTGTACAGACCAAAACCCAACAGGGTGAGAGTGCACTCTCCATGTTGTACAGACCATATCCCAACAGGGTGAAAGTGCACTCTCCATGTTGTACAAACCATAATCCAACAGTGCGAGAGTGCACTCTCTATGTTGTACAGACCATAAACCAACAGGGTGAGAGTGCACTCTCCATGTTGTACAGACCGTATCCCAACAGGGTGAGAGTGCACTCTCCATGTTGTACAGAGCATAACCCAACTGGTCAAAAGTGCACTCTCCATGTTGTACAGACCATAACCCAACAGGGCGAGAGGGCACTCTCCATGTTGTACAGACCATAACCCAACAGGGCGAGAGTGCACTCTCCATGTTGTACAGACCGTATCCCAACAGGGTGAGAGTGCACTCTCCATGTTGTACAGAGCATAACCCAACTGGTCAAAAGTGCACTCTCCATGTTGTACAGACCATAACCCAACAGGGCGAGAGGGCACTCTCCATGTTGTACAGACCATAACCCAACAGGGCGAGAGTGCGCTCTCCATGTTGTACAGACTATAATCCCTCAGGGCGAGAGTGCACTCTCCATGTTGTACAGACCATAACCCAACAGGGCGAGAGTGCACTCTCCATGTTGTACAGACCATAACCCAACAGGGCGAAAGTGCACTCTCCATGTTGTACAGTCCATAACCCAACAGGGTGAGAGTTCGCTCTCCATATTGTACAGACCACAACCCAACAGGGCGAAAGTGCACTCTCCATGTTGTGCAGACAATAACCCAATAGGGTGCGAGTGCACTCTCCATATTGTACAGACCATAACCCAAAAGGGTGAAAGTGCACTCTCCATGTTGTACAGACCATAACCCAACAGGGCAAAAGTGCACTCTCCATGTTGTACTGACCATAATCCCTCATGGTAAGAGTGCACTCTACGTGTTGCACAGACTATAATCCAACAGGGTGAGAGTGCACTCTCCATGTTGTACAGACCATTACCCAAAAGGGTGAGAGTGCACTCTCCGTGTTGTACAGACTATAACCCAACAGGATGAGCGTGCACTCTCCATTTTGTACAGACGATAACCCAACACGGTGAGAGTGCACTCTCCATGTTGTACAGACCGTATCCCAACAGGGTGAAAGTGCACTCTCCATGCTGGACAGACCATAACCCAACAGGGTGAGAGTGCACTCTCCATGTTGTTCAGACCGTATCCCAACAGGGTGAAAGTGCACTCTCCATGTTGTACAGACCATAAACCAACAGGGTGAGAGTGCACTCTCCATGTTGTACAGACTTGAACCCAACAGGGCGAAAGTGCACTCTCCATGTTGTGTGGACCGTATCCCAACAGGGCGAGAGTGCACTCTCCATGTGGTACAGACCTGAACCCAACAGGGCGAAAGTGCACTCTCCGTGTTGTACAGAGCATAACCCAACAGGGCGAAAGTGCACTCTCCATGTTGTACAGAGCATAACCCAACAGGGCGAAAGAGCACTCTCCATGTTGTACAGACCATAACCCAACAGGGCGACAGTGCACTCTCCATGTTGTATAGACCGGAACCCAACAGGGCGAGAGTGCACTCTCGATGTTGCACAGACCATAATCCCTCAGGGGAACAGTGCACTCTCCATGTTGTACAGACCATTACCCAAAATTGTGAGAGTGCACTCTCTTTGTTGAACAGACGAGAACCCAACAGGATGAGAGTGTACTCTCCATTTGTATAGACCATAACCCAGCAGGGATGAAAGTGCCCTCTCCATGTTGTGCAGACCATTACCCAACAGGGTGAGAGTGCACTCTCCATGTGGCACAGACTATAACCCAACAGGGTGTGAGTGCACTCTCCATGTTGTACAGAACATAATCCAACACGGCGAGAGTGCAATCTCCATGTTGTACAGACCATAACCCAACAGGGTGAGAGTGTACTCTCCATGTTGTACAGACCATAACCCAACAGAGTGAGAGTGCACTCTCCATGTTGTGCAGACCTTGACCCAAAAGGGTGAGAGTGCACTCTCCGTGTTGTACAGACCATAACCCAAAAGGGTGAGAGTGCACTCTCCATATTGTACAGACCATTACCCAAAAGGGTGAGAGTGCACTCTCCGTGTTGTACAGACCATAACCCAAAAGGGTGAGAGTGCACTCTCCATGTTTTACAGACTATAACCCAACAGGGTGAGAGTGCACTGTCCATGTGGCACAGTCTATAACCCAACAGGGTGAGAGTGCACTCTCCATGTTGTACAGAACATAATCCAACACGGCGAGAGTGCACTCTTCATTTTGTGCAGACCATTACCCAAAAGGGTGAGAGTGCACTCTCCGTGTTGTACAGACCATTACCCAAAAGGTTGAGAGTGCACTCTCCATGTTGTACAGATAATAACCCAACATGGCGATAGTGCACTCTCCATGTTGTACAGGCCGTATCCCAACAGGGTGAAAGTGCACTCTCCATGTTGTACAAACCATAATCCAACAGGGCGAGATTGCACTCTCCATGTTTTACAGATTATAACCCAACATGGCGAGAGTGCGCTCTCCATGTTGCACAGACCTGAACCAAACAGGGCGAAAGTGCACTCTCCATGTTGTACAGAGCATAACCCAACAGGGCGAAAGTGCACTCTCCATGTTGGACAGACCGTATCCCAACAGGGTGAGAGTGCATTCTCCATGTTGTACAGAACTGAACCCAACAGGGCGAAAGTGCACTCTCCATGTTGGACAGAGCATAACCCAACAGGGCAAAAGTGCACTCTCCATGATGTACAGACCGTATCCCAATAGGGTGAGAGTGCACTCTCCATGTTGTACAGAACTGAACCCAACAGGGCGAAAGTGCACTCTCCATGTTGCACAGAGCATAACCCAACAGGGCGAAAGTGCACTCTCCATATTGTACAGAGCATAACCCAACAGGGCGAAAGTGCACTCTCCATGTTGTACAGACCATAACAAAACAGGGCGAGAGTGCACTCTCCATGTTGTCCAGACCATAACTCAACAGGGCGAGAGTGCACTCTCCATGTTGTACAGACCGTATCCCAACAGGGTGAAAGTGCACTCTTCATGTTGTGCAGACCATAACTCAACAGGGTGAGAGTGCACTCTCCATGTTGTACAGACCGTATCCCAACAGGGTGAAAGTGCACTCTCCATGTTGTACAAACCATAATCCAACAGGGCGAGAGTGCACTCTCCATGTTTTACAGACTATAACCCAACATGGCGAGAGTGCGCTCTCCATGTTGTACAGACCGTATCTGAACAGGGTGAGAGTGCACTCTCCATGTTGTACAGACCGTATCTGAACAGGGTGAGAGTGCACTCTCCATGTTGTACAGACCATAAACCAACAGGGTGAGAGTGCACTCTCCATGATGTACAGACCTGAACCCAACAGGGCGAAAGTGCACTCTCCATGATGTACAGACCGTATCCCAACAGGGCGAAAGTGCACTCTCCATGTTGAACAGACAATAACCCAATAGGGTGCGAGTGCACTCTCCATATTGTACAGACCATAACCCAAAAGGGCGAAAGTGCACTCTCCATGTTGTTCAGACCATAACCCAACAGGGCGTGAGTGCACTCTCCATGTTGTACAGACCATTACCCAAAAGGGTGAGAGTGCACTCTCCGTGTTGAACAGACTATAACCCAACAGGATGAGAGTCTACTCTCCATGTTGTATAGACCGTAATCCAGCTGGGACGTAAGTGCCTTCTCCATGTTGTACAGACCATTACCCACAGGGTGAGAGTGCACTCTTCATGTTGTGCAGACCATAACTCAACAGGGTGAGTGCGCACACTCCATGTTGTACAGACCATTACCCAAAAGGGTGAGAGTGCACTCTCCATTTTGTACAGACGATAACCCAACAGGGTGAGAGTGCACTCTCCATGTTTTACAGACTATAACCCAACATGGCGAGAGTGCACTCTGCATGTTGTACAGACCGTATCCCAACAGGGTGAAAGTGCACTCTCCATGTTGTACAAACCATAATCCAACAGGGCGAGATTGCACTCTCCATGTTTTGCAGACTATCACCCAACATGGCGAGAGTGCACTCTCCATGTTGTACAGACCGGATCTGTACAGGGTGAAAGTGCACTCTCTATGTTGTACAGACCATAAACCAACAGGGTGAGAGTGCACTCACCATGTTGTACAGACCTGAACCCAACAGGGCGAAAGTGCACTCTCCATGTTGTGTGGACCGTATCCCAACAGGGCGAGAGTGCACTCTCCATGTGGTACAGACCTGAACCCAACAGGGCGAAAGTGCACTCTCCGTGTTGTACAGAGCATAACCCAACAGGGCGAAAGTGCACTCTCCATGTTGTACAGAGCATAACCCAACAGGGCGAAAGTGCACTCTCCATGTTGTGCAGACCATAACCCAACAGGGCGACAGGGCACTCTCCATGTTGGATAGACCGGAACCCAACTGGGCGAGAGTGCACTCTCCATGTTGCACAGACCATAATCCCTCAGGGTAAGAGTGCACTCTCCATGTTGTACAGACCATAATCCAACAGGGTGAGAGTGCACTCTCCATGTTGTACAGACCATTACCCAAAAGGGTGAGAGTGCACTCTCTTTGTTGAACAGACGAGAACCCAACAGGATGAGAGTGTACTCTCCATGTTGTATAGACCATAACCCAGCAGGGACGAAAGTGCCCTCTCCATGTTGTGCAGACCATGACCCAACAGGGTGAGAGTGCACTGTCCATGTGGCACAGACTATAACCCAACAAAGTGTGAGTGCACTCTCCATGTTGTACAGAACATAATCCAACACGGCGAGAGTGCACTCTCCATGTTGTACAGACCATATGCCAACAGGGTGAGAGTGCACTCTCCATGTTGTACAGACCATAACCCAACAGGGTGAGAGTGCACTCTCCGTGTTGTACAGACCATAACCCAACAGGGTGAGAGTGCACTCTTCATGTTGTGCAGACCATAACCCAAAAGGGTGAGAGTGCACTCTTCATGTTGTGCAGACCATAACTCAGCAGGTTGAGAGTGCACTTTCATGTTGTGCAGACCATTACCCAAAAGGGTGAGAGTGCACTCTCCGTGTTGTACAGACTATAACCCAACAGGATGAGAGTGTACTCTCCATGTTGTACAGACGATAACCCAACAGGGTGAGAGTGCACTCTCCATGTTTTACAGAGCATAACCCAACATGGCGAGAGTGCACTCTCCATGTTGTACAGACGATAACCCAACAGGGTGAGAGTGCACTCTCCATGTTTTACAGACGATTACCCAACATTGCGAGAGTGCACTCTCCATGTTGTACAGGCCGTATCCCAACAGGGTGAAAGTGCACTCTCCATGTTGTACAAACCATAATCCAACAGGGCGAGAGTGCGCTCTCCATGTTTTACAGACTATAACCCAACATGGCGAGAGTGCGCTCTCCATGTTGCACAGACCGTATCTGAACAGGGTGAAAGTGCACTCTCCATGTTGTACAGACCATAAACCAACAGGGTGAGAGTGCACTCTCCATGTTGTACAGACCTGAACCCAACAGGGCGAAAGTGCACTCTCCATGTTGTACAGAGCATAACCCAACAGGGCGAAAGTGCACTCTCCATGTTGTACAGACCTTAACCCAACAGGGTGAGAGTGCACTCTCCATGTTGTACAGACCTGAACCCAACAGGGCGAAAGTGCACTCTCCATGTTGTACAGACCATAACCCAAAAGGGTGAGAGTGCACTCTCCATGTTGTACGGACTGTATCCCAACAGGGTGAGAGTGCACTCTCCATGTTGTACAGATCATAACCCAACAGGGCGAGAGTGCACTCTCCATGTTGTACAGACCATAACGCAACTGGGTGAGATTGCACTCTCCATGTTGTACAGACCATAACCCCAAAGGGTGAGAGTGCACTCTCCATGTTGTACAGACTATAACCCAACAGGATGAGAGTGCACTCTCCATGTTGTATAGACCATAACCCAGCAGGGACGAAAGTGCCCTCTCCATGTTGTGCAGACCATTACCCAACAGGGTGAGAGTGCACTGTCCATGTGGCACAGAATATAACCCAACAGGGTGTGAGTGCACTCTCCATGTTGTACAGACCATAACCCCAAAGGGTGAGAGTGCACTCTCCATGTTGTACAGACTATACCCAACATGGCGAGAGTGCACTCTCCATGTTGTACAGACCATAACCCAACAGGGTGAAAGTGCACTCTCCATGTTGTACAGACCATAACCCAACAGTGTGAGAGTGCACTCTCCATGTTGTACAGATATTAACCCAACAGGGCGACAGTGCACTCTCCATGTTGTATAGACCGGAACCCAACAGGGCGAGAGTGCACTCTCCATGTTGCACAGACCATAATCCCTCAGGGTAAGAGTGCATTCTCCATGTTGTACAGACTATAATCCAACAGGGTGAGAGTGCACTCTCCATGTTGTACAGACCATTACCCAACAGGGTGAGAGCGCACTCTCCATGTTGTACAGACGATAACCCAACAGGGTGAGAGTGCACTCTCCATGTTTTACAAACTATAATCCAACAGGGCAAGATTGCACTCTCCATGTCTTACAGACTATACCCCAACATGGCGAGAGTGCGCTCTCCATGTTGCACAGACCGTATCTGAACAGGGTGAAAGTGCACTCTCCATGTTGCACAGACCATAAACCAACAGGGTGAGAGTGCACTCTCCATGTTGTACAGACCTGAACCCAACAGGGCGAAAGTGCACTCCCCATGTTGTACAGAGCATATCCCAACAGGGCGAAAGTGCACTCACCATTTTGTACAGACCTTAACCCAACAGGGTGAGAGTGCACTCTCCATGTTGTACAGACCATAACCCAAAATGGTGAGAGTGCACTCTCCATGTTGTACGGACTGTATCCCAACAGGGTGAGAGTGCACTCTCCATGTTGTACAGACCATAACCCCAAAGGGTGAGAGTGCACCCTTCATGTTGTACAGACCATAACTCAACAGGGTGAGAGCGCACTCTCCATGTTGTACAGACTATAACCCAACAGGATGAGAGTGTACTCTCCATGTTGTACAGACGATAACCCAACAGGGTGAGAGTGCACTCTCCATGTTTTACAGACTATAACCCAACAGGGTGAGAGTGCACTCTCCATGTTTTACAGACTATAACCCAACATGGTGAAAGTGCACTCTCCATGTTGTACAGACCATAACCCAACAGTGTGAGAGTGCACTCTCCATGTTGTACAGACCGTATCCCAACAGGGCGAAAGTGCACTCTCCATGTTGTACAGACCATAACCCAACAGGCCGAGAGTGCACTCTCCATGTTGGACATACCATAACCCAATAGGGCGAGAGTGCACTCTCCATGTTGTACAGACCTGAACCCAACAGGGTGAGAGTGCACTGTCCATGTGGCACAGACTATAACCCAACAGGGTGTGAGTGCACTCTCCATGTTGTACAGAACATAATCCAACACGGCGAGAGTGCACTCTCCATGTTGTACAGACCATAACCCAATAGGGTGAGAGTGCACTCTCCATGTTGTACAGACCATAATCCAACAGGGTGAGAGTACAGTCTTCATGTTGTGTAGACCATAACCCAGCAGGGTGAGAGTGCACTCTCCATGTTGTACCGACCATAACGCAACAGGGTGAGAGTGCACTCTCCATGTTGTGCAGACCATTACCCAAAAGGGTGAGATTGCACTCTCCGTGTTGTACAGACCATAACCCAAAAGGGTGAGAGTGCACTCTCCATGTTGTACAGACCATAACCCAAAAGGGTGAGAGTGCACTCTCCGTGTTGTACAGACTATAACCCAACAGGATGAGAGTGCACTCTCCATGTTGTACAGAACATAATCCAACACGGCGAGAGTGCACTCTCCATGTTGTACGGACTATAACCCAACATGGCGAGAGTGCACTCTCCGTGTTGTACAGACTATAACCCAACAGGATGAGAGTGTACTCTCCATGTTGTACAGATGATAACCCAACAGGGTGAGAGTGCACTCTCCATGTTTTACAGACTATAACCCAACATGGCGAGAGTGCACTCTCCATGTTGTACAGACGATATCCCAACAGGGTGAGAATGCACTCTCCATGTTTTACAGACTATAACCCAACATGGCGAGAGTGAACTCCCCATGTTGCACAGACCGTATCTGAACAGGGTGAAAGTGCACTCTCCATGTTGTACAGACCATAAACCAACAGGGTGAGAGTGCACTCTCCATGTTGTACAGGCCGTATCCCAATAGGGTGAAAGTGCACTCTCCATGTTGTACAAACCATAATCCAACAGGGCGAGATTGCACTCTCCATGTTTTACAGACAATAACCCAACATGGCGAGCGTGCGCTCCCCATGTTGCACAGACCGTATCTGAACAGGGTGAAAGTGCACTCTCCATGTTGTACAGACCATAAACCAACAGGGTGAGAGTGCACTCTCCATGTTGTACAGACCTGAACATAACAGGGCGAAAGTGCACTCTCCGTGTTGTACAGACCTTAACCCAACAGGGTGAGAGTGCACTCTCCATGTTGTACAGACCATAACCCAAAAGGGTGTGAGTGCACTCTCCATGTTGTACGGACTGTATCCCAACAGGGTGAGAGTGCACTCTCCGTGTTGTACAGACCTGAATCCAACAGGGCGAAAGTGCACTTTCCATGTTGTACAGAGCATAATTAACAGGGCGAAAGGGCACTCTCAATGTTGTACAGACCATAACGCAACAGGGCGAAAGTGCACTCTCCATGTTGTACAGACCATAACCCAAAAGGGTGAGAGTGCACTCTCCATGTTGTACGGACTGTATCCCAACAGGGTGAGAGTGCACTCTCCGTGTTGTACAGACCTGAATCCAACAGGGCGAAAGTGCACTCTCCATGTTGTACAGAGCATAACCCAACAGGGCGAAAGTGCACTCTCCATGTTGTACAGACCATAACGCAACAGGGCGAGAGTGCACTCTCCATGTTGAACGGATCATAACCCAACAGAGCGAGAGTGCACTCTCCATGTTGTACAGACCATAACCCAACAGGGTGAGAGTGCACTCTCCGTGTTATACAGACTATAACCCAACAGGATGAGATTGTACTCTCCATGTTGTACAGACGATAACCCAACAGGGTGAGAGTGCACTCTCCATGTTTTACAGACTATAACCCAACATGGCGAGAGTGCACTCTCCATGTTGCACAGACCGTATCCCAACAGGGTGAAAGTGCACTCTCCATGTTGTACAGAACATAACCCAACAGTGTGAGAGTGCACTCTCCATGTTGTACAGAGCATAACCCAACAGGGCGAAAGTGCACTCTCCATGTTGTACAGACCATAACCCAACAGGGCGACAGTGCACTCTCCATGTTGTACAGAGCATAACCCAACAGGGTGAGAGTGCACTCTCCATGTTGTACAGACCATAACCCAACAGGGTGAGAGTGCACTCTCCATGTTGTACAGACCATAACGCAACAGGGCGAAAGTGCACTCTCCATGTTGTACAGACCTTAACACAACAGGGTGAGAGTGCACTCTCCATGTTGTACAGACCATAACCCAAAAGGGTGAGAGTGCACTCTCCATGTTGTACGGACTGTATCCCAACAGGGTGAGAGTGCACTCTCCGTGTTGTACAGACCTGAATCCAACAGGGCGAAAGTGCACTCTCCATGTTGTACAGAGCATCACCCAACAGGGCGAAAGTGCACTCTCCATGTTGTACAGACCATAACGCAACAGGGCGAGAGTGCACTCTCCATGTTGAACGGATCATAACCCAACAGAGCGAGAGTGCACTCTCCCTGTTGTACAGACCATAACCCAAAAGGTTGAGAGTGCACTCTCCATGTTGTACAGACCATAACTCCAAAGGGTGAGAGTGCACTCTTCATGTTGTGCAGACCATAACTCAACAGGGTGAGAGCGCACTCTTCATGTTGTACAGACCATTACCCAAAAGGGTGAGAGTGCACTCTCCATGTTGTACAGACCGTATCCCAACAGGGTGAAAGTGCACTCTCCATGTTGTACAGACCATAACCCAACAGTGTGAGAGTGCACTCTCCATGTTGTACAGAGCATAACCCAACAGGGCGAAAGTGCACTCTCCATGTTGTACAGACCATAACCCAACAGGGCGACAGTGCACTCTCCATGTTGTATAGACCGGAACCCAACAGGGCGAGAGTGCACTCTCCATGTTGCACAGACCATAATCCCTCAGGGTAAGAGGGCACTCTCCATGTTGTACAGACTTTAATCCAACAGGGTGAGAGTGCACTCTCCATGTTGTACAGGCCATTACCCAAAAGGGTGAGAGTGCACTCTCTTTGTTGAACAGACGAGAACCCAACAGGATGAGAGTGTACTCTCCATGTTGTATAGACCATAACCCAGCAGGGACGAAAGTGCCCTCTCCATGTTGTACAGACCATAACCCCAAAGGGTGAGTGTGCACTCTTCATGTTGTGCAGACCATAACTCAACAGGGTGAGAGTGCACTGTCCATGTGGCACAGAATATAACCCAACAGGGTGTGAGTGCACTCTCCATATTGTACAGAACATAATCCAACACGGCGAGAGTGCACTCTCCATGTTGTACAGACCATAACCCAACAGGGTGAGAGTGCACTCTCCATGTTGTACAGACCATAACCCAACAGGGTGAGAGTGCACTCTCCATGTTGTACAGACCATAATCCAACAGGGTGAGAGTGCACTCTCCATGTTGTACAGACCATAACCCAACAGGGTGAGAGTGCACTCTCCATGTTGTACAGAACATAATCCAACACGGCGAGAGTGCACTCTCCGTATTGTACAGACTATAACCCAACAGGATGAGAGTGTACTCTCCATGTTGTACAGATGATAACCCAACAGGGTGAGAGTGCACTCTCCATGTTTTACAGACCGTATCCCAACAGGGTGAAAGTGCACTCTCCATGTTGTACAAACCATAATCCAACAGGGCGAGATTGCACGCTCCATGTTTTACAGACTATACCCCAACATGGCGAGAATGCGCTCTCCATGTTGCACAGACCGTATCTGAACAGGGTGAAAGTGCACTCTCCATGTTGTACAGACCATAAACCAACAGGGTGAGAGTGCACTCTCCATGTTGTACAGACCTGAACCCAACAGGGCGAAAGTGCACTCTCCATGTTGTACAGAGCATAACCCAACAGGGCGAAAGTGCACTCTCCATGTTGTACAGACCATAAACCAACAGGGTGAGAGTGCACTCTCCATGTTGTACAGACCATAAACCAACAGGGTGAGAGTGCACTCTCCATGTTGTACAGACCATAACCCAACAGTGTGAGAGTGCACTCTCCATGTTGTACAGAGCATAACCCAACAGGGCAAAAGTGCACTCTCCATGTTGTACAGACCATAACCCAACAGGGTGACAGTGCACTCTCCATGTTGTACAGAGCATAACCCAACAGGGTGAGAGTGCACTCTCCATGTTGTACAGACCATAACCCAACAGGGTGAGAGTGCACTCTCCATGTTGTACAGACCATAACGCAACAGGGCGAAAGTGCACTCTCCATGTTGTACAGACCTTAACACAACAGGGTGAGAGTGCACTCTCCATGTTGTACAGACCATAACCCAAAAGGGTGAGAGTGCACTCTCCATGTTGTACGGACTGTATCCCAACAGGGTGAGAGTGCACTCTCCGTGTTGTACAGACCAGAATCCAACAGGGCGAAAGTGCACTCTCCATGTTGTACAGAGCATCACCCAACAGGGCGAAAGTGCACTCTCCATGTTGTACAGACCATAACGCAACAGGGCGAGAGTGCACTCTCCATGTTGAACGGATCATAACCAACAGAGCGAGAGTGCACTCTCCCTGTTGTACAGACCATAACCCAAAAGGGTGAGAGTGCACTCTCCATGTTGTACAGACCATAACTCCAAAGGGAGAGAGTGCACTCTTCATGTTGTGCAGACCATAACTCAACAGGGTGAGAGCGCACTCTTCATGTCGTACAGACCATTACCCAAAAGGGTTAGAGTGCACTCTCCATGTTGTACAGACCGTATCCCAACAGGGTGAAAGTGCACTCTCCATGTTGTACAGACCATAACCCAACAGTGTGAGAGTGCACTCTCCATGTTGTACAGAGCATAACCCAACAGGGCGAAAGTGCACTCTCCATGTTGTACAGACCATAACCCAACAGGGCGACAGTGCACTCTCCATGTTGTATAGACCGGAACCCAACAGGGCGAGAGTGCACTCTCCATGTTGCACAGACCATAATCCCTCAGGGTAAGAGTGCACTCTCCATGTTGTACAGACTTTAATCCAACAGGGTGAGAGTGCACTCTCCATGTTGTACAGGCCATTACCCAAAAGGGTGAGAGTGCACTCTCTTTGTTGAACAGACGAGAACACAACAGGATGAGAGTGTACTCTCCATGTTGTATAGACCATAACCCAGCAGGGACGAAAGTGCCCTCTCCATGTTGTACAGACCATAACCCCAAAGGGTGAGTGTGCACTCTTCATGTTGTGCAGACCATAACTCAACAGGGTGAGAGTGCACTGTCCATGTGGCACAGAATATAACCCAACAGGGTGTGAGTGCACTCTCCATGTTGTACAGAACATAATCCAACACGGCGAGAGTGCACTCTCCATGTTGTACAGACCATAACCCAACAGGGTGAGAGTGCACTCTCCATGTTGTACAGACCATAACCCAACAGGGTGAGAGTGCACTCTCCATGTTGTACAGACCATAACCCAACAGGGTGAGAGTGCACTCTCCATGTTGTACAGACCATAACCCAACAGGGTGAGAGTGCACTCTCCATGTTGTACAGAACATAATCCAACACGGCGAGAGTGCACTCTCCGTATTGTACAGACTATAACCCAACAGGATGAGAGTGTACTCTCCATGTTGTACAGATGATAACCCAACAGGGTGAGAATGCACTCTCCATGTTTTACAGACCGTATCCCAACAGGGTGAAAGTGCACTCTCCATGTTGTACAAACCATAATCCAACAGGGCGAGATTGCACGCTCCATGTTTTACAGACTATACCCCAACATGGCTAGAGTGCGCTCTCCATGTTGCACAGACCGTATCTGAACAAGGTGAAAGTGCACTCTCCATGTTGTACAGACCATAAACCAACAGGGTGAGAGTGCACTCTCCATGTTGTACAGACCTGAACCCAACAGGGTGAGAGTGCACTCTCCATGTTGTACGGACTGTATCCCAACAGGGTGAGAGTGCACTCTCCATGTTGTACAGACCTGAATCCAACAGGGCGAAAGTGCACTCTCCATGTTGTACAGAGCATAAACCAACAGGGCGAAAGTGCACTCTCCATGTTGTACAGACCATAACGCAACAGGGCGAGAATGCACTCTCCATGTTGTACAGACCATAACCCAAAAGGGTGAGAGTGCACTCTCCATGTTGAACGGATCATAACCCAACAGGGTGAGAGTGCACTCTTCATGTTGTGCAGACCATAACTCAACAGGGTGAGAGTGCACTCTCCATGTTGAACGGATCATAACCCAACAGGGTGAGAGTGCACTCTTCATGTTGTGCAGATCATAACCCAACAGGGTGAGAGTGCACTCTCCATGTTGTACAGACCATAACCCAACAGGGTGAGAGTGCACTCTCCATGTTGTGCAGACCATAACGCAACAGGGCGAGAGTGCACTCTCCATGTTGTACAGACCATAACCCAACAGGGTGAGAGTGCACTCTCCATGTTGAACGGATCATAACCCAACAGGGTGAGAGTGCACTCTTCATGTTGTGCAGACCATAACGCAACAGGGCGAGAGTGCACTCTCCATGTTGTACAGACCATAACCCAACAGGGTGAGAGCGCACACTCCATGTTGTACAGACTATAACCCAACAGGGTGAGAGTGCACTCTCCATGTTGTACAGACCATAACCCAACAGGGTGAGAGTGCACTCTCCATGTTGTACAGACTATAACCCAACAGGGTGAGAGTGCACTCTCCATGTTGAACGGATCATAACCCAACAGGGTGAGAGTGCACTCTTCATGTTGTGCAGATCATAACCCAACAGGGTGAGAGTGCACTCTCCATGTTGTACAGACCGTATCCCAACAGTGTGAAAGTGCACTCTCCATGTTGTACAAACCATAATCCAACAGGGCGAGATTGCACTCTCCATGTTTTACAGACTATACCCCAACATGGCGAGAGTGCGCTCTCCATGTTGCACAGACCGTACCTGAACAGGGTGAAAGTGCACTCTCCATGTTGTACAGGCCGTATCCCAATAGGGTGAAAGTGCACTCTCCATGTTGTACAAACCATAATCCAACAGGGCGAGATTGCACTCTCCATGTTTTACAGACTATAACCCAACATGGCGAGAGTGCGCTCCCCATGTTGCACAGACCGTATCTGAACAGGGTGAAAGTGCACTCTCCATGTTGTACAGACCATAAACCAACAGGGTGAGAGTGCACTCTCCATGTTGTACAGACCTGAACCCAACAGGGCGAAAGTGCACTCTCCGTGTTGTACAGACCTTAACCCAACAGGGTGAGAGTGCACTCTCCATGTTGTACAGACCATAACCCAAAAGGGTGAGAGTGCACTCTCCATGTTATACGGACTGTATCCCAACAGGGTGAGAGTGCACTCTCCATGTTGTACAGACCTGAATCCAACAGGGCGAAAGTGCACTTTCCATGTTGTACAGAGCATAACCCAACAGGGCGAAAGGGCACTCTCCATGTTGTACAGACCATAACGCAACAGGGCGAGAGTGCACTCTCCATGTTGAACGGATCATAACCCAACAGAGCGAGAGTGCACTCTCCATGTTGTACAGACCATAACCCAACAGGGTGAGAGTGCACTCTCCGTGTTATACAGACTATAACCCAACAGGATGAGATTGTACTCTCCATGTTGTACAGACGATAATCCAACAGGGTGAGAGTGCACTCTCCATGTTTTACAGACTATAACCCAACATGGCGAGAGTGCACTCTCCATGTTGCACAGACCGTATCCCAACAGGGTGAAAGTGCACTCTCCATGTTGTACAGACCATAACCCAACAGTGTGAGAGTGCAGTCTCCATGTTGTACAGAGCATAACCCAACAGGGCGAAAGTGCACTCTCCATGTTGTACAGACCATAACCCAACAGGGCGACAGTGCACTCTCCATGTTGTACAGAGCATAACCCAACAGGGTGAGAGTGCACTCTCCATGTTGTACAGACCATAACCCAACAGGGTGAGAGTGCACTCTCCATGTTGTACAGACCATAACGCAACAGGGCGAAAGAGCACTCTCCATGTTGTACAGACCTTAACACAACAGGGTGAGAGTGCACTCTCCATGTTGTACAGACCATAACCCAAAAGGGTGAGAGTGCACTCTCCATGTTGTACGGACTGTATCCCAACAGGGTGACAGTGCACTCTCCGTGTTGTACAGACCTGAATCCAACAGGGCGAAAGTGCACTCTCCATGTTGTACAGAGCATCACCCAACAGGGCGAAAGTGCACTCTCCATGTTGTACAGACCATAACGCAACAGGGCGAGAGTGCACTCTCCATGTTGAACGGATCATAACCCAACAGAGCGAGAGTGCACTCTCCCTGTTGTACAGACCATAACCCAACAGGGTGAGAGTGCACTCTCCATGTTGTACAGACCATAACTCCAAAGGGTGAGAGTGCACTCTTCATGTTGTGCAGACCATAACTCAACAGGGTGAGAGCGCACTCTTCATGTTGTACAGACCATTACCCAAAAGGGTGAGAGTGCACTCTCCATGTTGCACAGACCGTATCCCAACAGGGTGAAAGTGCACTCTCCATGTTGTACAGACCATAACCCAACATTGTGAGAGTGCACTCTCCATGTTGTACAGAGCATAACCCAACAGGGCGAAAGTGCACTCTCCATGTTGTACAGACCATAACCCAACAGGGCGACAGTGCACTCTCCATGTTGTATAGACCGGAACCCAACAGGGCGAGAGTGCACTCTCCATGTTGCACAGACCATAATCCCTCAGGGTAAGAGTGCACTCTCCATGTTGTACAGACTTTAATCCAACAGGGTGAGAGTGCACTCTCCATGTTGTACAGGCCATTACCCAAAAGGGTGAGAGTGCACTCTCTTTGTTGAACAGACGAGAACCCAACAGGATGAGAGTGTACTCTCCATGTTGTATAGACCATAACCCAGCAGGGACTAAAGTGCCCTCTCCATGTTGTACAGACCATAACCCCAAAGGGTGAGTGTGCACTCTTCATGTTGTGCAGACCATAACTCAACAGGGTGAGAGTGCACTGTCCATGTGGCACAGAATATAACCCAACAGGGTGTGAGTGCACTCTCCATGTTGTACAGAACATAATCCAACACGGCGAGAGTGCACTCTCCATGTTGTACAGACCATAACCCAACAGGGTGAGAGTGCACTCTCCATGTTGTACAGACCATAACCCAACAGGGTGAGAGTGCACTCTCCATGTTGTACAGACCATAACCCAACAGGGTGAGAGTGCACTCTCCATGTTGTACAGACCATAACCCAACAGGGTGAGAGTGCACTCTCCATGTTGTACAGAACATAATCCAACACGGCGAGAGTGCACTCTCCGTATTGTACAGACTATAACCCAACAGGATGAGAGTGTACTCTCCATGTTGTACAGATGATAACCCAACAGGGTGAGAGTGCACTCTCCATGTTTTACAGACCGTATCCCAACAGGGTGAAAGTGCACTCTCCATGTTGTACAAACCATAATCCAACAGGGCGAGATTGCACGCTCCATGTTTTACAGACTATACCCCAACATGGCGAGAGTGCGCTCTCCATGTTGCACAGACCGTATCTGAACAGGGTGAAAGTGCACTCTCCATGTTGTACAGACCATAAACCAACAGGGTGAGAGTGCACTCTCCATGTTGTACAGACCTGAACCCAACAGGGCGAAAGTGCACTCTCCATGTTGTACAGAGCATAACCCAACAGGGCGAAAGTGCACTCTCCATGTTGTACAGACCATAAACCAACAGGGTGAGAGTGCACTCTCCATGTTGTACAGACCATAAACCAACAGGGTGAGAGTGCACTCTCCATGTTGTACAGACCTGAACCCAACAGGGCGAAAGTGCACTCTCCATGTTGTGCAGAGCATAACCCAACAGGGCGAAAGTGCACTCTCCATGTTGTACAGACCATAACCCAAAAGGGTGAGAGTGCACTCTCCATGTTGTACGGACTGTATCCCAACAGGGTGAGAGTGCACTCTCCATGTTGTACAGACCTGAATCCAACAGGGCGAAAGTGCACTCTCCATGTTGTACAGACCATAACGCAACAGGGCGAAATTGCACTCTCCATGTTGTACAGACCATAACGCAACAGGGCAAAATTGCACTCTCCATGTTGTACAGACCTTAACCCAACAGGGTGAGAGTGCACTCTCCATGTTGTACGGACTGTATCCCAACAGGGTGAGAGTGCACTCTCCATGTTGTACAGACCTGAATCCAACAGGGCGAAAGTGCACTCTCCATGTTGTACAGAGCATAAACCAACAGGGCGAAAGTGCACTCTCCATGTTGTACAGACCATAACGCAACAGGGCGAGAATGCACTCTCCATGTTGTACAGACCATAACCCAAAAGGATGAGAGTGCACTCTCCATGTTGAACGGATCATAACCCAACAGGGTGAGAGTGCACTCTTCATGTTGTGCAGACCATAACTCAACAGGGTGAGAGTGCACTCTCCATGTTGAACGGATCATAACCCAACAGGGTGAGAGTGCACTCTTCATGTTGTGCAGACCATAACCCAACAGGGTGAGATTGCACTCTCCATGTTTTACAGACTATACCCCAACATGGCGAGAGTGCGCTCTCCATGTTGCACAGACCGTACCTGAACAGGGTGAAAGTGCACTCTCCATGTTGTACAGACCATAAACCAACAGGGTGAAGTGCACTCTCCATGTTGTACGGACTGTATCCCAACAGGGTGAGAGTGCACTCTCCATGTTGCACAGACCTGAATCCAACAGGGCGAAAGTGCACTCTCCATGTTGTACAGAGCATAAACCAACAGGGCGAATGTGCACTCTCCATGTTGTACAGACCATAACGCAACAGGGCGACAGTGCACTCTCCATGTTGAACGGATCATAACCCAACAGGGCGAGAGTGCACTCTCCATGTTGTACAGACCATAACCCAACAGGGCGACAGTGCACTCTCCATGTTGTATAGACCGGAACCCAACAGGGTGAGAGTGCACTCTCCATGTTGTATCGACCATAACCCAGCAGGGACGAAAGTGCCCTCTCCATGTTGTGCAGACCATTACCCAACAGGGTGAGAGTGCACTGTCCATGTTGTACAGAACATAATCCAACACGGCGAGAGTGCACTCTCCATGTTGTACAGACCATAACCCAACAGGGTGAGAGTGCACTCTCCATGTTGTACAGACCATAACCCAACAGGGTGAGAGTGCACTCTCCATGTTGTACAGACCATAACACAAAAGGGTGAGAGTGCACTCTCCGTGCTGTACAGACTATAACCCAACAGGATGAGAGTGTATTCTCCATGTTGTTCAGATGATAACCCAACAGGGTGAGAGTGCACTCTCCATGTTTTACAGACTATAACCCAACATGGCGAGAGTGCACTCTCCATGTTGTACAGACCGTATCCCAACAGGGTGAAAGTGCACTCTCCATGTTGTACAGACCATAAACCAACAGGGTGAGAGTGCACTCTCCATGTTGTACAGACCTGAACCCAACAGGGCGAAAGTGCACTCTCCATGTTGTACAGAGCATAACCCAACAGGGCGAAAGTGCACTCTCCATGTTGTACAGACCATAACGCAACAGGGCGAGAGTGCACTCTCCACGTTGAACGGATCATAACCCAACAGGGCGAGAGTGCACTCTTCATGTTGTACAGACCATAACCCAACAGGGCGACAGTGCACTCTCCATGTTGTACAGACCGTATCCCAACAGGGTGAGAGTGCACTCTCCGTGTTGTACAGACTATAACCCAACAGGATGAGAGTGTACTCTCCATGTTGTACAGACGATAACCCAACAGGGTGAGAGTGCACTCTCCATGTTGTACAGACCGTATCCCAACAGGGTGAAAGTGCACTCTCCATGTTGTACAGACCATAACCCAACAGGGTGACAGTGCACTCTCCATGTTGTACAGACCGTATCCCAACAGGGTGAGAGTGCACTCTCCATGTTGTACAGACTGTATCCCAATAGGGTGAAAGTGCACTCTCCATGTTGTACAGACCATAACCCAACAGGGTGAGAGTGCACTCTCCATGTTTTACAGACCATAACCCAACATGGCGTGAGTGCACTCTCCATGTTTTACAGAGCGTATCTGAACAGGGTGAAAGTGCACTCTCCATGTTGTGCAGACCATAACCCAACAGGGCGAGAGTGCACTCTCCATGTTTTACAGACCATAACCCAACAGGGCGAGAGTGCACTCTCCATGTTGCACAGAGCATAACCCAACAGGGCGAAAGTGCACTCTCCATGTTGTACAGACCTGAACCCAACAGGGCGAGAGTGCACTCTCCATGTTGTACAGACAATAACCCAACAGGGTGGGAGTGCACTCTCCATGTTGTCCAGACAATAACCCAACAGGGCGAAAGTGCACTCTCCATGTTGTACAGACCATAACCCAACAGGGCGAGAGTGCACTCTCCATGTTGTACAGACTATAATCCCTCAGGGTAAGAATGTACTCTCCATGTTGTGCAGACCAGGACCCAACAGGGCGAAAGTGCACTCTCCATGTTGTACAGACAATAACCCAACAGGGTGGGAGTGCACTCTCCATGTTGTCCAGACAATAACCCAACAGGGCGAAAGTGCACTCTCCATGTTGTACAGACCATAACCCAACAGGGCGAGAGTGCACTCTCCATGTTGTACAGACCATAACCCAACAGGGCGAGAGTGCACTCTCCATGTTGTACAGACTATAATCCCTCAGGGTAAGAATGTACTCTCCATGTTGTGCAGACCAGGACCCAACAGGGCGAAAGTGCACTCTCCATGTTGTACAGACAATAACCCAACAGGGTGGGAGTGCACTCTCCATGTTGTCCAGACAATAACCCAACAGGGTGCGAGTGCACTCTCCATATTGTACAGTCCACAACCCAACAGGGCGAAAGTGCACTCTCCATGTTGTGCAGACCATAACCCAACAGGGCGAAAGTGCACTCTCCATGTTGTGCAGACCATAACCCAACAGGGCGAAAGTGCACTCTCCATGTTCTCATGATATTTATCCAACAGAGCGAGATTGCGCTCACCCTGTTCAACAGACTGTAACCCAACAGTGTGGATCTCTTTTGCAGATATTTACTTTTGGACACACTGGTGTTTTGGATACCAGAATTCTCCAAAAAACCTGCAATACATTTTTTTTTAACCTCAGCATCTGTTTGTCTCTCTGAGATCAAAATCTTTAATTGCATTTTAATGTTTCCTGTATCTTCTTTTCCACAGTTTTCCCTGCAGCCAAAAAAACACTTCATTAAAATATCAATTTCATTAAATTCCGAACAGTAAAACTCATATTTTAATTGGGCGGCACAGTGGCGCAGTGTTTAGCACCGCAGCCTCACAGCTCCAGCGACCCGGGTTCAATTCTGGGTACTGCCTGTGTGGAGTTTGCAAGTTCTCCCTTTGTCTGCGTGGGTTTCCTCCGGGTGCTCCGGTTTCCTCCCACATGCCAAAGTCTTGCAGGTTGATAGGTTAATTGGCCATTATAAATTGTCACTAGTATAGGTAGGTGGTAGGGGAATATAGGGGGACAGGTGGGGATGTGGTAGGAATATGGAATTAGTGTAGGATTAGTGTAAATGGGTGGTTGATGGGCAGCACTGACTCGGTGGGCCGAAGGGCCTGTTTCAGTGCTGTATCTCTAAATCTAAAATATTTACATACTTTCCTCTTTCATTTTAAATGATTCGTTTCAAAATGTTTTGGAACAAGGTCAAGGTTAATTTAATCCTTTACTGTTTCCTCCAGTTAACTTGGTGGCGATTGTGATTTTGTCTCGAGGAAAGTGCGGTCTCTCCAAATGTATCACTCACTATCTGGTGGCCATGGCAGTGGCGGATCTAATGGTGATTATCGTCCATGTGATATTACACCGGATTAATATCATGTACTTTCCAGTTAGTTTCCTGTTTATAACTCCTGTGTGTATGGGAAACATTGTCGCAGACTCTGTAGCTGCAGACTGTTCTGTCTGGTTTACTGTTGCCTTCACTTTTGATCGCTTTGTAACAATTTGCTGTCAGAAGCTACAATCAAAATATAACACCAAGAAAACAGCGTCTGTGGTTATCACCACTGTATTTGTGGTGAGTTGTGTCAAGAGTTCTCCCTTTTACTTTGCAGGTGAACCTGTATTTATAATTGACAACGTGCCTTGGTATTGTGTTTTCACAGCTGATTATCGCACCTCCCCCTTGTGGAGGGCCAATGCATGTATCAACAGGATAATAACCCCTCTATTACCAATCCTGTTAATTGTGTTGTTCAATGCTTTGACCATCAGACACATTATAATGGCGAATAGAGTTCGCAGTGGTCTCCGGAGAATCAGTGAGAATCAGAATGATCCAGAGGTGAAGAATCGAAGGAAATCCATGATATTGCTTTTCACTATTTCTGCCAATTTCATATTATTGTGGATGACATTTGTTGTCTATTCAATAAACTGGCCTTTGGTAAACTATTCTTACACCGACAAATATTACAGTAACCCGATATATATTGTCCAACAAGTTGGGTTTATGTTGCTGCTTCTCAGTTCCTGCACAAACACTTGTATCTATGGACTGATACAGAGGAAATTCAGAGATGAGCTGAAGAATGGGATAAAATATTTGCTTACACTGAATGGGAAATTGTGTCAATAACAAGTAATAAACATTGATCTGGAGCAGGGCTTATAGGTTTATAAGTCACTGCTTTTATATTCCTGAAATCCTTGTGGGCACATGAAGGAGAATGAGAAGACTGAGTATCCTTGATAAAGATTTTGGATTGTGATGTAGAACGATCATAATATTAAAGATAAAATTAATATGTGTAAATTAAGCAGTGTCACATGAAATGTTTTGTTGTAAATTTAACTGCTAGATTTGTGTACTTACAGCCACTGTACACCATCAATAATTCCCCATAAAGGAGCAGTAACATTAAATCACATATTCTGTCCCCTTAGAACAAGCTCAGGTAAGGATTTTCTGGTAATCATTGCAATTCACCTTTGGATTAATACATGGCAATTAACTTTTCTCACAAGGTTAGAGAAGGTGTAAATACAGAAAAAAATGTTCCTCAAAAAGAGGCCAAAATAGTTCAAAATGTTAGAGAAACATTTAGTCTTTGTTGATACCTTTACTGTCCTATTCACTCAAAGAATGTCCTGTTCTGGCCTCATATTTGCTGTTAATAGTCCATGGGATGGATTCTTGAGTGTTTCTGATCCACATCTGGTTCATGCTGGACCACATGAAGCAGCCTCACTGTCCACTATCTGGCCATTTCTCCAGGGTCATCCTGGAATGCAAAGATATCCCCTGTGTCTCTTCTTCTCTACCATCAGACTTTATAAACCCATCTCCCTTACCTCCTCCTTCCTTACCTCCAACAACATGTGAAAAATCCAGCAGCTTCTTGGCCTCTGTCGTTGAGAGCAACTGTTCACCTGCTCCTGTTGAAATCAGTCTTCGAGTGTTCACCAAACCAACCCTTTCTGTGCTGAAGTAACTGCTTTCACCAATCTCTCTCCGATCTCTTCACAATCTCGATGTAAATTTGTCCAATCCATGAAAGCCGCCTCCTGAAACTTTGAGCTTGTTTCTACTCCAACAATAACTGTTTCTGTTTCTGGTCCCCATATTAGTTGATATTTGACAGGTGTCTTTACTCTCAACTTCTTCCCCATCCCTTTCAAAACCACAATTGCTGAAAAGAGCGGAGGCTGTAGAGAAAGTTAGAAGGTGTTGGGGGTACTTTACAAAGTAATTAGGAGAGCTCCTCCTACCTTCTGGGAGCGGAGCGGACCTGTGTGAGAGCAGTCAGAGACCTTCCAGCGTGCCGGAGTTTTGAAAGAAAAGGCAAACGGTGACGTCAGAGGAGAGTTGCAAGGTGATTGGTTGCTGAGTAGCAGCTGTTAGAATATCTTTAAAAAAGGGGAACTTTTTTTTGTTGGAAAAAAATCTCTGGTGATAAAGTGAGTACTACGAAAGTGTTTTTTTTAACGACTTTCGGTTGAAGTGGACAGAACAAGGCCCCTAGTTTAATTAGTATTTTTTAATGAAAGGAGTAACTAATTAACCTAAGGGTAAGTCATGACAGGGGAATTCAACCCCATGATCTGCTCATCCTGCGCTATGTGGGAAATCAGGGAGATGTAGCTTGGCTGGTGGTGAGAAGAGCCCTCCCCGTCAGATCCTTCCTGCACGCCCGAAGTCTCGCCCCCTCCGCACAATGCCCCCGTGGTGTCTGTGGTGGGGAAGAGACGGTTGCCCACCTTCTCCTGGAATGTGTCTTTGCAAAGCAGGTGTGGAAAGAGATGCAATGGTTTTTGTCAAGGTTCATCCCAAGCAGCTCTGGAACACAGGAGTCTGTGCTCTACGGGCTGTTCCCAGGGACACACACCGAGACAAACATCAACTGCTGCTGGAGGACTATCAATTCGGTGAAAGACGCCCTTTGGTCTGCCCGAAACTTGCTGGTCTTCCAGCGCAAAGAGTTGTCCACCACCAAATGTCGCAGAATGGCACATTCCAAGGTCCAGGACTACGTGCTGAGGGACCGACTAAAGCTTGGGGCAGCCGCAGCAAGGCTCAATGGGGAAAGACCACTTTGTAAGGTCCCCCCACCAAGCTGAACTGAGGGGCTGGATCCATGGGAAACCCCTCGAACTGTATCGGGAAAATTTTGTGTGCTGTAAAATTCAAAAATGTATATGGCATGACAAATGAAATGGAAGGGTTGTGAGGCAACTCAGGATTGTATTGAAGGAAACTGATCACCTTTGCACTGTTTGTAATTTTTGACCTGATGCTGTTTGAAATTGGTAATGTATTTTTTACAGATTTTTATGAATAAAGTATATTTTGGAAAAAAATAAAAAAATTAGGGACTCTTCCAGTGTCCCTGGTGACAATGTGTACAGGAAGTGTATCCAGCTGCAGCTACTGGCTACCCACATTACGAAGCTGGAGCTGGGGGTGGATTCATTGCGGAGCATCCGCGATGCTGAGGACATCGTAGATAGCACGTTTAGTGAGGTGGTCACACCGCAGGTAATGGCTGCACAGGCAGAAAAGAGATTGGTGACCACCAGACAGAGTAGTAGGCGCAGGTAGGTAGTGCAAGAGTCCCCTGTGGCCATCCTCCTCTCAAACCGATATACCACTTTGGATACTGTTGGGGGGGATGATCTCCTAGGGGAAAGCAGCGACAACCGATTTCGTGGCAAGACGGAGGGCTCTGCTGCACAGCAGGGGAGGAAAAGGGTTGGAAGAGCTCTAGTGATAGTGGATTCTATCGTAAGGGGTGCAGATAGTTGTTTCTGTGGCAACAAACGAGACTCCAGGATGGTATGTTCCCTCCCTGTTGCTAGGGTCAAGGATGTCTTGGAGCTGCTACAGGACATTCTGAAAGGGGAGGGTGAGCAGCCAGAGGTCATGGTCCATATTGGAACTAATGACATAGGCAGGAAGAGAGATGAGATCCTGCAAAGTGAATATAGGGAGTTAGGCGGAAGGTTAAAAAGCAGGACCTCGAGGGTTGTAATCTCAGGATTACTCCCTGTGCCTCGTGCTAGTGAGGGTAGGAATAGGAGGATAAGGCAAATGAATGCATGGCTGAAGAGCTGGTGTAGGCGGGAGGTCTTCAGCTACTTGGATCATTGGGATCTCTTGTGGTGCAGAGGTGACCTGTACAAGAGGGACGGATTGCATCTAAACTGGAGGGGGACCAATATCCTTGTGGGGAGGTTTGCTAGTACTACTCGGTGGGCGGTGGGGGGGGGGGCGGATTTAAACTAGTCTTGCAGGAGGGTGGGACCCAAAGTAGTAGTCTCTCAGATGAGATAGTTGAGGCAAATGTAGAAGTTAAAGCAAGCAAGTCCAGTAGGCAGGACTGGGAGTGTGGAAGGTCTGGTAGGCTAAACTGCATTTACTTTAATGCAAGAAACCTTACAGGTAAGGCAGATGAACTCACAGCATGGATCAGTACATGGGATTGTGATATTATAGTTATTACAGAAATGTGGTTGAGGAATGGGCAGGACTGGCAGCTCAATGTTCAGGGGTACTGATCCTTCCGGCGTGACAGAGGTGGAGGTAAGAGATGAGGGGGAGTTGCACTATTGAATAGGGAGGACTTCCCGGCAGCCCTTAAAGAGGATATCCCAGGGGGAATGACCAGCGAGGTCATATGGGTAGAACTTAGAAATAAAGGGGTGATCACTTTGATGGGATGATACTATAGGCCCCCCAATAGTCAGAGGAAAGTGGAGGAGCATATATGTAGGGAAATCACAGACAGGTGTAGGAATGATAGGGTTGTAATAGTAGGTGATTTTAACTTCCCTAATATTGACTGGGACTGCCTTAGTGCTGAGGGATCAGATGGGGAAGAATTTGTTAAGTGTGTCCAGGATAGTTTTCTGAAGCAATATGTGGATGGCTCTACTAGAGAAGGGGCTACACTCGACCTCCTCTTCGGAAATGAGGCAGGTGTTTGATGTGTCAGTGGGGGAGCACTTTGGGACCAGTGACCATAACTCTATTAGCTTCAAGATAGTTATGAAAAAGGATCGGACTGGTCCTCAGGTTGAAGTCCTAAATTGGGGAAGGCTAATTTCGATGGCACCAGACAGGAACTTTCAAAAGTTGAATGGGAGAGGCTGTTTACAGGTAAAGGGGCGTCTGGCAAGTGGGAGGCTTTGAAAAGTGAGATAGGAAGAGTTCAGGGCAGGCATGTTCCTGTTAGATGGAAGGGCAAGGCTGGCAAGTTTAGGGAACCTTGGTTGACGAGGGATATTGAGGGTCTGGTCAGGACAAAGAAGGAGGCATATGTCAGGTATAGGCAGCTGGGATCGAACGAGTCCCTCGAGGTGTATAGGGGATGTAGGTGTACACTTAAGAAGGAAATTAGGAGGGCGAAAAGTGGCCATGAGATTTCCCTGGCAGATAAGATAAAGGAGAATCCTAAAAGATTCATAAGTATATTAAGAGTAAAAGGATAGCTAGGGAGAGAGTAGGTCTCCTTAAGGATCAGTTTGGCAATCTATGTTTGGAGCCACGGGAAATTGGCGAGGTCTTAAATGAATATTTCTCGTCCGTATTTACCGTGGAGAAGGTCATGGAATCTAGGGAGTTCAAGGGAGGGAACAGCGATATCCTGGGGCATATCAACATTACAAAGGAGGAGGTTTCGAAGTGCATTAAGGTGTATAAATCCCCAGGGCCTGACCAGGTGTATCCTTGGATGATATGGGAAGCAAGGGAGGAGATTGCTGGGGTCCTGGCAGAGATTTTTTGTACCATCGTTAGCCACGGGTGAGGTACCGGAAGACTGGAGGATAGCTAATGTTGTGCCTTTATTGAAGAATGGCAGCAGGGATAAGCCAGGGAACTACAGGCCGGTGAGCCTTACATCACTGGTGGGAAAGTTATTGGAAGGCATTCTGAGAAACAGGATTTATATGCATCTGGAAAGGCATGGTCTGATTAGGAATCGTCAGCATGGCTTTGTGCGTGGGAAATCATGTCTCACGGATTTGATTGAGTTTTTCGAGGAGGTGACCAAGAGGACTGACGAGGGCAGGGTGGTGGTCGATGTCTACATGGACTTTAGCAAGGCCTTTGACAAGGTCCAGCATGGTAGGCTGGTCCAAAATATTCAAACACGTGGGATCCTAGGTGAGCAAGCAACTTGGATACAAAATTGGCTTGGTGATTGGAGGCAGAGGGTGGTCGAGGAGGGTTGTTTTTCAGATTGGAGGCCGGTGACCAGTGGTGTGCCACAGGCATCGGTGCTGGGCCCTCTGTTGTTTGTCATATATATTAATGACTTGGATGTGAATGTAAGGGGCATGATTAGTAAGTTTGCAGATGACGCCAAAATTGGTGGTATAGTGGACAGTAAAGAAGGTTGTCTAAGGTTACAACAGGATGTAGATCAACTGGGAAAGTGGGCAAGGGACTGGCAAATGGAATTTAACGCAGTAAGTTTGTGGATGACACAAAGGTTGGTGGAGTTGCGGATAATGATGAGGATTGTCAGAGGCTACAGCAGGATATAAATCGGTTGGAGACTTGGGCGGAGAAATGGCAGATCGAGTTTAATCCGGACAAATGTGAGGTAATGCATTTTGGAAGATCTAATGCAGGTGGGAAGTATACAGTAAATGGCAGAACCCTTAGGAGTATTGACAGGCAGAGAGATCTGGGCGTACAGGTCCACAGGTCACTGGAAGTGGCAACGGAGGTGGATAAGTTAGTTAAGAAGGCATACGGCATGCTTGCCTTCATCAGTCGGGGCCTCGAGTATAAAAATAGGTAAGTCATGCTGCAGCTGTACAGAACTTTACTTAGGCCACACTTAGAATATTGCATGCAATTCTGGTCGCCACACTACCAGAAGGACGTGGAGGCTTTGGAGAGGGTACAGAAGAGGTTTACCAGGATGTTGCCTGGTCTGGAGGGCATTAGCTATGAGGAGAGGTTGGATAAACTCGGATTGTTTTCACTGGAACGATGGAGGTGGAGGGGCGAAATGATAGAGGTTTCCAAAATTATAAGCGGCATGGACAGAGTGGATAGTCAGAAGCTTTTTCCCAGGGTGGAAGAGTCAGGTACTAGGGGACATAGGTTTAAGGTGAGAAGGGCAAAGTTTAGAGGGGATGTGCGAGGCAAGTTCTTTACACAGAGGGTGGTGAGTGCCTGGAACTTGTTGCCGGGGGAGGTGGTGGAAGCAGGTACCATAGAGACGTTTAAGAGGCATCTTGACAAATCCATGAATAGGATGGGAATAGAGGGATATGGACCCCGGAAGTGCAGAAGGTTTTAGTTTAGGCAGGCATCAAAATCGGCGCAGGCTTGGAGGGCCAAATGGCCTGTTCCTGTGCTGTACTGTTCTTTGTTCTGACAAGTGCGAAGTGATGCATTTTGGGAGGTTAAACCAAGGCAGGACATCTCCAGTGAATGGCAGGGCCCTGGGAGTGATCTTGAGCAGAGAGACCTTGGGTGCAAGTACATAGTTCCCTGAAAGTGGCAACACAGGTAGACAGGGTGGTGAAGAAGGCATATGGCATGGTTGCCTTCATCGGCCGAGGCATTGAGTACAAGAGTTGGGACGTCATGTTACAGTTGTACATAACGTTGTTTGGGCCGCATTTGGAGTACTGTGTGCAGTTATGGTCGTTGCATTACAGGAAAGATGTGATTAAGCTAGAGAGGGTGCAGAAAAGATTCACAGGGATGTTGCATTGTTTGGAGGGCTTGAGTTACAAAGAGAGATTGGATAGGCTGGGTCTGTTTTCCTTGGAGCAAAGGAGGCTGAGAGGGGACATGATAGGGGTATATAAAATTATGAGGGGCATAGATAGGGTAGATAGCCAGAGTCTGTTTCCCATGGTAGAGGTGACTAAAACTAGAGGGCAGAGATTTAAGTTGAGAGGGAGGAGGTTTAAAGGGGATCAAAGGGGTAAATTTTTCACACAAGGAATAGTGGGTATCTCGAATGAGCTGCCTGAGGAGGTGGTGGAGGCAGGAACAGTAGCGACATTTAAGAGGCATCTGGACAGGTAATTGAATGAGCAAAGCATAGAGAGATATGGAATTAATGCAAGCAGGTGGGATTAATATATATAGGTATTATGGCCGCCATGGACGCGGTGGGCCGAAGGGCCTGTTTCTATGCTGTCCGACTCTATGAGAGCGAAGAGTGGGCATGAAACAACACTGGTGCGCAAGATAAAGGAAAATCCCAAGGTGTTTTTTATGTATTCTAGGGGCAAGAAGATAGCCAGGGAAAGAGTAGGGCCCATTAGGGACCAGAGTCGCAATCTGTGTGTGGAGCTGGAGCATGTAGGTGAGGTTTTAAATGATTAATTTTCATCTGTGTTCACGATGGATAAGGACAGTGCAGGTGTAGAGATCAGAGAAGGGGATTGTGATATACTTGAACAGATTAGAATTGAAAGGGAGGAGGTATTAATGGTTTTATCGGGCTTAAAAGTGGATAAATCCCCAGGCCCAGATGAGATGTTTCCCAGGCTGCAACATGAGGCATGAGAGGAGATTGCAGGGGCTCTGACACAAATTTTCAAATCATCTCTGTCTACAACAGAGTTACCAGAGGACTGGAGGACAAGGAATGTGGTACCATTATTCCAGAAGGGTAGTAGGGATAAATCAGATAATTACAAGCCAGTGAGTCTAACATCAGTGGTTGGGAAGCTATTGGAAAAAATTCTGAGGGACCGGATTAATCTCCACTTGGAGAGGCAGGGATTAAATCAAGGATAGTCAACATGGATTTGTCAGGGGGAGATCATGTCTAACGAACATGACTGAATTTTTCGAGGAGGTGACTCGATGTGTAGACAAGGGGAAAGTAATTGATGTAGTCTACATGGACTTCAGTAAGGCTTTTGATAAGATCACTTATGGGAGATTGATCAAGAAGGTAAGAGCCCATGGGATCCAGGGCAATTTGGTAAAATGGATCCAAAATTGGCTTCGTGGCAGGAGGCAGAGGGTGATGGTCGAGTGTTGTTTTTGCGATTAGAAGCCTGTGACCAGTGGTGTACCACAAGGATCGGTGCTGGGACCCTTGCTGTTTGTAGTTTGCATTAATGGTTTGGATGTGAATATAGGAGGTTTGGACAGTAAGTTCGAAGATGACATGAAAATTGTTGGTGTTGTAAATAGTGAGGAGGAAATCCTTCGATTCCAGGATGATATAGATGGGCTGGTAAGATGGGTGGAGCAGTGGCAAATGAAATTTATTACTGAGAAGTGTGAGGTGATGCATTTTTGGGAGGACTAACAAGGCAAGGGAATATACAATGGATGGTAGGACTTTAGGAAGAAGAGAGGGTCAGAGGGACTTTGGTGTTCTTGTCCATAGATCACTGAAGACAGCAGCACAGGTAGATAAGGTGCTTAGGAAGGCATATGGGATACTTGCCTTTATTAGCCGAGGCATAGAATATCAGAGCAGGGAGGTTATGGTGGAGTTGTGTAAAACGCTAGTTAGGTCACAGCTGGGGTACTGTGTACAGTTCTGGTCACCGCATGATAGGAAAGATGTGATTGCACTGGAGAGGGTGCAGAGGAGATTCACCAGGATGTTGTCTGGGCTGGAGCATTTTAGCTATGAAGAGAGACTGGATAGGCTGGGGTTGTTTTCCTTAAAGCAGAGAAGGCTGAGGTGGACCTGATTATGAGGGGCATTGATAGATTAGATAGGAAGAACCTTTTTCCCTTAGCGGAGGTGTCATTAACCAGGGATCATAGATTTAAGGTAAGGGGCAGGAGGTTTAGAGGGGATTGGAGGAAAAAATATTCACCCAGAGGGTGGTTGGAATCTGGAACACACTGCCTGAAGGGGTGGTAGAGGCAGGAACCCTCACAACATTTAAGAAGTATTTAGATGAGCACTTGAAACACCATAGCATAGAAGACTAGGGCCAAGTGCTTGCATATGGGCTGAGAATCGATAGGTGCTTGATGGCCAGCAAGAACATGATGGGCTGAAGGGACTGTTTCTTTGCTGTATAAATCTGTGACTCTATGACTATTGCCACCCCTTCCTCAAAAGTCAAGACCAAGCCCTCTGTTCTTAGAAAATATACAATCCAATCTTGCACTTCCCTTCCTCCCCAAATTCCTTCAACATTTGTTGCCTCCCAAATCCATGCACCTCCCTCTGATAATATCATATCTGCATCTCTTCAATCTGGTTTCCACCCCTGCCACAATACTCAAACTGTCCCAAACAAAGTGAAACATCACACCTTCTGTGTCTGTTAATGTGATGCACAATCCCTCCACAATACCTCCTCAGTCTCTCTGTAATATTTGATAAGGTTGACCACGCAATTCTCCTTCAATGTCTCTGATCTGTTCATCAGATAACTGGTACTGTCCTCGTGTGGTTCTGCTCTTACCTGCTGTCCAATAGTAACTTTACTTTATTACTCTAGCCCTCCAGCTGTTCTTTCCCATCTCCGTGCTGCCCTTTGGAGATATTATCAGAAAACAGAGATCCCATTTACAAGATTAACAAACCTCAGCTCCACTAAAACTCTGCTACTCACATCCTATCCCATCCAAGTTCCTCTGATCAGACAAGTATATTCTTGTTGAACTTCATTAGGTCCTCGGCCTCCAAAACCCGGAATTTAAAGTTCTGGTCCTGTGTTTAGATGCTTCTCTATGATAATATATTTCTATATCAGTAACATTATCCAGCCCGATTAAAACCTACCCTCCACTCAGCACTCTCATCTGCTCCAGTATCCAAGTTAATTTTCCATCCCTTTGCCTTCGCATTCGTGGTGATACCTTCGACCACCAAGTCTCCATGTTCTGTAATTTCTTTCTTAAGAATTTCCTTCACTCTGCCTGCCATTCATCCTCGAAAGCTTCAATGAATATTCACTTTCAAACAAACTTTAGCATTATGATCAAGCCAGTTGATCAATACCGTTTCAATGAGTCGTGCAGGAGATCATGCCAGAAGCAACACGAAGCATACGGAAAGTGAAGCACCAAACTTGTGAAGTTACAACACATGGTAAACAATGGAAGCAACATGTTGTAGACCAGAGTTGTCCAACCTTATCACATGGGGTGTCCACATTACAATTTTTGTCTTGCATGTGGGGGCTGTTGAGACAATTTCGAAAGGATAATGGCATTAAACATTTATCTTACTATTAATCAAAACAAGAAATGTGCATTTTTGTGAAGAATCTTTAAATGAGAAGTTTAATTTATTGACTTACTTTCTCGTCACTCTTCTGGACACTGATTTTGTGAGATACCTGGTATTTTTGTTCTTGCACAAGTAATCAATGTTTGCCTGCACAATTGATGCAGGAGTATTCTGGATAGATGTCATCCTGTGAGGAGTGATCTGAATGAATCTCTTCTTTCTTTCTGTCTCCCTCTCCCATGCCCCCCACCCCCGTGTTGTTCCCCCTACATGTTGTCCTCGCTCTCTGTGTCACCATCCCATCCCGCTTTCTCTCTCTGCCCACTTTCTGTCTGTCCCCGTTTTCATTCTGCTCTTGTTGTCTCTCTCATTCCCCCCTCTATCCCACTGCCACCTTTCTCTCTCTATGTTCTCTCTTCCATCTCTGTCCCCTTTCTCTCTCTCTATGTGCCCCCTTTGTCTCACTCTCTGTCCCCCTTTTTATCTCTCTCTGTCCCCCTTGCTCTTTTTTCTCTCTGTCCATCCTGCCTCTCCCTCTCTCTGTTGCCCTCTCTCACTATCCCCTTTCTCCCTCTTTCTCTGTCCCCCCTCTCTGTCCCCCTCTCTCTCACTCTCTTTCTCTCTCTGTCCCCCTCTCTGTGTGCTTCTTTCTCTTTCTCTTTCTCTTTCTCTGTCTCTGTCCCCTGTTCTCTCTCTCTCTCTCTGTCTCTATGTCCCCCACTTCTCTCTCTCTCTGACAGTTGTAAGGAGCAGGAACACTCAGCTGATGGTTGGTCAGTTTTTTTTAAGTTCACAAGTCAGTTTCACAGCTGACAGTTACTAACATCGGGAACAGTGGTTTCTGAACTTCGGACTGTTTCAGCATTTTCCAGCTGGAAATCCCCAAATCTGTCCAAATTTCAGAAGCCGCTGTTCCAGATACAGCAGCTGTCAGCTGTGAAACTGACTTGTGATCTTTTTTGAAAAGCTGGTCTGACAATGGGAAATTTCTCATCTCCAGTTACGGAGCCCTGGTGAAGATGAGGAATGACCCTGGGTATAGTTTACACCCACGGCCAGATGGAAACCTTTAGCAGGCCGGATGCTAGTCTATGGGCTGTATGTTGGACAACCCTGCTATAGACAAAGCGAATTGATACAAAAACCAATGGATCAGATCGAAGCTCTGTGATCCTGACATACCCATTCATGGAAGTGTTTTGAAGAATTAAACGACTAATAGGAGGAGGAAACTCCTCTTCAATGATGACAGTGCACAGAACATAGTAAATTTCCCAGCTCTGTCCTATCCACAAAAAGTAGGACAAATCCAGTCTGTTCAAATACCACCTCATTCATCTGTTTTAATCTTCAGCAAAGTGATGGAGGTTGTCATCAACAATGCAATCAAAGAGCAATTACCCCTGACTACTGTCCTCTCTCATTGCCACATTCTGTTTCATTGCCCCACTTGAATGGCTCCCTGCACTGTGGTGTGGTCAGTTTGCCCATCTACCCTGCAGTCCTTGTTCTCATCCAAACAGGTGGTAAGTACCTCATTCCTGTTGGTGAAAGTCAAGGGCCAAGGCTCCTCCATCATTAAATGCTGGATCTCCATCCCTGTCTGACTCAGAGTCACATCCTCCTTTCCCTGACCATCGACAAACTCCGAAGTTCAATTAACCTTAGGGGTGTGAGGCGAGGACTCCTGGCGAGTAACTCACCTCCTGACTAGCCAAAGCCTGTCGACCATCTACATGGCACCATCAGGAGTGTGATGGAATACTCCTCACTTGCCTGGATGGGTGCAGCTCCAACAACACTCAAGAAGCTCGACACCATCCAGGACAAAGCAGGCCGCTTGTTTGGCACCCCATCCACAACTTTCACTCTCTCCACCACTGACACACAGTGTGTACCATTTACAAGATGCACTTCAGCAATGCACCAAGGATCCTTAAACAGCAGCTTCCAAACACGTGATCTCTACCATCTAGAAGGAGAAGGGCAGCAGAAGCTGGGATCGCCACCCCCTACAAGTTCCCCTCCAAGTCACACACTATCCTGACTTGGAACTGTATCACTGTTCCTTCACTGTCGCTGGGTTCAAATCCTGGAACTCCCTTCCGAACAGCACTGTGGGTGCAGCGACATCCTGTGAACTGCAACAGTTTAAGAAGTCAGCTCACCACCATCTTCTCAAGGGCAATTAGAGATGGGTAGTAAATGCTGGCCGAGCCAGTGACACCCACATCCCATGTCTGAATATACAAAAAAGTTATGGATCATCATCTGCCCTCCTGGGAGACTATAATCCCTATCAGTTAGTCTATGGGCAACCTGCCTCGACCACCCTCCCAGGCAGTACGTTCCAGACCGTCACCATTCTCTGGGTACTAAAGTTCTTCCTCAAATCCCCCTTAAACCTCCTGCCCCTTACCTTAAACTTGTGTCCCCTCGTAACTGACCCTTCAACTAAGGGGAACAGCTGCCCCCTATCTGCCCTGTCCATGCCCCTCATAATCTTGTACACCTCGATCAGGTCACCCCTCAGTCTTCTCTGCTCCAGTGAAAACAACCCAAGCCTATCCAACCTCTCTTCATAGCTTAAATGTTCCATCCCAGGCACCATCCTGGTGAATCACCTCTGCACCCCCTCCAGTGCAATCACATCCTTCTTATAATGTGGTGACAAGAATTGCACACAGTACTCCAGCTGTGGCCTTACCAAAGTTCTGTACAACTCCAACATGACCTCCCTGCTTTTGTAATCTATGCCTCGATTGATAAAGGCAAGTGCCCCATATGCCTTTTTCACCACCCTATTAACCTGCCCAAACACGCCAAGGTCCCTTTTGTTCCTCGAAATTTCCCAGTGTCAGGCCATTCATTGAATACATACGCATCACATTACTCCTTCCAAAGTGTATCACCTCACACTTTTCAGCGTTAAAAATTCCATCTGCCACTTTTCTGCCCATTTGACCATCCCGTCTATATCTTTCTGTAACCTAAGACACTCAACCTCACTGTTAACCACTCGGTCAACCTTTGCGTCATCTGCGAACTTACTGATCCTACCCCCCACATAGTCATCTATGTCGTTTATATAAATGACAAACAATAGGGGACCCAGCACAGATCCCTGTGGTACGCCACTGGACACTGGCTTCCAGTCACTAAAACAGCCGTCTGTCATCACTCTCTGTCTCCTACAGCTAAGCCAATTTTGAATCCACCTTATCAAGTTACCCTGTATCCCATGTGCATTTGCTTTCTTGATCCCATGTGGGATCTTGTCAAAGGCTTTGCTGAAATCCATGTAAACTACATCAACTGCACTACCCTCATCTACACACCTGGTCACATGTTCAAAAAATTCAATCAAATTTGGTAGGCATGACGTCCCTCTGTCAAAGCCATGCTGACTATTCCTAATCAAATTTTGCCTCTCCAAGTGGAGATATGTTCTCTCCTTCAAAATTTTCTCCAATAGTTTCCCTGCCACTGATGTGAGACTCACTGGTCTGTGGTTCCCTGGCTTATCTCTCCAATCTTTCTTAAATAGTGGGACCACATTAGCTGTTCTCCAGTCCTCTGGCACCTCCCCCGTGGCCCGAGAGGAATTAAAAATTTGGGTCAGAGCCCCTGCAATCTCCACCCTCGCCTCCCACAGCATCCTGGGATGCAAATCGTCTGGACCTGGAGATTTGTCCACTTTTAAGCCTGCCAAAATGTCCAATACCTTGTCACTCCCTATGAAAATTTGCTCAAGAACCTCACAGTCACTCTCTCTGAGTTCCATATCTACATCCTCATTCTCTTGGGTGAAGACAGATGTGAAATTATTCGTTCAACACCCTACTAATGTCCTCTGACTCCACCCACAGATTTCCCCCTTGGTCCCGAATGGGTCCTACTCTTTCCCTGGTTATCCTCTTCCCATTGATAAACTTGGAGAATATATTGGGATTTTCCCTACTTTTACCAGCCTGAGCTTTCTCATATCCCCTCTTTGCTCTCCTAAATCATGATGCCTGTCGAAACTAAAACGTTCTGCACTTCCGGGGACCATATCCCTCTATTCCCATCCTATTCATGTATTTGTCAAGATGCCTTAAACGTTGCTATCGTACCTGCTTCCACCACCTCCCCCGGCAGCAGGTTCCAGGCACTCACCACCCTCTGTGTAAAAAACTTGCCTCACACATCCCTTCTAAACTTTGCCCCTCACACCTTAAACCTATCTCCCATCATAACTGACTCTTTCAGTCTGGGAAAAAGCTTCTGACTATCCACTCTGTCCATGCCGCTCATAACTTTGAAAACATCTATCATGTCGCCCTTCCACCTCCGTCGTTCCAGTGAAAACAATCCGAGTTTATCCAACCTCTCCTCATAGCGAATACCCTCCAGACCAGGCAACATCCTGGTAAACCTCTTCTGTACCCTCTCCAAAGCCTCCACATCCTTCTGGTAGTGTGGCGACCAGAATTGTACGCAATATTCCAAGTGTGGCCTAACTAATGTATAGTCATAGAATTATACAGCACAGAAACAGGCCCTTCAGCCCATCGTATCCATGCCGGCCATCACGCACCTATCTATTCTAATCCAAATTTCCAGCACTTGCCCCGTAGCCTTCTCTGCTGTGCCGTTTCAAGTGCTCGTCTAAATATTTGTTAAATGTTGTGAGGGTTCCTGCCTCTACCACCTCTTCAGGCAATGTGTTCCATATTCCAAACACCCTCTGGTTGGAAATCTTTTCCTCATATCCCTTCTAAACTTCCTGCCCCAATCTGTGCCCCCTGCGCTAAGGTAAAAACTTTCTTCCGATCAGTCCTTAGTTTACTACGGCGAGGGCAGGAAAAGTTAATAGGATTCCTGAAGGCTATTAGGATATTGTGTTTGAAGGGAAAGTAACCCATACCCCTCGAGTGGGGCAAGCAAGTCCATGGTAATTCTGAGAGACAGAGGGACCACCAGACCCCTTCTACTGGCAAAAGGCCTGACCTTTCCCCCAGAGGGTGCAGTGAACACCAGAATGGTGGTGAATGGCATTGGAGGGCAGTGTCTGCCCGTACCTGTACACACGGTGCACCTGCAGTGTGACTTAGTTTTGGGATTGGTGACCGTAGGCATCGCCCATAGTTTACCTGAGGACAGGGTTGACCTGCTGGCAGGGGTGAAGGTGGTACCCACCCCGTCCCAGTAGTGGACGAAAGACCCTGGAGTCAGCGAGACAAGGCAGTGACAGGACACAGTCCCCTGCAGTTTCCCTGAATGTGTAATGGATCAGGCCATGATCAAACCAGCTCCCCCAGAGGACACTGAATTTGCACTGCAGGCAGATGACCATGAGATCTGCCTGTCTGAGACACTCTTTGGAAAGTTAGAAGATCCAGGGAATGAATTAGCCAAATTTTCCCGAGCTGAGACACAGCAAGCTGAGCCGGTATTGAAAGAGTTAACACAGGCTGCCCAATCTGGAAGTGAAGTAGAGGGAGTCCCCGATTGCTACTATTTAAAGAATGAAGTACTGATGAGGAAATGTAGTTCTCCTCGTACACCTGAGAGCAAGGAGTGGACAGTAGTTCACCAGTTACTGGTGCTGTAGAGTAACCGGGGAGAAATATTAAGAAGGGCCCATGAGACTACAGTGGCTGTCCATGCCGATATACAAAAGACCAAAGCCCGTATAAGACAGCAGCCTGACTGGCCAAAACTCCACTAAGATGTGGTGCACTACTGCAGGAGTTACCACATGTTGCAAATTGAGGGGAAACTCCAACTTGTAGTGAAACCTGCACCCCTAAGTCCTGTACTGGTGTTAGGAGGACCCTCCAGCAGAGGCTGGTGAACTGTCAGGGACCCCTGCTGAGAACAAAAGGGGACAGGAAGGCAAAAGGCTGGAAAAAGTTTAGAAAGAGAAGGACAAAAAGTGACCAATAGGGCAAGTTAAAGGAAGTCCGGGAGGAATCCCAGATGAAAACCCCAACTGTCTGGTCAGCCAACCCCAAAAGATTTGAAAAGTTAGACTTCACATCCTCCTATGTAAATGCAGACTCTAGAAATACCCCACCAGAGATACTAACAGACTTTGCAGGAATCTGCAGAGACAAGGAGAAACCTCTAGGGGGCACTGAAACTGTGAGGGTGCGGCCTCACCTAGTTGAAGTGCCACAGGAACATGCAGTCAAATCTGTACACATACCTGCAGGTAGGAATGTCCCAGTGAACAAAGGGGAGATCCACAAAGAATCCTCTCCCACTGTCAGAGGAAAAGGGAACCACCCATTCCTTTGAAGTCAAAAGTCTTTGCATGACTCAGTGTTCAGGTTAGACCCGCCCACTACTAACTCTCCTGAAAAAAAAATGACCTCAAAAGGAACAAAGCTCCAGGCAGTCATGACGATGGGCAAACTAAAAAATAAAAGCTTCCCCCAAAGAGCCACATGGTGACTGTGATGTCAAAAAAAGGAAAAATCAAAGCAGCACTGGCACCCAGAAAAGACCATTTTAATAAGCTTTAGGATTCATGAATGAATTGAAATGAATGAGAGAAATGCATGATTTCTTCTTTCCTGTATCTTATATTTCCTCTCAACCTTTTTAATGAAATGTACTTTCTAATCGCATTTCATTCCCCTGGGTGTGGAGGTGTCATGTGGGCCCCACCTGCCAAGAAGGAGGAATATTATTTTCGCCACATGAACATGGATTTTAAAATCTGTTGTTGGTGAAGAAAGAACCTGCCTTAAATAAATTAGATATTTTGGCTGGAGAGAGAGACATTAGCATATGAACAGCAGGACTTCAAAAGACATTAAATTCACAATGCAGTTCTGATGACCAGATGTTGAGGGTGGGGGAGAGAACCTTCCAGGCTAACTGTTAAGATGGCTGAATACTCAAACAGACATGGTCAGACCAGTTTAGTCACATCACTAACTGTTCTTTTTTAATTTGAACTTGCCAGAGAATTTGAAGGCAGAAAGCCATGTGCTCATGGACTGAAGAAGGTCTCTCCTGACTGGCTCACCACAGCCTCTCCTGCCTCCTGCCTGCTCCCATCTCTTTCTCATGGAACTGAAAAAACAGTGAAGACACATGAACCCCAAGAGAGAAAAGTCTCCTACAGGGAACAAGGTTTAAGAAGAATACTGGGCCCGAACAAAAAGCAAGAATTACCTCCAAAAGGACTATATCGTGAGCTCGAAGTACAGTAACAAGATATTGCCTCAAACTATTCCACTTTATTTTTTCCTCTCTTCTTTTCTGTCCCTGTCTGCATGTGTCTGTCGTGTCTGCATGCTAGCGTGGGTGCATCATATATCTGTAGGTGTTAACCATATTAGAGTTTAAGTTTTAATAAAATGTCATCTTCTTTAAACCTCAGAAAACCTGTGTGAATTGGTTTCTTTGTCTTATAATTGGAAAACGGTGAACAGGAATTCACCAAAGGGGTCGCTAAAAAAAAACTGTTTGTTTAAAAATTAAAACCCTGTTACAATAAGACCAGGTGAAGACAGGAAAAGACCCCTAGACACCTTACTCACCTGGTCAGAATAGTTGCATTATGCAAATGAGTCTCAGGTACGGATGAGAAGCTGATGAAATATGTAAAATACACTTGTACCTATCTTTATGTTCTGGAAGATGATAGTTGACTCATTTGTGTTTATAATAATATTTTCCTTAATGGCTTGTGGTCATTATAACCATGCAGCTTAAGTAGGCCTCATAATATGTTAGCAGAATGACTGGAAGAAATTGAATTGAATGAAGTGTATTTTTCTGTCACCTTTGCCTTTATTCTAATATCATGTATCTCTCTTCTATAATGTGGTGACAGTAGCCACAGAATGTAGAGATCAAAGGGAGAGTTCCTGTGATTTTTGAGTGACTAACTGGATTCTGTCCTCATACTGGATTGTGGAGTGTGAAATGTCCAGGTATTCATATTGGATTGTGTAATGTAAGCTCAGGAAAGACCTGTGTTCTCCTACTAGAATCGTGAAGTGTGATATCTCAATATGCACCTGATTCTGATTTTTTTTACAATTGATGCACAAGTGCTGCAATGTTTAACAGGGTACATTAGAACAAGAAAGTGGGATTGCAAATACAAGTACATAGTGATAAGGACTCATTTTTTTTTGAAAGTCATGCTGCAGCTGTACAGAACCTTAGTGAGGCCACACTTAGAATATTGAGTGCAATTCTGGTCGCCACACTACCAGAAGGACATGGAGGCTTTGGAAAGGGTGCAGAAGAGGTTTATCAGGATGTTGCCTGCTCTGGAGGGTATTAGCTATGAGGAGAGGTTGGAAAAACTCGGATTGTTTTCACTGGAACAACAGAGGTGGAGGGTCGACATGACAGAGGTTTACAAAGTTATGAGCAGCATGAACAGAGTGGATAGTCAGAAGCTTTTTCCCAGGGTGGAAGAGTCAGTTACTAGGGGACATAGGTTTAAGGTGCGAGGGGCAATGTTTAGAGGGGATGTGCGAGGCAAGGTTTTTATACAGAGGGTGGTGAGTGCCTGGAACTTGCTGCCGGGGGAGGTGGTGGAAGCAGGTATGATAGCGACATTTAAAAGGCATCTTGACAAATACATGAATAGGATGGGAATAGAGGGATACGGGCTCCGGAAGTACAGGCATCAAGATCGGCGCAGGCTTGGAGGGCCGAATGGCCTGTTCTGGTGCTGGACTGTTCTTTGTTCTTTTTCTAACTGGAAGCAATGGGTATGAATGTATCTCATCACCATCCTCAATCATGCTGCAAATGTAATGATGATCACAGGCAGGGAGCAGGTGGAGACCCATGGTTGACTAACATGATTGACCATGTCTGAGTCACTAATCAGCATGTGGTCCAAGTGATAAATTAGCATGTGACCCAACTGATTGAAAAGTAATAAATCAGATGGAAAATAATTTTGATAAACAAGGTTAAACCATTTGAATAGGAAGTGGGTGACACTGTCATGGTTTTGGACATTGAAATGTCTGCAGCACAGAAGGAGGCCATTCAGTGAGGTGTTTCTGTGCTGGCTCTCTGCAACAGCAACTCACTGATGCAAGTCCCCAGCCTTTTCCCTGTCGCCCTGCAATGGTTTTCTCTTCAGATAATTGTCCAATTCTCATTTGAAGGCCTCGATTGAATCTGCCTCCACCAAACTATCAGACACAGCATTCCCGATCCTAACCACTCACTGGGTAATGAAGCTTCTCCACATGTCGATTCCGACTCTTTTGACAATCGCATTCGATCATTATCCTCTAGTTCTGGATCCTTCAGCCAATGGGAACTGCTTCTCCCGATCTACCCTGTCCAAAACCCTCATGATTTCGAACACTTCCCCCAAATCTTCCCTTAATCTTCTCTCCAAGTAGAACAGGGCTATATTCTCGAACCTATCAATGAAACTGAAATCTTTCATCTCTAGAACTATTCTCATAAATCTTTTCTGCACCCTTTCTAATGTCTTAACATCCTTCCAAAAGTGTGGTTCCAGAACTGGACACGTTACTCCAGTCGTGGTTGAACCAGTTTTGAGACAGATTTATCATATCTTCATTACTCTTGTAGTCTATGCATCTATTTATACATCCCATAATACTGTATGCTTTCTCAACCTGCCCTGCAACATTCAATGATTTCTGCACAAGTACTCCTCGGTCCCTCTGCTCCTGCACCCCCTTTAGAATTGTACCTTTTAATTTATATTGCCTCTCTTCATTGTTCCTACCAAAATGAATCACTTCATACTTCTCTGCATTAAATTTCGTCTACCACTTGTCCACCTATTCCACCACTATCTATGTCTTCTTGAAGTTTATCGTTATCCATCTCTCAGTTCACAATACTTTCAAGTTTTGTATCATTGACAAATTTTGAAATTGTGCCCTGCACACCCAAGTCTAAGTCATTAATATATATCAGAATAAACAGGGGTCCTAGTACTGACCCCTGGGATACCCCACTATATACCTTCCTGTCATCTGAAAAACAACCAATCATCATTACACTGTGTATCCTGTCACTCATCTAAATCTGTATCCAAGCTGCTACTGTCCCTTAATTCCCTGAGCTCGACCTTTGCTGACAAGCCTGTCATGTGGCACTTTATCAGATGCCTTTTGGAAGTTCATGTACACCAGATAAACTGCATTGCCCTCATCAACCCTTTCTGTTACCTCATCAAAAAACTCACACAAGTTAGTTAATCCTGATTGGACTTTAACAAATCTATGTTGGCTTCCCTCAATTAATCCACATTTGTCCAACTGACTGTTGATTTTGTCCTGAATTATCGTCTAAAAGCTTCCCGGCCACTGAGGTTAAACTGACTGGCCTGTAGTTGCTCAGTTTGTCCTTCCACCCTTTTCTCAACAAGGGTGTAACATTTGCAATTCTCTAGTCCTCCAGCATTACCCCTCTATCTAAAGATAATTGCGTGCCTGCAAATTGTATTGATCTGTGTTGATCAAACCTCCCTGGCAGAGTGCTAAAGTCATTAAGTCACCAATAAGATCAAGAAAGTGCAATCAAAACTGGTGTGGATGTGTATGTGAAAAAGACAGTATAAATATTAGTTTAGCTTTGGGTTTGGGGCTGAAGATCTGCAGACAGGAAGCAAATGGAACCTAGTCAGTCAGTTCAGACCTACATCACTGACAGATTGACTACCTGGGAGTGGTTGTAAGTATGCACTCTAGTAATAAAGAAGGAAAACTAGCGAGCAACAGGGACTCATGAGGCTAATTTGTGAGTAGCTAAGTTTTGAATTAATGTTGATTAAATACGACTATGAGTTAACCACAGTCAGTGTGTTGAATAGTTCCTTGTTTTGCTCAGACACATATTCACTATAATTCTAGGGTCATGGACTTAGTGTGGGACAGTGAGACAAAAAAACATTGGGTGCAAAACTCCCGACAGACCCACGATTAATTTAAAACTGTGTGCAATAAGTTACAGCAGATTCTGTTGTAGTAAAGTGCTGTGGTGATAATAATTCAATAGTCTGTTTGTTCAATGACTGTAGGTAATGTCAGTTACCGTGAAGGCTAATGAAGCCACTCAGGGATTTTACTCTGCTTTAAATAAGGAGCCCCCTTCATTGTATCACCTCAGATAGAGCATGTTGCCTCTCGCACAAGTACCATCAGCAACTCTCACAGAAGTAAATCATGGATTTGACAATTTTAATTCAAAACTTGCGTGAAGATTTGCGGATTGAAAGAATTTTTCAGGATATACAACAGATTTACTATCCTCTCCTCACTATTGTTGGATTTCCTGGTAAGTCTCCATATCCTGCTATTAATAGTGTAAACAATGTATAATTGTGTCTCTTTCCTTGTTATTCCCTATCCCATCCAAGCTATTGTTAGCTTTTCATTCTGTGCGTGATAACATTTTACCAAGATTCAAATGATCTCTCTCTAACTCAAGCAAAGATATTGGATAAAACTCTTTATTCAATGAATTTCAGCCGCTATCTAATCTGAACATTTGCAACAGAGCCACAGAATGTTTTCATGTTTAAGGAAAGTTTTCACCGACTGTCAAAAGGTCATCATTTTGAAAGGTTAACTCTGTTTATCTCCCCACAGATGCTGCAGAACCTGTTGGTTCGGTCCAGCATTTTCTGTTTTTATTTCAGAACTACAGAATCTGCAGTATTTCTGCTTCTGTTTTTACCTGCTGCTTGGTATATTTTTTCACAGTCACAGGAACAAATCCAGCCAGATCACATACAAATCTTTAAAACTTTGAACTATCCAGGTCCAGTCAATCTGTTTTTTCCCACCATCTCCAGTCCTACATTACAATAGTGCTTCTTCCAGTTAGAATAGCATTGCAAGGAGAATTTGCACTCAGATCTGTCCTCATTCATATTTCAATAAATTTATTTCCCATCTTCTTTATTCTGTATTTACAATTGGATCCCATGTCCTTCTGGAACTGTTCAGTAAATCTCAGTGAGACCAAGAGTGACTCTCTATTGCCTCCTCCTTTACTTTAGGATAAACAATCCAAGCTGATTCTAACTGAAGTACTCAGGGGAAGAAAATCCTTTGATATTTTCTTGTCTAATATTCTCTACACAAGTTGAGAGGTGACAAAGAACAAGGATAATCTTTTCATTTGTTTTCAGATATCTCAGAAAAAGATTTGGCGGCACTTTTTCTCTTGGATAAGTCGTCTGATTTTGATGCTAATAAATATATTCAGTGGGACATGACAGGGAAAATGATATCAACATGATTTTAAGTCAGAGTTCATTCTTGATGGGGTGATTTGTACGTTATTTGGAAAATCTTCCATTCAATGTGTTACAATTTGTGTATTTCAACAAAAATGCAGAATTTTCAAAGCATTTCTTGCAGCTTAGTTACCTTTGTAACTGCTGAGTCCTTTTATTTACGATCTTGACATATACACACCATATTGGAGCATTTTAAATACAATTGTCTGTAACTATCACATGTCAGGGTTGCATTTTCTGCATTTCCCTGCAGCATACATTTTCCATCCTAAATATAATGGATAATCTAACCAGGAGCAGGAATCCAAGAAGGAATTCCTGCTCCAGACCACAGGAGCAGAGAAGTGAATTGAACAGGGGACTCAAAGTCTTCTTGGGAGATTCTGGTTCTTTGTGTCTTTGTTACCTCAGGCAGTGTTTTAATCTGCTCGGCTGAAGGTAGAGCTGTCAGTTACTGTCTAATTGATCAAACATCTGTTACTTTCATGTATTTATTTCCTTTCAGTTATGCATTCCTTAAGGTATTACCTATTATTCTTAAAAACAAAAACCTGTATTCCATTCCACAGGTAATGTTTATAGCATTAGGTAAAGCTTAGATCATGAAATATGGGGAATGAGTTCCCTATTTCACTCCAAATTCCATAAAAAATTTGCTTCCAGTCTGATGTCTAATTTCCCTGTTTATTTTCTTTCCTCACAGTTAACTTACTGACCATTGTGATCCTATCCCGGGGAAAGTGCGGTCTCTCCAGATGTGTGTCCCGTTACCTGATGTTTATGGCAGTGACAGATCTACTGGTCATTATCATCGATCTGATACTGAGGCAGATTCCGATTGTTTATCGGGAACAGTTTTTATTCGTACAGTCAATCTCTGTATGCAATATTCACGCAGTCCTGCTTTTCACAGCCACAGACTGTTCTGTCTGGTTTACTGTCACTTTTACTTTTGATCGATTTGTGGCCATTTGTTCCCGAAAGCTGAAAACTAAATATTGCACCGAGAAAACAGCGGCTGTGGTTCTGGGAACAGTGACTGTGCTGAGCTGTTTAAAGGACATAACCTGGTATTTTATGCTGATGGGATTGTATCAGCTTGACAATATGCCCTGGTTTTGTGCTGTAAAACTCATTGTTAGTCTATCACAGGTATGGGGAGCCATCGAACTCTTACATTATATTCTCACCCCAGGAGTCCCATTTGTTCTGATTCTGCTGCTCAATACTTTAACTGTCAGACACATTTTAGTGGCTAACAGAATTCGCAGGAGACTCCGGGGTCACAGCAGTGGGGAGAATCCCAAAGACCCAGAGATGGTGAGCAGAAGGAAATCCATCATTTTATTGTTTGTAATCTCGGGGAATTTCATATTGTTCTGGGCCCTATTCATGTTTAATATAATATGTTTCCGAATGCGGATTTTAGGGTATAGGGATGTGTATCCACCCAGGGTTGTACAAGAAATCGGATTCATGCTCCAGCTCCTGAGTTGCTGCACAAACACTTGTATTTATGCTGTGACACAAACTAAGTTCAGAGAACAATTTAAGAATATGGTAACATATCCCTTTACCCGAATTGTACAATTCATTAAATGATGAGAAGAATGGAATAATTCCCAGGATCAGAATTCAATCCCAGCTCATAATCTGACCAACCCCTCAGCAATCAGACACAGTGGGATCGGTCTGTACCCTGCCACCCCCCTTCACCCCCACCCCCACCCAGGTCTGTGTTAAATACATAATGTGCTGATCTCCGGACTCCCAGGTCCATGGTAGAATATAGCATGCAATTCTGGTTGCCACACTACCAGAATGACATGGAGGTTTTGGAGAGGGTACAGAAGAGGTTTACCAGGATGTTGCCTGGTCTGGAGGGTATTAGCTATGAGGAGAGGTTGGATAAACTCGATTGTTTTCACTGGAACGACGGAGGTGGAGGGGCGACATGATAGAGGTTTACAAAGTTATGAGCGGCATGGACAGAGTGGATAGTCAGAAGCTTTTTCCCAGGGTGGAAGATTCAGTTACTAGGGGACATAGGTTTAGTAGCGAGGGGCAATGTTTAGAGGGGATGTACAAGGCATGTTTTTGGTTTGATTCTCTTACTTGTTCCCAAGTCCCTTTTCCTTTACCAGAAATGTCCACACGTTCGGGCCTCCCCCGTCTTTTACCTTACACTGAATACACACTCCATATCCCTCTTCCCACATGGAAACTCTTCCCGGGAGAGTGCCACAGCCTGTTATGGAAGCAGTCGCTACACTATCTCTTTTATTATTTCTTATCTAAACCGGGAGATCTCCTCCATATGTTTTGTATGAATCATTGTGGCTCATTAATCTTTCATGTCCACCAAGAATCTGAGTTCTGATCCATAAATTGTAAGTGGGGCACATTCAGCTCCTTTGTCCAGAGTCCAGTTAATAATGGTGGTCCTGAATGATATTGTTGTGTTTATTGTATTCACCATCTTTCAAGTATCAATACAAGCATGCAGGTCCACATTTTCACCTGTTGGGAGAGCAAATGTAACATCTTACTCCTTAACATCATCAAATTACTGTGAAACCACCTCAATTTTGTTTGTTTTTTTGACTGTGTAACACGTTCAATCGATATACTGCTGGGTTTAATTTGTTAGAGTGGGGGACCGACCCATTTCACATCAAAAGAGTGTTTTTTAATGGAGGAATTTAGTCAGTTTACTTGGGGTCTCCAACCCCATATTCGAATGATTTGATTTTCTTCTCAAATCATCGTTGAACTTGATTTTGTGACCTTCCCAGGTTTTCTGCCACTCGGGCTGTTCACTTTTTCCACATGGTCTGTTATTGTCTGCAACCACTTCTGACTACACGGCTGTAGTTTTCAGAGTGTTCTATTCCCCAGATTTACTTGTCCCGGTATCCACATTTATCTCCCAGTCATAGCCTTATATGGACTTATCCCCTTTACCTTGTGGAACGTATTTCCATCAAACATGGAGGCATCATGTCAGTCGATTGAGTGGGGTGCCCTCTACACAATTTGCTTAACATGGTTTTTGAAGTACAATTACCCCTTTCCACAATCCCTGATGATTGTGGGTAGTGTGCAATGTACAATTTATACCTTATTTGGAGCATGTTCTACACTGCAGTAAAAATTTCCCCTGTGAAGTGTGGACCCTGGTCACTATCCACTTGTATCGGTATTCCCCACCTACAGAACACCTCACTCCAAAGGATTTGTGTGACCATACGTGCTTTATTGTTCCTGGTTGGGAAGACCTCTATCCATTTTGTAAATTGGTTCACCACCACAAGAACATACTCATAGTTTCCCTGACACATTGTACAGGGACCAATCTTGAAGTGTGTCCATGAGCCATTGGGAGGAGGTTGTGACCAGGGGAGGGCGTGATTAGAGCAGGACAGAGGATTAACCTGCAAACACGGTAGCATCTATTGACATATTGTTCTGCATGTTGTTCCATTTCTGACCACCAACAGGCTCCGGTTAGCTTTCATAGTGTAGTATCAGCTGATTAATGTCCAGTCATTGGGTGAGAATGAAAGAAGGGGAACATTTCCTCTTTAAGTTGAGGAGGATTACAAACTACCAAAGAATCATCTTTATTTTTAATCATTAACAGGGAGGGGCTTCCTTTATGTTGGTGCTGAAACACTGTGGAGTTTACCCACCAGGTGGGCTGTGGTAGTGAACACCCCTGTTTGTGTCATTCTATGACCTGAGCGTATGGAGTGAACAAAGTTTGGAGTTCTGTCACATCAATGGTTTTTTTATTTCAGTGGCGACTTTTACAACAGGTGTTTGGGATCTGGATTCTCTGCAGATTATTTAGCAAACAGATTGGCTGCATTGTCACCCTGACTGTTTGGTGATGAATCTTTCCACTGGGCTGTTACCTTTCCTATTTGACAGAGGGTGACTCGTTCCTGGAGCAATTCCCATAGTTTACGGAGGAGACCAGAATTTAAAAAAGGTTTACCATAAAGAACAATAATCATGTTTAAGATACAGGATCAAGAGCATAATTGCATTGCCAATGTAACTACTATCTGACCAAATAGTAGTTGTTTCTGATGCTGTATAATGGACAGTGAGGATGATAGCTATCAGATCTGTTTGTTGAGATGAATGGATAGGAATGTGGAATCCCATTGTCCAATCAGGAGTCTCCATATTAACTATGGCACACCCGGTTTTGGAGATGGCCATCAACATACTAGGACGAGCCGTCCACGTACATGTTTCAGGCTTCCGGGATCGTGCAGGCTTTTACTGGGTTTAATCCCATCTCCAACGCAGGTAACAGACACTGGTGTAGACTTCCCTCATAAACAAGCAGAAGGGGGTGATGTCCAAGTCTCACTGCAGTAACTCAAGTGTCCATTTGCTGATCCATTGCAAAGTCACTTTAGTATCACATGGTTTTAATAGAAGATAAAGGGATGGATGCAGAGAATGTAAAATCACTTTCTGTAGTCCAGTCATTTTTTTTATTCCTTCATAAGATGTGAGTCCTAATTGTAGCTTTCCTGTCACAACTCTGTCACTTGTCCTCTAACTCCTCATTCTCTAACCTTATTCCTTTATATATTATGGAGCACCTTGTCAAAGACCTTTTTGAAAATCCATAGAAAATACATCTACTGTATCACCATTGTCGACTCTCTCTGTTATCTCCTCAAAAATCAATAAGGTTGGTCAAGCAATGATTTTCCTTTAGAAATCTATGCTGATTATTCATTGTTATATTTCTCATTTTCAGGTGAACTTCTATTATCTCCATTTGTAGGAATTACATGAATGTTCCTGCCATTGATGTGAAGATAACTGGTCTAAAATTTCCTGGGAATGTTCTTTCACCCTTCTTACATATTGATGTAGTAAGAAAACTATGGAAAGTAAATAAATGTGTCTATTGTCTGAATGATACCTCCAGGGTGTGGTATTTTTCAGTCAGATCAGTGTTGTTGAAAATAGGATATGGCCAACTAAAGGAAGATCCCACAATGTTTAAATCTGTTTTTCTCTACACAAATGCTGCCTGACTTGCTGAGTATTTGAAGCATTTTCTGTTTTATTTGTTTCATAAAGGGAAACTTTCAGGCATTTTCATGACACATGCTGCCGATTCCTTATGGGATGGTACTGGAGAATTTGTGTAATGTGTCTTCAAATGATTAGGTTAGGTGTTAAAATTGGGAGTCAAAGCTTGAGGGGCATTTAAATATATTTGTTTCGATTTTAAGATAAGTAGGTTGGGAATAACATAAAATCAACAATCCTATTTAGTGACTGTTGTTCCCATTCTGATTAATTATACCAGGTCAGACAGAAAGATGAGACAGAGTGATTCTGAATGATAGGTGAATAATCATTCCATGTGGGATAACACACACACTACAAAAAGTCTGACTGAGAAAAGTTTACAGATTGACCTTCTTAGCTTCAAACAAATGTGGGAGAGAAAGGAAATCTCTAAAATTAAAGAGAGGGAAGCAAGTCATCAACTGTCTGATTGTTTTACAGAAAAATGCATGTTTGAAAACAATTGCACTGAGTCCTGGAGGAGATGTGTCTTCCAAGGTAATGCTTTGACCAGATTATACAGGTCTTTGATTAACATTTTTTATATTTTGCTTGTATATATAAATTTTATTTTTTATATAAAGTGATAGAATGAATCTGCTGATTGTATATTTATTGGCCAGTTGAAATGGTTGTGCACTCACAGTAGACCAGATGCTAGCTTCGATGTGTTGGAGTTACATTCTACAATAAAACACCCAAAAGTAGAGCATGATTTAATTGCAAAAACATTCAGAAAATTCAATCTGGCTAAATGCACTAAGGTTCCCATTCTTAGGCGACCCAAAGAATATGAAGCTAGTCATTTTTCGGGATGCTTTATATGCTAATCTTCCTGATGGTTTTGTTATATTTATTGTTGGGTGAGAATGGCAAATGTCCTTTGTCTTGGGAAACTAAAGAAATGAAAAAGTTTGCTAAAAGTACTCTGGCTTCTGAAGCACTGGTTCTTGTGGAAGCAGTAGATCTAGGATTCTATCTGCCATATCCTTTAAGTGAGATTCTGTACAATGACCGTACTGAAGATAGTATACCTATTGAATATTCAGTAGATAATAGTTCAATGTGGGATAATGTACACTGTACAACAAAGTGTGAGTGAGAAAATGTTACGGATTGCTCTTGCTGACTTGAAACAAGTGCTGGTGAGAAAGGAAATCTCTAATAATAAATGTGTGGATGTAAGCCCTCAACTTTCAGATTGTTTTACAAAAGGAAATGCATGTACGACAAAACTCTCATTTTTATTTAAACAGGGAGAAGGGAATCTGCTCATTCTCTGTTAATTGTAATAAATTCTATGCAGCTGGTGGGCATTAACTGTGGATTCACTTGTGCCCCTATAAATAGACACCAGCAGAAACTATGGTTATTGGGAGAGGAGCTACAAGTTTGTAATGTGTATCTCTGTTAGTAATTGCTTTTGAAAGTGTGTAAGGATTGGCTCCAGTTCCATCCTTCACCAGCAGGCTTGCTCGATGATAACATTTCTAAGTTAAGATATTTGCCTTCGAGGGGTGCAATAGAGTTTCATTAGATTGATTCCTGGGATGAGACAATTGTCCGATGAGGAGATTTTAAATTGAATTTGTTGCTGTTTTCTGGAGTTTAGAGGAATGAGAGGTGATTCAATTGAAACATATAAGATTCTGATGAGACTTGGGTAGGGTAGAGTTTGAAAGCCTCTTTCCCCTGGCTGGATTATGTCGAACTATGGAACATAATCTCAGGATAAGGGAATGGCCATTGTGGACTGAGATGAGGAGAAATTCTTTCTCTCAGAGGTTTAGGAAGTTTTGGAATTCTCTAACCCAGAGGCCTATGGATGCTCTGTTGTTGATTATATTCAAGGCTGAGATCCGGAGACTGTTTTTGGACTCTAAGAGAATCAGAGGATATGGGGATCAGCTGGAAAATGAAGTTGAGGTTGAAGAACAGCCATGATCTTATTAAATGATGGAGCAGTCCGAGGACTGTATGACCTACTCCTACCCCGATTTTTGAAGTTATTATGTATTATTACAGTCCAATAAGATAGAACAATCTGAAATTGTTAATATAAGACGGGGTAAATAGAAACCGATGCATTCCAGTCATTGATGGGGCAAGAATGAGAGTTCAGAGCTGCAGAGACTTCATTACACAAATAGTCATGGTGTTGTAGAATTCACTTCCAGGGTTACTGTTTGAGGCTGAAATTAATTCAATGCTGAAGATTAGCTCTGGTAGGGAGATGATGGAAAAGTGGTTGATGGATGTGGAACCAATCTGAGTAAATGTGATTAGAAATGTCTTATTCACAGACGTCCAGGTCAGAAATGCTCAGAGAAGTGAGTGAAGAGGACATTGATTTTTGAGAAGGTCTAGTAGATCCAATGCATTGTAACAGTGAGGAATTTGGGACTTTTAATCACAAAGAATTTTACCATCAAAAAGTTCAGTGTAACATATAAGTGTGGTGTGAGGATTGCAGCTTTTTAATAAGTAAAGAAAATACCTTTCTCTGTAATTTGGGGCATCAGCCACTCACAAAATACTGTTTAGATAATTGGGGATTTCTTTCAGTTTAGTTGTTACAATTAATGTCTGAAAACATGAAATTGGTCTGGGAGTTAAAATCTTGTGTTTTTCCTGTTAACACTCTCACTGAGGTTATAACAGAGCTGCAATGCAGTCGTTCAGAAACTCAAAGCATATTATAATTGAACAATAAAAGAAAAAAAGACTTGCATTTATATAGCGTCCTTCACTAGCTCAGCATGTCACAAAAGGCAGAATATCCCATAGGCAGCATTCCCTCAGGACTGTACTCCAGTGCCAGCTGGGAGTTTTGTTACTTGACCCCACAATCTCTGACTCAGTGGAGAGAGTGCAATTTACTGAATGACAGCTAACACACATAATGGCACATTAGACATATAATTATTTCAGACTTTAACAAAAACACCTGTAACTGTAACAATTACTTCTCTGTAAGAAAGGAACTGATATTCTACTGTGACATTTCCATTGACTTCCAGCTTTCCTTACTGGCCAAGAAGCAGCAAACACATGGAGAGCAGAGAGGAAAATCCAAAAGCAACAGATTTCACTGTTTTAACAGGAAAGAGTCCCATGAAGATCTATGTAATGGGAATCAGTCCCGTTCACTTCAGCATGATTCAATTAATTGCTGGGCAGTTGTCCACTTGTTGATGACAGTGTGTCCTGTGCTGGGGAGATCTACAAATGTTTTATAACTTTACCATTGTGTAACTGCTGGAGGAAGGATTGGAATGTGGCTCTCTGACTGTGTAATGATATTGGTCAGAAACCCAATCAATCAGTTTAAAATCTGCTAACAGTCAGTGATACTCTGTCAGCAGATGAAGAGTGAGAAAGTTATAAACTTTCAAAGGCACACTGTTCCAATGGGTGATCCAGAACGGAAAATACTATCCCACTTTAAAAGACTTTGACTAACAGTTACATAGTCAGGTGAAGTGACCAACTCAAAGTAATGTTCCCATTAAATCTGACCAGTAGGAAAACTGGGAGTGATAACTATGGAGAGCTGAACCCTATTCCCGTTTTACCTCCCAGCCTGGTCAACATATTAAGTAGTTATTTCAGACAGCACCTGAGAAGAGATGGGACAAGTTAACATCTCAGGTAGAATACAGAGATAGCTGGAGTAAAACATGGAAACAACAGACTGGTTCAGTGGGGAAATAGGAAACTGTTCTGTATACAGGGGAATGTTCTTCATATTTCACACATAAACCAACATCTTCTCCTTCACTGCTGTAGACTGTCTAGATTAGATATACTGAAGTATCCTTCCACATGTACAATACAATCAGGGTCATTCGTCTGCTATTTCCCTTCATTTTCTAAAGGAGACCAATCTGATACCTCACAGCTCAAAGATTCCTGTTCTCATCAGAATCACTGATTTCATCCTTTTCGATAAACACACATCTATTATACTCCATCCTGCAGAAATTTCTGTCCCTTTCTGGACATATTAAAATCTGATTGAAAATGTATAGGTCTGTTTAATATTAACTCACACGACAAGAAAAGAACACAAACATCTTTAGAGAATGTGGCAAAATATCAGGACATATCTTTCCAGGCACTGGAATGAACAAGAGAAAAGACAACATGAAAGAGAAGTAAAGAACCCCACTGACCACCCCCCCCCCCCAAGTCACTCCCCTCCTCCACCCACCACTGACCCCCTCAACCCCCGTCACTCCCCTCCCCCCACCCACCCCCCACTGACCGCCCCTCACCCCTGTAACACCCCTCCCCCACCCAACCCCACTGACCCCCCTCACCCCCTTTCACTCCCCTCCCCCCACCCAACCCCCAATGACCCCCTCACTCCCCTGTCACTCCCCTTCCCCCATCCACCCCCCACTGACCCCCTCACCCCCTGTCACTCCCTTCCCCACACCCACCCCCCACTGACCCCCCTCACCCCCCTCACCCCCTGTCACTCCCCTCCCCCCATCCACCCCCCCACTGACCCCCCCCACCCACATCCACCCCCCACTGACCCCCTCACCCCCCTGTCACTCCCCACCCCCACCCACCCCTCACTGACCCCCTCACCCCCTGTCACTCCCCTCCCCCCACCCACCCACCCCCCACTGACCCCCCTCACCCCCTGTCACTCCCCTCTCCTCACCCACCCCCCACTGAACCCCTCACCCCCTGTCACCCATTAGCGAACATCCCCACTTCTGACCTCTACCTGAAGCATCTTATGCCTGCGTCAACATCCTGTTTGTAATACATACTTCCAATTCTAATTTCCTTTATTAATTTACATAATAAAAGCTGCTTCGATATCTTTGTCCTGCTGTTATTACATGCTGGCACTGCAGCTCCTCAACTTTGCTCCTCAGCCTGTATTGCAAAGAACTACAGTCCCCTTTGTCAATCCCACATGTTTCACAAATTACCAAACAATTTCATTATAAGTCTGTATAATCTTATATATACCCACATTTCCTGTCTACAACTCCGAAGAAAGAAACCAAAATCTTGCCTTGAAACTCATGGATTGAAAACAATTGACCTGGTTTGGAAATGAGCTGAATGACAGGATACAAAGAGTAGGGGTAATGGGCAGGTACTGTCATTGGCAGGATGGGATTAGTGGTGTCCCGAAAGGATCTGTGGTGGGACCTCAACTATTCACCAAATTTATTATACAATGTGATGATGGGATAGAAAGACACAGATATACAATATTACCAATGACACAAAGAGATGGCAATCTTGGCAGTGCAGATGGAAGCTTAACATTAAAAAGAGATATTCATTGATTAAGCAAATACACAAAACTGTAGCAAATGGATTTCAATGTGGTCAAATGTGAGATCATCCACTTTGGACCTAAAACTGATAGAACAGGGTACTTTCTGAATGGTGAAAAGCTAGAAACAGTGGAGATCCAAAGAGACTTGTGGGCCCAGGTACAAAGATCATTAAAATGTCCTGAAAAGGTACCAAAATTAATCAAAAAGCTGAATGAAATGCTGGCCCTTATATTTGGAGAACTAGAATACAAGAGGGTAGAAGTCATTCTTCAGCAATATAAAGCCCTGGTTAGATTGGGGGTGGGGGAGGGGTGAAGATCATAGCAGCAGTGACCCGCCATGGAGCCGGACCCTGGGAGTGCCAGACCCGATCTCCCCACGGCAGCAAGACTCCATGGTGACTCCCCACTGCTGGGTGATGGGAATGGATTTTGAATATGTAAATTAAGAAAATGAATATATTTAAATAAATTGGTCAGTGATCTTCCCTGTTGCCCGAGATCTGCCAGCAAGTTGGGGAAGGGGCGTTACTTAGGATTTTCAGTGTAGTGGGGCAGGGTGGGTACGGGGTCAAATGCACATTAATTATGTGGGCAAAGGGGGCAAAGGGTTGAACTCTGCACTTTGAACAGTTTTGGGGGTCATGGGGAAAGGTCAAGTCTTGCATGTAAGTCTTTTTTGAGCAGGAGAGGGCAACTATTATCTGTAAGTGTTATGGGGGGAGGGACACTATTCATTATTAGGGTGTACTGTGGGGGGGGAGGGGACAGTTTTAGATATTTAAATTTAGTGTCAGATCTGACGGCCCTTTAAGGATGGCGCCCGCGCCTGCGCACTGACAGCTGATACCATTGGGGGCGTCACAGAGCCGGCCCGAGACCATGTGATTGGACAACTTGAGTCAAAAAGAAAGATGTGAGTGTATTGTCTGGTTAACAATTGCACTGGGAGGAATTGTAGACTCACTGAGAGTTTACAGTAATAAAGTGATAAAGAAAGATGTGATTGTATTGTCTGGTTAACAATTGCACTGGGAGGGATTGTAGACTCACTGAGAGTTTACAGTAATAAAGTGATAAAGAAAGATGTGAGTGCATTGTCTGGTTAACAATTGTACTAGGAGGAATTGTAGACTCACTGAGAGTTTACAGTAATAAAGTGATAAAGAAAGATGTGATTGTATTGTCTGGTTAACAATTGCACTGGGAGGGATTGTAGACTCACTCAGAGTTTACAGTAATAAAGTGATAAAGAAAGATGTGAGTGTATTGTCTGGTTCACAATTGTACAAGGAGGGATTGCAGACTTACTCAGAGTTTACAGTAATCGAGTGATAAAGAAAGATGTGAGTGTATTGTCTGGTTAACAATTGCACTGGGAGGGATTGTAGACTCACTCAGAGTTTACAGCAATAAAGTGATAAAGAAAGATGTGAGTGTATCGTCTGGTTAACAATTGCACTGGGAGGGATTGCAGACTCACTCACAGAGTTTACAGCAATAAAGTGATAAAGAAAGATGTGAGTGTATTGTCTGGTTAACAATTGCACTGGGAGGGATTGTCGGCTCACTCAGAGTTGACAGAACAAAGTGATAAAGAAAGATGTGAGTGTATTGTCTGGTTAACAATTGCACTGGGAGGGATTGTAGACTCACTCAGAGTTTACAGCAATAAAGTGATAAAGAAAGATGTGAGTGTATTGTCTGGTTAACAATTGCACTGGGAGGGATTGTAGACTCACTCAAAGTTTACAGTAATAAAGTGATAAAGAAAGTTGTGAGTGTATTGTCTGGTTAACAATTGCACTGGGAGGGATTGTAGACTTACTCAGAGTTTACAGTAATAAAGTGATAAAGAAAGTTGTGAGTGTACTGTCTGGTTAACAATTGTACAAGGAGGGATTGTAGACTCACTCAGAGTTTACAGTAATAAAGTGATAAAGAAAGTTGTGAGTGTATTGTCTGGTTAACAATTGCACTGGGAGGGATTGTAGACTCACTCAGAGTTTACAGTAATAAAGTGATAAAGAAAGTTGTGAGTGTATTGTCTGGTTAACAATTGTACAAGGAGGGATTGTAGACTCACTCAGAGTTTACAGCAACAAAGTGATAAATAAAGATGTGAGTGTATTGTCTGGTTAACAATTGCACTAGGAGGGATTGTAGACTCATTCAGAGTTTACAGTAATAAAGTGATAAAGAAAGATGTCAGTGTATTTTCTGGTTAACTATTGCACTGGGAGGGATTGACGGCTCACTCAGAGTTTACAGTAATAAAGTGATAAAGAAAGATGTCAGTGTATTTTCTGGTTAACAATTGCACTGGGAGGGATTGTAGACTCACTCAGAGTTTACAGTAATAAAGTGATAAAGAAAGATGTGAGTGTATTGTCTGGTTAACAATTGCACTAGGAGGGATTGTAGACTCACTCATAGTTTACAGTAATAAAGTGATAAAGAAAGATGTGAATGTATTGTCTGGTTAACAATTGCACTGGGAGGGATTGTAGACTCACTCAGAGTTTACAGTAATAAAGTGATAAAGAAAGATGTGAGTGTATTGTCTGGTTAACAATTGCACTGGGAGGGATTGTGGACTCACTCAGAGATAACAGTAATAAAGTGATAAAGAAAGTTGTGAGTGTATTGTCTGGTTAACAATTGCACTGGGAGGGATTGTGGACTCACTCAGAGTTTACAGTAAAAAAGTGATAAAGAAAGATGTGAGTGTATTGTCTGGTTAACAATTGCACTGGGAGGGATTGTAGACTCACTCAGAGTTTACAGTAATAAAGTGATAAAGAAAGATGTGAGTGTATTGTCTGGTTAACAATTGCACTGGGAGGGATTGTGGACTCACTCAGAGTTTACAGTAATAAAGTGATAAAGAAAGTTGTGAGTGTATTGTCTGGTTAACAATTGCACTGGGAGGGATTGTAGACTCACTCAGAGTTTACAGTAATAAAGTAATAAAGAAAGATGTGAGTGTATTGTCTGGTTAACAATTGCAATGGGAGGGATTGTAGACTCACTCAGAGTTTACAGTGATAAAGTGATAAAGAAAGTTGTGAGTGTATTGTCTGTTTAACAATTGCAATGGGAGGGATTGTAGACTCACTCAGAGTTTACAGTAATAAAGTGATAAAGAAGGATGTGAGTGGATTGTCTGATTAACAATTGCACTGGGAGGGATTGTCGACTCACTCAGAGTTTACAGTAATAAAGTGATAAAGAAAGTTGTGAGTGTATTGTCTGGTTAATAATTGTACAAGGAGGGATTGTAGACTCACTCAGAGTTTACAGTAATAAAGTGATAAAGAAAGTTGTGAATGTATTGTCTGGTTGACAATTGCACTCGGAGGGATTGTCGACTCACTCAGAGTTTACAGTAATAAAGTGATAAAGAAAGTTGTGAGTGTATTGTCTGGTTAACAATTGCACTGGGAGGGATTGTAGACTCACTCAGAGTTTACAGTAATGAAGTGATAAAGAAAGATGTGAGTGTATTGTCTGGTTAACAATTGCACTGGGAGGGATTGTAGACTCACTCAGAATTTACAGTAAAAAAGTGATAAAGGAAGATGTGAGTGTATTGTCTGATTAACAATTTCACTGGGAGGGATTGTAGACTCACTCTTTGATCTTTAAGTCGTCATTGTCGACAGGAGAAGTGCCGGAGGACTGGAGGATAGCAAATGTTGTCCCCTTGTTCAAGAAGGGGAGTAGAGACAGCCCTGGTAATTATAGACCTGTGAGCCTTACTTCGGTTGTGGGTAAAATGTTGGAAAAGGTTATAAGAGACAGGATTTATAATCATCTTGAAAAGAATAAGTTCATTTGCGATAGTCAGCACGGTTTTGTGAAAGGTAGGTCGTGCCTCACAAACCTTATTGAGTTTTTCGAGAAGGTGACCAAACAGGTGGATGAGGGTAAAGCCGTGGATGTGGTGTATATGGATTTCAGTAAGGCGTTTGATAAGGTTCCCCACGGTAGGCTATTGCAGAAAATACGGAAGTATGGGGTTGAAGGTGATTTAGAGCTTTGGATCAGAAATTGGCTAGCTGAAAGAAGACAGAGGGTGGTGGTTGATGGCAAATGTTCATCCTGGAGTTTAGTTACTAGTGGTGTACCGCAAGGTTCTGTTTTGGGGCCACTGCTGTTTGTCATTTTTATAAACGACCTGGATGAGGGTGTAGAAGGGTGGGTTAGTAAATTTGCGGATGACACGAAGGTCGGTGGAGTTGTGGATAGTGTCGAAGGGTGTTGTAGGGTACAGAGGGACATAGATAGGCTGCAGAGCTGGGCTGAGAGATGGCAAATGGAGTTTAATGCGGAGAAGTGTGAGGTGATTCACTTTGGAAGGAGTAACAGCAATGCAGAGTACTGGGCTAATGGGAAGATTCTTGGTAGTGTAGATGAGCAGAGAGATCTTGGTATCCAGGTACATAAATCCCTGAAAGTTGCTACCCAGGTTAATAGGGCTGTTAAGAAGGCATATGGTGTGTTAGCCTTTATTAGTAGGGGGATCGAGTTTCAGAGCCACGGGGTCATGATGCAGCTGTACAAAACTCTGGTGAGGCCGCACCTGGAGTATTGCGTGCAGTTCTGGTCACCGCATTATAGGAAGGATGTCGAAGCTTTGGAAAGGGTGCAGAGGAGATTTACTAGGATGTTGCCTGGTATGGAAGGAAGGTCTTACGAGGAAAGGCTGAGGGACTTGGGGTTGTTTTCGTTAGAGAGAAGGAGGAGGAGAGGTGACTTAATAGAGACATACAAGATAATCAGAGGGTTAGATAGGGTGGATAGTGAGAGTCTTTTTCCTCGGATGAGGATGGCAAACACGAGGGGACATAGCTTTAAGTTGAGGGGTGAAAGATATAGGACAGATGTCAGAGGTAGTTTCTTTACGCAGAGAGTAGTAGGGGCGTGGAACGCCCTGCCTGCAACAGTAGTAGACTCGCCAACTTTAAGGGCATTTAAGTGGTCATTGGATAGACATATGGATGTAAATGGAATAGTGTAGGTATGATGATCGGCGCAACATCGAGGGCCGAAGGGCCTGTACTGCGCTGTAATATTCTAATAATATTCTCATTCTAATTCTATTGTCTGGTTAACAATTGCACTGGGAGGGATTGTAGATTCACTCAGAGTTTACAGTAATAAAGTGAGAAAGAAAGATGTGAGTGTATTGTCTGGTTAACAATTGCACTGGGAGGGATTGTAGACTCACTCAGAGTTTACAGTAATAAAGTGATAAAGAAAGTTGTGAGTGTATTGTCTGGTTAACAATTGTACAAGGAGGGATTGTAGACTCACTCAGAGTTTACAGTAATAAAGTGATAAAGAAAGTTGTGAGTGTATTGTCTGGTTAACAATTGCACTGGGAGGGATTGTAGACTCACTCAGAGTTTACAGTAATAAAGTGATAATGAAAGTTGTGAGCGTATTGTCTGGTTAACAATTGTACAAGGAGGGATTGTAGACTCACTCAGAGTTTACAGCAACAAAGTGATAAATAAAGATGTGAGTGTATTGTCTGGTTAACAATTGCACTAGGAGGGATTGTAGACTCATTCAGAGTTTACAGTAATAAAGTGATAAAGAAAGATGTCAGTGTATTTTCTGGTTAACAATTGCACTGGGAGGGATTGTCGGCTCACTCAGAGTTTACAGTAATAAAGTGATAAAGAAAGATGTCAGTGTATTTTCTGGTTAACAATTGCACTGGGAGGGATTGCAGACTCACTCATAGTTTACAGTAATAAAGTGATAAAGAAAGATGTGAATGTATTGTCTGGTTAACAAATGCACTGGGAGGGATTGTAGACTCACTCAGAGTTTACAGTAATAAAGTGATAAAGCAAGATGTGAGTGTATTGTCTGGTTAACAATTGCACTGGGAGGGATTGCAGACTCACTCAGAGTTTACAGTAATAAAGCGATAAAGAAAGATGTGAGTGTATTGTCTGGTTAACAATTGCACTGGGAGGGATTGTGGACTCACTCAGAGTTTACAGTAATAAGGTGATAAAGAAAGTTGTGAGTGTATTGTCTGGTTAACAATTGCACTGGGAGGGATTGTAGACTCACTCAGAGTTTACAGCAATAAAGTAATAAAGAAAGATGTGAGTGTATTGTCTGGTTAACAATTGCAATGGGAGGGATTGTAGACTCACTCAGAGTTTACAGTAATAAAGTGATAAAGAAAGATGTGAGTGGATTGTCTGATTAACAATTGCAATGGGAGGGATTGTAGACTCACTCAGAGTTTACAGTAATAAAGTGATAGAGAAAGATGTGAGTGGATTGTCTGATTAACAATTGCACTGGGAGGGATTGCCGATTCACTCAGAGTTTACAGTAATAAAGTGATAAAGAAAGTTGTGAGTGTATTGTCTGGTTAATAATTGTACAAGGAGGGATTGTAGACTCACTCAGAGTTTACAGTAATAAAGTGATAAAGAAAGTTGTGAGTGTATTGTCTGGTTAACAATTGCACTGGGAGGGATTGTAGACTCACTCAGAGTTTACAGTAATAAAGTGATAAAGAAAGATGTGGGTGTATTGTCTGGTTAACAATTGCACTGGGAGGGATTGTAGACTCACACAGAATTTACAGTAAAAAAGTGATAAAGGAAGATGTGAGTGTATTTTCTGATTAACAATTTCACTGGGAGGGATTGTAGACTCAATCAGAGTTTAAAGTAATAAAGTGATAAAGAAAGATGTGAGAGTATTGTCAGATTAACAATTGCACTGGGAGGGATTGTAGACTCACTCAGAGTTTACAGTAAAAAAGTGATAAAGAAAGATGTGAGTGTATTGTCTGGTTAACAATTGCACTAGGAGGGATTGTAGACTCACTCAGAGTTTACAGTAATAAAGTGACAAAGAAAGATGTAAGTGTATTGTCTGGTTAACAATTGCACTGGGAGGGATTGCAGACTCACTCAGAGTTTACAGTAATAAAGTGATAAAGAAAGATGTGAGTGTATTGTCTGGTTAATAATTGTACAAGGAGGGATTGTAGACTCACTCAGAGTTTACAGTAATAAAGTGATCAAGAAAGTTGTGAGTGTATTGTCTGGTTAACAATTGTACAAGGAGGGATTGTAGACTCACTCAGAGTTTACAGCAATAAAGTGATAAAGAAAGTTGTGAGTGTATTGTCTGGTTAACAATTGCACTGGGAGGGATTGTCGACTCACTCAGAGTTTACAGTAATAAATTGATAAAGAAAGTTGTGAGTGTATTGTCTGGTTAATAATTGTGCAAGGAGGGATTGTAGACTCACTCAGAGTTTACAGTAATAAAGTGATAAAGAAAGTTGTGAGTGTATTGTCTGGTTGACAATTGCACTGGGACGGATTGTCGACTCACTCAGAGTTTACAGTAATAAAGTGATAAAGAAAGTTGTGAATGTATTGTCTGGTTAACAATTGTACAAGGAGGGATTGTAGACTCACTCAGAGTTTACAGTAATAAAGTGATAAAGAAAGATGTGAGTGTATTGTCTGGTTATCAATTGCACTGGGAGAGATTGTAGACTCACTCAGAGTTTACAGTAATAAAGTGTTAAAGAAAGATGTCAGTGTATTGTCTGGTTAACAATTGCACTGGGAGGTATTGTAGACTCACTCAGAGTTTACAGTAATAAAGTGATAAAGAAAGATGTGAGTGTATTGTCTGGTTAACAATTGCACTGGGAGGGATTGTAGACTCACTCAGAATTTACAGTAAAAAAGTGATAAAGGAAGATGTGAGTGTATTGTCTGATTAACAATTGCACTGGGAGGGATTGTAGACTCACTCAGAGTTTACAGTAAAAAAGTGAGAAAGAAAGATGTGAGTGTATTGTCTGGTTAACAATTGCACTGGGAGGGATTGTAGACTCACTCAGAATTTACAGTAATAAAGTGATAAAGAAAGATGTGAGTGTATTGTCTGATTAACAGTTGCACTGGGAGGGATTGTAGACTCACTCAGAATTTACAGTAATAAAGTGATAAAGAAAGATGTGAGAGTATTGTCAGATTAACAATTGCACTGGGAGGGATTGTAGACTCACTCAGAGTTTACAGTAAAAAAGTGAGAAAGAAAGATGTGAGTGTATTGTCTGGTTAACAATTGCACTAGGAGGGATTGTAGACTCACTCAGAGTTTACAGTAATAAAGTGACAAAGAAAGATGTAAGTGTATTGTCTGGTTAACAATTGCACTGGGAGGGATTGCAGACTCACTCAGAGTTTACTGCAATAAAGTGATAAAGAAAGTTGTGAGTGTATTGTCTGGTTAATAATTGTACAAGGAGGGATTGTAGACTCACTCAGAGTTTACAGTAATAAAGTGATCAAGAAAGTTGTGAGTGTATTGTCTGGTTAACAATTGTACAAGGAGGGATTGTAGACTCACTCAGAGTTTACAGCAATAAAGTGATAAAGAAAGTTGTGAGTGTATTGTCTGGTTAACAATTGCACTGGGAGGGATTGTCGACTCACTCAGAGTTTACAGTAATAAATTGATAAAGAAAGTTGTGAGTGTATTGTCTGGTTAATAATTGTACAAGGAGGGATTGTAGACTCACTCAGAGTTTACAGTAATAAAGTGATAAAGAAAGTTGTGAGTGTATTGTCTGTTTGACAATTGCACTGGGACGGATTGTCGACTCACTCAGAGTTTACAGTAATAAAGTGATAAAGAAAGTTGTGAATGTATTGTCTGGTTAACAATTGTACAAGGAGGGATTGTAGACTCACTCAGAGTTTACAGTAATAAAGTGATAAAGAAAGATGTGAGTGTATTGTCTGGTTAACAATTGCACTGGGAGAGATTGTAGACTCACTCAGAATTTACAGTAAAAAAGTGATAAAGGAAGATGTGAGTGTATTGTCTGATTAACAATTGCACTGGGAGGGATTGTAGACTCACTCAGAGTTTACAGTAAAAAAGTGAGAAAGAAAGATGTGAGTGTATTGTCTGGTTAACAATTGCACTGGGAGGGATTGTAGACTCACTCAGAATTTACAGTAATAAAGTCATAAAGAAAGATGTGAGTGTATTGTCTGATTAACAATTGCACTGGGAGGGATTGTAGACTCACTCAGAATTTACAGTAATAAAGTGATAAAGAAAGATGTGAGTGTATTGTCTGATTAACAATTGCACTGGGAGGGATTGTAGACTCACTCAGAGTTTACAGTAAAACAGTGAGAAAGAAAGATGTGAGTGTATTGTCTGGTTAACAATTGCACTGGGAGGGATTGCAGACTCACTCAGAGTTTACAGTAATAAAGTGATAAAGAAAGATGTGAGTGTATTGTCTGGTTAACAATTGTACAAGGAGGGATTGTTGACTCACTCAGAGTTTACAGCAACAAAGTGATAAATAAAGATGTGAGTGTATTGTCTGGTTAACAATTGCACTAGGAGGGATTGTAGACTCATTCAGAGTTTACAGTAATAAAGTGATAAAGAAAGATGTCAGTGTATTTTCTGGTTAACAATTGCACTGGGAGGGATTGTCGGCTCACTCAGAGTTTACAGTAATAAAGTGATAAAGAAAGATGTCAGTGTATTTTCTGGTTAACAATTGCACTGGGAGGGATTGCAGACTCACTCATAGTTTACAGTAATAAAGTGATAAAGAAAGATGTGAGCGTATTTTCTGGTTAACAATTGCACTGGGAGGGATTGCAGACTCACTCATAGTTTACAGTAATAAAGTGATAAAGAAAGATGTGAATGTATTGTCTGGTTAACAATTGCACTGGGAGGGATTGTAGACTCACTCAGAGTTTACAGTAATAAAGTGATAAAGCAAGATGTGAGTGTATTGTCTGGTTAACAATTGCACTGGGAGGGATTGCAGACTCACTCAGAGTTTACAGTAATAAAGCGATAAAGAAAGATGTGAGTGTATTGTCTGGTTAACAATTGCACTGGGAGGGATTGTGGACTCACTCAGAGTTTACAGTAATAAAGTGATAAAGAAAGTTGTGAGTGTATTGTCTGGTTAACAATTGCAATGGGAGGGATTGTAGACTCACTCAGAGTTTACAGTGATAAAGTGATAAAGAAAGTTGTGAGTGTATTGTCTGTTTAACAATTGCAATGGGAGGGATTGTAGACTCACTCAGAGTTTACAGTAATAAAGTGATAAAGAAAGATGTGAGTGGATTGTCTGATTAACAATTGCACTGGGAGGGATTGCCGACTCACTCAGAGTTTACAGTAATAAAGTGATAAAGAAAGTTGTGAGTGTATTGTCTGGTTGACAATTGCACTGGGACGGATTGTCGACTCACTCAGAGTTTACAGTAATAAAGTGATAAAGAAAGTTGTGAATGTATTGTCTGGTTAACAATTGTACAAGGAGGGATTGTAGACTCACTCAGAGTTTACAGTAATAAAGTGATAAAGAAAGATGTGAGTGTATTGTCTGGTTATCAATTGCACTGGGAGAGATTGTAGACTCACTCAGAGTTTACAGTAATAAAGTGTTAAAGAAAGATGTCAGTGTATTGTCTGGTTAACAATTGCACTGGGAGGTATTGTAGACTCACTCAGAGTTTACAGTAATAAAGTGATAAAGAAAGATGTGAGTGTATTGTCTGGTTAACAATTGCACTGGGAGGGATTGTAGACTCACTCAGAATTTACAGTAAAAAAGTGATAAAGGAAGATGTGAGTGTATTGTCTGATTAACAATTGCACTGGGAGTGATTGTAGACTCACTCAGAGTTTACAGTAAAAAAGTGAGAAAGAAAGATGTGAGTGTATTGTCTGGTTAACAATTGCACTGGGAGGGATTGTAGACTCACTCAGAATTTACAGTAATAAAGTGATAAAGAAAGATGTGAGTGTATTGTCTGATTAACAATTGCACTGGGAGGGATTGTAGACTCACTCAGAATTTACAGTAATAAAGTGATAAATAAAGATGTGAGTGTATTGTCTGATTAACAATTGCACTGGGAGGGATTGTAGACTCACTCAGAGTTTACATTAAAAAAGTGAGAAAGAAAGATGTGAGTGTATTGTCTGGTTAACAATTGCACTGGGAGGGATTGCAGACTCACTCAGAGTTTACAGTAATAAAGTGATAAAGAAAGATGTGAGTGTATTGTCTGGTTAACAATTGTACAAGGAGGGATTGTTGACTCACTCAGAGTTTACAGCAACAAAGTGATAAATAAAGATGTGAGTGTATTGTCTGGTTAACAATTGCACTAGGAGGGATTGTAGACTCATTCAGAGTTTACAGTAATAAAGTGATAAAGAAAGATGTCAGTGTATTTTCTGGTTAACAATTGCACTGGGAGGGATTGTCGGCTCACTCAGAGTTTACAGTAATAAAGTGATAAAGAAAGATGTCAGTGTATTTTCTGGTTAACAATTGCACTGGGAGGGATTGCAGACTCACTCATAGTTTACAGTAATAAATTGATAAAGAAAGTTGTGAGTGTATTGTCTGGTTAATAATTGTACAAGGAGGGATTGTAGACTCACTCAGAGTTTACAGTAATAAAGTGATAAAGAAAGTTGTGAGTGTATTGTCTGTTTGACAATTGCACTGGGACGGATTGTCGACTCACTCAGAGTTTACAGTAATAAAGTGATAAAGAAAGTTGTGAATGTATTGTCTGGTTAACAATTGTACAAGGAGGGATTGTAGACTCACTCAGAGTTTACAGTAATAAAGTGATAAAGAAAGATGTGAGTGTATTGTCTGGTTAACAATTGCACTGGGAGGGATTGTAGACTCACTCAGAATTTACAGTAAAAAAGTGATAAAGGAAGATGTGAGTGTATTGTCTGATTAACAATTGCACTGGGAGGGATTGTAGACTCACTCAGAGTTTACAGTAAAAAAGTGAGAAAGAAAGATGTGAGTGTATTGTCTGGTTAACAATTGCACTGGGAGGGATTGTAGACTCACTCAGAATTTACAGTAATAAAGTCATAAAGAAAGATGTGAGTGTATTGTCTGATTAACAATTGCACTGGGAGGGATTGTAGACTCACTCAGAATTTACAGTAATAAAGTGATAAAGAAAGATGTGAGTGTATTGTCTGATTAACAATTGCACTGGGAGGGATTGTAGACTCACTCAGAGTTTACAGTAAAACAGTGAGAAAGAAAGATGTGAGTGTATTGTCTGGTTAACAATTGCACTGGGAGGGATTGCAGACTCACTCAGAGTTTACAGTAATAAAGTGATAAAGAAAGATGTGAGTGTATTGTCTGGTTAACAATTGTACAAGGAGGGATTGTTGACTCACTCAGAGTTTACAGCAACAAAGTGATAAATAAAGATGTGAGTGTATTGTCTGGTTAACAATTGCACTAGGAGGGATTGTAGACTCATTCAGAGTTTACAGTAATAAAGTGATAAAGAAAGATGTCAGTGTATTTTCTGGTTAACAATTGCACTGGGAGGGATTGTCGGCTCACTCAGAGTTTACAGTAATAAAGTGATAAAGAAAGATGTCAGTGTATTTTCTGGTTAACAATTGCACTGGGAGGGATTGCAGACTCACTCATAGTTTACAGTAATAAAGTGATAAAGAAAGATGTGAGCGTATTTTCTGGTTAACAATTGCACTGGGAGGGATTGCAGACTCACTCATAGTTTACAGTAATAAAGTGATAAAGAAAGATGTGAATGTATTGTCTGGTTAACAATTGCACTGGGAGGGATTGTAGACTCACTCAGAGTTTACAGTAATAAAGTGATAAAGCAAGATGTGAGTGTATTGTCTGGTTAACAATTGCACTGGGAGGGATTGCAGACTCACTCAGAGTTTACAGTAATAAAGCGATAAAGAAAGATGTGAGTGTATTGTCTGGTTAACAATTGCACTGGGAGGGATTGTGGACTCACTCAGAGTTTACAGTAATAAAGTGATAAAGAAAGTTGTGAGTGTATTGTCTGGTTAACAATTGCAATGGGAGGGATTGTAGACTCACTCAGAGTTTACAGTGATAAAGTGATAAAGAAAGTTGTGAGTGTATTGTCTGTTTAACAATTGCAATGGGAGGGATTGTAGACTCACTCAGAGTTTACAGTAATAAAGTGATAAAGAAAGATGTGAGTGGATTGTCTGATTAACAATTGCACTGGGAGGGATTGCCGACTCACTCAGAGTTTACAGTAATAAAGTGATAAAGAAAGTTGTGAGTGTATTGTCTGGTTGACAATTGCACTGGGACGGATTGTCGACTCACTCAGAGTTTACAGTAATAAAGTGATAAAGAAAGTTGTGAATGTATTGTCTGGTTAACAATTGTACAAGGAGGGATTGTAGACTCACTCAGAGTTTACAGTAATAAAGTGATAAAGAAAGATGTGAGTGTATTGTCTGGTTATCAATTGCACTGGGAGAGATTGTAGACTCACTCAGAGTTTACAGTAATAAAGTGTTAAAGAAAGATGTCAGTGTATTGTCTGGTTAACAATTGCACTGGGAGGTATTGTAGACTCACTCAGAGTTTACAGTAATAAAGTGATAAAGAAAGATGTGAGTGTATTGTCTGGTTAACAATTGCACTGGGAGGGATTGTAGACTCACTCAGAATTTACAGTAAAAAAGTGATAAAGGAAGATGTGAGTGTATTGTCTGATTAACAATTGCACTGGGAGTGATTGTAGACTCACTCAGAGTTTACAGTAAAAAAGTGAGAAAGAAAGATGTGAGTGTATTGTCTGGTTAACAATTGCACTGGGAGGGATTGTAGACTCACTCAGAATTTACAGTAATAAAGTGATAAAGAAAGATGTGAGTGTATTGTCTGATTAACAATTGCACTGGGAGGGATTGTAGACTCACTCAGAATTTACAGTAATAAAGTGATAAATAAAGATGTGAGTGTATTGTCTGATTAACAATTGCACTGGGAGGGATTGTAGACTCACTCAGAGTTTACATTAAAAAAGTGAGAAAGAAAGATGTGAGTGTATTGTCTGGTTAACAATTGCACTGGGAGGGATTGCAGACTCACTCAGAGTTTACAGTAATAAAGTGATAAAGAAAGATGTGAGTGTATTGTCTGGTTAACAATTGTACAAGGAGGGATTGTTGACTCACTCAGAGTTTACAGCAACAAAGTGATAAATAAAGATGTGAGTGTATTGTCTGGTTAACAATTGCACTAGGAGGGATTGTAGACTCATTCAGAGTTTACAGTAATAAAGTGATAAAGAAAGATGTCAGTGTATTTTCTGGTTAACAATTGCACTGGGAGGGATTGTCGGCTCACTCAGAGTTTACAGTAATAAAGTGATAAAGAAAGATGTCAGTGTATTTTCTGGTTAACAATTGCACTGGGAGGGATTGCAGACTCACTCATAGTTTACAGTAATAAAGTGATAAAGAAAGATGTGAATGTATTGTCTGGTTAACAATTGCACTGGGAGGGATTGTAGACTCACTCAGAGTTTACAGTAATAAAGTGATAAAGCAAGATGTGAGTGTATTGTCTGGTTAACAATTGCACTGGGAGGGATTGCAGACTCACTCAGAGTTTACAGTAATAAAGCGATAAAGAAAGATGTGAGTGTATTGTCTGGTTAACAATTGCACTGGGAGGGATTGTGGACTCACTCAGAGTTTACAGTAATAAAGTGATAAAGAAAGTTGTGAGTGTATTGTCTGGTTAACAATTGCAATGGGAGGGATTGTAGACTCACTCAGAGTTTACAGTGATAAAGTGATAAAGAAAGTTGTGAGTGTATTGTCTGTTTAACAATTGCAATGGGAGGGATTGTAGACTCACTCAGAGTTTACAGTAATAAAGTGATAAAGAAAGATGTGAGTGGATTGTCTGATTAACAATTGCACTGGGAGGGATTGCCGACTCACTCAGAGTTTACAGTAATAAAGTGATAAAGAAAGTTGTGAGTGTATTGTCTGGTTAATAATTGTACAAGGAGGGATTGTAGACTCACTCAGAGTTTACAGTAATAAAGTGATAAAGAAAGTTGTGAGTGTATTGTCTGGTTAACAATTGCACTGGGAGGGATTGTAGACTCACTCAGAGTTTACAGTAATAAAGTGATAAAGAAAGATGTGGGTGTATTGTCTGGTTAACAATTGCACTGGGAGGGATTGTAGACTCACACAGAATTTACAGTAAAAAAGTGATAAAGGAAGATGTGAGTGTATTTTCTGATTAACAATTTCACTGGGAGGGATTGTAGACTCACTCAGAGTTTACAGTAATAAAGTGACAAAGAAAGATGTAAGTGTATTGTCTGGTTAACAATTGCACTGGGAGGGATTGCAGACTCACTCAGAGTTTACAGCAATAAAGTGATAGAGAAAGATGTGAGTGTATTGTCTGGTTCACAATTGCACTGGGAGGGATTTTAGACTCACTCAGAGTTTTCTGTAATAAAGTGATAAAGAAAGTTGTGAGTGTATTGTCTGGTTAATAATTGTACAAGGAGGGATTGTAGACTCACTCAGAGTTTACAGTAATAAAGTGATCAAGAAAGTTGTGAGTGTATTGTCTGGTTAACAATTGTACAAGGAGGGATTGTAGACTCACTCAGAGTTTACAGCAATAAAGTGATAAAGAAAGTTGTGAGTGTATTGTCTGGTTAACAATTGCACTGGGAGGGATTGTCGACTCACTCAGAGTTTACATTAATAAATTGATAAAGAAAGTTGTGAGTGTATTGTCTGGTTAATAATTGTACAAGGAGGGATTGTAGACTCACTCAGAGTTTACAGTAATAAAGTGATAAAGAAAGTTGTGAGTGTATTGTCTGGTTGACAATTGCACTGGGACGGATTGTCGACTCACTCAGAGTTTACAGTAATAAAGTGATAAAGAAAGTTGTGAATGTATTGTCTGGTTAACAATTGTACAAGGAGGGATTGTAGACTCACTCAGAGTTTACAGTAATAAAGTGATAAAGAAAGATGTGAGTGTATTGTCTGGTTATCAATTGCACTGGGAGAGATTGTAGACTCACTCAGAGTTTACAGTAATAAAGTGTTAAAGAAAGATGTGAGTTTATTGTCTGATTAACAATTGCACTGGGAGGGATTGTAGACTCACTCAGAATTTACAGTAATAAAGTGATAAAGAAAGATGTGAGAGTATTGTCAGATTAACAATTGCACTGGGAGGGATTGTAGACTCACTCAGAGTTTACAGTAAAAAAGTGAGAAAGAAAGATGTGAGTGTATTGTCTGGTTAACAATTGCACTAGGAGGGATTGTAGACTCACTCAGAGTTTACAGTAATAAAGTGACAAAGAAAGATGTAAGTGTATTGTCTGGTTAACAATTGCACTGGGAGGGATTGCAGACTCACTCAGAGTTTACTGCAATAAAGTGATAAAGAAAGATGTGAGTGTATTGTCTGGTTCACAATTGCACTGGGAGGGATTTTAGACTCACTCAGAGTTTTCTGTAATAAAGTGATAAAGAAAGTTGTGAGTGTATTGTCTGGTTAATAATTGTACAAGGAGGGATTGTAGACTCACTCAGAGTTTACAGTAATAAAGTGATCAAGAAAGTTGTGAGTGTATTGTCTGGTTAACAATTGTACAAGGAGGGATTGTAGACTCACTCAGAGTTTACAGTAATAAAGTGATAAAGAAAGTTGTGAGTGTATTGTCTGGTTGACAATTGCACTGGGACGGATTGTCGACTCACTCAGAGTTTACAGTAATAAAGTGATAAAGAAAGTTGTGAATGTATTGTCTGGTTAACAATTGTACAAGGAGGGATTGTAGACTCACTCAGAGTTTACAGTAATAAAGTGATAAAGAAAGATGTGAGTGTATTGTCTGGTTATCAATTGCACTGGGAGAGATTGTAGACTCACACAGAGTTTACAGTAATAAAGTGTTAAAGAAAGATGTCAGTGTATTGTCTGGTTAACAATTGCACTGGGAGGTATTGTAGACTCACTCAGAGTTTACAGTAATAAAGTGATAAAGAAAGATGTGAGTGTATTGTCTGGTTAACAATTGCACTGGGAGGGATTGTAGACTCACTCAGAATTTACAGTAAAAAAGTGATAAAGGAAGATGTGAGTGTATTGTCTGATTAACAATTGCACTGGGAGGGATTGTAGACTCACTCAGAGTTTACAGTAAAAAAGTGAGAAAGAAAGATGTGAGTGTATTGTCTGGTTAACAATTGCACTGGGAGGGATTGTAGACTCACTCAGAATTTACAGTAATAAAGTGATAAAGAAAGATGTGAGTGTATTGTCTGATTAACAATTGCACTGGGAGGGATTGTAGACTCACTCAGAATTTACAGTAATAAAGTGATAAAGAAAGATGTGAGTGTATTGTCTGAATAACAATTGCACTGGGAGGGATTGTAGACTCACTCAGAGTTTACAGTAAAAAAGTGAGAAAGAAAGATGTGAGTGTATTGTCTGGTTAACAATTGCACTGGGAGGGATTGCAGACTCACTCAGAGTTTACAGTAATAAAGTGATAAAGAAAGATGTGAGTGTATTGTCTGGTTAACAATTGTACAAGGAGGGATTGTTGACTCACTCAGAGTTTACAGCAACAAAGTGATAAATAAAGATGTGAGTGTATTGTCTGGTTAACAATTGCACTAGGAGGGATTGTAGACTCATTCAGAGTTTACAGTAATAAAGTGATAAAGAAAGATGTCAGTGTATTTTCTGGTTAACAATTGCACTGGGAGGGATTGTCGGCTCACTCAGAGTTTACAGTAATAAAGTGATAAAGAAAGATGTCAGTGTATTTTCTGGTTAACAATTGCACTGGGAGGGATTGCAGACTCACTCATAGTTTACAGTAATAAAGTGATAAAGAAAGATGTGAATGTATTGTCTGGTTAACAATTGCACTGGGAGGGATTGTAGACTCACTCAGAGTTTACAGTAATAAAGTGATAAAGCAAGATGTGAGTGTATTGTCTGGTTAACAATTGCACTGGGAGGGATTGCAGACTCACTCAGAGTTTACACTAATAAAGCGATAAAGAAAGATGTGAGTGTATTGTCTGGTTAACAATTGCACTGGGAGGGATTGTGGACTCACTCAGAGTTTACAGTAATAAAGTGATAAAGAAAGTTGTGAGTGTATTGTCTGGTTAACAATTGCACTGGGAGGGATTGTAGACTCACTCAGAGTTTACAGCAATAAAGTAATAAAGAAAGATGTGAGTGTATTGTCTGGTTAACAATTGCAATGGGAGGGATTGTAGACTCACTCAGAGTTTACAGTGATAAAGTGATAAAGAAAGTTGTGAGTGTATTGTCTGTTTAACAATTGCAATGGGAGGGATTGTAGACTCACTCAGAGTTTACAGTAATAAAGTGATAAAGAAAGATGTGAGTGGATTGTCTGATTAACAATTGCACTGGGAGGGATTGCCGACTCACTCAGAGTTTACAGTAATAAAGTGATAAAGAAAGTTGTGAGTGTATTGTCTGGTTAATAATTGTACAAGGAGGGATTGTAGACTCACTCAGAGTTTACAGTAATAAAGTGATAAAGAAAGTTGTGAGTGTATTGTCTGGTTAACAATTGCACTGGGAGGGATTGTAGACTCACTCAGAGTTTACAGTAATAAAGTGATAAAGAAAGATGTGGGTGTATTGTCTGGTTAACAATTGCACTGGGAGGGATTGTGGACTCACACAGAATTTACAGTAAAAAAGTGATAAAGGAAGATGTGAGTGTATTTTCTGATTAACAATTTCACTGGGAGGGATTGTAGACTCACTCAGAGTTTAAAGTAATAAAGTGATAAAGAAAGATGTGAGAGTATTGTCAGATTAACAATTGCACTGGGAGGGATTGCAGACTCACTCAGAGTTTACAGTAATAAAGTGATAAAGAAAGATGTGAGTGTATTGTCTGGTTAACAATTGCACTGGGAGGGATTGTAGACTCACTCAGAGTTTACTGTAATAAAGTGAAAAAGAAAGATGTGAGTGTATTGTCTGGTTAACAATTGCACTAGGAGGGATTGTAGACTCACTCATAGTTTACAGTAATAAAGTGATAAAGAAAGATGTGAATGTATTGTCTGGTTAACAATTGCACTGGGAGGGATTGTAGACTCACTCAGAGTTTACAGTAATAAAGTGATAAAGGAAGATGTGAGTGTATTGTCTGGTTAACAATTGCACTGGGAGGGATTGTAGACTCACTCAGAGTTCACAGTAATAAAGTAATAAAGAAAGATGTGAGTGTATTGTCTGGTTAACAATTGCACTGGGAGGGATTGTGGACTCACTCAGAGTTTACAGTAATAAAGTGATAAAGAAAGATGTGAGTGTATTGTCTGGTTAACAATTGCACTGGGAGGGATTGTGGACTCACTCAGAGTTTACAGTAATAAAGTGAAAAAGAAAGATGTGAGTGTATTGTCTGATTAACAATTGCACTGGGAGGGATTGTAGACTCGCTCAGAGTTTACAGTAAAAAAGTGATAAAGAAAGATGTGAGTGTATTGTCTGGTTAACAATTGCACTGGGAGGGATTGTAGACTCACTCAGAGTTTACAGTAATAAAGTGATAAAGAAAGATGTGAGTGTATTGTCTGGTTAACAATTGCACTGGGAGGGATTGTAGACTCACTCAGAATTTACAGTAAAAAAGTGATAAAGGAAGATGTGAGTGTATTGTCTGATTAACAATTTCACTCGGAGGGATTGTAGACTCACTCAGAGTTTAAAGTAATAAAGTGATAAAGAAAGATGTGAGTGTATTGTCTGATTAACAATTGCACTGGGAGGGATTGTAGACTCACTCAGAATTTACAGTAAAAAAGTGAGAAAGAAAGATGTGAGTGTATTGTCTGGTTAACAATTGCACTGGGATGGAATGCAGACTCACTCAGAGTTTACAGTAATAAAGTGATAAAGAAAGATGTGAGTGTATTGTCTGGTTAACAATTGCACTAGGAGGGATTGTAGACTCACTCAGAGTTTACAGTAATAAATTGACAAAGAAAGATGTAAGTGAATTGTCTGGTTAACAATTGCACTGGGAGGAATTGCAGACTCACTCAGAGTTTACAGTAATAAAGTGATAAAGAAAGATGTGAGTGTATTGTCTGGTTCACAATTGCACTGGGAAGGATTGTAGACTCACGCAGAGTTTACTGTAATAAAGTGATAAAGAAAGTTGTGAGTGTATTGTCTGGTTAACAATTGTACAAGGAGGGATTGTAGACTCACTCAGAGTTTACAGTAATAAAGTGATAAAGAAAGTTGTGTGTATTGTCTGGTTAACAATTGCACTGGGAGGGATTGTCGACTCACTCAGAGTTTACAGTAATAAAGTGATAAAGAAAGTTGTGAGTGTATTGTCTGGTTAACAATTGTAAAAGGAGGGATTGTAGACTCACTCAGAGTTTACAGTAATCGAGTGATAAAGAAAGATGTGAGTGTATTGACTGGTTAACAATTGCACTGGGAGGGATTGCAGACTCACTCAGAGTTTACAGTAATAAAGTGATAAAGAAAGAGGTGAGTGTATTGTCTGGTTAACAATTGCACTGGGAGGGATTGTAGACTCACTCAGAGTTTACAGTAATAAAGGGATAAAGAAAGATGTGAGTGTATTGTCTGGTTAAAAATTGCACTGGGAGGGATTGTAGACTCACTCAGAGTTTACAGTAATAAAGTGATAAAGAAAGATGTGAGTGTATTGTCTGGTTAACAATTGTAAAAGGAGGGATTGTAGACTCACTCAGAGTTTACAGTAATCGAGTGATAAAGAAAGATGTGAGTGTATTGACTGGTTAACAATTGCACTGGGAGGGATTGCAGACTCACTCAGAGTTTACAGTAATAAAGTGATAAAGAAAGAGGTGAGTGTATTGTCTGGTTAACAATTGCACTGGGAGGGATTGTAGACTCACTCAGAGTTTACAGTAATAAAGGGATAAAGAAAGATGTGAGTGTATTGTCTGGTTAAAAATTGCACTGGGAGGGATTGTAGACTCACTCAGAGTTTACAGTAATAAAGTGATAAAGAAAGATGTGAGTGTATTGTCTGGTTAACAATTGCACTGGGAGGGATTGTAGACTCACTCAGAGTTTACAGTAATAAAGTGATAAAGAAAGATGTGAGTGTATTGTCTGGTTAACAATTGCACTGGGAGGGATTGCAGACTCAATCAGAGTTTACAGTAATAAAGTGACAAAGAAAGATGTGAGTGTATTGTCTGGTTAACAATTGCACTGGGAGGGATTGCAGACTCACTCAGAGTTTACAGTAAGAAAGTGATAAAGAAAGATGTGAGTGTATTGTCTGGTTCACAATTGCACTGGGAGGGATTGTCGACTCACTCTGAGTTTACAGTAATAAAGTGATAAAGAAAGTTGTGAGTGTATTGTCTGGTTAACAATTGCACTGGGAGGGACTGTAGACTCACTCAGAGTTTACAGTAATAAAGTGATAAAGAAAGTTGTGAGTGTATTGTCTGGTTAACAATTGCACTGGGAGGGATTGTAGACTTACTCAGAGTTTACAGTAACAAAGTGATAAAGAAAGTTGTGAGTGTATTGTCTGGTCAACAATTGTACAAGGAGGGATTGTAGACTCACTCAGAGTTTACAGTAATAAAGTGATAAAGAAAGTTGTGAGTGTATTGTCTGGTTAACAATTGCACTGGGAGGGATTGTAGACTCACTCAGAGTTTACAGTAATAAAGTGATAAAGAAAGTTGTGAGTGTATTGTCTGGTTAACAATTGTACAAGGAGGGATTGTAGACTCACTCAGAGTTTACAGCAACAAAGTGATAAATAAAGATGTGAGTGTATTGTCTGGTTAACAATTGCACTAGGAGGGATTGTAGACTCATTCAGAGTTTACAGTAATAAAGTGATAAAGAAAGATGTCAGTGTATTTTCTGGTTAACAATTGCACTGGGAGGGATTGTCGGCTCACTCAGAGTTTACAGTAATAAAGTGATAAAGAAAGATGTCAGTGTATTTTCTGGTTAACAATTGCACTGGGAGGGATTGTAGACTCACTCAGAGTTTACAGTAATAAAGTGATAAAGAAAGATGTGAGTGTATTGTCTGGTTAACAATTGCACTAGGAGGGATTGTAGACTCACTCATAGTTTACAGTAATAAAGTGATAAAGAAAGATGTGAATGTATTGTCTGGTTAACAATTGCGCTGGGAGGGATTGTAGACTCACTCAGAGTTTACAGTAATAAAGTGATAAAGGAAGATGTGAGTGTATTGTCTGGTTAACAATTGCACTGGGAGGGATTGCAGACTCACTCAGAGTTTACAGTAATAAAGTGATAAAGAAAGATGTGAGTGTATTGTCTGGTTAACAATTGCACTGGGAGGGATTGTGGACTCACTCAGAGTTTACAGTAATAAAGTGATAAAGAAAGTTGTGAGTGTATTGTCTGGTTAACAATTGCACTGGGAGGGATTGTAGACTCACTCAGAGTTTACAGTAATAAAGTGAAAAAGAAAGATGTGAGTGTATTGTCTGGTTAACAATTGCACTGGGAGGGATTGTAGACTCACTCAGAGTTTACAGTAATAAAGTGATAAAGAAAGTTGTGAGTGTATTGTCTGGTTAACAATTGCACTGGGAGGGATTGAAGACTCACTCAGAGTTTACAGTAATAAAGTGATAAAGAAAGTTGTGAGTGTATTGTCTGGTTAACAATTGTACAAGGAGGGATTGTAGACTCACTCAGGGTTTACAGCAACAAAGTGATAAATAAAGATGTGAGTGTATTGTCTGGTTAACAATTGCACTAGGAGGGATTGTCGACTCATTCAGAGTTTACAGTAATAAAGTGATAAAGAAAGATGTCAGTGTATTTTCTGGTTAACAATTGCACTGGGAGGGATTGTCGGCTCACTCAGAGTTTACAGTAATAAAATGATAAAGAAAGATGTCAGTGTATTTTCTGGTTAACAATTGCACTGGGAGGGATTGTAGACTCACTCAGAGTTTACAGTAATAAAGTGATAAAGAAAGATGTGAGTGTATTGTCTGGTTAACAATTGCACTAGGAGGGATTGTAGACTCACTCATAGTTTACAGTAATAAAGTGATAAAGAAAGATGTGAATGTATTGTCTGGTTAACAATTGCTCTGGGAGGGATTGTAGACTCACTCAGAGTTTACAGTAATAAAGTGATAAAGGAAGATGTGAGTGTATTGTCTGGTTCACAATTGCACTGGGAGGGATTGCAGACTCACTCAGAGTTTACAGTAATAAAGTGATAAAGAAAGATGTGAGTGTATTGTCTGGTTAACAATTGCACTGGGAGGGATTGTGGACTCACTCAGAGTTTACAGTAATAAAGTGATAAAGAAAGTTGTGAGTGTATTGTCTGGTTAACAATTGCACTGGGAGGGATTGTAGACTCACTCAGAGTTTACAGTAATAAAGTAATAAAGAAAGATGTGAGTGTATTGTCTGGTTAACAATTGCAATGGGAGGGATTGTAGACTCACTCCCAGTTTACAGTGATAAAGTGATAAGGAAAGTTGTGAGTGTATTGTCTGTTTAACAATTGCAATGGGAGGGATTGTAGACTCACTCAGAGTTTACAGTAATAAAGTGATAAAGGAAGATGTGAGTGTATTATCTGATTAACAATTTCACTGGGAGGGATTGTAGACTCACTCAGAGTTTAAAGTAATAAAGTGATAAAGAAAGATGTGAGAGTATTGTCAGATTAACAATTGCACTGTGAGGGATTGCAGACTCACTCAGAGTTTACAGTAATAAAGTGATAAAGAAAGATGTGAGTGTATTGTCTGGTTAACAATTGCACTGGGAGGGATTGTAGACTCACTCAGAGTTTACTGTAATAAAGTGAAAAAGAAAGATGTGAGTGTATTGTCTGGTTAACAATTGCACTAGGAGGGATTGTAGACTCACTCATAGTTTACAGTAATAATGTGATAAAGAAAGATGTGAATGTATTGTCTGGTTAACAATTGCACTGGGAGGGATTGTAGACTCACTCAGAGTTTACAGTAATAAAGTGATAAAGGAAGATGTGAGTGTATTGTCTGGTTAACAATTGCACTGGGAGGGATTGTAGACTCACTCAGAGTTCACAGTAATAAAGTAATAAAGAAAGATGTGAGTGTATTGTCTGGTTAACAATTGCACTGGGAGGGATTGTGGACTCACTCAGAGTTTACAGTAATAAAGTGATAAAGAAAGATGTGAGTGTATTGTCTGGTTAACAATTGCACTGGGAGGGATTGTGGACTCACTCAGAGTTTACAGTAATAAAGTGAAAAAGAAAGATGTGAGTGTATTGTCTGATTAACAATTGCACTGGGAGGGATTGTAGACTCGCTCAGAGTTTACAGTAAAAAAGTGATAAAGAAAGATGTGAGTGTATTGTCTGGTTAACAATTGCACTGGGAGGGATTGTAGACTCACTCAGAGTTTACAGTAATAAAGTGATAAAGAAAGATGTGAGTGTATTGTCTGGTTAACAATTGCACTGGGAGGGATTGTAGACTCACTCAGAATTTACAGTAAAAAAGTGATAAAGGAAGATGTGTGTGTATTGTCTGATTAACAATTTCACTCGGAGGGATTGTAGACTCACTCAGAGTTTAAAGTAATAAAGTGATAAAGAAAGATGTGAGTGTATTGTCTGATTAACAATTGCACTGGGAGGGATTGTAGACTCAATCAGAATTTACAGTAAAAAAGTGAGAAAGAAAGATGTGAGTGTATTGTCTGGTTAACAATTGCACTGGGATGGAATGCAGACTCACTCAGAGTTTACAGTAATAAAGTGATAAAGAAAGATGTGAGTGTATTGTCTGGTTAACAATTGCACTAGGAGGGATTGTAGACTCACTCAGAGTTTACAGTAATAAATTGACAAAGAAAGATGTAAGTGAATTGTCTGGTTAACAATTGCACTGGGAGGAATTGCAGACTCACTCAGAGTTTACAGTAATAAAGTGATAAAGAAAGATGTGAGTGTATTGTCTGGTTCACAATTGCACTGGGAGGGATTGTAGACTCACGCAGAGTTTACTGTAATAAAGTGATAAAGAAAGTTGTGAGTGTATTGTCTGGTTAACAATTGTACAAGGAGGGATTGTAGACTCACTCAGAGTTTACAGTAATAAAGTGATAAAGAAAGTTGTGTGTATTGTCTGGTTAACAATTGCACTGGGAGGGATTGTCGACTCACTCAGAGTTTACAGTAATAAAGTGATAAAGAAAGTTGTGAGTGTATTGTCTGGTTAACAATTGTAAAAGGAGGGATTGTAGACTCACTCAGAGTTTACAGTAATCGAGTGATAAAGAAAGATGTGAGTGTATTGACTGGTTAACAATTGCACTGGGAGGGATTGCAGACTCACTCAGAGTTTACAGTAATAAAGTGATAAAGAAAGAGGTGAGTGTATTGTCTGGTTAACAATTGCACTGGGAGGGATTGTAGACTCACTCAGAGTTTACAGTAATAAAGGGATAAAGAAAGATGTGAGTGTATTGTCTGGTTAAAAATTGCACTGGGAGGGATTGTAGACTCACTCAGAGTTTACAGTAATAAAGTGATAAAGAAAGATGTGAGTGTATTGTCTGGTTAACAATTGCACTGGGAGGGATTGTAGACTCACTCAGAGTTTACAGTAATAAAGTGATAAAGAAAGATGTGAGTGTATTGTCTGGTTAACAATTGCACTGGGAGGGATTGTAGACTCACTCAGAGTTTACAGTAATAAAGTGACAAAGAAAGATGTGAGTGTATTGTCTGGTTAACAATTGCACTGGGAGGGATTGCAGACTCACTCAGAGTTTACAGTAAGAAAGTGATAAAGAAAGATGTGAGTGTATTGTCTGGTTCACAATTGCACTGGGAGGGATTGTCGACTCACTCTGAGTTTACAGTAATAAAGTGATAAAGAAAGTTGTGAGTGTATTGTCTGGTTAACAATTGCACTGGGAGGGACTGTAGACTCACTCAGAGTTTACAGTAATAAAGTGATAAAGAAAGTTGTGAGTGTATTGTCTGGTTAACAATTGCACTGGGAGGGATTGTAGACTTACTCAGAGTTTACAGTAACAAAGTGATAAAGAAAGTTGTGAGTGTATTGTCTGGTCAACAATTGTACAAGGAGGGATTGTAGACTCACTCAGAGTTTACAGTAATAAAGTGATAAAGAAAGTTGTGAGTGTATTGTCTGGTTAACAATTGCACTGGGAGGGATTGTAGACTCACTCAGAGTTTACAGTAATAAAGTGATAAAGAAAGTTGTGAGTGTATTGTCTGGTTAACAATTGTACAAGGAGGGATTGTAGACTCACTCAGAGTTTACAGCAACAAAGTGATAAATAAAGATGTGAGTGTATTGTCTGGTTAACAATTGCACTAGGAGGGATTGTAGACTCATTCAGAGTTTACAGTAATAAAGTGATAAAGAAAGATGTCAGTGTATTTTCTGGTTAACAATTGCACTGGGAGGGATTGTCGGCTCACTCAGAGTTTACAGTAATAAAGTGATAAAGAAAGATGTCAGTGTATTTTCTGGTTAACAATTGCACTGGGAGGGATTGTAGACTCACTCAGAGTTTACAGTAATAAAGTGATAAAGAAAGATGTGAGTGTATTGTCTGGTTAACAATTGCACTAGGAGGGATTGTAGACTCACTCATAGTTTACAGTAATAAAGTGATAAAGAAAGATGTGAATGTATTGTCTGGTTAACAATTGCACTGGGAGGGATTGTAGACTCACTCAGAGTTTACAGTAATAAAGTGATAAAGGAAGATGTGAGTGTATTGTCTGGTTAACAATTGCACTGGGAGGGATTGCAGACTCACTCAGAGTTTACAGTAATAAAGTGATAAAGAAAGATGTGAGTGTATTGTCTGGTTAACAATTGCACTGGGAGGGATTGTGGACTCACTCAGAGTTTACAGTAATAAAGTGATAAAGAAAGTTGTGAGTGTATTGTCTGGTTAACAATTGCACTGGGAGGGATTGTAGACTCACTCAGAGTTTACAGTAATAAAGTGAAAAAGAAAGATGTGAGTGTATTGTCTGGTTAACAATTGCACTGGGAGGGATTGTAGACTCACTCAGAGTTTACAGTAATAAAGTGATAAAGAAAGTTGTGAGTGTATTGTCTGGTTAACAATTGCACTGGGAGGGATTGAAGACTCACTCAGAGTTTACAGTAATAAAGTGATAAAGAAAGTTGTGAGTGTATTGTCTGGTTAACAATTGTACAAGGAGGGATTGTAGACTCACTCAGGGTTTACAGCAACAAAGTGATAAATAAAGATGTGAGTGTATTGTCTGGTTAACAATTGCACTAGGAGGGATTGTCGACTCATTCAGAGTTTACAGTAATAAAGTGATAAAGAAAGATGTCAGTGTATTTTCTGGTTAACAATTGCACTGGGAGGGATTGTCGGCTCACTCAGAGTTTACAGTAATAAAATGATAAAGAAAGATGTCAGTGTATTTTCTGGTTAACAATTGCACTGGGAGGGATTGTAGACTCACTCAGAGTTTACAGTAATAAAGTGATAAAGAAAGATGTGAGTGTATTGTCTGGTTAACAATTGCACTAGGAGGGATTGTAGACTCACTCATAGTTTACAGTAATAAAGTGATAAAGAAAGATGTGAATGTATTGTCTGGTTAACAATTGCTCTGGGAGGGATTGTAGACTCACTCAGAGTTTACAGTAATAAAGTGATAAAGGAAGATGTGAGTGTATTGTCTGGTTCACAATTGCACTGGGAGGGATTGCAGACTCACTCAGAGTTTACAGTAATAAAGTGATAAAGAAAGATGTGAGTGTATTGTCTGGTTAACAATTGCACTGGGAGGGATTGTGGACTCACTCAGAGTTTACAGTAATAAAGTGATAAAGAAAGTTGTGAGTGTATTGTCTGGTTAACAATTGCACTGGGAGGGATTGTAGACTCACTCAGAGTTTACAGTAATAAAGTAATAAAGAAAGATGTGAGTGTATTGTCTGGTTAACAATTGCAATGGGAGGGATTGTAGACTCACTCCCAGTTTACAGTGATAAAGTGATAAAGAAAGTTGTGAGTGTATTGTCTGTTTAACAATTGCAATGGGAGGGATTGTAGACTCACTCAGAGTTTACAGTAATAAAGTGATAAAGAAAGATGTGAGTGGATTATCTGATTAACAATTGCACTGGGAGGGATTGTCGACTCACTCAGAGTTTACAGTAATAAAGTGATAGAGAAAGTTGTGAGTGTATTGTCTGGTTAATAATTGTACAAGGAGGGATTGTAGACTCACTCAGAGTTTACAGTAATAAAGTGATAAAGAAAGTTGTGAATGTATTGTCTGGTTAACAATTGCACTCGGAGGGATTGTCGACTCACTCAGAGTTTACAGTAATGAAGTGATAAAGAAAGATGTGAGTGTATTGTCTGGTTAACAATTGCACTGGGAGGGATTGTAGACTCACTCAGAATTTACAGTAAAAAAGTGATAAAGGAAGATGTGAGTGTATTGTCTGATTAACAATTTCACTGGGAGGGATTGTAGACTCACTCAGAGTTTAAAGTAATAAAGTGATAAAGAAAGATGTGAGTGTATTGTCTGATTAACAATTGCACTGGGAGGGATTGTAGACTCAATCAGAGTTTTGAGTAAAAAAGTGAGAAAGAAAGATGTGAGTGTATTGTCTGCTTAACAATTGCACTGGGAGGTATTGCAGACTCACTCAGAGTTTACAGTAATAAAGTGATCAGGAAAGATGTGAGTGTATTGTCTGGTTAACAATTGCACTAGGAGGGATTGTAGACTCACTCAGAGTTTACAGTAATAAAGTGACAAAGAAAGATGTAAGTGTATTGTCTGGTTAACAATTGCACTGGGAGGGATTGCAGACTCACTCAGAGTTTACAGTAATAAAGTGATAAAGAAAGATGTGAGTGTATTGTCTGGTTCACAATTGCACTGGGAGGGATTGTAGACTCACTCAGAGTTTACTGCAATAAAGAGATAAAGAAAGATGTGAGTGTATTTTCTGGTTCACAATTGCACTGGGAGGGATTGTAGACTCACTCAGAGTTTTCTGTAATAAAGTGATAAAGAAAGTTGTGAGTGTATTGTCTGGTTAATAATTGTACAAGGAGGGATTGTAGACTCACTCAGTTTACAGTAATAAAGTGATCAAGAAAGTTGTGAGTGTATTGTCTGGTTAACAATTGTACAAGGAGGGATTGTAGACTCACTCAGAGTTTACAGCAATAAAGTGATAAAGAAAGTTGTGAGTGTATTGTCTGGTTAACAATTGTACAAGGAGGGATTGTAGACTCACTCAGAGTTTACAGTAATAAAGTGATAAAGAAAGTTGTGAGTGTATTGTCTGGTTAACAATTGCACTGGGAGGGATTGTCGACTCACTCAGAGTTTGCAGTAATAAAGTGATAAAGAAAGTTGTGAGTGTATTGTCTGGTTAACAATTGTAAAAGGAGGGATTGTAGACTCACTCAGAGTTTACAGTAATCGAGTGATAAAGAAAGATGTGAGTGTATTGACTGGTTAACAATTGCACTGGGAGGGATTGCAGACTCACTCAGAGTTTACAGTAATAAAGTGATAAAGAAAGATGTGAGTGTATTGTCTGGATAACAATTGCACTGGGAGGGATTGTAGACTCACTCAGAGTTTACAGTAATAAAGGGATAAAGAAAGATGTGAGTGTATTGTCTGGTTAACAATTGCACTGGGAGGGATTGTAGATTCACTCAGAGTTTACAGTAATAAAGTGATAAAGAAAGATGTGAGTGTATTGTCTGGTTAACAATTGCACTGGGAGGGATTGTAGACTCACTCAGAGTTTACAGTAATAATGTGATAAAGAAAGATGTGAGTGTATTGTCTGGTTAACAATTGCACTGGGAGGGATTGTAGATTCACTCAGAGTTTACAGTAATAAAGTGAGAAAGAAAGATGTGAGTGTATTGTCTGGTTAACAATTGCACTGGGAGGGATTGCAGACTCACTCAGAGTTTACAGTGATAAAGTGATAAAGAAAGTTGTGAGTGTATTGTCTGGTTAACAATTGCACTGGGAGGGATTGTAGACTCACTCAGAGTTTACAGTAATAAAGTGATAAAGAAAGTTGTGAGTGTATTGTCTGGTTAACAATTGTACAAGGAGGGATTGTAGACTCACTCAGAGTTTACAGTAATAAAGTGATAAAGAAAGTTGTGAGTGTATTGTCTGGTTAACAATTGCACTGGGAGGGATTGTAGACTCACTCAGAGTTTACAGTAATAAAGTGATAATGAAAGTTGTGAGTGTATTGTCTGGTTAACAATTGTACAAGGAGGGATTGTAGACTCACTCAGAGTTTACAGCAACAAAGTGATAAATAAAGATGTGAGTATATTGTCTGGTTAACAATTGCACTAGGAGGGATTGTAGACTCATTCAGAGTTTACAGTAATAAAGTGATAAAGAAAGATGTCAGTGTATTTTCTGGTTAACAATTGCACTGGGAGGGATTGTCGGCTCACTCAGAGTTTACAGTAATAAAGTGATAAAGAAAGATGTCAGTGTATTTTCTGGTTATCAATTGCACTGGGAGGGATTGCAGACTCACTCATAGTTTACAGTAATAAAGTGATAAAGAAAGATGTGAATGTATTGTCTGGTTAACAATTGCACTGGGAGGGATTGTAGACTCACTCAGAGTTTACAGTAATAAAGTGATAAAGCAAGATGTGAGTGTATTGTCTGGTTAACAATTGCACTGGGAGGGATTGCAGACTCACTCAGAGTTTACAGTAATAAAGCGATAAAGAAAGATGTGAGTGTATTGTCTGGTTAACAATTGCACTGGGAGGGATTGTGGACTCACTCAGAGTTTACAGTAATAAAGTGATAAAGAAAGTTGTGAGTGTATTGTCTGGTTAACAATTGCACTGGGAGGGATTGTAGACTCACTCAGAGTTTACAGCAATAAAGTAATAAAGAAAGATGTGAGTGTATTGTCTGGTTAACAATTGCAATGGGAGGGATTGTAGACTCACTCAGAGTTTACAGTGATAAAGTGATAAAGAAAGATGTGAGTGTATTGTCTGTTTAACAATTGCAATGGGAGGGATTGTAGACTCACTCAGAGTTTACAGTAATAAAGTGATAAAGAAAGATTTGAGTGGATTGTCTGATTAACAATTGCACTGGGAGGGATTGCCGACTCACTCAGAGTTTACAGTAATAAAGTGATAAAGAAAGTTGTGAGTGTATTGTCTGGTTAATAATTGTACAAGGAGGGATTGTAGACTCACTCAGAGTTTACAGTAATAAAGTGATAAAGAAAGTTGTGAGTGTATTGTCTGGTTAACAAGTGCACTGGGAGGGATTGTAGACTCACTCAGAGTTTACAGTAATAAAGTGATAAAGAAAGATGTGGGTGTATTGTCTGGTTAACAATTGCACTGGGAGGGATTGTAGACTCACACAGAATTTACAGTAAAAAAGTGATAAAGGAAGATGTGAGTGTATTTTCTGATTAACAATTTCACTGGGAGGGATTGTAGACTCACTCAGAGTTTAAAGTAATAAAGTGATAAAGAAAGATGTGAGAGTATTGTCAGATTAACAATTGCACTGGGAGGGATTGTAGACTCACTCAGAGTTTACAGTAAAAAAGTGATAAAGAAAGATGTGAGTGTATTGTCTGGTTAACAATTGCACTAGGAGGGATTGTAGACTCACTCAGAGTTTACAGTAAAAAAGTGAGAAAGAAAGATGTGAGTGTATTGTCTGGTTAACAATTGCACTGGGAGGGATTGCAGACTCACTCAGAGTTTACAGTAATAAAGTGATAAAGAAAGATGTGAGTGTATTGTCTGGTTCACAATTGCACTGGGAGGGATTTTAGACTCACTCAGAGTTTACTGCAATAAAGTGATAAAGAAAGATGTGAGTGTATTGTCTGGTTCACAATTGCACTGGGAGGGATTGTAGACTCACTCAGAGTTTTCTGTAATAAAGTGATAAAGAAAGTTGTGAGTGTATTGTCTGGTTAATAATTGTACAAGGAGGGATTGTAGACTCACTCAGAGTTTACAGTAATAAAGTGATCAAGAAAGTTGTGAGTGTATTGTCTGGTTAACAATTGTACAAGGAGGGATTGTAGACTCACTCAGAGTTTACAGCAATAAAGTGATAAAGAAAGTTGTGAGTGTATTGTCTGGTTAACAATTGCACTGGGAGGGATTGTCGTCTCACTCAGAGTTTACAGTAATAAATTGATAAAGAAAGATGTGAGTGTATTGTCTGGTTAATAATTGTACAAGGAGGGATTGTAGACTCACTCAGAGTTTACAGTAATAAAGTGATAAAGAAAGTTGTGAGTGTATTGTCTGGTTGACAATTGCACTGGGACGGATTGTCGACTCACTCAGAGTTTACAGTAATAAAGTGATAAAGAAAGTTGTGAATGTATTGTCTGGTTAACAATTGTATAAGGAGGGATTGTAGACTCACTCAGAGTTTACAGTAATAAAGTGTTAAAGAAAGATGTGAGTGTATTGTCTGGTTATCAATTGCACTGGGAGAGATTGTAGACTCACTCAGAGTTTACAGTAATAAAGTGTTAAAGAAAGATGTCAGTGTATTGTCTGGTTAACAATTGCACTGGGAGGTATTGTAGACTCACTCAGAGTTTACAGTAATAAAGTGATAAAGAAAGATGTGAGTGTATTGTCTGGTTAACAATTGCACTGGGAGGGATTGTAGACTCACTCAGAATTTACAGTAAAAAAGTGATAAAGGAAGATGTGAGTGGATTGTCTGATTAACAATTGCACTGGGAGGGATTGTAGACTCACTCAGAGTTTACAGTAAAAAAGTGAGAAAGAAAGATGTGAGTGTATTGTCTGGTTAACAATTGCACTGGGAGGGATTGTAGACTCACTCAGAATTTACAGTAATAAAGTGATAAAGAAAGATGTGAGTGTATTGTCTGATTAACAATTGCACTGGGAGGGATTGTAGACTCACTCAGAGTTTACAGTAATAAAGTGATAAAGAAAGATGTGGGTGTATTGTCTGGTTAACAATTGCACTGGGAGGGATTGTAGACTCACACAGAATTTACAGTAAAAAAGTGATAAAGGAAGATGTGAGTGTATTTTCTGATTAACAATTTCACTGGGAGGGATTGTAGACTCACTCAGAGTTTAAAGTAATAAAGTGATAAAGAAAGATGTGAGAGTATTGTCAGATTAACAATTGCACTGGGAGGGATTGTAGACTCACTCAGAGTTTACAGTAAAAAAGTGATAAAGAAAGATGTGAGTGTATTGTCTGGTTAACAATTGCACTAGGAGGGATTGTAGACTCACTCAGAGTTTACAGTAAAAAAGTGAGAAAGAAAGATGTGAGTGTATTGTCTGGTTAACAATTGCACTGGGAGGGATTGCAGACTCACTCAGAGTTTACAGTAATAAAGTGATAAAGAAAGATGTGAGTGTATTGTCTGGTTCACAATTGCACTGGGAGGGATTTTAGACTCACTCAGAGTTTACTGCAATAAAGTGATAAAGAAAGATGTGAGTGTATTGTCTGGTTCACAATTGCACTGGGAGGGATTGTAGACTCACTCAGAGTTTTCTGTAATAAAGTGATAAAGAAAGTTGTGAGTGTATTGTCTGGTTAATAATTGTACAAGGAGGGATTGTAGACTCACTCAGAGTTTACAGTAATAAAGTGATCAAGAAAGTTGTGAGTGTATTGTCTGGTTAACAATTGTACAAGGAGGGATTGTAGACTCACTCAGAGTTTACAGCAATAAAGTGATAAAGAAAGTTGTGAGTGTATTGTCTGGTTAACAATTGCACTGGGAGGGATTGTCGTCTCACTCAGAGTTTACAGTAATAAATTGATAAAGAAAGATGTGAGTGTATTGTCTGGTTAATAATTGTACAAGGAGGGATTGTAGACTCACTCAGAGTTTACAGTAATAAAGTGATAAAGAAAGTTGTGAGTGTATTGTCTGGTTGACAATTGCACTGGGACGGATTGTCGACTCACTCAGAGTTTACAGTAATAAAGTGATAAAGAAAGTTGTGAATGTATTGTCTGGTTAACAATTGTACAAGGAGGGATTGTAGACTCACTCAGAGTTTACAGTAATAAAGTGTTAAAGAAAGATGTGAGTGTATTGTCTGGTTATCAATTGCACTGGGAGAGATTGTAGACTCACTCAGAGTTTACAGTAATAAAGTGTTAAAGAAAGATGTCAGTGTATTGTCTGGTTAACAATTGCACTGGGAGGTATTGTAGACTCACTCAGAGTTTACAGTAATAAAGTGATAAAGAAAGATGTGAGTGTATTGTCTGGTTAACAATTGCACTGGGAGGGATTGTAGACTCACTCAGAATTTACAGTAAAAAAGTGATAAAGGAAGATGTGAGTGGATTGTCTGATTAACAATTGCACTGGGAGGGATTGTAGACTCACTCAGAGTTTACAGTAAAAAAGTGAGAAAGAAAGATGTGAGTGTATTGTCTGGTTAACAATTGCACTGGGAGGGATTGTAGACTCACTCAGAATTTACAGTAATAAAGTGATAAAGAAAGATGTGAGTGTATTGTCTGATTAACAATTGCACTGGGAGGGATTGTAGACTCACTCAGAATTTACAGTAATAAAGTGATAAAGAAAGATGTGAGTGTATTGTCTGATTAACAATTGCACTGGGAGGGATTGTAGACTCACTCAGAGTTTATAGTAAAAAAGTGAGAAAGAAAGATGTGAGTGTATTGTCTGGTTAACAATTGCACTGGGAGGGATTGCAGACTCACTCAGAGTTTACAGTAATAAAGTGATAAAGAAAGATGTGAGTGTATTGTCTGGTTAACAATTGTACAAGGAGGGATTGTTGACTCACTCAGAGTTTACAGCAACAAAGTGATAAATAAAGATGTGAGTGTATTGTCTGGTTAACAATTGCACTGGGATGGATTGTAGACTCATTCAGAGTTTACAGTAATAAAGTGATAAAGAAAGATGTCAGTGTATTTTCTGGTTAACAATTGCACTGGGAGGGATTGCAGACTCACTCATAGTTTACAGTAATAAAGTGATAAAGAAAGATGTGAATGTATTGTCTGGTTAACAATTGCACTGGGAGGGATTGTAGACTCACTCAGAGTTTACAGTAATAAAGTGATAAAGCAAGATGTGAGTGTATTGTCTGGTTAACAATTGCTCTGGGAGGGATTGTGGACTCACTCAGAGTTTACAGTAATAAAGTGATAAAGAAAGATGTGAGTGTATTGTCTGGTTAACAATTGCACTGGGAGGGATTGCAGACTCACTCAGAGTTTACAGTAATAAAGTGATAAAGAAAGTTGTGAGTGTATTGTCTGGTTAACAATTGCACTGGGAGGGATTGTAGACTCACTCAGAGTTTACAGCAATAAAGTAATAAGGAAAGATGTGAGTGTATTGTCTGGTTAACAATTGCAATGGGAGGGATTGTAGACTCACTCAGAGTTTACAGTGATAAAGTGATGAAGAAAGTTGTGAGTGTATTGTCTGTTTAACAATTGCAATGGGAGGGATTGTCGACTCACTCAGAGTTTACAGTAATAAAGTGATAAAGAAAGATGTGAGTGGATTGTCTGATTAACAATTGCACTGGGAGGGATTGCCAACTCACTCAGAGTTTACAGTAATAAAGTGATAAAGAAAGTTGTGAGTGTATTGTCTGGTTAATAATTGTACAAGGAGGGATTGTAGACTCACTCAGAGTTTACAGTAATAAAGTGATAAAGAAAGTTGTGAGTGTATTGTCTGGTTAACAATTGCACTGGGAGGGATTGTAGACTCACTCAGAGTTTACAGTAATAAAGTGATAAAGAAAGATGTGGGTGTATTGTCTGGTTAACAATTGCACTGGGAGGGATTGTAGACTCACACAGAATTTACAGTAAAAAAGTGATAAAGGAAGATGTGAGTGTATTTTCTGATTAACAATTTCACTGGGAGGGATTGTAGACTCACTCAGAGTTTAAAGTAATAAAGTGATAAAGAAAGATGTGAGAGTATTGTCAGATTAACAATTGCACTGGGAGGGATTGTAGACTCACTCAGAGTTTACAGTAAAAAAGTGATAAAGAAAGATGTGAGTGTATTGTCTGGAAAACAATTGCACTAGGAGGGATTGTAGACTCACTCAGAGTTTACAGTAATAAAGTGACAAAGAAAGATGTAAGTGTATTGTCTGGTTAACAATTGCACTGGGAGGGATTGCAGACTCACTCAGAGTTTACAGTAATAAAGTGATAAAGAAAGATGTGAGTGTATTGTCTGGTTCACAATTGCACTGGGAGGGATTTTAGACTCACTCAGAGTTTACTGCAATAAAGTGATAAAGAAAGATGTGAGTGTATTGTCTGGTTCACAATTGCACTGGGAGGGATTGTAGACTCACTCAGAGTTTTCTGTAATAAAGTGATAAAGAAAGTTGTGAGTGTATTGTCTGGTTAATAATTGTACAAGGAGGGATTGTAGACTCACTCAGAGTTTACAGTAATAAAGTGATCAAGAAAGTTGTGAGTGTATTGTCTGGTTAACAATTGTACAAGGAGGGATTGTAGACTCACTCAGAGTTTACAGCAATAAAGTGATAAAGAAAGTTGTGAGTGTATTGTCTGGTTAACAATTGCACTGGGAGGGATTGTCGACTCACTCAGAGTTTACAGTAATAAATTGATAAAGAAAGATGTGAGTGTATTGTCTGGTTAATAATTGTACAAGGAGGGATTGTAGACTCACTCAGAGTTTACAGTAATAAAGTGATAAAGAAAGTTGTGAGTGTATTGTCTGGTTGACAATTGCACTGGGACGGATTGTCGACTCACTCAGAGTTTACAGTAATAAAGTGATAAAGAAAGTTGTGAATGTATTGTCTGGTTAACAATTGTACAAGGAGGGATTGTAGACTCACTCAGAGTTTACAGTAATAAAGTGATAAAGAAAGATGTGAGAGTATTGTCTGGTTATCAATTGCACTGGGAGAGATTGTAGACTCACTCAGAGTTTACAGTAATAAAGTGTTAAAGAAAGATGTCAGTGTATTGTCTGGTTAACAATTGCACTGGGAGGTATTGTAGACTCACTCAGAGTTTACAGTAATAAAGTGATAAAGAAAGATGTGAGTGTATTGTCTGGTTAACAATTGCACTGGGAGGGATTGTAGACTCACTCAGAATTTACAGTAAAAAAGTGATAAAGGAAGATGTGAGTGTATTGTCTGATTAACAATTGCACTGGGAGGGATTGTAGACTCACTCAGAGTTTACAGTAAAAAAGTGAGAAAGAAAGATGTGAGTGTATTGTCTGGTTAACAATTGCACTGGGAGGGATTGTAGACTCACTCAGAATTTACAGTAATAAAGTGATAAAGAAAGATGTGAGTGTATTGTCTGATTAACAATTGCACTGGGAGGGATTGTAGACTCACTCAGAATTTACAGTAATAAAGTGATAAAGAAAGATGTGAGTGTATTGTCTGATTAACAATTGCACTGGGAGGGATTGTAGACTCACTCAGAGTTTACAGTAAAAAAGTGAGAAAGAAAGATGTGAGTGTATTGTCTGGTTAACAATTGCACTGGGAGGGATTGCAGACTCACTCAGAGTTTACAGTAATAAAGTGATAAAGAAAGATGTGAGTGTATTGTCTGGTTAACAATTGCCCTGGGAGGGATTGTAGACTCACTCAGAGTTTACAGTAATAAAGTGATAAAGAAAGATGTGAGTGTAATGTCTGATTAACAATTGCACTGGGAGGGATTGTAGACTCACTCAGAGTTTACAGTAAAAAAGTGAGAAAGAAAGATGTGAGTGTATTGTCTGGTTAACAATTGCACTGGGAGGGATTGCAGACTCACTCAGAGTTTACAGTAATAAAGTGATAAAGAAAGATGTGAGTGTATTGTCTGGTTAACAATTGCACTAGGATGGATTGTAGACTCACTCAGAGTTTACAGTAATAACGTGACAAAGAAAGATGTAAGTGTATTGTCTGATTAACAATTGCACTGGGAGGGATTGCAGACTCACTCAGAGTTTACAGTAATAAAGTGATAAACAAAGTTGTGAGTGTATTGTCTGGTTGACAATTGCACTGGGACGGATTGTCGACTCACTCAGAGTTTACAGTAATAAAGTGATAAAGAAAGTTGTGAATGTATTGTCTGGTTAACAATTGTACAAGGAGGGATTGTAGACTCACTCAGAGTTTACAGTAATAAAGTGATAAAGAAAGATGTGAGAGTATTGTCTGGTTATCAATTGCACTGGGAGAGATTGTAGACTCACTCAGAGTTTACAGTAATAAAGTGTTAAAGAAAGATGTCAGTGTATTGTCTGGTTAACAATTGCACTGGGAGGTATTGTAGACTCACTCAGAGTTTACAGTAATAAAGTGATAAAGAAAGATGTGAGTGTATTGTCTGGTTAACAATTGCACTGGGAGGGATTGTAGACTCACTCAGAATTTACAGTAAAAAAGTGATAAAGGAAGATGTGAGTGTATTGTCTGATTAACAATTGCACTGGGAGGGATTGTAGACTCACTCAGAGTTTACAGTAAAAAAGTGAGAAAGAAAGATGTGAGTGTATTGTCTGGTTAACAATTGCACTGGGAGGGATTGTAGACTCACTCAGAATTTACAGTAATAAAGTGATAAAGAAAGATGTGAGTGTATTGTCTGATTAACAATTGCACTGGGAGGGATTGTAGACTCACTCAGAATTTACAGTAATAAAGTGATAAAGAAAGATGTGAGTGTATTGTCTGATTAACAATTGCACTGGGAGGGATTGTAGACTCACTCAGAGTTTACAGTAAAAAAGTGAGAAAGAAAGATGTGAGTGTATTGTCTGGTTAACAATTGCACTGGGAGGGATTGCAGACTCACTCAGAGTTTACAGTAATAAAGTGATAAAGAAAGATGTGAGTGTATTGTCTGGTTAACAATTGCCCTGGGAGGGATTGTAGACTCACTCAGAGTTTACAGTAATAAAGTGATAAAGAAAGATGTGAGTGTAATGTCTGATTAACAATTGCACTGGGAGGGATTGTAGACTCACTCAGAGTTTACAGTAAAAAAGTGAGAAAGAAAGATGTGAGTGTATTGTCTGGTTAACAATTGCACTGGGAGGGATTGCAGACTCACTCAGAGTTTACAGTAATAAAGTGATAAAGAAAGATGTGAGTGTATTGTCTGGTTAACAATTGCACTAGGATGGATTGTAGACTCACTCAGAGTTTACAGTAATAAAGTGACAAAGAAAGATGTAAGTGTATTGTCTGATTAACAATTGCACTGGGAGGGATTGCAGACTCACTCAGAGTTTACAGTAATAAAGTGATAATGAAAGATGTGAGTGTATTGTCTGGTTCACAATTGCACTGGGAGGGATTGTAGACTCACTCAGAGTTTACTGTAATAAAGTGATAAAGAAAGTTGTGAGTGTATTGTCTGGTTAATAATTGTACAAGGAGGGATTGTAGACTCACTCAGAGTTTACAGTAATAAAGTGATAAAGAAAGTTGTGAGTGTATTGTCTGGTTAACAATTGTACAAGGAGGGATTGTAGACTCACTCAGAGTTTACATTAATAAAGTGATAAAGAAAGTTGTGAGTGTATTGTCTGGTTAACAATTGCACTGGGAGGGATTGTAGAAACACTCAGAGTTTACAGTAATAAAGTGATAAAGAAAGTTGTGAGTGTATTGTTGGGTTAATAATTGTACAAGGAGGGATTATAGACTCACTCAGAGTTTACAGTAATAAAGTGATAAAGAAAGTTGTGAGTGTATTGTCAGGTTAACAATTGCACTGGGAGGGATTGTAGACTCACTCAGAGATTACAGTAATAAAGTGATAAAGAAAGTTGTGAGTGTATTGTCTGGTAAACAATTATAAAAGGAGGGATTGTAGACTCACTCAGAGTTTACAGTAATCGAGTGATAAAGAAAGATGTGAGTGTATTGTCTGGTTAACAATTGCACTGGGAGGGATTGCAGACTCACTCAGAGTTTACAGTAATAAAGTGATAAAGAAAGATGTGAGTGTATTGTCTGGTTAACAATTGCACTGGGAGGGATTGTAGACTCACTCAGAGTTTTCTGTAATAAAGTGATAAAGAAAGTTGTGAGTGTATTGTCTGGTTAATAATTGTACAAGGAGGGATTGTAGACTCACTCAGAGTTTACAGTAATAAAGTGATCAAGAAAGTTGTGAGTGTATTGTCTGGTTAACAATTGTACAAGGAGGGATTGTAGACTCACTCAGAGTTTACAGCAATAAAGTGATAAAGAAAGTTGTGAGTGTATTGTCTGGTTAACAATTGCACTGGGAGGGATTGTCGACTCACTCAGAGTTTACAGTAATAAATTGATAAAGAAAGATGTGAGTGTATTGTCTGGTTAATAATTGTACAAGGAGGGATTGTAGACTCACTCAGAGTTTACAGTAATAAAGTGATAAAGAAAGTTGTGAGTGTATTGTCTGGTTGACAATTGCACTGGGACGGATTGTCGACTCACTCAGAGTTTACAGTAATAAAGTGATAAAGAAAGTTGTGAATGTATTGTCTGGTTAACAATTGTACAAGGAGGGATTGTAGACTCACTCAGAGTTTACAGTAATAAAGTGATAAAGAAAGATGTGAGAGTATTGTCTGGTTATCAATTGCACTGGGAGAGATTGTAGACTCACTCAGAGTTTACAGTAATAAAGTGTTAAAGAAAGATGTCAGTGTATTGTCTGGTTAACAATTGCACTGGGAGGTATTGTAGACTCACTCAGAGTTTACAGTAATAAAGTGATAAAGAAAGATGTGAGTGTATTGTCTGGTTAACAATTGCACTGGGAGGGATTGTAGACTCACTCAGAATTTACAGTAAAAAAGTGATAAAGGAAGATGTGAATGTATTGTCTGATTAACAATTGCACTGGGAGGGATTGTAGACTCACTCAGAGTTTACAGTAAAAAAGTGAGAAAGAAAGATGTGAGTGTATTGTCTGGTTAACAATTGCACTGGGAGGGATTGTAGACTCACTCAGAATTTACAGTAATAAAGTGATAAAGAAAGATGTGAGTGTATTGTCTGATTAACAATTGCACTGGGAGGGATTGTAGACTCACTCAGAATTTACAGTAATAAAGTGATAAAGAAAGATGTGAGTGTATTGTCTGATTAACAATTGCACTGGGAGGGATTGTAGACTCACTCAGAGTTTACAGTAAAAAAGTGAGAAAGAAAGATGTGAGTGTATTGTCTGGTTAACAATTGCACTGGGAGGGATTGCAGACTCACTCAGAGTTTACAGTAATAAAGTGATAAAGAAAGATGTGAGTGTATTGTCTGGTTAACAATTGCCCTGGGAGGGATTGTAGACTCACTCAGAGTTTACAGTAATAAAGTGATAAAGAAAGATGTGAGTGTAATGTCTGATTAACAATTGCACTGGGAGGGATTGTAGACTCACTCAGAGTTTACAGTAAAAAAGTGAGAAAGAAAGATGTGAGTGTATTGTCTGGTTAACAATTGCACTGGGAGGGATTGCAGACTCACTCAGAGTTTACAGTAATAAAGTGATAAAGATAGATGTGAGTGTATTGTCTGGTTAACAATTGCACTAGGATGGATTGTAGACTCACTCAGAGTTTACAGTAATAAAGTGACAAAGAAAGATGTAAGTGTATTGTCTGATTAACAATTGCACTGGGAGGGATTGCAGACTCACTCAGAGTTTACAGTAATAAAGTGATAATGAAAGATGTGAGTGTATTGTCTGGTTCACAATTGCACTGGGAGGGATTGTAGACTCACTCAGAGTTTACTGTAATAAAGTGATAAAGAAAGTTGTGAGTGTATTGTCTGGTTAATAATTGTACAAGGAGGGATTGTAGACTCACTCAGAGTTTACAGTAATAAAGTGATAAAGAAAGTTGTGAGTGTATTGTCTGGTTAACAATTGTACAAGGAGGGATTGTAGACTCACTCAGAGTTTACATTAATAAAGTGATAAAGAAAGTTGTGAGTGTATTGTCTGGTTAACAATTGCACTGGGAGGGATTGTAGAAACACTCAGAGTTTACAGTAATAAAGTGATAAAGAAAGTTGTGAGTGTATTGTCGGGTTAATAATTGTACAAGGAGGGATTATAGACTCACTCAGAGTTTACAGTAATAAAGTGATAAAGAAAGTTGTGAGTGTATTGTCAGGTTAACAATTGCACTGGGAGGGATTGTAGACTCACTCAGAGATTACAGTAATAAAGTGATAAAGAAAGTTGTGAGTGTATTGTCTGGTAAACAATTATAAAAGGAGGGATTGTAGACTCACTCAGAGTTTACAGTAATCGAGTGATAAAGAAAGATGTGAGTGTATTGTCTGGTTAACAATTGCACTGGGAGGGATTGCAGACTCACTCAGAGTTTACAGTAATAAAGTGATAAAGAAAGATGTGAGTGTATTGTCTGGTTAACAATTGCACTGGGAGGGATTGTAGACTCACTCAGAGTTTACAGTAATAAAGTGATAAAGAAAGATGTGAGTGTATTGTCTGGTTCACAATTGCACTGGGAGGGATTGTCGACTCACTCTGAGTTTACAGTAATAAAGTGATAAAGAAAGTTGTGAGTGTATTGTCTGGTTAACAATTGCACTGGGAGGGATTGTAGACTCACTCAGAGTTTACAGTAATAAAGTGATAAAGAAAGTTGTGATTGTATTGTCTGGTTAACAATTGCACTGGGAGGGATTGTAGACTCACTCAGAGTTTACAGTAATAAAGTGATAAAGAAAGTTGTGAGTGTATTGTCTGGTTAACAATTGTACAAGGAGGGATTGTAGACTCACTCAGAGTTTACAGTAATAAAGTGATAAAGAAAGTTGTGAGTGTATTGTCTGATTAACAACTGCACTGGGAGGGATTGTAGACTCACTCAGAGTTTACAGTAATAAAGTGATAAAGAAAGTTGTGAGTGTATTGTCTGGTTAACAATTGTACAAGGAGGGATTGTAGACTCACTCAGAGTTTACAGCAACAAAGTGATAAAGAAAGATGTGTGTGTATTGTCTGGTTAACAATTGCACTAGGAGGGATTGTACACTCATTCAGAGTTTACAGTAATAAAGTGATAAAGAAAGATGTCAGTGTATTTTCTGGTTAACAATTGCACTGGGAGGGATTGTAGACTCACTCAGAGTTTACAGTAATAAAGTGATAAAGAAAGATGTGAGTGTATTGTCTGGTTAACAATTGCACTAGGAGGGATTGTAGACTCACTCATAGTTTACAGTAATAAAGTGATAAAGAAAGATGTGAATGTATTGTCTGGTTAACAATTGCAATGGGAGGGATTGTAGACTCACTCAGAGTTTACAGTAATAAAGTGATAAAGAAAGATGTGAGTGTATTGTCTGGTTAACAATTGCACTGGGAGGGATTGTAGACTCACTCAGAATTTACAGTAAAAAAGTGATAAAGGAAGATGTGAGTGTATTGTCTGATTAACAATTTCACTGGGAGGGATTGTAGACTCACTCAGAGTTTAAAGTAATAAATTGATAAAGAAAGATGTGAGTTTATTGTCTGATTAACAATTGCACTGGGAGGGATTGTAGACTCACTCAGAGTTTACAGTAAAAAAGTGATAAAGAAAAATGTGAGTGTATTGTCTGGTTAACAATTGCACTGGGAGGGATTGCAGACTCACTCAGAGTTTACAGTAATAAAGTGATAAAGAAAGATGTGAGTGTATTGTCTGGTTAACAATTGCACTAGGAGGGATTGTAGACTCACTCAGAGTTTACTGCAATAAAGTGATAAAGAAAGTTGTGAGTGTATTGTCTGGTTAATAATTGTACAAGGAGGGATTGTAGACTCACTCAGAGTTTACAGTAATAAAGTGATCAAGAAAGTTGTGAGTTGTGAGCTCATTTCCCGGCGGAGCAGCAGGAGAAGGTAGCGACTCTTCGGTGGGTGAGTGAAGGCATCAGGAGCTGTGTTTTAAAAGTAAGTACTTACTGTTTTACTTACTGTTTTCCTTGTCTTTGAGTTTCTTTTGGCGCCGGAGGAACCGGAAGCTGGTCGGCAGCGAGGACTCCTGGGTAGTTATTTTCCTTAAAGGTGCGGAGCTCCGTGGACTCGGCCTCATTTCCCGGCGGAGCAGCAGGAGAAGGTAGCGACTCTTCGGTGGGTGAGTGAAGGCATCAGGAGCTGTGTTTTAAAAGTAAGTACTTACTGTTTTACTTACTGTTTTCCTTGTCTTTGAGTTTCTTTTGGCGCCGGAGGAACCGGAAGCTGGTCGGCAGCGAGGACTCCTGGGTAGGTATTTTCCTTAAAGGTGCGGAGCTGAGTAAACCCGAGCCACTACAAATGTAGTGTCTCCCACCCATCCTCCTCCTCTAACCTAATAATAAGACCCTTTTTACCCTCCTCCTCTAACCAAAAAGGACTGAGCAGGTAAGCTATTTACTGTTTTTGTTAATATCTATAGTTGTACTTAACTAAGGGGTAATTGAATAAAAGAAATGGCAGCCAGTGTAGTGTATTGCTCCTCCTGCAGAATGTTCGAGGTGAGGGAAACCTCCGGTGGCCCTGCCGACTTCACCTGCTGGAAGTGCATCCGTCTCCAGCTCCTATCAGACCGTGTTAGGGAATTGGAGCTGGAGCTGGATGAACTGAGGATCATTCGGGAAGCTGAGGGGTTGATAGATAGAAGCTACACGGAGGTCGCTACTCCACAAATCAAAGGCAGCTGGGTAACAGTTAGAGGTGGGAAGAGGTCAGTGCAGGGATCTCCTGTGGTCGTTCCCCTCAACAACAAGTATACAGTTTTAGATACTGTTGGGGGGGACGGCCTATCGGGGGCAGGCTGCAGTGACCGGGCCTCTGGCACGGGGTCCTGCACTGTGGCTCAGAAGGGAAGGAGGGAGAATGGGAGAGCACTAGTCATCGGGGACTCGATGGTGAGGAGTACGGACAGGCGGTTCTGTGGGCGCAGGCGAGACGCACGGATGGTTTGTTGCCTCCCTGGTGCCAGGGTCCGTGATGTTTGTGATCGCGTCTTCAGGATCCTTAAAGGGGAGGGGGAGCAGCCAGAGGTCGTGGTGCACATTGGCACCAACGACGTAGGAAGGAAGGGTGGCACAGATGTTAGAAGTGAGTTTAGGGAGTTAGGCTGGAAGCTGAAAGCTCGGACGGACAGAGTTGTTATCTCTGGTTTGTTGCCGGCGCCACGTGATAGTGAGGCTAGGAATAGGGAGAGAGCACAGCTGAACACGTGGCTGCAGGAATGGTGTAGGAGGGAGGGCTTCCAGTTCTTGGATAATTGGACTGCATTCTGGGGAAGATGGGACCTGTTCAAACAGGACGGGCTGCATCTGAACCAGAGGGGCACCAATATCCTGGGAGGGAGGTTTGCTAGTACTGTTCGGGAGGGTTTAAACTAGTTTGGGAGGGGGATGGGGACCGGACTTGTAATCCAGGGACCAGTGGGTCCACTCAGAAAGACAAAGAGTGTAGTGAGGTATTGGGGAAGGTAGCACTGTCGCAGAGGACAGATGGGCACGGAGAAGGGTTAAAGTGCGTATACTTCAACGCAAGAAGCATCAGGAATAAGGTGAGTGAATTGAAGGCGTGGATGGGCACTTGGGACTACGATGTTGTGGCCATCACTGAAACGTGGATAGGTGAGGGGGAGGAATGGTTTTTGGAGGTACCTGGTTATAGATGTTTTCATAAGATTAGGAATGGTGGTAAAAGAGGTGGGGGGGTGGCATTGTTAGTTAGAAATAGTGTAACAACTGCTGAAAGAATTTTCGAGGAGGATCTGCCGACTGAGGCACTGTGGGTTGAGGTCAGGAACAGGAAAGGAGCAGTCACCTTGATGGGAGTTTTCTATAGGCCCCCCAATAGCAGCAGGGAGGTGGAAGAGCAGATTGGGAAACAGATTTTGGAAAGGAGCAGAAGTCACAGGGTAGTAATTATGGGGGATTTCAACTTCCCAAATATTGATTGGCAACTCTTTAGATCGAATAGTTTGGATGGGGTAGTGTTTGTGCAGTATGTCCAGGAAGCTTTTCTGACTCAGTATGTAGACTGCCCGACCAGAGGGGAGGCAATATTGGATTTGGTACTAGGTAATGAACCAGGGCAAGTGATAGAGCTGTTGGTGGGCGAGCACTTTGGAGATAGTGATCACAATTCTGTAGCATTCACTGTGGTAATGGAGAGGGATAGGTATGTGCAACAGGGCAAGGTTTACAATTGGGGGAAGGGTAGATATGATGCTGTCAGGCAGGAACTGAGGAGCATAAGTTGGGAACATATGCTGGCAGGGAAGGGCACGGTCGAAATGTGGAACTTTTTCAAGGAGCAGATAGTAGGGGCCATTGATAAGCATGTCCCTGTCAGACAGGGAAGGGATGGTCATGTGAGGGAACCGTGGTTGACAAGAGAGGTTGAGAGTCTTGTTAGGAAGAAGAAGGATGCGTATATAAAGTTGAGGAAAAAGGGCACAGGCATAGCTCTGGAGGGATACAAGATGGCCAGGAAGGATCTGAAGAAAGGGATTAGGAGAGCTAAGAGAGGGCATGAAAAATGCTTGGCGGGTAGGATAAAAGAAAACCCCAAGGCCTTTTACGCGTATGTCAGAAATATGAGGATGACTAGGGGGACCGTAGGTCCGGTCAAGGACAATAGCGGGAGACTGTGTGTTGAGCCGGAAGAGATAAGTGAGGTTTTGAATGAGTACTTCTCTTCGGTATTTACGAATGAGAAGGGGTGTATTACTGAAGAGGACGGTGGGAAGCAGACTGGTAAGCTCGAGGAAGTGCTCGTTAGGAGGGAAGATGTGTTGGGGTTTTTGAATAACTTGAAGATAGACAAGTCTCCCGGGCCTGACGGGGTATATCCAAGGATGTTATGGGAAGCAAGGGATGAAATTGCAGAGCCGCTGGCAATGATCTTTTCATCTTCTCTGCTGACGGGGGTGGTACCAGGTGATTGGAGGGTGGCAAATGTTGTGCCCCTGTTCAAGAAAGGGAATAGGAACAACCCTGGGAATTACAGGCCAGTTAGTCTTACTTCGGTGGTAGGCAAGTTGATGGAAAAGGTGCTGAGGGATAGGATTTCTGAGCATCTGGAAAGACACTGCTTGATTCGGGACAGTCAGCACGGTTTTGTGAGGGGTAGGTCTTGCCTCACAAGCCTGATTGAATTCTTTGAGCAGGTGACCAAGCAAGTGGATGAGGGTAAACCAGTGGATGTGGTGTACATGGATTTTAGTAAGGCATTTGATAAGGTCCCCCATGGTAGACTTATGGAGAAAGTCAGGAGGCATGGGATAGTGGGGAATGTGGCCAGTTGGATTAAGAATTGGCTAACTGATAGAAGGCAGAGAGTGGTCTTAGATGGTAAATACTCAGCCTGGAGCCCAGTTACCAGTGGCGTGCCGCAGGGATCAGTTCTGGGTCCTCTCCTGTTTGTGATTTTTATTAACGACTTGGATGAGGAAGTCGAAGGGTGGGTCAGTAAATTTGCAGATGATACAAAGGTTGGTGGAGTTGTGGATACCGAGGAGGGCTATTGTCGTCTGCAAAGGGACTTGGATAGGTTGCAGTGCTGGGCTGAAAAGTGGCAGATGGAGTTTAACCCTGAAAAGTGTGAGGTCGTCCATTTTGGAAGGACAAACATGAATGCAAAATACTGGGTTAACGGTAGGGTTCTTGGGCATGTGGAGGAGCAGAGAGACCTTGGGGTCTATGTGCATAGATCATTGAAAGTTGCAACTCAAGTGGATAGGGCTGTGAAGAAGGCATATGGGGTGTTAGCGTTCATTAGCAGAGGGATTGAATTTAAGAGCCGTGAGGTGATGATGCAGCTGTACAGGACCTTGGTAAGGCCTCATTTGGAGTACTGTGTGCAGTTCTGGTCGCCTCATTTTAGGAAGGATGTGGAAGCCTTGGAGAGGGTGCAGAGGAGATTTACCAGGATGTTGCCTGGAATGGAGAATAAGTCTTACGAGGAAAGGCTGAACATTCTAGGCCTCTTCTCATTAGAACGGAGAAGGATGAGGGGTGACATGATAGAGGTTTATAAGATGATCAGGGGAATAGATAGGGTAGACAGTCAGAAACTTTTTCCCCGGGTGGAGCAAAGCGTTACAAGGGGTCATAAATTTAAGGTGAAGGGTGGGAGATATAAGGGGGATGTCAGGGGAAGGTTCTTTACCCAGAGAGTGGTCGAGGCATGGAATGCCTTGCCCGGGGAAGTTGTTGAGTCAGAAACTTTAGGGACTTTCAAAAGGCTTTTGGATAGGTATATGGATAAAGGAGAATGATGGGGTATAGATTAAATTGTCCTTGACAGAGGACAAAGGATCGGCACAACATTGTGGGCCGAAGGGCCTGTTCTGTGCTGTATGTTCTATGTTCTATGTTCTATGTTCTATTGTCTGGTTAACAATTGTACAAGGAGGGATTGTAGACTCACTCAGAGTTTACAGCAATAAACTGATAAAGAATGTTGTGAGTGTATTGTCTGGTTAACAATTGCACTGGGAGGGATTGTCGACTCACTCAGAGTTTACAGTAATAAAGTGATAAAGAAAGTTCTGAGTGTATTGTCTGGTTAATAATTGTACAAGGAGGGATTGTAGACTCACTCAGAGTTTACAGTAATAAAGTGATAAAGAAAGTTGTGAGTGTATTGTCTGGTTGACAATTGCACTGGGAGGGACTGTCGACTCACTCCGAGTTTACAGTAATAAAGTGATAAAGAAAGTTGTGAGTGTATTGTCTGGTTAACAATTGTACAAGGAGGGATTGTAGACTCACTCAGAGTTTACAGTAATAAAGTGAGAAAGAAAGATGTGAGTGTATTGTCTGGTTAACAATTGCACTGGGAGAGATTGTAGACTCACTCAGAGTTTACAGTAATAAAGTGATAAAGAAAGATGTCAGTGTATTGTCTGGATAACAATTGCACTGGGAGGGATTGTAGACTCACTCAGAGTTTACAGTAATAAAGTGATAAAGAAAGATGTGAGTGTATTGTCTGATTAACAATTGCACTGGGAGGGATTGTAGACTCACTCAGAGTTTACAGTAAAAAAGTGAGAAAGAAAGATGTGAGTGTATTGTCTGGTTAACAATTGCACTGGGAGGGATTGCAGACTCACTCAGAGTTTACAGTAATAAAGTGATAAAGAAAGATGTGAGTGTATTGTCTGGTTAACAATTGCCCTGGGAGGGATTGTAGACTCACTCAGAGTTTACAGTAATAAAGAGATAAAGAAAGATGTGAGTGTATTGTCTGATTAACAATTGCACTGGGAGGGATTGTAGACTCACTCAGAGTTTACAGTAAAAAAGTGAGAAAGAAAGATGTGAGTGGATTGTCTGATTAACAATTGCACTGGGAGGGATTGTAGACTCACTCAGAGTTTACAGTAAAAAAGTGAGAAAGAAAGATGTGAGTGTATTGTCTGGTTAACAATTGCACTGGGAGGGATTGTAGACTCACTCAGAATTTACAGTAATAAAGTGATAAAGAAAGATGTGAGTGTATTGTCTGATTAACAATTGCACTGGGAGGGATTGTAGACTCACTCAGAATTTACAGTAATAAAGTGATAAAGAAAGATGTGAGTGTATTGTCTGATTAACAATTGCACTGGGAGGGATTGTAGACTCACTCAGAGTTTATAGTAAAAAAGTGAGAAAGAAAGATGTGAGTGTATTGTCTGGTTAACAATTGCACTGGGAGGGATTGCAGACTCACTCAGAGTTTACAGTAATAAAGTGATAAAGAAAGATGTGAGTGTATTGTCTGGTTAACAATTGTACAAGGAGGGATTGTTGACTCACTCAGAGTTTACAGCAACAAAGTGATAAATAAAGATGTGAGTGTATTGTCTGGTTAACAATTGCACTGGGATGGATTGTAGACTCATTCAGAGTTTACAGTAATAAAGTGATAAAGAAAGATGTCAGTGTATTTTCTGGTTAACAATTGCACTGGGAGGGATTGCAGACTCACTCATAGTTTACAGTAATAAAGTGATAAAGAAAGATGTGAATGTATTGTCTGGTTAACAATTGCACTGGGAGGGATTGTAGACTCACTCAGAGTTTACAGTAATAAAGTGATAAAGCAAGATGTGAGTGTATTGTCTGGTTAACAATTGCTCTGGGAGGGATTGTGGACTCACTCAGAGTTTACAGTAATAAAGTGATAAAGAAAGATGTGAGTGTATTGTCTGGTTAACAATTGCACTGGGAGGGATTGCAGACTCACTCAGAGTTTACAGTAATAAAGTGATAAAGAAAGTTGTGAGTGTATTGTCTGGTTAACAATTGCACTGGGAGGGATTGTAGACTCACTCAGAGTTTACAGCAATAAAGTAATAAGGAAAGATGTGAGTGTATTGTCTGGTTAACAATTGCAATGGGAGGGATTGTAGACTCACTCAGAGTTTACAGTGATAAAGTGATGAAGAAAGTTGTGAGTGTATTGTCTGTTTAACAATTGCAATGGGAGGGATTGTAGACTCACTCAGAGTTTACAGTAATAAAGTGATAAAGAAAGATGTGAGTGGATTGTCTGATTAACAATTGCACTGGGAGGGATTGCCAACTCACTCAGAGTTTACAGTAATAAAGTGATAAAGAAAGTTGTGAGTGTATTGTCTGGTTAATAATTGTACAAGGAGGGATTGTAGACTCACTCAGAGTTTACAGTAATAAAGTGATAAAGAAAGTTGTGAGTGTATTGTCTGGTTAACAATTGCACTGGGAGGGATTGTAGACTCACTCAGAGTTTACAGTAATAAAGTGATAAAGAAAGATGTGGGTGTATTGTCTGGTTAACAATTGCACTGGGAGGGATTGTAGACTCACACAGAATTTACAGTAAAAAAGTGACAAAGAAAGATGTGAGTGTATTTTCTGATTAACAATTTCACTGGGAGGGATTGTAGACTCACTCAGAGTTTAAAGTAATAAAGTGATAAAGAAAGATGTGAGAGTATTGTCAGATTAACAATTGCACTGGGAGGGATTGTAGACTCACTCAGAGTTTACAGTAAAAAAGTGATAAAGAAAGATGTGAGTGTATTGTCTGGTAAACAATTGCACTAGGAGGGATTGTAGACTCACTCAGAGTTTACAGTAATAAAGTGACAAAGAAAGATGTAAGTGTATTGTCTGGTTAACAATTGCACTGGGAGGGATTGCAGACTCACTCAGAGTTTACAGTAATAAAGTGATAAAGAAAGATGTGAGTGTATTGTCTGGTTCACAATTGCACTGGGAGGGATTTTAGACTCACTCAGAGTTTACTGCAATAAAGTGATAAAGAAAGATGTGAGTGTATTGTCTGGTTCACAATTGCACTGGGAGGGATTGTAGACTCACTCAGAGTTTTCTGTAATAAAGTGATAAAGAAAGTTGTGAGTGTATTGTCTGGTTAATAAATGTACAAGGAGGGATTGTAGACTCACTCAGAGTTTTCTGTAATAAAGTGATCAAGAAAGTTGTGAGTGTATTGTCTGGTTAACAATTGTACAAGGAGGGATTGTAGACTCACTCTAAGTTTACAGCAATAAAGTGATAAAGAAAGTTGTGAGTGTATTGTCTGGTTAACAATTGCACTGGGAGGGATTGTCGACTCACTCAGAGTTTACAGTAATAAATTGATAAAGAAAGATGTGAGTGTATTGTCTGGTTAATAATTGTACAAGGAGGGATTGTAGACTCACTCAGAGTTTACAGTAATAAAGTGATAAAGAAAGTTGTGAGTGTATTGTCTGGTTGACAATTGCACTGGGACGGATTGTCGACTCACTCAGAGTTTACAGTAATAAAGTGATAAAGAAAGTTGTGAATGTATTGTCTGGTTAACAATTGTACAAGGAGGGATTGTAGACTCACTCAGAGTTTACAGTAATAAAGTGATAAAGAAAGATGTGAGAGTATTGTCTGGTTATCAATTGCACTGGGAGAGATTGTAGACTCACTCAGAGTTTACAGTAATAAAGTGTTAAAGAAAGATGTCAGTGTATTGTCTGGTTAACAATTGCACTGGGAGGTATTGTAGACTCACTCAGAGTTTACAGTAATAAAGTGATAAAGAAAGATGTGAGTGTATTGTCTGGTTAACAATTGCACTGGGAGGGATTGTAGACTCACTCAGAATTTACAGTAAAAAAGTGATAAAGGAAGATGTGAGTGTATTGTCTGATTAACAATTGCACTGGGAGGGATTGTAGACTCACTCAGAGTTTACAGTAAAAAAGTGAGAAAGAAAGATGTGAGTGTATTGTCTGGTTAACAATTGCACTGGGAGGGATTGTAGACTCACTCAGAATTTACAGTAATAAAGTGATAAAGAAAGATGTGAGTGTATTGTCTGATTAACAATTGCACTGGGAGGGATTGTAGACTCACTCAGAATTTACAGTAATAAAGTGATAAAGAAAGATGTGAGTGTATTGTCTGATTAACAATTGCACTGGGAGGGATTGTAGACTCACTCAGAGTTTACAGTAAAAAAGTGAGAAAGAAAGATGTGAGTGTATTGTCTGGTTAACAATTGCACTGGGAGGGATTGCAGACTCACTCAGAGTTTACAGTAATAAAGTGATAAAGAAAGATGTGAGTGTATTGTCTGGTTAACAATTGCCCTGGGAGGGATTGTAGACTCACTCAGAGTTTACAGTAATAAAGTGATAAAGAAAGATGTGAGTGTAATGTCTGATTAACAATTGCACTGGGAGGGATTGTAGACTCACTCAGAGTTTACAGTAAAAAAGTGAGAAAGAAAGATGTGAGTGTATTGTCTGGTTAACAATTGCACTGGGAGGGATTGCAGACTCACTCAGAGTTTACAGTAATAAAGTGATAAAGAAAGATGTGAGTGTATTGTCTGGTTAACAATTGCACTAGGATGGATTGTAGACTCACTCAGAGTTTACAGTAATAAAGTGACAAAGAAAGATGTAAGTGTATTGTCTGATTAACAATTGCACTGGGAGGGATTGCAGACTCACTCAGAGTTTACAGTAATAAAGTGATAATGAAAGATGTGAGTGTATTGTCTGGTTCACAATTGCACTGGGAGGGATTGTAGACTCACTCAGAGTTTACTGTAATGAAGTGATAAAGAAAGTTGTGAGTGTATTGTCTGGTTAATAATTGTACAAGGAGGGATTGTAGACTCACTCAGAGTTTACAGTAATAAAGTGATAAAGAAAGTTGTGAGTGTATTGTCTGGTTAACAATTGTACAAGGAGGGATTGTAGACTCACTCAGAGTTTACATTAATAAAGTGATAAAGAAAGTTGTGAGTGTATTGTCTGGTTAACAATTGCACTGGGAGGGATTGTAGAAACACTCAGAGTTTACAGTAATAAAGTGATAAAGAAAGTTGTGAGTGTATTGTCGGGTTAATAATTGTACAAGGAGGGATTATAGACTCACTCAGAGTTTACAGTAATAAAGTGATAAAGAAAGTTGTGAGTGTATTGTCAGGTTAACAATTGCACTGGGAGGGATTGTAGACTCACTCAGAGATTACAGTAATAAAGTGATAAAGAAAGTTGTGAGTGTATTGTCTGGTAAACAATTATAAAAGGAGGGATTGTAGACTCACTCAGAGTTTACAGTAATCGAGTGATAAAGAAAGATGTGAGTGTATTGTCTGGTTAACAATTGCACTGGGAGGGATTGCAGACTCACTCAGAGTTTACAGTAATAAAGTGATAAAGAAAGATGTGAGTGTATTGTCTGGTTAACAATTGCACTGGGAGGGATTGTAGACTCACTCAGAGTTTACAGTAATAAAGTGATAAAGAAAGATGTGAGTGTATTGTCTGGTTCACAATTGCACTGGGAGGGATTGTCGACTCACTCTGAGTTTACAGTAATAAAGTGATAAAGAAAGTTGTGAGTGTATTGTCTGGTTAACAATTGCACTGGGAGGGATTGTAGACTCACTCAGAGTTTACAGTAATAAAGTGATAAAGAAAGTTGTGATTGTATTGTCTGGTTAACAATTGCACTGGGAGGGATTGTAGACTCACTCAGAGTTTACAGTAATAAAGTGATAAAGAAAGTTGTGAGTGTATTGTCTGGTTAACAATTGTACAAGGAGGGATTGTAGACTCACTCAGAGTTTACAGCAATAAAGTGATAAAGAAAGTTGTGAGTGTATTGTCTGGTTAACAATTGCACTGGGAGGGATTGTCGACTCACTCAGAGTTTACAGTAATAAATTGATAAAGAAAGATGTGAGTGTATTGTCTGGTTAATAATTGTACAAGGAGGGATTGTAGACTCACTCAGAGTTTACAGTAATAAAGTGATAAAGAAAGTTGTGAGTGTATTGTCTGGTTGACAATTGCACTGGGACGGATTGTCGACTCACTCAGAGTTTACAGTAATAAAGTGATAAAGAAAGTTGTGAATGTATTGTCTGGTTAACAATTGTACAAGGAGGGATTGTAGACTCACTCAGAGTTTACAGTAATAAAGTGATAAAGAAAGATGTGAGAGTATTGTCTGGTTATCAATTGCACTGGGAGAGATTGTAGACTCACTCAGAGTTTACAGTAATAAAGTGTTAAAGAAAGATGTCAGTGTATTGTCTGGTTAACAATTGCACTGGGAGGTATTGTAGACTCACTCAGAGTTTACAGTAATAAAGTGATAAAGAAAGATGTGAGTGTATTGTCTGGTTAAGAATTGCACTGGGAGGGATTGTGGACTCACTCAGAATTTACAGTAAAAAAGTGATAAAGGAAGATGTGAGTGTATTGTCTGATTAACAATTGCACTGGGAGGGATTGTAGACTCACTCAGAGTTTACAGTAAAAAAGTGAGAAAGAAAGATGTGAGTGTATTGTCTGGTTAACAATTGCACTGGGAGGGATTGTAGACTCACTCAGAATTTACAGTAATAAAGTGATAAAGAAAGATGTGAGTGTATTGTCTGATTAACAATTGCACTGGGAGGGATTGTAGACTCACTCAGAATTTACAGTAATAAAGTGATAAAGAAAGATGTGAGTGTATTGTCTGATTAACAATTGCACTGGGAGGGATTGTAGACTCACTCAGAGTTTACAGTAAAAAAGTGAGAAAGAAAGATGTGAGTGTATTGTCTGGTTAACAATTGCACTGGGAGGGATTGCAGACTCACTCAGAGTTTACAGTAATAAAGTGATAAAGAAAGATGTGAGTGTATTGTCTGGTTAACAATTGCCCTGGGAGGGATTGTAGACTCACTCAGAGTTTACAGTAATAAAGTGATAAAGAAAGATGTGAGTGTAATGTCTGATTAACAATTGCACTGGGAGGGATTGTAGACTCACTCAGAGTTTACAGTAAAAAAGTGAGAAAGAAAGATGTGAGTGTATTGTCTGGTTAACAATTGCACTGGGAGGGATTGCAGACTCACTCAGAGTTTACAGTAATAAAGTGATAAAGAAAGATGTGAGTGTATTGTCTGGTTAACAATTGCACTAGGATGGATTGTAGACTCACTCAGAGTTTACAGTAATAAAGTGACAAAGAAAGATGTAAGTGTATTGTCTGATTAACAATTGCACTGGGAGGGATTGCAGACTCACTCAGAGTTTACAGTAATAAAGTGATAATGAAAGATGTGAGTGTATTGTCTGGTTCACAATTGCACTGGGAGGGATTGTAGACTCACTCAGAGTTTACTGTAATAAAGTGATAAAGAAAGTTGTGAGTGTATTGTCTGGTTAATAATTGTACAAGGAGGGATTGTAGACTCACTCAGAGTTTACAGTAATAAAGTGATAAAGAAAGTTGTGAGTGTATTGTCTGGTTAACAATTGTACAAGGAGGGATTGTAGACTCACTCAGAGTTTACATTAATAAAGTGATAAAGAAAGTTGTGAGTGTATTGTCTGGTTAACAATTGCACTGGGAGGGATTGTAGAAACACTCAGAGTTTACAGTAATAAAGTGATAAAGAAAGTTGTGAGTGTATTGTCGGGTTAATAATTGTACAAGGAGGGATTATAGACTCACTCAGAGTTTACAGTAATAAAGTGATAAAGAAAGTTGTGAGTGTATTGTCAGGTTAACAATTGCACTGGGAGGGATTGTAGACTCACTCAGAGATTACAGTAATATAGTGATAAAGAAAGTTGTGAGTGTATTGTCTGGTAAACAATTATAAAAGGAGGGATTGTGGACTCACTCAGAGTTTACAGTAATCGAGTGATAAAGAAAGATGTGAGTGTATTGTCTGGTTAACAATTGCACTGGGAGGGATTGCAGACTCACTCAGAGTTTACAGTAATAAAGTGATAAAGAAAGATGTGAGTGTATTGTCTGGTTAACAATTGCACTGGGAGGGATTGTAGACTCACTCAGAGTTTACAGTAATAAAGTGATAAAGAAAGATGTGAGTGTATTGTCTGGTTCACAATTGCACTGGGAGGGATTGTCGACTCACTCTGAGTTTACAGTAATAAAGTGATAAAGAAAGTTGTGAGTGTATTGTCTGGTTAACAATTGCACTGGGAGGGATTGTAGACTCACTCAGAGTTTACAGTAATAAAGTGATAAAGAAAGCTGTGATTGTATTGTCTGGTTAACAATTGCACTGGGAGGGATTGTAGACTCACTCAGAGTTTACAGTAATAAAGTGATAAAGAAAGTTGTGAGTGTATTGTCTGGTTAACAATTGTACAAGGAGGGATTGTAGACTCACTCAGAGTTTACAGTAATAAAGTGATAAAGAAAGTTGTGAGTGTATTGTCTGATTAACAACTGCACTGGGAGGGATTGTAGACTCACTCAGAGTTTACAGTAATAAAGTGATAAAGAAAGTTGTGAGTGTATTGTCTGGTTAACAATTGTACAAGGAGGGATTGTAGACTCACTCAGAGTTTACAGCAACAAAGTGATAAAGAAAGATGTGTGTGTATTGTCTGGTTAACAATTGCACTAGGAGGGATTGTACACTCATTCAGAGTTTACAGTAATAAAGTGATAAAGAAAGATGTCAGTGTATTTTCTGGTTAACAATTGCACTGGGAGGGATTGTAGACTCACTCAGAGTTTACAGTAATAAAGTGATAAAGAAAGATGTGAGTGTATTGTCTGGTTAACAATTGCACTAGGAGGGATTGTAGACTCACTCATAGTTTACAGTAATAAAGTGATAAAGAAAGATGTGAATGTATTGTCTGGTTAACAATTGCAATGGGAGGGATTGTAGACTCACTCAGAGTTTACAGTAATAAAGTGATAAAGAAAGATGTGAGTGTATTGTCTGGTTAACAATTGCACTGGGAGGGATTGTAGACTCACTCAGAATTTACAGTAAAAAAGTGATAAAGGAAGATGTGAGTGTATTGTCTGATTAACAATTTCACTGGGAGGGATTGTAGACTCACTCAGAGTTTAAAGTAATAAATTGATAAAGAAAGATGTGAGTTTATTGTCTGATTAACAATTGCACTGGGAGGGATTGTAGACTCACTCAGAGTTTACAGTAAAAAAGTGATAAAGAAAAATGTGAGTGTATTGTCTGGTTAACAATTGCACTGGGAGGGATTGCAGACTCACTCAGAGTTTACAGTAATAAAGTGATAAAGAAAGATGTGAGTGTATTGTCTGGTTAACAATTGCACTAGGAGGGATTGTAGACTCACTCAGAGTTTACAGTAATAAAGTGACAAAGAAAGATGTAAGTGTATTGTCTGGTTAACAATTGCACTGGGAGGAATTGCAGACTCACTCAGAGTTTACAGTAATAAAGTGATAAAGAAAGATGTGAGTGTATTGTCTGGTTCACAATTGCACTGGGAGGGATTGTAGACTCACTCAGAGTTTACTGCAATAAAGTGATAAAGAAAGATGTGAGTGTATTGTTTGGTTCACAATTGCACTGGGAGGGATTGTAGACTCACTCAGAGTTTTCTGTAATAAAGTGATAAAGAAAGTTGTGAGTGTATTGTCTGGTTAATAATTGTACAAGGAGGGATTGTAGACTCACTCAGAGTTTACAGTAATAAAGTGATCAAGAAAGTTGTGAGTGTATTGTCTGGTTAACAATTGTACAAGGAGGGATTGTAGACTCACTCAGAGTTTACAGCAATAAACTGATAAAGAATGTTGTGAGTGTATTGTCTGGTTAACAATTGCACTGGGAGGGATTGTCGACTCACTCAGAGTTTACAGTAATAAAGTGATAAAGAAAGTTCTGAGTGTATTGTCTGGTTAATAATTGTACAAGGAGGGATTGTAGACTCACTCAGAGTTTACAGTAATAAAGTGATAAAGAAAGTTGTGAGTGTATTGTCTGGATGACAATTGCACTGGGAGGGACTGTCGACTCACTCCGAGTTTACAGTAATAAAGTGATAAAGAAAGTTGTGAGTGTATTGTCTGGTTAACAATTGTACAAGGAGGGATTGTAGACTCACTCAGAGTTTACAGTAATAAAGTGAGAAAGAAAGATGTGAGTGTATTGTCTGGTTAACAATTGCACTGGGAGAGATTGTAGACTCACTCAGAGTTTACAGTAATAAAGTGATAAAGAAAGATGTCAGTGTATTGTCTGGATAACAATTGCACTGGGAGGGATTGTAGACTCACTCAGAGTTTACAGTAATAAAGTGATAAAGAAAGATGTGAGTGTATTGTCTGATTAACAATTGCACTGGGAGGGATTGTAGACTCACTCAGAGTTTACAGTAAAAAAGTGAGAAAGAAAGATGTGAGTGTATTGTCTGGTTAACAATTGCACTGGGAGGGATTGCAGACTCACTCAGAGTTTACAGTAATAAAGTGATAAAGAAAGATGTGAGTGTATTGTCTGGTTAACAATTGCCCTGGGAGGGATTGTAGACTCACTCAGAGTTTACAGTAATAAAGAGATAAAGAAAGATGTGAGTGTATTGTCTGATTAACAATTGCACTGGGAGGGATTGTAGACTCACTCAGAGTTTACAGTAAAAAAGTGAGAAAGAAAGATGTGAGTGTATTGTCTGGTTAACAATTGCACTGGGAGGGATTGCAGACTCACTCAGAGTTTACAGTAATAAAGTGATAAAGAAAGATGTGAGTGTATTGTCTGGTTAACAATTGCACTAGGATGGATTGTAGACTCACTCAGAGTTTACAGTAATAAAGTGACAAAGAAAGATGTAAGTGTATTGTCTGATTAACAATTGCACTGGGAGGGATTGCAGACTCACTCAGAGTTTACAGTAATAAAGTGATAATGAAAGATGTGAGTGTATTGTCTGGTTCACAATTGCACTGGGAGGGATTGTAGACTCACTCAGAGTTTACATTAATAAAGTGATAATGAAAGTTGTGAGTGTATTGTCTGGTTAACAATTGCACTGAGAGGGATTGTAGAAACACTCAGAGTTTACAGTAATAAAGTGATAAAGAAAGTTGTGAGTGTATTGTCGGGTTAATAATTGTACAAGGAGGGATTGTAGTCTCACTCAGAGTTTACAGTAATAAAGTGATAAAGAAAGTTGTGAGTGTATTGTCAGGTTAACAATTGCACTGGGAGGGATTGCAGACTCACTCAGAGTTTACAGTAATAAAGTGATAAAGAAAGTTGTGAGTGTATTGTCTGGTAAACAATTATAAAAGGAGGGATTGTAGACTCACTCAGAATTTACAGTAAAAAAGTGATAAAGGAAGATGTGAGTGTATTGTCTGATTAACAATTTCACTGGGAGGGATTGTAGACTCACTCAGAGTTTAAAGTAATAAAGTGATAAAGAAAGATGTGAGTTTATTGTCTGATTAACAATTGCACTGGGAGGGATTGGAGACTCACTCAGAGTTTACAGTAAAAAAGTGATAAAGAAAAATGTGAGTGTATTGTCTGGTTAACAATTGCACTGGGAGGGATTGCAGACTCACTCAGAGTTTACAGTAATAAAGAGATAAAGAAAGATGTGAGTGTATTGTCTGGTTAACAATTGCACTAGGAGGGATTGTAGACTCACTCAGAGTTTACAGTAATAAAGTGACAAAGAAAGATGTAATTGTATTGTCTGGTTAACAATTGCAATGGGAGGAATTGCAGACTCACTCAGAGTTTACAGCAATAAAGTGATAAAGAAAGATGTGAGTGTATTGCCTGGTTCACAATTGCACTGGGAGGGATTGTAGACTCACTCAGAGTTTACTGCAATAAAGTGATAAAGAAAGATGTGAGTGTATTGTCTGGTTCACAATTGCACTGGGAGGGATTGTAGACTCACTCAGAGTTTTCTGTAATAAAGTGATAAAGAAAGTTGTGAGTGTATTGTCTGGTTAATAATTGTACAAGGAGGGATTGTAGACTCACTCAGAGTTTACAGTAATAAAGTGATCAAGAAAGTTGTGAGTGTATTGTCTGGTTAACAATTGTACAAGGAGGGATTGTAGACTCACTCAGAGTTTACAGCAATAAACTGATAAAGAAAGTTCTGAGTGTATTGTCTGGTTAACAATTGCACTGGGAGGGATTGTCGACTCACTCAGAGTTTACAGTAATAAAGTGATAAAGAAAGTTCTGAGTGTATTGTCTGGTTAATAATTGTACAAGGAGGGATTGTAGACTCACTCAGAGTTTACAGTAATAAAGTGATAAAGAAAGTTGTGAGTGTATTGTCTGGTTGACAATTGCACTGGGAGGGATTGTCGACTCACTCCGAGTTTACAGTAATAAAGTGATAAAGAAAGTTGTGAGTGTATTGTCTGGTTAACAATTGTACAAGGAGGGATTGTAGACTCACTCAGAGTTTACAGTAATAAAGTGATAAAGAAAGATGTGAGTGTATTGTCTGGTTAACAATTGCACTGGGAGAGATTGTAGACTCACTCAGAGTTTACAGTAATAAAGTGATAAAGAAAGATGTCAGTGTATTATCTGGATAACAATTGCACTGGGAGGGATTGTAGACTCACTCAGAGTTTACAGTAATAAAGTGATAAAGAAAGATGTGAGTGTATTGTCTGGTTAACAATTGCACTGGGAGGGATTGTAGACACATTCAGAATTTACAGTAAAGAAGTGATAAAGGAAGATGTGAGTGTATTGTCTGATTAACAATTGCACTGGGAGGGATTGTAGACTCACTCAGAGTTTACAGTAATAAAGTGATAAAGAAAGATGTGAGTGTATTGTCTGATTAACAATTGGACTGGGAGGGATTGTAGACTCACTCAGAGTTTACACTAAAAAAGTGAGAAAGAAAGATGTGAGTGTATTGTCTGGATAACAATTGCACTGGGAGGGATTGCAGACTCACTCAGAGTTTACAGTAATAAAGTGATAAAGAAAGATGTGAGTGTATTGTCTGGTTAACAATTGCACTGGGAGGGATTGTAGACTCACTCAGAGTTTACAGTAATAAAGTGATAAAGAAAGATGTGAGTGTATTGTCTGGTTAACAATTGCACTGGGAAGGATTGTAGACTCACTCAGAGTTTACAGTAATAAAGTGATAAAGAAAGATGTGAGTGTATTGTCTGGTTCACAATTGCACTGGGAGGGATTGTAGACTCACTCAGAGTTTACTGTAATAAAGTGATAAAGAAAGTTGTGAGTGTATTGTCTGGTTAACAATTGTACAAGGAGGGATTGTAGACTCATTCAGAGTTTACAGTAATAAAGTGATCAAGAAAGTTGTGAGTGTATTGTCTGGTTAACAATTGTATAAGGAGGGATTGTAGACTCACTCAGAGTTTACAGTAATAAAGTGATAAAGAAAGTTGTGAGTGTATTGTCTGGTTAACAATTGCGCTGGGATGGATTGTCGACTCACTCAGAGTTTACAGTAATAAAGTGATAAAGAAAGTTGTGAGTGTATTGTCTGGTTAATAATTGTACAAGGAGGGATTGTAGACTCACTCAGAGTTTACAGTAATAAAGTGATAAAGAAAGATGTGAGTGTATTGTCTGGATAACAATTGCACTGGGAGGGATTGTAGACTCACTCAGAGTTAACAGTAATAAAGTGACAAAGAAAGTTGTGAGTGTATTGTCTGGTTAATAATTGTACAAGGAGGGATTGTAGACTCACTCAGAGTTTACAGTAATAAAGTGATAAAGAAAGTTGTGAGTGTATTGTCTGGTTGACAATTGCACTGGGAGGGATTGTCGACTCACTCCGAGTTTACAGTAATAAAGTGATAAAGAAAGTTGTGAGTGTATTGTCTGGTTAACAATTGTACAAGGAGGGATTGTAGACTCACTCAGAGTTTACAGTAATAAAGTGATAAAGAAAGATGTGAGTGTATTGTCTGGTTAACAATTGCACTGGGAGAGATTGTAGACTCACTCAGAGTTTACAGTAATAAAGTGATAAAGAAAGATGTCAGTGTATTATCTGGATAACAATTGCACTGGGAGGGATTGTAGACTCACTCAGAGTTTACAGTAATAAAGTGATAAAGAAAGATGTGAGTGTATTGTCTGGTTAACAATTGCACTGGGAGGGATTGTAGACACATTCAGAATTTACAGTAAAGAAGTGATAAAGGAAGATGTGAGTGTATTGTCTGATTAACAATTGCACTGGGAGGGATTGTAGACTCACTCAGAGTTTACAGTAATAAAGTGATAAAGAAAGATGTGAGTGTATTGTCTGATTAACAATTGGACTGGGAGGGATTGTAGACTCACTCAGAGTTTACACTAAAAAAGTGAGAAAGAAAGATGTGAGTGTATTGTCTGGATAACAATTGCACTGGGAGGGATTGCAGACTCACTCAGAGTTTACAGTAATAAAGTGATAAAGAAAGATGTGAGTGTATTGTCTGGTTAACAATTGCACTGGGAGGGATTGTAGACTCACTCAGAGTTTACAGTAATAAAGTGATAAAGAAAGATGTGAGTGTATTGTCTGGTTAACAATTGCACTGGGAAGGATTGTAGACTCACTCAGAGTTTACAGTAATAAAGTGATAAAGAAAGATGTGAGTGTATTGTCTGGTTCACAATTGCACTGGGAGGGATTGTAGACTCACTCAGAGTTTACATTAATAAAGTGATAATGAAAGTTGTGAGTGTATTGTCTGGTTAACAATTGCACTGGGAGGGATTGTAGAAACACTCAGAGTTTACAGTAATAAAGTGATAAAGAAAGTTGTGAGTGTATTGTCGGGTTAATAATTGTACAAGGAGGGATTGTAGTCTCACTCAGAGTTTACAGTAATAAAGTGATAAAGAAAGTTGTGAGTGTATTGTCTGGTTAACAATTGCACTGGGAGGGATTGCAGACTCACTCAGAGTTTACAGTAATAAAGTGATAAAGAAAGATGTGAGTGTATTGTCTGGTTAACAATTGCACTAGGAGGGATTGTAGACTCACTCAGAGTTTAAAGTAATAAAGTGATAAAGAAAGATGTGAGTTTATTGTCTGATTAACAATTGCACTGGGAGGGATTGGAGACTCACTCAGAGTTTACAGTAAAAAAGTGATAAAGAAAAATGTGAGTGTATTGTCTGGTTAACAATTGCACTGGGAGGGATTGCAGACTCACTCAGAGTTTACAGTAATAAAGTGATAAAGAAAGATGTGAGTGTATTGTCTGGTTAACAATTGCACTAGGAGGGATTGTAGACTCACTCAGAGTTTACAGTAATAAAGTGACAAAGAAAGATGTAATTGTATTGTCTGGTTAACAATTGCAATGGGAGGAATTGCAGACTCACTCAGAGTTTACAGCAATAAAGTGATAAAGAAAGATGTGAGTGTATTGCCTGGTTCACAATTGCACTGGGAGGGATTGTAGACTCACTCAGAGTTTACTGCAATAAAGTGATAAAGAAAGATGTGAGTGTATTGTCTGGTTCACAATTGCACTGGGAGGGATTGTAGACTCACTCAGAGTTTTCTGTAATAAAGTGATAAAGAAAGTTGTGAGTGTATTGTCTGGTTAATAATTGTACAAGGAGGGATTGTAGACTCACTCAGAGTTTACAGTAATAAAGTGATCAAGAAAGTTGTGAGTGTATTGTCTGGTTAACAATTGTACAAGGAGGGATTGTAGACTCACTCAGAGTTTACAGCAATAAACTGATAAAGAAAGTTCTGAGTGTATTGTCTGGTTAACAATTGCACTGGGAGGGATTGTCGACTCACTCAGAGTTTACAGTAATAAAGTGATAAAGAAAGTTCTGAGTGTATTGTCTGGTTAATAATTGTACAAGGAGGGATTGTAGACTCACTCAGAGTTTACAGTAATAAAGTGATAAAGAAAGTTGTGAGTGTATTGTCTGGTTGACAATTGCACTGGGAGGGATTGTCGACTCACTCCGAGTTTACAGTAATAAAGTGATAAAGAAAGTTGTGAGTGTATTGTCTGGTTAACAATTGTACAAGGAGGGATTGTAGACTCACTCAGAGTTTACAGTAATAAAGTGATAAAGAAAGATGTGAGTGTATTGTCTGGTTAACAATTGCACTGGGAGAGATTGTAGACTCACTCAGAGTTTACAGTAATAAAGTGATAAAGAAAGATGTCAGTGTATTATCTGGATAACAATTGCACTGGGAGGGATTGTAGACTCACTCAGAGTTTACAGTAATAAAGTGATAAAGAAAGATGTGAGTGTATTGTCTGGTTAACAATTGCACTGGGAGGGATTGTAGACACATTCAGAATTTACAGTAAAGAAGTGATAAAGGAAGATGTGAGTGTATTGTCTGATTAACAATTGCACTGGGAGGGATTGTAGACTCACTCAGAGTTTACAGTAATAAAGTGATAAAGAAAGATGTGAGTGTATTGTCTGATTAACAATTGGACTGGGAGGGATTGTAGACTCACTCAGAGTTTACACTAAAAAAGTGAGAAAGAAAGATGTGAGTGTATTGTCTGGATAACAATTGCACTGGGAGGGATTGCAGACTCACTCAGAGTTTACAGTAATAAAGTGATAAAGAAAGATGTGAGTGTATTGTCTGGTTAACAATTGCACTGGGAGGGATTGTAGACTCACTCAGAGTTTACAGTAATAAAGTGATAAAGAAAGATGTGAGTGTATTGTCTGGTTAACAATTGCACTGGGAAGGATTGTAGACTCACTCAGAGTTTACAGGAATAAAGTGATAAAGAAAGATGTGAGTGTATTGTCTGGTTCACAATTGCACTGGGAGGGATTGTAGACTCACTCAGAGTTTACTGTAATAAAGTGATAAAGAAAGTTGTGAGTGTATTGTCTGGTTAACAATTGTACAAGGAGGGATTGTAGACTCATTCAGAGTTTACAGTAATAAAGTGATCAAGAAAGTTGTGAGTGTATTGTCTGGTTAACAATTGTATAAGGAGGGATTGTAGACTCACTCAGAGTTTACAGTAATAAAGTGATAAAGAAAGTTGTGAGTGTATTGTCTGGTTAACAATTGCGCTGGGATGGATTGTCGACTCACTCAGAGTTTACAGTAATAAAGTGATAAAGAAAGTTGTGAGTGTATTGTCTGGTTAATAATTGTACAAGGAGGGATTGTAGACTCACTCAGAGTTTACAGTAATAAAGTGATAAAGAAAGATGTGAGTGTATTGTCTGGATAACAATTGCACTGGGAGGGATTGTAGACTCACTCAGAGTTAACAGTAATAAAGTGACAAAGAAAGTTGTGAGTGTATTGTCTGGTTAATAATTGTACAAGGAGGGATTGTAGACTCACTCAGAGTTTACAGTAATAAAGTGATAAAGAAAGTTGTGAGTGTATTGTCTGGTTAACAATTGTACAAGGAGGGATTGCAGACTCACTCAGAGTTTACAGTAATAAAGTGATAAAGAAAGATGTGAGTGTATTGTCTGGTTCACAATTGAACTGGGAGGGATTGTCGACTCACTCTGAGTTTACAGTAATAAAGTGATAAAGAAAGTTGTGAGTGTATTGTCTGGTTAACAATTGCACTGGGAGGGATTGTAGACTCACTCAGAGTTTACAGTAATAAAGTGATAAAGAAAGTTGTGAGTGTATTGTCTGGTTAACAATGGTACAAGGAGGGATTGTGGACTCACTCAGAGTTTACAGTAATAAAGTGATAAAGAAAGTGGTGAGTGTATTGTCTGATTAACAATTGCACTGGGAGCGATTTTAGACTCACTCAGAGTTTACAGTAATAAAGTGATAAAGAAAGTTGTGAGTGTGTTGTCTGGTTAACAATTGTACAAGGAGGGATTGTAGACTCACTCAGAGTTTACAGCAACAAAGTGATAAAGAAAGATGTGAGTGTATTGTCTGGTTAACAATTGCACTAGGAGGGATTGTAGACTCATTCAGAGTTTACAGTAATAAAGTGATAAAGAAAGATGTCAGTGTATTTTCTGGTTAACAATTGCACTGGGAGGGATTGTAGACTCACTCAGAGTTTACAGTAATAAAGTGATAAAGAAAGATGTGAGTGTATTGTCTGGTTAACAATTGCACTAGGAAGGATTGTAGACTCACTCATAGTTTACAGTAATAAAGTGATAAAGAAAGATGTGAATGTATTGTCTGGTTAACAATTGCACTGGGAGGGATTGTAGCCTCACTCAGAGTTTACAGTAATAAAGTGATAAAGGAAGATGTGAGTGTATTGTCTGCTTAACAATTGCACTGGGAGGGATTGCAGACTCACTCAGAGTTTACAGTAATAAAGTGATAAAGAAAGATGTGAGTGTATTGTCTGGTTAACAATTGCACTGGGAGGGATTGTGGACTCACTCAGAGTTTACAGTAATAAAGAAAGTTGTGAGTGTATTGTCTGGTTAACAATTGCACTGGGAGGGATTGTAGACTCACTCAGAGTTTACAGTAATAAAGTAATAAAGAAAGATGTGAGCGTATTGTCTGGTTAACAATTGCCATGGGAGGGATTGTAGACTCACTCAGAGTTTACAGTGATAAAGTGATAAAGAAAGTTGTGAGTGTATTGTCTATTTAACAATTGCAATGGGAGGGATTGTAGACTCACTCAGAGTTTACAGTAATAAAGTGATAAAGAAAGATGTGAGTGTACTGTCTGATTAACAATTGCACTGGGAGGGATTGTAGACTCGCTCAGAGTTTACAGTAAAAAAGTGATAAAGGAAGATGTGAGTGTATTGTCTGGTTAACAATTGCACTGGGAGGGATTGTAGACTCAGTCAGAGTTTACAGTAATAAAGTGATAAAGAAAGATGTGAGTGTATTGTCTGGTTAACAATTGCACTGGGAGGGATTGTAGACTCACTCAGAATTTACAGTAAAAAAGTGATAAAGGAAGATGTGAGTGTATGGTCTGATTAACAATTTCACTGGGAGGGATTGTAGACTCACTCAGATTTTAAATTAATAAAGTGATAAAGAAAGATGTGAGTTTATTGTCTGATTAACAATTGCACTGGGAGGGATTGTAGACTCACTCAGAGTTTACAGTAAAAAAGTGAGAAAGAAAGATGTGAGTGCATTGTCTGGTTAACAATTGCACTGGGAGGGATTGCAGACTCACTCAGAGTTTACAGTAATAAAGTGATAAAGAAAGATGTGAGTGTATTGTCTGGTTAACAATTGCACTGGGAGGGATTGTAGACTCACTCAGAGTTTACAGTAATAAAGTGACAAAGAAAGATGTAAGTGTATTGTCTGGTTAACAATTGCACTGGGAGGAATTGCAGACTCACTCAGAGTTTACAGTAATAAAGTGATAAAGAAAGATGTGAGTGTATTGTCTGGTTCACAATTGCACTGGGAGGGATTGTAGACTCACTCAGAGTTTATGGCAATAAAGTGATAAAGAAAGATGTGAGTGTATTGTGTGGTTCACAATTGCACTGGGAGGGATTGTAGACTCACTCAGAGCTTTCTGTAATAAAGTGATAAAGAAAGTTGTGAGTGTATTGTCTGGTTAATAATTGTACAAGGAGGGATTGTAGACTCACTCAGAGTTTACAGTAATAAAGTGATCAAGAAAGTTGTGAGTGTATTGTCTGGTTAACAATTGTACAAGGAGGGATTGTAGACTCACTCAGAGTTTACAGCAATAAACTGATAAAGAAAGTTGTGAGTGTATTGTCTGGTTAACAATTGCACTGGGAGGGATTGTCGACTCACTCAGAGTTTACAGTAATAAAGTGATAAAGAAAGTTCTGAGTGTATTGTCTGGTTAATAATTGTACAAGGAGGGATTGTAGACTCACTCAGAGTTTACCGTAATAAAGTGATAAAGAAAGATGTGAGTTTATTGTCTGATTAACAATTGCACTGGGAGGGATTGTGGGCTCACTCAGAGATTACAGTAAAAAAGTGAGAAAGAAAGATGTGAGTGTATTGTCTGGTTAACAATTGCACTGCGAGGGATTGCAGACTCACTCAGAGTTTACAGTAATAAAGTGATAAAGAAAGATGTGAGTGTATTGTCTGGTTAACAATTGCACTAGGAGGGATTGTAGACTCACTCAGAGTTTACAGTAATAAAGTGACAAAGAAAGATGTAAGTGTATTGTCTGGTTATCAATTGCACTGGGAGGAATTGCAGACTCACTCAGAGTTTACAGTAATAAAGTGATAAAGAAAGATGTGAGTGTATTGTCTGGTTAATAATTGTACAAGGAGGGATTGTAGACTCACTCAGAGTTTACAGTAATAAAGTGATAAAGAAAGTTGTGAGTGTATTGTCTGGTTCACAATTGCACTGGGAGGGATTGTAGACTCACTCAGAGTTTTCTGTAATAAAGTGATAAAGAAAGTTGTGAGTGTATTGTCTGGTTAATAATTGTACAAGGAGGGATTGTAGACTCACTCAGAGTTTTCTGTAATAAAGTGATCAAGAAAGTTGTGAGTGTATTGTCTGGTTAACAATTGCACTGGGAGAGATTGTAGACTCACTCAGAGTTTACAGTAATAAAGTGATAAAGAAAGATGTGAGTGTATTGTCTGGTTCACAATTGAACTGGGAGGGATTGTAGACTCACTCAGATTTTTCTGTAATAAAGTGATAAAGAACGTTGTGAGTGTATTGTCTGGTTAATAATTGTACAAGGAGGGATTGTAGACTCACTCAGAGTTTACAGTAATAAAGTGATCAAGAAAGTTGTGAGTGTATTGTCTGGTTAACAATTGTACAAGGAGGGATTGTAGACTCTCTCAGAGTTTACAGCAATAAAGTGATAAAGAAAGTTGTGAGTGTATTGTCTGGTTAACAATTGCACTGGGAGGGATTGTAGACACATTCAGAATTTACAGTAAAGAAGTGATAAAGGAAGATGTGAGTGTATTGTCTGATTAACAATTGCACTGGGAGGGATTGTAGACTCACTCAGAGTTTACAGTAATAAAGTGATAAAGAAAGATGTGAGTGTATTGTCTGATTAACAATTGCACTGGGAGGGATTGTAGACTCACTCAGAGTTTACACTAAAAAAGTGAGAAAGAAAGATGTGAGTGTATTGTCTGGTTAACAATTGCACTGGGAGGGATTGCAGACTCACTCAGAGTTTACAGTAATAAAGTGATAAAGAAAGATGTGAGTGTATTGTCTGGTTAACAATTGCACTGGGAGGGATTGTAGACTCACTCAGAGTTTACAGTAATAAAGTGATAAACAAAGATGTGAGTGTATTGTCTGGTTAACAATTGCACTGGGAGGGATTGTAGACTCACTCAGAGTTTACAGTAATAAAGTGATAAAGAAAGATGTGAGTGTATTGTCTGGTTCACAATTGCACTGGGAGGGATTGTAGACTCACTCAGAGTTTACTGTAATAAAGTGATAAAGAAAGTTGTGAGTGTATTGTCTGGTTAATAATTGTACAAGGAGGGATTGTAGACTCACTCAGAGTTTACAGTAATAAAGTGATCAAGAAAGTTGTGAGTGTATTGTCTGGTTAACAATTGTATAAGGAGGGATTGTAGATTCACTCAGAGTTTACAGTAATAAAGTGATAAAGAAAGTTGTGAGTGTATTGTCTGGTTAACAATTGCGCTGGGATGGATTGTCGACTCCCTCAGAGTTTACAGTAATAAAGTGATAAAGAATGTTGTGAGTGTATTGTCTGGTTAATAATTGTACAAGGAGGGATTGTAGACTCACTCAGAGTTTACAGTAATAAAGTGATAAAGAAAGATGTGAGTGTATTGTCTGGATAACAATTGCACTGGGAGGGATTGTAGACTCACTCAGAGTTAACAGTAATAAAGTGACAAAGAAAGTTGTGAGTGTATTGTCTGGTTAATAATTGTACAAGGAGGGATTGTAGACTCACTCAGAGTTTACAGTAATAAAGTGATAAAGAAAGTTGTGAGTGTATTGTCTGGTTAACAATTGTACAAGGAGGGATTGCAGACTCACTCAGAGTTTACAGTAATAAAGTGATAAAGAAAGATGTGAGTGTATTGTCTGGTTCACAATTGCACTGGGAGGGATTGTCGACTCACTCTGAGTTTACAGTAATAAAGTGATAAAGAAAGTTGTGAGTGTATTGTCTGGTTAACAATTGCACTGGGAGGGATTGTAGACTCACTCAGAGTTTACAGTAATAAAGTGATAAAGAAAGTTGTGAGTGTATTGTCTGGTTAACAATTGCACTGGGAGGGATTGTAGACTCACTCAGAGTTTACAGTAATAAAGTGATAAAGAAAGTTGTGAGTGTATTGTCTGGTTAACAATGGTACAAGGAGGTATTGTGGACTCACTCAGAGTTTACAGTAATAAAGTGATAAAGAAAGTTGTGAGTGTATTGTCTGATTAACAATTGCACTGGGAGGGATTGTAGACTCACTCAGAGTTTACAGTAATAAAGTGATAAAGAAAGTTGTGAGTGTATTGTCTGGTTAACAATTGTACAAGGAGGGATTGTAGACTCACTCAGAGTTTACAGCAACAAAGTGATAAAGAAAGATGTGAGTGTATTGTCTGGTTAACAATTGCACTAGGAGGGATTGTAGACTCATTCAGAGTTTACAGTAATAAAGTGATAAAGAAAGATGTCAGTGTATTTTCTGGTTAACAATTGCACTGGGAGGGATTGTAGACTCACTCAGAGTTTACAGTAATAAAGTGATAAAGAAAGATGTGAGTGTATTGTCTGGTTAACAATTGCACTAGGAAGGATTGTAGACTCACTCATAGTTTACAGTAATAAAGTGATAAAGAAAGATGTGAATGTATTGTCTGGTTAACAATTGCACTGGGAGGGATTGTAGCCTCACTCAGAGTTTACAGTAATAAAGTGATAAAGGAAGATGTGAGTGTATTGCCTGCTTAACAATTGCACTGGGAGGGATTGCAGACTCACTCAGAGTTTACAGTAATAAAGTGATAAAGAAAGATGTGAGTGTATTGTCTGGTTAACAATTGCACTGGGAGGGATTGTGGACTCACTCAGAGTTTACAGTAATAAAGAAAGTTGTGAGTGTATTGTCTGGTTAACAATTGCACTGGGAGGGATTGTAGACTCACTCAGAGTTTACAGTAATAAAGTAATAAAGAAAGATGTGAGCGTATTGTCTGGTTAACAATTGCATTGGTAGGGATTGTAGACTCACTCAGAGTTTACAGTGATAAAGTGATAAAGAAAGTTGTGAGTGTATTGTCTGTTTAACAATTGCGGCACAGTGGCGCAGTGGTTAGCACCGCAGCCTCACAGCTCCAGGGACCTGGGTTCGATTCCAGGTACTGCCTGTGTGGAGTTTGCAAGTTCTCCCTGTGTCTGCAGTGGGTTTTCTCCGGGTGCTCCGGTTTCCTCCCACAAGCCAAAAGACTTGCAGGTTGATAGGTAAATTGGCCATTATAAATTGTCACTAGTGTAGGTAGGTGGTAGGGAAATATAGGGACAGGTGGGGATGTTTGGTAGGAATATGGGATTAGTGTAGGATTAGTATAAATGGGTGGTTGATGTTCGGCACAGACTCGGTGGGCCGAAGGGCCTGTTTCAGTGCTGTATCTCTAAACTAATTGCACTGGGAGGGATTGTAGACTCGCTCAGAGTTTACAGTAAAAAAGTGATAAAGGAAGATGTGAGTGTATTGTCTGGTTAACAATTGCACTGGGAGGGATTGTAGACTCACTCAGAGTTTACAGTAATAAAGTGATAAAGAAAGATGTGAGTGTATTGTCTGGTTAACAATTGCACTGGGAGGGATTGTAGACTCACTCAGAATTTACAGTAAAAAAGTGATAAAGGAAGATGTGAGTGTATGGTCTGATTAACAATTTCACTGGGAGGGATTGTAGACTCACTCAGATTTTAAATTAATAAAGTGATAAAGAAAGATGTGAGTTTATTGTCTGATTAACAATTGCACTGGGAGGGATTGTAGACTCACTCAGAGTTTACAGTAAAAAAGTGAGAAAGAAAGATGTGAGTGTATTGTCTGGTTAATAATTGTACAAGGAGGGATTGTAGACTCACTCAGAGTTTACAGTAATAAAGTGATCAAGAAAGTTGTGAGTGTATTGTCTGGTTAACAATTGTACAAGGAGGGATTGTAGACTCACTCAGAGTTTACAGCAATAAACTGATAAAGAAAGTTGTGAGTGTATTGTCTGGTTAACAATTGCACTGGGAGGGATTGTCGACTCACTCAGAGTTTACAGTAATAAAGTGATAAAGAAAGTTCTGAGTGTATTGTCTGGTTAATAATTGTACAAGGAGGGATTGTAGACTCACTCAGAGTTTACCGTAATAAAGTGATAAAGAAAGATGTGAGTTTATTGTCTGATTAACAATTGCACTGGGAGGGATTGTAGACTCACTCAGAGTTTACAGTAAAAAAGTGAGAAAGAAAGATGTGAGTGTATTGTCTGGTTAACAATTGCACTAGGAAGGATTGTAGACTCACTCATAGTTTACAGTAATAAAGTGATAAAGAAAGATGTGAATGTATTGTCTGGTTAACAATTGCACTGGGAGGGATTGTAGCCTCACTCAGAGTTTACAGTAATAAAGTGATAAAGGAAGATGTGAGTGTATTGCCTGCTTAACAATTGCACTGGGAGGGATTGCAGACTCACTCAGAGTTTACAGTAATAAAGTGATAAAGAAAGATGTGAGTGTATTGTCTGGTTAACAATTGCACTGGGAGGGATTGTGGACTCACTCAGAGTTTACAGTAATAAAGAAAGTTGTGAGTGTATTGTCTGGTTAACAATTGCACTGGGAGGGATTGTAGACTCACTCAGAGTTTACAGTAATAAAGTAATAAAGAAAGATGTGAGCGTATTGTCTGGTTAACAATTGCATTGGTAGGGATTGTAGACTCACTCAGAGTTTACAGTGATAAAGTGATAAAGAAAGTTGTGAGTGTATTGTCTGTTTAACAATTGCGGCACAGTGGCGCAGTGGTTAGCACCGCAGCCTCACAGCTCCAGGGACCTGGGTTCGATTCCAGGTACTGCCTGTGTGGAGTTTGCAAGTTCTCCCTGTGTCTGCAGTGGGTTTTCTCCGGGTGCTCCGGTTTCCTCCCACAAGCCAAAAGACTTGCAGGTTGATAGGTAAATTGGCCATTATAAATTGTCACTAGTGTAGGTAGGTGGTAGGGAAATATAGGGACAGGTGGGGATGTTTGGTAGGAACATGGGATTAGTGTAGGATTAGTATAAATGGGTGGTTGATGTTCGGCACAGACTCGGTGGGCCGAAGGGCCTGTTTCAGTGCTGTATCTCTAATCTAATTGCACTGGGAGGGATTGTAGACTCGCTCAGAGTTTACAGTAAAAAAGTGATAAAGGAAGATGTGAGTGTATTGTCTGGTTAACAATTGCACTGGGAGGGATTGTAGACTCACTCAGAGTTTACAGTAATAAAGTGATAAAGAAAGATGTGAGTGTATTGTCTGGTTAACAATTGCACTGGGAGGGATTGTAGACTCACTCAGAATTTACAGTAAAAAAGTGATAAAGGAAGATGTGAGTGTATGGTCTGATTAACAATTTCACTGGGAGGGATTGTAGACTCACTCAGATTTTAAATTAATAAAGTGATAAAGAAAGATGTGAGTTTATTGTCTGATTAACAATTGCACTGGGAGGGATTGTAGACTCACTCAGAGTTTACAGTAAAAAAGTGAGAAAGAAAGATGTGAGTGTATTGTCTGGTTAATAATTGTACAAGGAGGGATTGTAGACTCACTCAGAGTTTACAGTAATAAAGTGATCAAGAAAGTTGTGAGTGTATTGTCTGGTTAACAATTGTACAAGGAGGGATTGTAGACTCACTCAGAGTTTACAGCAATAAACTGATAAAGAAAGTTGTGAGTGTATTGTCTGGTTAACAATTGCACTGGGAGGGATTGTCGACTCACTCAGAGTTTACAGTAATAAAGTGATAAAGAAAGTTCTGAGTGTATTGTCTGGTTAATAATTGTACAAGGAGGGATTGTAGACTCACTCAGAGTTTACCGTAATAAAGTGATAAAGAAAGATGTGAGTTTATTGTCTGATTAACAATTGCACTGGGAGGGATTGTAGACTCACTCAGAGTTTACAGTAAAAAAGTGAGAAAGAAAGATGTGAGTGTATTGTCTGGTTAACAATTGCACTGGGAGGGATTGCAGACTCACTCAGAGTTTACAGTAATAAAGTGATAAAGAAAGATGTGAGTGTATTGTCTGGTTAACAATTGCACTAGGAGGGATTGTAGACTCACTCAGAGTTTACAGTAATAAAGTGACAAAGAAAGATGTAAGTGTATTGTCTGGTTAACAATTGCACTGGGAGGAATTGCAGACTCACTCAGAGTTTACAGTAATAAAGTGATAAAGAAAGATGTGAGTGTATTGTCTGGTTAATAATTGTACAAGGAGGGATTGTAGACTCACTCAGAGTTTACAGTAATAAAGTGATAAAGAAAGTTGTGAGTGTATTGTCTGGTTCACAATTGCACTGGGAGGGATTGTAGACTCACTCAGAGTTTTCTGTAATAAAGTGATAAAGAAAGTTGTGAGTGTATTGTCTGGTTAATAATTGTACAAGGAGGGATTGTAGACTCACTCAGAGTTTACAGTAATAAAGTGATTAAGAAAGTTGTGAGTGTATTGTCTGGTTAACAATTGCACTGGGAGAGATTGTAGACTCACTCAGAGTTTACAGTAATAAAGTGATAAAGAAAGATGTGAGTGTATTGTCTGGTTAATAATTGTACAAGGAGGGATTGTAGACTCACTCAGAGTTTACAGTAATAAAGTGATCAAGAAAGTTGTGAGTGTATTGTCTGGTTAACAATTGTACAAGGAGGGATTGTAGACTCTCTCAGAGTTTACAGCAATAAAGTGATAAAGAAAGTTGTGAGTGTATTGTCTGGTTAACAATTGCACTGGGAGGGATTGTAGACACATTCAGAATTTACAGTAAAGAAGTGATAAAGGAAGATGTGAGTGTATTGTCTGATTAACAATTGCACTGGGAGGGATTGTAGACTCACTCAGAGTTTACAGTAATAAAGTGATAAAGAAAGATGTGAGTGTATTGTCTGATTAACAATTGCACTGGGAGGGATTGTAGACTCACTCAGAGTTTACACTAATAAAGTGAGAAAGAAAGATGTGAGTGTATTGTCTGGTTAACAATTGCACTGGGAGGGATTGCAGACTCACTCAGAGTTTACAGTAATAAAGTGATAAAGAAAGATGTGAGTGTATTGTCTGGTTAACAATTGCACTGGGAGGGATTGTAGACTCACTCAGAGTTTACAGTAATAAAGTGATAAAGAAAGATGTGAGTGTATTGTCTGGTTAACAATTGCACTGGGAGGGATTGTAGACTCACTCAGAGTTTACAGTAATAAAGTGATAAAGAAAGATGTGAGTGTATTGTCTGGTTCACAATTGCACTGGGAGGGATTGTAGACTCACTCAGAGTTTACTGTAATAAAGTGATAAAGAAAGTTGTGAGTGTATTGTCTGGTTAATAATTGTACAAGGAGGGATTGTAGACTCACTCAGAGTTTACAGTAATAAAGTGATCAAGAAAGTTGTGAGTGTATTGTCTGGTTAACAATTGTATAAGGAGGGATTGTCGACTCACTCAGAGTTGACAGTAATAAAGTGATAAAGAATGTTGTGAGTGTATTGTCTGTTTAATAATTGTACAAGGAGGGATTGTAGACTCACTCAGAGTTTACAGTAATAAAGTGATAAAGAAAGATGTGAGTGTATTGTCTGGATAACAATTGCACTGGGAGGGATTGTAGACTCACTCAGAGTTAACAGTAATAAAGTGACAAAGAAAGTTGTGAGTGTATTGTCTGGTTAATAATTGTACAAGTTGGGATTGTAGACTCACTCAGAGTTTACAGTAATAAAGTGATAAAGAAAGTTGTGAGTGTATTGTCTGGTTAACAATTGTACAAGGAGGGATTGCAGACTCACTCAGAGTTTACAGTAATAAAGTGATAAAGAAAGTTGTGAGTGTATTGTCTGGTTAACAATTGCACTGGGAGGGATTGTAGACTCACTCAGAGTTTACAGTAATAAAGTGATAAAGAAAGTTGTGAGTGTATTGTCTGGTTAACAATTGCACTGGGAGGGATTGTAGACTCACTCAGAGTTTACAGTAATAAAGTGATAAAGAAAGTTGTGAGTGTATTGTCTGGTTAACAATGGTACAAGGAGGGATTGTGGACTCACTCAGAGTTTACAGTAATAAAGTGATAAAGAAAGTTGTGAGTGTATTGTCTGATTAACAATTGCACTGGGAGGGATTGTAGACTCACTCAGAGTTTACAGTAATAAAGAAAGTTGTGAGTGTATTGTCTGGTTAACAATTGCACTGGGAGGGATTGTAGACTCACTCAGAGTTTACAGTAATAAAGTGATAAAGAAAGATGTGAGTGTATTGTCTGGTTCACAATTGCACTGGGAGGGATTGTCGACTCAATCTGAGTTTACAGTAATAAAGTGATAAAGAAAGTTGTGAGTGTATTGTCTGGTTAACAATTGCACTGGGAGGGATTGTAGACTCACTCAGAGTTTACAGTAATAAAGTGATAAAGAAAGTTGTGAGTGTATTGTCTGGTTAACAATTGCACTGGGAGGGAATGTAGACTCACTCAGAGTTTACAGTAATAAAGTGATAAAGAAAGTTGTGAGTGTATTGTCTGGTTAACAATGGTACAAGGAGGGATTGTGGACTCACTCAGAGTTTACAGTAATAAAGTGATAAAGAAAGTTGTGAGTGTATTGTCTGATTAACAATTGCACTGGGAGGGATTGTAGACTCACTCAGAGTTTACAGTAATAAAGAAAGTTGTGAGTGTATTGTCTGGTTAACAATTGCACTGGGAGGGATTGTAGACTCACTCAGAGTTTACAGTAATAAAGTAATAAAGAAAGATGTGAGCGTATTGTCTGGTTAACAATTGCATTGGGAGGGATTGTAGACTCACTCAGAGTTTACAGTGATAAAGTGATAAAGAAAGTTGTGAGTGTATTGTCTGTTTAACAATTGCGGCACAGTGGCGCAGTGGTTAGCACCGCAGCCTCACAGCTCCAGGGACCCGGGTTCGATTCCAGGTACTGCCTGTGTGGAGTTTGCAAGTTCTCCCTGTGTCTGCAGTGGGTTTTCTCCGTGTGCTCCGGTTTCCTCCCACAAGCCAAAAGACTTGCAGGTTGATAGGTAAATTGGCCATTATAAATTGTCACTAGTGTAGGTAGGTGGTAGGGAAATATAGGGACAGGTGGGGATGTTTGGTAGGAATATGGGATTAGTGTAGGATTAGTATAAATGGGTGGTTGATGTTCGGCACAGACTCGGTGGGCCGAAGGGCCTGTTTCAGTGCTGTATCTCTAATCTAATTGCAATGGGAGGGATTGTAGACTCACTCAGAGTTTACAGTAATAAAGTGATAAAGAAAGATGTGAGTGTATTGTCTGATTAACAATTGCACTGGGAGGGATTGTAGACTCGCTCAGAGTTTACAGTAAAAAAGTGATAAAGGAAGATGTGAGTGTATTGTCTGGTTAACAATTGCACTGGGAGGGATTGTAGACTCACTCAGAGTTTACAGTAATAAAGTGATAAAGAAAGATGTGAGTGTATTGTCTGGTTAACAATTGCACTGGGAGGGATTGTAGACTCACTCAGAATTTACAGTAAAAAAGTGATAAAGGAAGATGTGAGTGTATGGTCTGATTAACAATTTCACTGGGAGGGATTGTAGACTCACTCAGATTTTAAATTAATAAAGTGATAAAGAAAGATGTGAGTTTATTGTCTGATTAACAATTGCACTGGGAGGGATTGTAGACTCACTCAGAGTTTACAGTAAAAAAGTGAGAAAGAAAGATGTGAGTGTATTGTCTGGTGAACAATTGCACTGGGAGGGATTGCAGACTCACTCAGAGTTTACAGTAATAAAGTGATAAAGAAAGATGTGAGTGTATTGTCTGGTTAACAATTGCACTAGGAGGGATTGTAGACTCACTCAGAGTTTACAGTAATAAAGTGACAAAGAAAGATGTAAGTGTATTGTCTGGTTAACAATTGCACTGGGAGGAATTGCAGACTCACTCAGAGTTTACAGTAATAAAGTGATAAAGAAAGATGTGAGTGTATTGTCTGGTTCACAATTGCACTGGGAGGGATTGTAGACTCACTCAGAGCTTTCTGTAATAAAGTGATAAAGAAAGTTGTGAGTGTATTGTCTGGTTAATAATTGTACAAGGAGGGATTGTAGACTCACTCAGAGTTTACAGTAATAAAGTGATCAAGAAAGTTGTGAGTGTATTGTCTGGTTAACAATTGTACAAGGAGGGATTGTAGACTCACTCAGAGTTTACAGCAATAAACTGATAAAGAAAGTTGTGAGTGTATTGTCTGGTTAACAATTGCACTGGGAGGGATTGTCGACTCACTCAGAGTTTACAGTAATAAAGTGATAAAGAAAGTTCTGAGTGTATTGTCTGGTTAATAATTGTACAAGGAGGGATTGTAGACTCACTCAGAGTTTACCGTAATAAAGTGATAAAGAAAGATGTGAGTTTATTGTCTGATTAACAATTGCACTGGGAGGGATTGTAGACTCACTCAGAGTTTACAGTAAAAAAGTGAGAAAGAAAGATGTGAGTGTATTGTCTGGTTAACAATTGCACTGGGAGGGATTGCAGACTCACTCAGAGTTTACAGTAATAAAGTGATAAAGAAAGATGTGAGTGTATTGTCTGGTTAACAATTGCACTAGGAGGGATTGTAGACTCACTCAGAGTTTACAGTAATAAAGTGACAAAGAAAGATGTGAGTGTATTGTCTGGTTAACAATTGCACTGGGAGGAATTGCAGACTCACTCAGAGTTTACAGTAATAAAGTGATAAAGAAAGATGTGAGTGTATTGTCTGGTTAATAATTGTACAAGGAGGGATTGTAGACTCACTCAGAGTTTACAGTAATAAAGTGATAAAGAAAGTTGTGAGTGTATTGTCTGGTTCACAATTGCACTGGGAGGGATTGTAGACTCACTCAGAGTTTTCTGTAATAAAGTGATAAAGAAAGTTGTGAGTGTATTGTCTGGTTAATAATTGTACAAGGAGGGATTGTAGACTCACTCAGAGTTTACAGTAATAAAGTGATCAAGAAAGTTGTGAGTGTATTGTCTGGTTAACAATTGCACTGGGAGAGATTGTAGACTCACTCAGAGTTTACAGTAATAAAGTGATAAAGAAAGATGTGAGTGTATTGTCTGGTTAATAATTGTACAAGGAGGGATTGTAGACTCACTCAGAGTTTACAGTAATAAAGTGATCAAGAAAGTTGTGAGTGTATTGTCTCGTTAACAATTGTACAAGGAGGGATTGTAGACTCTCTCAGAGTTTACAGCAATAAAGTGATAAAGAAAGTTGTGAGTGTATTGTCTGGTTAACAATTGCACTGGGAGGGATTGTAGACACATTCAGAATTTACAGTAAAGAAGTGATAAAGGAAGATGTGAGTGTATTGTCTGATTAACAATTGCACTGGGAGGGATTGTAGACTCACTCAGAGTTTACAGGAATAAAGTGATAAAGAAAGATGTGAGTGTATTGTCTGATTAACAATTGCACTGGGAGGGATTGTAGACTCACTCAGAGTTTACAGTAATAAAGTGATAAAGAAAGATGTCAGTGTATTTTCTGGTTAACAATTGCACTGGGAGGGATTGTAGACTCACTCAGAGTTTACAGTAATAAAGTGATAAAGAAAGATGTGAGTGTATTGTCTGGTTAACAATTGCACTAGGAAGGATTGTAGACTCACTCATAGTTTACAGTAATAAAGTGATAAAGAAAGATGTGAATGTATTGTCTGGTTAACAATTGCACTGGGAGGGATTGTAGCCTCACTCAGAGTTTACAGTAATAAAGTAATAAAGAAAGATGTGAGCGTATTGTCTGGTTAACAATTGCATTGGGAGGGATTGTAGACTCACTCAGAGTTTACAGTGATAAAGTGATAAAGAAAGTTGTGAGTGTATTGTCTGTTTAACAATTGCAATGGGAGGGATTGTAGACTCACTCAGAGTTTACAGTAATAAAGTGATAAAGAAAGATGTGAGTGTATTGTCTGATTAACAATTGCACTGGGAGGGATTGTAGACTCGCTCAGAGTTTACAGTAAAAAAGTGATAAAGGAAGATGTGCGTGTATTGTCTGGTTAACAATTGCACTGGGAGGGATTGTAGACTCACTCAGAGTTTACAGTAATAAAGTGATAAAGAAAGATGTGAGTGTATTGTCTGGTTAACAATTGCACTGGGAGGGATTGTAGACTCACTCAGAATTTACAGTAAAAAAGTGATAAAGGAAGATGTGAGTGTATGGTCTGATTAACAATTTCACTGGGAGGGATTGTAGACTCACTCAGATTTTAAATTAATAAAGTGATAAAGAAAGATGTGAGTTTATTGTCTGATTAACAATTGCACTGGCAGGGATTGTAGACTCACTCAGAGTTTACAGTAAAAAAGTGAGAAAGAAAGATGTGAGTGTATTGTCTGGTTAACAATTGCACTGGGAGGGATTGCAGACTCACTCAGAGTTTACAGTAATAAAGTGATAAAGAAAGATGTGAGTGTATTGTCTGGTTAACAATTGCACTAGGAGGGATTGTAGACTCACTCAGAGTTTACAGTAATAAAGTGACAAAGAAAGATGTAAGTGTATTGTCTGGTTAACAATTGCACTGGGAGGAATGGCAGACTCACTCAGAGTTTACAGTAATAAAGTGATAAAGAAAGATGTGAGTGTATTGTCTGGTTCACAATTGCACTGGGAGGGATTGTAGACTCACTCAGAGTTTATGGCAATAAAGTGATAAAGAAAGATGTGAGTGTATTGTCTGGTTCACAATTGCACTGGGAGGGATTGTAGACTCACTCAGAGCTTTCTGTAATAAAGTGATAAAGAAAGTTGTGAGTGTATTGTCTGGTTAATAATTGTACAAGGAGGGATTGTAGACTCACTCAGAGTTTACAGTAATAAAGTGATCAAGAAAGTTGTGAGTGTATTGTCTGGTTAACAATTGTACAAGGAGGGATTGTAGACTCACTCAGAGTTTACAGCAATAAACTGATAAAGAAAGTTGTGAGTGTATTGTCTTGTTAACAATTGCACTGGGAGGGATTGTAGACTCACTCAGAGTTTACAGTAATAAAGTAATAAAGAAAGATGTGAGCGTATTGTCTGGTTAACAATTGCATTGGGAGGGATTGTAGACTCACTCAGAGTTTACAGTGATAAAGTGATAAAGAAAGTTGTGAGTGTATTGTCTGTTTAACAATTGCAATGGGAGGGATTGTAGACTCACTCAGAGTTTACAGTAATAAAGTGATAAAGAAAGATGTGAGTGTATTGTCTGATTAACAATTGCACTGGGAGGGATTGTAGACTCGCTCAGAGTTTACAGTAAAAAAGTGATAAAGGAAGATGTGAGTGTATTGTCTGGTTAACAATTGCACTGGGAGGGATTGTAGACTCACTCAGAGTTTACAGTAATAAAGTGATAAAGAAAGATGTGAGTGTATTGTCTGGTTAACAATTGCACTGGGAGGGATTGTAGACTCACTCAGAATTTACAGTAAAAAAGTGATAAAGGAAGATGTGAGTGTATGGTCTGATTAACAATTTCACTGGGAGGGATTGTAGACTCACTCAGATTTTAAATTAATAAAGTGATAAAGAAAGATGTGAGTTTATTGTCTGATTAACAATTGCACTGGGAGGGATTGTAGACTCACTCAGAGTTTACAGTAAAAAAGTGAGAAAGAAAGATGTGAGTGTATTGTCTAGTTAACAATTGCACTGGGAGGGATTGCAGACTCACTCAGAGTTTACAGTAATAAAGTGATAAAGAAAGATGTGAGTGTATTGTCTGGTTAACAATTGCACTAGGAGGGATTGTAGACTCACTCAGAGTTTACAGTAATAAAGTGACAAAGAAAGATGTAAGTGTATTGTCTGGTTAACAATTGCACTGGGAGGAATTGCAGACTCACTCAGAGTTTACAGTAATAAAGTGATAAAGAAAGATGTGAGTGTATTGTCTGGTTAATAATTGTACAAGGAGGGATTGTAGACTCACTCAGAGTTTACAGTAATAAAGTGATAAAGAAAGATGTGAGTGTATTGTCTGGTTCACAATTGAACTGGGAGGGATTGTAGACTCACTCAGATTTTTCTGTAATAAAGTGATAAAGAAAGTTGTGAGTGTATTGTCTGGTTAATAATTGTACAAGGAGGGATTGTAGACTCACTCAGAGTTTACAGTAATAAAGTGATCAAGAAAGTTGTGAGTGTATTGTCTGGTTAACAATTGTACAAGGAGGGATTGTAGACTCTCTCAGAGTTTACAGCAATAAAGTGATAAAGAAAGTTGTGAGTGTATTGTCTGGTTCACAATTGCACTGGGAGGGATTGTCGACTCACTCTGAGTTTACAGTAATAAAGTGATAAAGAAAGTTGTGAGTGTATTGTCTGGTTAACAATTGCACTGGGAGGGATTGTAGACTCACTCAGAGTTTACAGTAATAAAGTGATAAAGAAAGTTGTGAGTGTATTGTCTGTTTAACAATTGCACTGGGAGGGATTGTAGACTCACTCAGAGTTTACAGTAATAAAGTGATAAAGAAAGTTGTGAGTGTATTGTCTGGTTAACAATGGTACAAGGAGGGATTGTGGACTCACTCAGAGTTTACAGTAATAAAGTGATAAAGAAAGTTGTGAGTGTATTGTCTGATTAACAATTGCACTGGGAGGGATTGTAGACTAACTCAGAGTTTACAGTAATAAAGTGATAAAGAAAGATGTGAATGTATTGTCTGGTTAACAATTGCACTGGGAGGGATTGTAGCCTCTCTCAGAGTTTACAGTAATAAAGTGATAAAGGAAGATGTGAGTGTATTGTCTGCTTAACAATTGCACTGGGAGGGATTGCAGACTCACTCAGAGTTTACAGTAATAAAGTGATAAAGAAAGATGTGAGTGTATAGTCTGGTTAACAATTGCACTGGGAGGGATTGTGGACTCACTCAGAGTTTACAGTAATAAAGAAAGTTGTGAGTGTATTGTCTGGTTAACAATTGCACTGGGAGGGATTGTGGACTCACTCAGAGTTTACAGTAATAAAGAAAGTTGTGAGTGTATTGTCTGGTTAACAATTGCACTGGGAGGGATTGTAGACTCACTCAGAGTTTACAGTAATAAAGTAATAAAGAAAGATGTGAGCGTATTGTCTGGTTAACAATTGCATTGGGAGGGATTGTAGACTCACTCAGAGTTTACAGTGATAAAGTGATAAAGAAAGATGTGAGTGTATTGTCTGGTTAACAATTGCACTGGGAGGGATTGTGGACTCACTCAGAGTTTACAGTAATAAAGAAAGTTGTGAGTGTATTGTCTGGTTAACAATTGCACTGGGAGGGATTGTAGACTCACTCAGAGTTTACAGTAATAAAGTAATAAAGAAAGATGTGAGCGTATTGTCTGGTTAACAATTGCATTGGGAGGGATTGTAGACTCACTCAGAGTTTACAGTGATAAAGTGATAAAGAAAGTTGTGAGTGTATTGTCTGTTTAACAATTGCAATGGGAGGGATTGTAGACTCACTCAGAGTTTACAGTAATAAAGTGATAAAGAAAGATGTGAGTGTATTGTCTGATTAACAATTGCACTGGGAGGGATTGTAGACTCGCTCAGAGTTTACAGTAAAAAAGTGATAAAGGAAGATGTGAGTGTATTGTCTGGTTAACAATTGCACTGGGAGGGATTGTAGACTCACTCAGAGTTTACAGTAATAAAGTGATAAAGAAAGATGTGAGTGTATTGTCTGGTTAACAATTGCACTGGGAGGGATTGTAGACTCACTCAGAATTTACAGTAAAAAAATGATAAAGGAAGATGTGAGTGTATGGTCTGATTAACAATTTCACTGGGAGGGATTGTAGACTCACTCAGATTTTAAATTAATAAAGTGATAAAGAAAGATGTGAGTTTATTGTCTGATTAACAATTGCACTGGGAGGGATTGTAGACTCACTCAGAGTTTACAGTAAAAAAGTGAGAAAGAAAGATGTGAGTGTATTGTCTGGTTAACAATTGCACTGGGAGGGATTGCAGACTCACTCAGAGTTTACAGTAATAAAGTGATAAAGAAAGATGTGAGTGTATTGTCTGGTTAACAATTGCACTAGGAGGGATTGTAGACTCACTCAGAGTTTACAGTAATAAAGTGACAAAGAAAGATGTAAGTGTATTGTCTGGTTAACAATTGCACTGGGAGGAATTGCAGACTCACTCAGAGTTTACAGTAATAAAGTGATAAAGAAAGTTGTGAGTGTATTGTCTGGTTCACAATTGCACTGGGAGGGATTGTAGACTCACTCAGAGTTTATGTCAATAAAGTGATAAAGAAAGATGTCAGTGTATTGTCTGGTTAACAATTGCACTGGGAGGGATTGCAGACTCACTCAGAGATTACAGGAATGAAGTGATAAAGAAAGATGTGAGTGTATCGTCTGGTTAACAATTGCACTGGGAGGGATTGTAGACTCACTCAGAATTTACAGTAAAAAAGTGATAAAGGAAGATGTGAGTGTATTGTCTGATTAACAATTGCACTGGGAGGGATTGTAGACTCACTCAGAGTTTACAGTAATAAAGTGATAAAGAAAGATGTGAGTGTATTGTCTGGTTAACAATTGCACTGGGAGGGATTGTAGACTCACTCAGAGTTTACAGTAATGAAGTGATAAAGAAAGATGTGAGTGTATTGTCTGGTTAACAATTGCACTGGGAGGGATTGTAGACTCACTCAGAATTTACAGTAAAAAAGTGATAAAGGAAGATGTGAGTGTATTGTCTGATTAACAATTGCACTGGGAGGGATTGTAGACTCACTCAGAGTTTACAGTAATAAAGTGATAAAGAAAGATGTCAGTGTATTGTCTGGTTAACAATTGCACTGGGAGGGATTGTAGACTCACTCAGACTTTACAGTAATGAAGTGATAAAGAAAGATGTGGGTGTATTGTCTGGTTAACAATTGCACTGGGAGGGATTGTAGACTCACTCAGAGTTTACAGTAATAAAGTGATAAAGAAAGTTGTGAGTGTATTGTCTGGTTAACAATTGCACTGGGAGGGATTGTAGACTCACTCAGAGTTTACAGTAATAAAGTGATAAAGAAAGTTGTGAGTGTATTGTCTGGTTAACAATTGTACAAGGAGGGATTGTGGACTCACTCAGAGTTTACAGTAATAAAGTGATAAAGAAAGTTGTGAGTGTATTGTCTGATTAACAATTGCACTGGGAGGGATTGTAGACTCACTCAGAGTTTACAGTAATAAAGTGATAAAGAAAGTTGTGAGTGTATTGTCTGGTTAACAATTGTACAAGGAGGGATTGTAGACTCACTCAGAGTTTACAGCAACAAAGTGATAAAGAAAGATGTGAGTGTATTGTCTGGTTAACAATTGCACTAGGAGGGATTGTAGACTCATTCAGAGTTTACAGTAATAAAGTGATAAAGAAAGATGTGAGTGTATTTTCTGGTTAACAATTGCACTGGGAGGGATTGTAGACTCACTCAGAGTTTACAGTAATAAAGTGATAAAGAAAGATGTGAGTGTATTGTCTGGTTAACAATTGAACTAGGAGGGTTTTAGACTCACTCATAGTTTACAGTAATAAAGTGATAAAGAAAGATGTGAATGTATTGTCTGGTTAACAATTGCACTGGGAGGGATTGTAGCCTCACTCAGAGTTTACAGTAATAAAGTGATAAAGGAAGATGTGAGTGTATTGTCTGGTTAACAATTGCACTGGGAGGGATTGTAGACTCTCTCAAAGTTTACAGCAATAAAGTGATAAAGAAAGTTGTGAGTGTATTGTCTGGTTAACAATTGCACTGGGAGGGATTGCAGACTCACTCAGAGTTTACAGTAATAAAGTGATAAAGAAAGATGTGAGTGTATTGTCTGGTTAACAATTGCACTGGGAGGGATTGTGGACTCACTCAGAGTTTACAGTAATAAAGTGATAAAGAAAGTTGTGAGTGTATTGTCTGGTTAACAATTGCACTGGGAGGGATTGTAGACTCACTCAGAGTTTACAGTAATAAAGTAATAAAGAGAGATGTGAGCGTATTGTCTGGTTAACAATTGCAATGGGAGGGATTGTAGACTCACTCAGAGTTTACAGTGATAAAGTGATAAAGAAAGTTGTGAGTGTATTGTCTGTTTAACAATTGCAATGGGAGGGATTGTAGACTCACTCAGAGTTTACAGTAATAAAGTGAGAAAGAAAGATGTGAGTGTATTGTCTGATTAACAATTGCACTGGGAGGGATTGTAGACTCGCTCAGAGTTTACAGTAAAAAAGTGATAAAGGAAGATGTGAGTGTATTGTCTGGTTAACAATTGCACTGGGAGGGATTGTCGACTCACTCAGAGTTTACAGTAATAAAGTGATAAAGAAAGTTCTGAGTGTATTTTCTGGTTAATAATTGTACAAGGAGGGATTGTAGACTCACTCAGAGTTTACAGTAATAAAGTGATAAAGAAAGTTGTGAGTGTATTGTCTGGTTGACAATTGCACTGGGAGGGATTGTCGACTCACTCCGAGTTTACAGTAATAAAGTGATAAAGAATGTTGTGAGTGTATTGTCTGGTTAACAATTGTACAAGGAGGGATTGTAGACTCACTCAGAGTTTACAGTAATAAAGTGATAAAGAAAGATGTGAGTGTATTGTCTGGTTAACAATTGCACTGGGAGAGATTGTAGACTCACTCAGAGTTTACAGTAATAAAGTGATAAAGAAAGATGTGAGTGTATTGTCTGGTTCACAATTGAACTGGGAGGGATTGTAGACTCACTCAGATTTTTCTGTAATAAAGTGATAAAGAAAGTTGTGAGTGTATTGTCTGGTTAATAATTGTACAAGGAGGGATTGTAGACTCACTCAGAGTTTACAGTAATAAAGTGATAAAGAAAGATGTGAGTGTATGGTCTGGTTAACAATTGCACTGGGATGGATTGCAGACTCACTCAGAGTTTACAGTAATAAAGTGATAAAGAAAGATGTCAGTGTATTGTCTGGTTAACAATTGCACTGGGAGGGATTGTAGACTCACTCAGACTTTACAGTAATGAAGTGATAAAGAAAGATGTGGGTGTATTGTCTGGTTAACAATTGCACTGGGAGGGATTGTAGACTCACTCAGAGTTTACAGTAATAAAGTGATAAAGAAAGTTGTGAGTGTATTGTCTGGTTAACAATTGTACAAGGAGGGATTGTGGACTCACTCAGAGTTTACAGTAATAAAGTGATAAAGAAAGTTGTGAGTGTATTGTCTGATTAACAATTGCACTGGGAGGGATTGTAGACTCACTCAGAGTTTACAGTAATAAAGTGATAAAGAAAGTTGTGAGTGTATTGTCTGGTTAACAATTGTACAAGGAGGGATTGTAGACTCACTCAGAGTTTACAGCAACAAAGTGATAAAGAAAGATGTGAGTGTATTGTCTGGTTAACAATTGCACTAGGAGGGATTGTAGACTCATTCAGAGTTTACAGTAATAAAGTGATAAAGAAAGATGTCAGTGTATTTTCTGGTTAACAATTGCACTGGGAGGGATTGTAGACTCACTCAGAGTTTACAGTAATAAAGTGATAAAGAAAGATGTGAGTGTATTGTCTGGTTAACAATTGAACTAGGAGGGTTTTAGACTCACTCATAGTTTACAGTAATAAAGTGATAAAGAAAGATGTGAATGTATTGTCTGGTTAACAATTGCACTGGGAGGGATTGTAGCCTCACTCAGAGTTTACAGTAATAAAGTGATAAAGGAAGATGTGAGTGTATTGTCTGGTTAACAATTGCACTGGGAGGGATTGCAGACTCACTCAGAGTTTACAGTAATAAAGTGATAAAGAAAGATGTGAGTGTATTGTCTGGTTAACAATTGCACTGGGAGGGATTGTGGACTCACTCAGAGTTTACAGTAATAAAGTGATAAAGAAAGTTGTGAGTGTATTGTCTGGTTAACAATTGCACTGGGAGGGATTGTAGACTCACTCAGAGTTTACAGTAATAAAGTAATAAAGAGAGATGTGAGCGTATTGTCTGGTTATCAATTGCAATGGGAGGGATTGTAGACTCACTCAGAGTTTACAGTGATAAAGTGATAAAGAAAGTTGTGAGTGTATTGTCTGTTTAACAATTGCAATGGGAGGGATTGTAGACTCACTCAGAGTTTACAGTAATAAAGTGATAAAGAAAGATGTGAGTGTATTGTCTGATTAACAATTGCACTGGGAGGGATTGTAGACTCGCTCAGAGTTTACAGTAAAAAAGTGATAAAGGAACATGTGAGTGTATTGTCTGGTTAACAATTGCACTGGGAGGGATTGTCGACTCACTCAGAGTTTACAGTAATAAAGTGATAAAGAAAGTTCTGAGTGTATTTTCTGGTTAATAATTGTACAAGGAGGGATTGTAGACTCACTCAGAGTTTACAGTAATAAAGTGATAAAGAAAGTTGTGAGTGTATTGTCTGGTTGACAATTGCACTGGGAGGGATTGTCGACTCACTCCGAGTTTACAGTAATAAAGTGATAAAGAAAGTTGTGAGTGTATTGTCTGGTTAACAATTGTACAAGGAGGGATTGTAGACTCACTCAGAGTTTACAGTAATAAAGTGATAAAGAAAGATGTGAGTGTATTGCCTGGTTAACAATTGCACTGGGAGAGATTGTAGACTCACTCAGAGTTTACAGTAATAAAGTGATAAAGAAAGATGTGAGTGTATTGTCTGGTTCACAATTGAACTGGGAGGGATTGTAGACTCACTCAGATTTTTCTGTAATAAAGTGATAAAGAAAGATGTGAGTGTATTGTCTGGTTAATAATTGTACAAGGAGGGATTGTAGACTCACTCAGAGTTTACAGTAATAAAGTGATCAAGAAAGTTGTGAGTGTTTTGTCTGGTTAACAATTGTACAAGGAGGGATTGTAGACTCTCTCAGAGTTTACAGCAATAAAGTGATAAAGAAAGTTGTGAGTGTATTGTCTGGTTAACAATTGCACTGGGAGGGATTGTCGACTCACTCACAGTTTACAGTAAAAAAGTGATAAAGAAAGATGTGCGTGTATTGTCTGGTAAACAATTGCAGTGGGAGGGATTGTAGACTCACTCAGAGTTTACAGTAATAAAGTGATAAAGAAAGTTGTGAGTGTATTGTCTGGTTAACAATTGTACAAGGAGGGATTGTAGAATCACTTAGAGTTTACAGTAATAAAGTGATAAAGAAAGATGTCAGTGTATTGTCTGGTTAACAATTGCACTGGGAGGGATTGCAGACTCACTCAGAGATTACAGTAATGAAGTGATAAAGTAAGATGTGAGTGTATCGTCTGGTTAACAATTGCACTGGGAGGGATTGTAGACTCACTCAGAATTTACAGTAAAAAAGTGATAAAGGAAGATGTGAGTGTATTGTCTGATTAACAATTGCACTGGGAGGGATTGTAGACTCACTCAGAGTTTACAGTAATAAAGTGATAAAGAAAGATGTGAGTGTATTGTCTGGTTAACAATTGCACTGGGAGGGATTGCAGACCCACTCAGTGTTTACAGTAATAAAGTGATAAAGAAAGATGTCAGTGTATTGTCTGGTTAACAATTGCACTGGGAGGGATTGTAGACTCACTCAGAGTTTACAGTAATGAAGTGATAAAGAAAGATGTGAGTGTATTGTCTGGTTAACAATTGCACTGGGAGGGATTGTAGACTCACTCAGAATTTACAGTAAAATAGTGATAAAGGAAGATGTGAGTGTATTGTCTGATTAACAATTGCACTGGGAGGGATTGTAGACTCACTCAGAGTTTACAGTAATAAAGTGATAAAGAAAGATGTGGGTGTATTGTCTGATTAACAATTGCTCTGGGAGGGATTGCAGACTCACTCAGAGTTTACAGTAAAAAAGTGAGAAAGAAAGATGTGAGTGTATTGTCTGATTAACAATTGCACTGGGAGGGATTGTAGACTCACTCAGAGTTTACAGTAATAAAGTGATAAAGAAAGTTGTGAGTGTATTGTCTGGTTAACAATTGTACAAGGAGGGATTGTAGACTCACTCAGAGTTTACAGCAACAAAGTGATAAAGAAAGATGTGAGTGTATTGTCTGGTTAACAATTGTACAAGGAGGGATAGTAGACTCACTCAGAGTTTACAGTAATAAAGTGATAAAGAAAGATGTGAGTGTATTGTCTGGTTAACAATTGCACTGGGAGGGATTGCAGACTCACTCAGAGTTTACAGTAATAAAGTGATAAAGAAAGTTGTGAGTGTATTGTCTGGTTAACAATTGCACTGGGAGGGATTGTAGACTCACTCAGACTTTACAGTAATGAAGTGATAAAGAAAGATGTGGGTGTATTGTCTGGTTAACAATTGCACTGGGAGGGATTGTAGACTCACTCAGAGTTTACAGTAATAAAGTGATAAAGAAAGTTGTGAGTGTATTGTCTGGTTAACAATTGCACTGGGAGGGATTGTAGACTCACTCAGAGTTTACAGTAATAAAGTGATAAAGAAAGTTGTGAGTGTATTGTCTGGTTAACAATTGTACAAGGAGGGATTGTGGACTCACTCAGAGTTTACAGTAATAAAGTGATAAAGAAAGTTGTGAGTGTATTGTCTGATTAACAATTGCACTGGGAGGGATTGTAGACTCACTCAGAGTTTACAGTAATAAAGTGATAAAGAAAGTTGTGAGTGTGTATTGTCTGGTTAACAATTGTACAAGGAGGGATTGTAGACTCACTCAGAGTTTACAGCAACAAAGTGATAAAGAAAGATGTGAGTGTATTGTCTGGTTAACAATTGCACTAGGAGGGATTGTAGACTCATTCAGAGTTTACAGTAATAAAGTGATAAAAAAAGATGTCAGTGTATTTTCTGGTTAACAATTGCACTGGGAGGGATTGTAGACTCACTCAGAGTTTACAGTAATAAAGTGATAAAGAAAGATGTGAGTGTATTGTCTGGTTAACAATTGAACTAGGAGGGATTGTAGACTCACTCATAGTTTACAGTAATAAAGTGATAAAGAAAGATGTGAATGTATTGTCTGGTTAACAATTGCACTGGGAGGGATTGTAGCCTCACTCAGAGTTTACAGTAATAAAGTGATAAAGGAAGATGTGAGTGTATTGTCTGGTTAACAATTGCACTGGGAGGGATTGCAGACTCACTCAGAGTTTACAGTAATAAAGTGATAAAGAAAGATGTGAGTGTATTGTCTGGTTAACAATTGCACTGGGAGGGATTGTGGACTTACTCAGAGTTTACAGTAATAAAGTGATAAAGAAAGTTGTGAGTGTATTGTCTGGTTAACAATTGCACTGGGAGGGATTGTAGACTCACTCAGAGTTTACAGTAATAAAGTAATAAAGAGAGATGTGAGCGTATTGTCTGGTTAACAATTGCAATGGGAGGGATTGTAGACCCACTCAGAGTTTACAGTGATAAAGTGATAAAGAAAGTTGTGAGTGTATTGTCTGTTTAACAATTGCAATGGGAGGGATTGTAGACTCACTCAGAGTTTACAGTAATAAAGTGATAAAGAAAGATGTGAGTGTATTGTCTGATTAACAATTGCACTGGGAGGGATTGTAGACTCACTCAGAGTTTAAAGTAATAAAGTGATAAAGAAAGATGTGAGTTTATTGTCTGATTAACAATTGCACTGGGAGGGATTGTAGACTCACTCAGAGTTTACAGTAAAAAAGTGATAAAGAAAGATGTGGGTGTATTGTCTGGTTAACAATTGCACTGGGAGGGATTGTAGACTCACTCAGAATTTACAGTAAAAAAGTGATAAAGGAAGATGTGAGTGTATTGTCTGATTAACAATTGCACTGGGAGGGATTGTAGACTCACTCAGAGTTTACAGTAATAAAGTGATAAAGAAAGATGTGAGTGTATTGTCTGATTAACAATTGCACTGGGAGGGATTGTAGACTCACTCAGACTTTACAGTAAAAAAGTGAGAAAGAAAGATGTGAGTGTATTGTCTGGTTAACAATTGCACTGGGAGGGATTGCAGACTCACTCAGAGTTTACAGTAATAAAGTGATAAAGAAAGATGTGAGTGTATTGTCTGGTTAACAATTGCACTGGGAGGGATTGTCGACTCACTCAGAGTTTACAGTAATAAAGTGATAAAGAAAGATGTGAGTGTATTGTCTGGTTAACAATTGCACTGGGAGGGATTGTAGACTCACTCGGAGTTTACTGCAATAAAGTGATAAAGAAAGATGTGAGTGTATTGTCTGGTTCACAATTGCACTGGGAGGGATTGTAGACTCACTCAGAGTTTACAGTAATAAAGTGATAAAGAAAGTTGTGTGTATTGTCTGGTTAACAATTGCACAAGGAGGGATTGTCGACTCACTCAGAGTTTACAGTAATAAAGTGATAAAGAAAGTTGTGAGTCAATTGTCTGGTTAACAAATGTACAAGGAGGGATTGTAGACTCACTCAGAGTTTACAATAATAAAGTGATAAAGAAAGATGTGAGTGTATTGTCTGGTTAACAATTGCACTGGGAGGGATTTCAGACTCACTCAGTGTTTACAGTAATAAAGTGATAAAGAAATATGTCAGTGTATTGTCTGGTTAACAATTGCACTGGGAGGGATTGTAGACTCACTCAGAGTTTACAGTAATAAAGTGATAAAGAAAGATGTGAGTGTATTGTCTGGTTAACAATTGCACTGGGAGGGATTGTAGACTCACTCAGAATTTACAGTAAAAAAGTGATAAAGGAAGATGTGAGTGTATTGTCTGATTAACAATTGCACTGGGAGGGATTGTAGACTCACTCAGAGTTTACAGTAATAAAGTGATAAAGAAAGATGTGGGTGTATTGTCTGATTAACAATTGCTCTGGGAGGGATTGCAGACTCACTCAGAGTTTACAGTAAAAAAGTGAGAAAGATAGATGTGAGTGTATTGTCTGGTTAACAATTGCACTGGGAGGGATTGCAGACTCACTCAGAGTTTACAGTAATAAAGTGATAAAGAAAGATGTGAGTGTATTGTCTGGTTAACAATTGCACTGAGAGGGATTGTCGACTCACTCAGAGTTTACAGTAATAAAGTGATAAAGAAAGATGTGAGTGTATTGTCTGGTTAACAATTGCACTGGGAGGGATTGTAGACTCACTCAGAGTTTACAGTAATAAAGTGATAAAGAAAGTTGTGAGTGTATTGTCTGGTTAACAATTGTACAAGGAGGGATAGTAGACTCACTCAGAGTTTACAGTAATAAAGTGATAAAGAAAGATGTGAGTGTATTGTCTGGTTAACAATTGCACTGGGAGGGATTGCAGACTCACTCAGAGTTTACAGTAATAAAGTGATAAAGAAAGTTGTGAGTGTATTGTCTGGTTAACAATTGCACTGGGAGGGATTGTAGACTCACTCAGACTTTACAGTAATGAAGTGATAAAGAAAGATGTGGGTGTATTGTCTGGTTAACAATTGCACTGGGAGGGATTGTAGACTCACTCAGAGTTTACAGTAATAAAGTGATAAAGAAAGTTGTGAATGTATTGTCTGGTTAACAATTGCACTGGGAGGGATTGTAGACTCACTCAGAGTTTACAGTAATAAAGTGATAAAGAAAGTTGTGAGTGTATTGTCTGGTTAACAATTGTACAAGGAGGGATTGTGGACTCACTCAGAGTTTACAGTAATAAAGTGATAAAGAAAGTTGTGAGTGTATTGTCTGATTAACAATTGCACTGGGAGGGATTGTAGACTCACTCAGAGTTTACAGTAATAAAGTGATAAAGAAAGTTGTGAGTGTATTGTCTGGTTAACAATTGTACAAGGAGGGATTGTAGACTCACTCAGAGTTTACAGCAACAAAGTGATAAAGAAAGATGTGAGTGTATTGTCTGGTTAACAATTGCACTAGGAGGGATTGTAGACTCATTCAGAGTTTACAGTAATAAAGTGATAAAAAAAGATGTCAGTGTATTTTCTGGTTAACAATTGCACTGGGAGGGATTGTAGACTCACTCAGTGTTTACAGTAATAAAGTGATAAAGAAAGATGTGAGTGTATTGTCTGGTTAACAATTGAACTAGGAGGGATTGTAGACTCACTCATAGTTTACAGTAATAAAGTGATAAAGAAAGATGTGAATGTATTGTCTGGTTAACAATTGCACTGGGAGGGATTGTAGCCTCACTCAGAGTTTACAGTAATAAAGTGATAAAGGAAGATGTGAGTGTATTGTCTGGTTAACAATTGCACTGGGAGGGATTGCAGACTCACTCAGAGTTTACAGTAATAAAGTGATAAAGAAAGATGTGAGTGTATTGTCTGGTTAACAATTGCACTGGGAGGGATTGTGGACTTACTCAGAGTTTACAGTAATAAAGTGATAAAGAAAGTTGTGAGTGTATTGTCTGGTTAACAATTGCACTGGGAGGGATTGTAGACTCACTCAGAGTTTACAGTAATAAAGTAATAAAGAGAGATGTGAGCGTATTGTCTGGTTAACAATTGCAATGGGAGGGATTGTAGACCCACTCAGAGTTTACAGTGATAAAGTGATAAAGAAAGTTGTGAGTGTATTGTCTGTTTAACAATTGCAATGGGAGGGATTGTAGACTCACTCAGAGTTTACAGTAATAAAGTGATAAAGAAAGATGTGAGTGTATTGTCTGATTAACAATTGCACTGGGAGGGATTGTAGACTCGCTCAGAGTTTAAAGTAATAAAGTGATAAAGAAAGATGTGAGTTTATTGTCTGATTAACAATTGCACTGGGAGGGATTGTAGACTCACTCAGAGTTTACAGTAAAAAAGTGATAAAGAAAGATGTGGGTGTATTGTCTGGTTAACAATTGCACTGGGAGGGATTGTAGACTCACTCAGAATTTACAGTAAAAAAGTGATAAAGGAAGATGTGAGTGTATTGTCTGATTAACAATTGCACTGGGAGGGATTGTAGACTCACTCAGAGTTTACAGTAATAAAGTGATAAAGAAAGATGTGAGTGTATTGTCTGGTTAACAATTGCACTGGGAGGGATTGTAGACTCACTCAGACTTTACAGTAAAAAAGTGAGAAAGAAAGATGTGAGTGTATTGTCTGGTTAACAATTGCACTGGGAGGGATTGCAGACTCACTCAGAGTTTACAGTAATAAAGTGATAAAGAAAGATGTGAGTGTATTGTCTGGTTAACAATTGCACTGGGAGGGATTGTCGACTCACTCAGAGTTTACAGTAATAAAGTGATAAAGAAAGATGTGAGTGTATTGTCTGGTTAACAATTGCACTGGGAGGGATTGTAGACTCACTCAGAGTTTACTGCAATAAAGTGATAAAGAAAGATGTGAGTGTATTGTCTGGTTCACAATTGCACTGGGAGGGATTGTAGACTCACTCAGAGTTTACAGTAATAAAGTGATAAAGAAAGTTGTGTGTATTGTCTGGTTAACAATTGCACAAGGAGGGATTGTCGACTCACTCAGAGTTTACAGTAATAAAGTGATAAAGAAAGTTGTGAGTCAATTGTCTGGTTAACAAATGTACAAGGAGGGATTGTAGACTCACTCAGAGTTTACAGTAATAAAGTGATAAGGAAAGATGTGAGTGTATTGTCTGGTTAACAATTGCACTGGGAGGGATTTCAGACTCACTCAGTGTTTACAGTAATAAAGTGATAAAGAAATATGTCAGTGTATTGTCTGGTTAACAATTGCACTGGGAGGGATTGTAGACTCACTCAGAGTTTACAGTAATAAAGTGATAAAGAAAGATGTGAGTGTATTGTCTGGTTAACAATTGCACTGGGAGGGATTGTAGACTCACTCAGAATTTACAGTAAAAAAGTGATAAAGGAAGATGTGAGTGTATTGTCTGATTAACAATTGCACTGGGAGGGACTGTAGACTCACTCAGAGTTTACAGTAATAAAGTGATAAAGAAAGATGTGAGTGTATTGTCTGGTTAACAATTGCACTGGGAGGGATTGTCGACTCACTCAGAGTTTACAGTAATAAAGTGATAAAGAAAGATGTGAGTGTATTGTCTGGTTAACAATTGCACTGGGAGGGATTGTAGACTCACTCAGAGTTTACTGCAATAAAGTGATAAAGAAAGATGTGAGTGTATTGTCTGGTTCACAATTGCACTGGGAGGGATTGTAGACTCACTCAGAGTTTACAGTAATAAAGTGATAAAGAAAGTTGTGTGTATTGTCTGGTTAACAATTGCACAAGGAGGGATTGTCGACTCACTCAGAGTTTACAGTAATAAAGTGATAAAGAAAGTTGTGAGTCAATTGTCTGGTTAACAAATGTACAAGGAGGGATTGTAGACTCACTCAGAGTTTACAGTAATAAAGTGATAAAGAAAGATGTGAGTGTATTGTCTGGTTAACAATTGCACTGGGAGGGATTGTAGACTCACTCAGAGTTTACAGTAATAAAGTGATAAAGAAAGATGTGAGTGTATTGTCTGGTTAACAATTGCACTGGGAGGGATTGTAGACTCACTCAGAATTTACAGTAAAAAAGTGATAAAGGAAGATGTGAGTGTATTGTCTGATTAACAATTGCACTGGGAGGGATTGTAGACTCACTCAGAGTTTACAGTAATAAAGTGATAAAGAAAGATGAGAGTGTATTGTCTGATTAACAATTGCAATGGGAGGGGTTGTAGACTCACTCTGAGTTTACAGTAAAAAAGTGATAAAGAAAGATGTCAGTGTATTGTCTGGTTAACAATTGCACTGGGAGGGATTTTCGTCTCACTCAGAGTTTACAGTAATAAAGTGATAAAGAAAGATGTGAGTGTATTGTCTGGTTAACAATTGCACTGGGAGGGATTGTAGACTCACTCAGAGTTTACTGCAATAAAGTGATAAAGAAAGATGTGAGTGTATTGTCTGGTTCACAATTGCACTGGGAGGGATTGTAGACTCACTCAGAGTTTACAGTAATAAAGTGATAAAGAAAGTTGTGTGTATTGTCTGGTTAACAATTGCACAAGGAGGGATTGTCGACTCACTCAGAGTTTACAGTAATAAAGTGATAAAGAAAGTTGTGAGTCAATTGTCTGGTTAACAAATGTACAAGGAGGGATTGTAGACTCACTCAGAGTTTACAGTAATAAAGTGATAAAGAAAGATGTGAGTGTATTGTCTGGTTAACAGTTGCACTGGGAGGGATTTCAGACTCACTCAGTGTTTACAGTAATAAAGTGATAAAGAAATATGTCAGTGTATTGTCTGGTTAACAATTGCACTGGGAGGGATTGTAGACTCACTCAGAGTTTACAGTAATAAAGTGATAAAGAAAGATGTGAGTGTATTGTCTGGTTAACAATTGCACTGGGAGGGATTGTAGACTCACTCAGAATTTACAGTAAAAAAGTGATAAAGGAAGATGTGAGTGTATTGTCTGATTAACAATTGCACTGGGAGGGATTGTAGACTCACTCAGAGTTTACAGTAATAAAGTGATAAAGAAAGATGTGAGTGTATTGTCTGGTTAACAATTGCACTGGGAGGGATTGTCGACTCACTCAGAGTTTACAGTAATAAAGTGATAAAGAAAGATGTGAGTGTATTGTCTGGTTAACAATTGCACTGGGAGGGATTGTAGACTCACTCAGAGTTTACTGCAATAAAGTGATAAAGAAAGATGTGAGTGTATTGTCTGGTTCACAATTGCACTGGGAGGGATTGTAGACTCACTCAGAGTTTACAGTAATAAAGTGATAAAGAAAGTTGTGTGTATTGTCTGGTTAACAATTGCACAAGGAGGGATTGTCGACTCACTCAGAGTTTACAGTAATAAAGTGATAAAGAAAGTTGTGAGTCAATTGTCTGGTTAACAAATGTACAAGGAGGGATTGTAGACTCACTCAGAGTTTACAGTAATAAAGTGATAAAGAAAGATGTGAGTGTATTGTCTGGTTAACAATTGCACTGGGAGGGATTGTAGACTCACTCAGAGTTTACAGTAATAAAGTGATAAAGAAAGATGTGAGTGTATTGTCTGGTTAACAATTGCACTGGGAGGGATTGTAGACTCACTCAGAATTTACAGTAAAAAAGTGATAAAGGAAGATGTGAGTGTATTGTCTGATTAACAATTGCACTGGGAGGGATTGTAGACTCACTCAGAGTTTACAGTAATAAAGTGATAAAGAAAGATGAGAGTGTATTGTCTGATTAACAATTGCAATGGGAGGGGTTGTAGACTCACTCTGAGTTTACAGTAAAAAAGTGATAAAGAAAGATGTCAGTGTATTGTCTGGTTAACAATTGCACTGGGAGGGATTGTAGACTCACTCAGAGTTTACGGTAATAAAGTGATAAAGGAAGATGTGAGTGTATTGTCTGGTTAACAATTGCACTGGGAGGGATTGTAGACTCACTCAGACTTTACAGTAATGAAGTGATAAAGAAAGATGTGGGTGTATTGTCTGGTTAACAATTGCACTGGGAGGGATTGTAGACTCACTCAGAGTTTACAGTAATAAAGTGATAAAGAAAGTTGTGAGTGTATTGTCTGGTTAACAATTGCACTGGGAGGGATTGTAGACTCACTCAGAGTTTACAGTAATAAAGTGATAAAGAAAGTTGTGAGTGTATTGTCTGATTAACAATTGCACTGGGAGGGATTGTAGACTCACTCAGAGTTTACAGCAACAAAGTGATAAAGAAAGATGTGAGTGTATTGTCTGGTTAACAATTGCACTAGGAGGGATTGTAGACTCATTCAGAGTTTACAGTAATAAAGTGATAAAAAAAAGATGTCAGTGTATTTTCTGGTTAACAATTGCACTGGGAGGGATTGTAGACTCACTCAGAGTTTACAGTAATAAAGTGATAAAGAAAGATGTGAGTGTATTGTCTGGTTAACAATTGAACTAGGAGGGATTGTAGACTCACTCATAGTTTACAGTAATAAAGTGATAAAGAAAGATGTGAATGTATTGTCTGGTTAACAATTGCACTGGGAGGGATTGTAGCCTCACTCAGAGTTTACAGTAATAAAGTGATAAAGGAAGATGTGAGTGTATTGTCTGGTTAACAATTGCACTGGGAGGGATTGCAGACTCACTCAGAGTTTACAGTAATAAAGTGATAAAGAAAGATGTGAGTGTATTGTGTGGTTAACAATTGCACTGGGAGGGATTGTGGACTTACTCAGAGTTTACAGTAATAAAGTGATAAAGAAAGTTGTGAGTGTATTGTCTGGTTAACAATTGCACTGGGAGGGATTGTAGACTCACTCAGAGTTTACAGTAATAAAGTAATAAAGAGAGATGTGAGCGTATTGTCTGGTTAACAATTGCAATGGGAGGGATTGTAGACCCACTCAGAGTTTACAGTGATAAAGTGATAAAGAAAGTTGTGAGTGTATTGTCTGTTTAACAATTGCAATGGGAGGGATTGTAGACTCACTCAGAGTTTACAGTAATAAAGTGATAAAGAAAGATGTGAGTGTATTGTCTGATTAACAATTGCACTGGGAGGGATTGTAGACTCGCTCAGAGTTTACAGTAAAAAAGTGATAAGGGAAGATGTGAGTGTATTGTCTGGTTAACAATTGCACTGGGAGGGATTGTAGACTCACTCAGAATTTACAGTAAAAAAGTGATAAAGGAAGATGTGAGTGTATTGTCTGATTAACAATTTCACTGGGAGGGATTGTAGACTCACTCAGAGTTTAAAGTAATAAAGTGATAAAGAAAGATGTGAGTTTATTGTCTGATTAACAATTGCACTGGGAGGGATTGTAGACTCACTCAGAGTTTACAGTAAAAAAGTGATAAAGAAAGATGTGGGTGTATTGTCTGGTTAACAATTGCACTGGGAGGGATTGTAGACTCACTCAGAATTTACAGTAAAAAAGTGATAAAGGAAGATGTGAGTGTATTGTCTGATTAACAATTGCACTGGGAGGGATTGTAGACTCACTCAGAGTTTACAGTAATAAAGTGATAAAGAAAGATGTGAGTGTATTGTCTGATTAACAATTGCACTGGGAGGGATTGTAGACTCACTCAGACTTTACAGTAAAAAAGTGAGAAAGAAAGATGTGAGTGTATTGTCTGGTTAACAATTGCACTGGGAGGGATTGCAGACTCACTCAGAGTTTACAGTAATAAAGTGATAAAGAAAGATGTGAGTGTATTGTCTGGTTAACAATTGCACTGGGAGGGATTGTCGACTCACGCAGAGTTTACAGTAATAAAGTGATAAAGAAAGATGTGAGTGTATTGTCTGGTTAACAATTGCACTGGGAGGGATTGTAGACTCACTCAGAGTTTACTGCAATAAAGTGATAAAGAAAGATGTGAGTGTATTGTCTGGTTCACAATTGCACTGGGAGGGATTGTAGACTCACTCAGAGTTTACAGTAATAAAGTGATAAAGAAAGATGTGGGTGTATTGTCTGGTTAACAATTGCACTGGGAGGGATTGTAGACTCACTCAGAGTTTACAGTAATAAAGTGATAAAGAAAGTTGTGAGTGTATTGTCTGGTTAACAATTGCACTGGGAGGGATTGTAGACTCACTCAGAGTTTACAGTAATAAAGTGATAAAGAAAGTTGTGAGTGTATTGTCTGATTAACAATTGCACTGGGAGGGATTGTAGACTCACTCAGAATTTACAGTAAAAAAGTGATAAAGGAAGATGTGAGTGTATTGTCTGATTAACAATTGCACTGGGAGGGATTGTAGACTCACTCAGAGTTTACAGTAATAAAGTGATAAAGAAAGATGTGAGTGTATTGTCTGATTAACAATTGCACTGGGAGGGATTGTAGACTCACTCAGACTTTACAGTAAAAAAGTGAGAAAGAAAGATGTGAGTGTATTGTCTGGTTAACAATTGCACTGGGAGGGATTGCAGACTCACTCAGAGTTTACAGTAATAAAGTGATAAAGAAAGATGTGAGTGTATTGTCTGGTTAACAATTGCACTGGGAGGGATTGTCGACTCACTCAGAGTTTACAGTAATAAAGTGATAAAGGTAGATGTGAGTGTATTGTCTGATTAACAATTGCACTGGGAGGGATTGTAGACTCACTCAGAGTTTACAGTAATAAAGTGATAAAGAAAGATGTGAGTGTATTGTCTGGTTAACAATTGCACTGGGAGGGATTGTCGACTCACTCAGAGTTTACAGTAATAAAGTGATAAAGAAAGATGTGAGTGTATTGTCTGGTTAACAATTGCACTGCAAGGGATTGTAGACTCACTCAGAGTTTACTGCAATAAAGTGATAAAGAAAGATGTGAGTGTATTGTCTGGTTCACAATTGCACTGGGAGGGATTGTAGACTCACTCAGAGTTTACAGTAATAAAGTGATAAAGAAAGTTGTGTGTATTGTCTGGTTAACAATTGCACAAGGAGGGATTGTCGACTCACTCAGAGTTTACAGTAATAAAGTGATAAAGAAAGTTGTGAGTCAATTGTCTGGTTAACAAATGTACAAGGAGGGATTGTAGACTCACTCAGAGTTTACATTAATAAAGTGATAAAGAAAGATGTGAGTGTATTGTCTGGTTAACAATTGCACTGGGAGGGATTTCAGACTCACTCAGTGTTTACAGTAATAAAGTGATAAAGAAATATGTGAGTGTATTGTCTGGTTAACAATTGCACTGGGAGGGATTGTAGACTCACTCAGAGTTTACAGTAATAAAGTGATAAAGAAAGATGTGAGTGTATTGTCTGGTTAACAATTGCACTGGGAGGGATTGTCGACTCACTCAGAGTTTACAGCAACAAAGTGATAAAGAATGTTGTGAGTGTATTGTCTGGTTAACAATTGCACTGGGAAGGATGGTAGACTCACTCAGAGTTTACAGTAATAAAGTGATAAAGAAAGATGTGAGTGTATTGTCTGGTTAACAATTGCACTGGGAGGGATTGTAGACACACTCAGAGTTTACAGTAATAAAGTGATAAAGAAAGTTGTGAGTGTATTGTCTGGTTAACAATTGCACTGGGAGGGATTGTAGACTCACTCAGAGTTTACGGTAATAAAGTGATAAAGAAAGATGTGAGTGTATTGTCTGGTTAACAATTGCACTGGGAGGGATTGCAGACTCACTCAGAGTTTACAGTAATAAAGTGATAAAGAAAGATGTGAGTGTATTGTCTGGTTAACAATTGTACAAGGAGGGATTGTAGACTCACTCAGAGTTGACAGCAACAAAGTGATAAAGAAAGATGTGAGTGTATTGTCTGGTTAACAATTGCACTAGGAGGGATTGTAGACTCATTCAGTGTTTACAGTAATAAAGTGATAAAGAAAGATGTGAGTGTATTGTCTGGTTAACAATTGCACTGGGAGGAATTGTAGACTCACTCAGAGTTTACAGTAATAAAGTGATAAAGAAAGATGTGAGTGTATTGTCTGGTTAACAATTGCACTGGGAGGGATTGTAGACTCACTCAGAGTTTACAGTAATAAAGTGATAAAGAAAGATGTGAGTGTATTGACTGGTTAACAATTGCACTGGGAGGGATTGCAGACTCACTCAGAGTTTACAGTAATAAAGTGATAAAGAAAGATGTGAGTGTATTGTCTGGTTAACAATTGCACTGGGAGGGATTGTAGACTCACTCAGAGTTTACAGTAATAAAGTGATAAAGAATGTTGTGAGTGTATTGTCTGGTTAACAATTGCACTGGGAGGGATTGTAGACTCACTCAGAGTTTACAGTAATAAAGTAATAATGAAAGATGTGAGTGTATTGTCTGGTTAACAATTGCAATGTGAGGGATTGTAGACTCACTCAGAGTTTACAGTGATAAAGTGATAAAGAAAGTTGTGAGTGTATTGTCTGTTTAACAATTGCAAGGGGAGGGATTGTAGACTCACTCAGAGTTTACATTAAAAAAGTGATAAAGAAAGATGTGAGTGTATTGTCTGGTTAACAATTGCACTAGGAGGGATTGTAGACTCACTCAGAGTTTACAGTAATAAAGTGACAAAGAAAGATGTGAGTGTATTGTCTGGTTAACAATTGCACTGGGAGGGATTGCAGACTCACTCAGAGTTTACAGTAATAAAGTGATAAAGAAAGATGTGAGTGTATTGTCTGGTTCACAATTGCACTGGGAGGGATTGTAGACTCACTCAGAGTTTACTGTAATAAAGTGATAAAGAAAGTTGTGAGTGTATTGTCTGGTTAACAATTGCACTGGGAGGGATTGTAGACTCACTCAGAGTTTACAGTAATAAAGTGATCAAGAATGTTGTGAGTGTATTGTCTGGTTAACAATTGTACAAGGAGGGATTGTAGACTCACTCAGAGTTTGCAGCAATAAAGTGATCAAGAAAGTTGTGAGTGTATTGTCTGGTTAACAATTGCACTGGGAGGGATTGTAGACTCACTCAGAGTTTGCAGCAATAAAGTGATCAAGAAAGTTGTGAGTGTATTGTCTGGTTAACAATTGCACTGGGAGGGAATGTCGACTCACTTAGAGTTTACAGTAATAAAGTGATAAAGAATGTTGTGAGTGTATTGTCTGGTTAACAATTGCACTGGGAGGGATTGTGGACTCACTCAGAGTTTACAGTAAAAAAGTGATAAAGGAAGATGTGAGTGTATTGTCTGATTAACAATTGCACTGGGAGGGATTGTAGACTCACTCAGAGTTTACTGCAATAAAGTGATAAAGAAAGATGTGAGTGTATTGTCTGGTTAACAATTGCACTGGGAAGGATGGTAGACTCACTCAGAGTTTACAGTAATAAAGTGATAAAGAAAGATGTGAGTGTATTGTTTGGTTAACAATTGCACTGGGAGGGATTGTAGACACACTCAGAGTTTACAGTAATAAAGTGATAAAGAAAGTTGTGAGTGTATTGTCTGGTTAACAATTGCTCTAGGAGGGATTGTAGACTCACTCAGAGTTTACAGTAATAAAGTGATAAAGAAAGATGTGAGTGTATTCTCTGGTTAACAATTGCACTGGGAGGGATTGTAGACTCACTCAGAGTTTACGGTAATAAAGTGATAAAGAAAGATGTGAGTGTATTGTCTGGTTAACAATTGCACTGGAAGGGATTGCAGACTCACTCAGAGTTTACAGTAATAAAGTGATAAAGAAAGATGTGAGTGTATTGTCTGGTTAACAATTGTACAAGGAGGGATTGTAGACTCACTCAGAGTTTACAGCAACAAAGTGATAAAGAAAGATGTGAGTGTATTGTCTGGTTAACAATTGCACTAGGAGGGATTGTAGACTCATTCAGAGTTTACAGTAATAAAGTGATAAATAAAGATGTGAGTGTATTGTCTGGTTAACAATTGCACAGGGAGGGATTGCAGACTCACTCAGAGTTTACAGTAATAAAGTGATAAAGAAAGATGTGAGTGTATTGTCTGGTTAACAATTGCACTGGGAGGGATTGTAGACTCACTCAGAGTTTACAGTAATAAAGTGATAAAGAATGTTGTGAGTGTATTGTCTGGTTAACAATTGCACTGGGAGGGATTGTAGACTCACTCTGAGTTTACAGTAATAAAGTAATAATGAAAGATGTGAGTGTATTGTCTGGTTAACAATTGTACAATGAGGGATTGTAGACTCACTCAGAGTTGACAGCAACAAAGTGATAAAGAAAGATGTGAGTGTATTGTCTGGTTAACAAATGTACAAGGAGGGATTGTAGACTCACTCAGAGTTTACATTAATAAAGTGATAAAGAAAGATGTGAGTGTATTGTCTGATTAACAATTGCAATGGGAGGGGTTGTAGACTCACTCTGAGTTTACAGTAAAAAAGTGATAAAGAAAGATGTGAGTGTATTGTCTGGTTAACAATTGCACTGGGAGGGATTGTAGACTCACTCAGAGTTTACGGTAATAAAGTGATAAAGGAAGATGTGAGTGTATTGTCTGGTTAACAATTGTACAAGGAGGGATTGTAGACTCACTCAGAGTTTACAGTAATAAAGTGATAAAGAAAGTTGTGAGTGTATTGTCTGGTTATCAATTGCACTGGGAGGGATTGTCGACTCACTCAGAGTTTACAGCAACAAAGTGATAAAGAATGTTGTGAGTGTATTGTCTGGTTAACAATTGCACTGGGAAGGATGGTAGACTCACTCAGAGTTTACAGTAATAAAGTGATAAAGAAAGATGTGAGTGTATTGTCTGGTTAACAATTGCACTAGGAGGGATTGTAGACACACTCAGAGTTTACAGTAATAAAGTGATAAAGAAAGTTGTGAGTGTATTGTCTGGTTAACAATTGCACTGGGAGGGATTGTAGACTCACTCAGAGTTTACGGTAATAAAGTGATAAAGAAAGATGTGAGTGTATTGTCTGGTTAACAATTGCACTGGGAGGGATTGCAGACTCACTCAGAGTTTACAGTAATAAAGTGATAAAGAAAGATGTGAGTGTATTGTCTGGTTAACAATTGTACAAGGAGGGATTGTAGACTCACTCAGAGTTGACAGCAACAAAGTGATAAAGAAAGATGTGAGTGTATTGTCTGGTTAACAATTGCACTAGGAGGGATTGTAGACTCATTCAGTGTTTACAGTAATAAAGTGATAAAGAAAGATGTGAGTGTATTGTCTGGTTAACAATTGCACTGGGAGGAATTGTAGACTCACTCAGAGTTTACAGTAATAAAGTGATAAAGAAAGATGTGAGTGTATTGTCTGGTTAACAATTGCACTGGGAGGGATTGTAGACTCACTCAGAGTTTACAGTAATAAAGTGATAAAGAAAGATGTGAGTGTATTGTCTGGTTAACAATTGCACTGGGAGGGATTGCAGACTCACTCAGAGTTTACAGTAATAAAGTGATAAAGAAAGATGTGAGTGTATTGTCTGGTTAACAATTGCACTGGGAGGGATTGTAGACTCACTCAGAGTTTACAGTAATAAAGTGATAAAGAATGTTGTGAGTGTATTGTCTGGTTAACAATTGCACTGGGAGGGATTGTAGACTCACTCAGAGTTTACAGTAAAAAAGTAATAATGAAAGATGTGAGTGTATTGTCTGGTTAACAATTGCAATGTGAGGGATTGTAGACTCACTCAGAGTTTACAGTGATAAAGTGATAAAGAAAGTTGTGAGTGTATTGTCTGTTTAACAATTGCAAGGGGAGGGATTGTTGACTCACTCAGAGTTTACATTAAAAAAGTGATAAAGAAAGATGTGAGTGTATTGTCTGGTTAACAATTGCACTAGGAGGGATTGTAGACTCACTCAGAGTTTACAGTAATAAAGTGACAAAGAAAGATGTGAGTGTACTGTCTGGTTAACAATTGCACTGGGAGGGATTGCAGACTCACTCAGAGTTTACAGTAATAAAGTGATAAAGAAAGATGTGAGTGTATTGTCTGGTTCACAATTGCACTGGGAGGGATTGTAGACTCACTCAGAGTTTACTGTAATAAAGTGATAAAGAAAGTTGTGAGTGTATTGTCTGGTTAACAATTGCACTGGGAGGGATTGTAGACTCACTCAGAGTTTACAGTAATAAAGTGATCAAGAATGTTGTGAGTGTATTGTCTGGTTAACAATTGTACAAGGAGGGATTGTAGACTCACTCAGAGTTTGCAGCAATAAAGTGATCAAGAAAGTTGTGAGTGTATTGTCTGGTTAACAATTGCACTGGGAGGGAATGTCGACTCACTTAGAGTTTACAGTAATAAAGTGATAAAGAATGTTGTGAGTGTATTGTCTGGTTAACAATTGCACTGGGAGGGATTGTGGACTCACTCAGAGTTTACAGTAAAAAAGTGATAAAGGAAGATGTGAGTGTATTGTCTGATTAACAATTGCACTGGGAGGGATTGTAGACTCACTCAGAGTTTACTGCAATAAAGTGATAAAGAAAGATGTGAGTGTATTGTCTGGTTAACAATTGCACTGGGAAGGATGGTAGACTCACTCAGAGTTTACAGTAATAAATTGATAAAGAAAGATGTGAGTGTATTGTTTGGTTAACAATTGCACTGGGAGGGATTGTAGACACACTCAGAGTTTACAGTAATAAAGTGATAAAGAAAGTTGTGAGTGTATTGTCTGGTTAACAATTGCTCTAGGAGGGATTGTAGACTCACTCAGAGTTTACAGTAATAAAATGATAAAGAAAGTTGTGAGTGTATTGTCTGGTTAACAATTGCACTGGAAGGGATTGCAGACTCACTCAGAGTTTACAGTAATAAAGTGATGAAGAAAGATGTGAGTGTATTGTCTGGTTAACAATTGTACAAGGAGGGATTGTAGACTCACTCAGAGTTTACGGTAATAAAGTGATAAAGAAAGATGTGAGTGTATTGTCTGGTTAACAATTGCACTGGGAGGGATTGTAGACTCACTCAGAGTTTACGGTAATAAAGTGATAAAGAAAGATGTGAGTGTATTGTCTGGTTAACAATTGCACTGGGAGGGATTGTAGACTCACTCAGAGTTTACGGTAATAAAGTGATAAAGAAAGATGTGAGTGTATTGTCTGGTTAACAATTGCACTGGAAGGGATTGCAGACTCACTCAGAGTTTACAGTAATAAAGTGATAAAGAAAGATGTGAGTGTATTGTCTGGTTAACAATTGTACAAGGAGGGATTGTAGACTCACTCAGAGTTTACAGCAACAAAGTGATAAAGAAAGATGTGAGTGTATTGTCTGGTTAACAATTGCACTAGGAGGGATTGTAGACTCATTCAGAGTTTACAGTAATAAAGTGATAAAGAAAGATGTGAGTGTATTGTCTGGTTAACAATTGCACTGGGAGGGATTGCAGACTCACTCAGAGTTTACAGTAATAAAGTGATAAAGAAAGATGTGAGTGTATTGTCTGGTTAACAATTGCACTGGGAGGGATTGTAGACTCACTCAGAGTTTACAGTAATAAAGTGATAAAGAATGTTGTGAGTGTATTGTCTGGTTAACAATTGCACTGGGAGGGATTGTAGACTCACTCTGAGTTTACAGTAATAAAGTAATAATGAAAGATGTGAGTGTATTGTCTGGTTAACAATTGCAATGTGAGGGATTGTGGACTCACTCAGAGTTTACAGTGATAAAGTGATAAAGAAAGTTGTGAGTGTATTGTCTGTTTAACAATTGCAATGGGAGGGATTGTAGACTCACTCACAGTTTACAGTAATAAAGTGATAAAGAAAGATGTGAGTGTATTGTCTGATTAACAATTGCACTGGGAGGGATTGTAGACTCGCTCAGAGTTTACAGTAAAAACGTGATAAAGGAAGATGTGAGTGTATTGTCTGGTTAACAATTGCACTGGGAGGGATTGTAGACTCACTCAGAGTTTACAGTAAAAAAGTGATAAAGGAAGATGTGAGTGTATTGTCTGATTAACAATTGCACTGGGAGGGATTGTAGACTCACTCAGAGTTTACAGTAAAAAAGTGATAAAGGAAGATGTGAGTGTATTGTCTGGTTAACAATTGCACTGGGAGGGATTGTAGACTCACTCAGAGTTTACAGTAAAAAAGTGATAAAGGAAGATGTGAGTGTATTGTCTGGTTAACAATTGCACTGGGAGGGATTGTAGACTCACTCAGAGTTTACAGTAAAAAAGTGATAAAGGAAGATGTGAGTGTATTGTCTGATTAACAATTGCACTGGGAGGGATTGTAGATTCACTCAGAGTTTACTGTAATAAAGTGATAAAGAAAGATGTGAGTGTATTGTCTGGTTAACAATTGCACTGGGAGGTATTGCAGACTCACTCAGAGTTTACAGTAATAAAGTGATAAAGAAAGATGTGAGTGTATTGTCTGGTTCACAATTGCACTGGGAGGGATTGTAGACTCACTCAGAGTTTACAGTAATAAAGTGATCAAGAATGTTGTGAGTGTATTGTCTGGTTAACAATTGTACAAGGAGGGATTGTAGACTCACTCAGAGTTTACAGCAATAAAGTGATCAAGAAAGTTGTGAGTGTATTGTCTGGTTAACAATTGCACTGGGAGGGAATGTCGACTCACTTAGAGTTTACAGTAATAAAGTGATAAAGAATGTTGTGAGTGTATTGTCTGGTTAACAATTGCTCTGGGAGGGATTGTGGACTCACTCAGAGTTTACAGTAAAAAAGTGATAAAGGAAGATGTGAGTGTATTGTCTGATTAACAATTGCACTGGGAGGGATTGTAGACTCACTTAGAGTTTACAGTAATAAAGTGATCAAGAAAGATGTCAGTGTATTGTCTGGTTAATGACTGCACTAGGAGGGATTGTAGATTCACTCAGAGTTTTCAGTAATAAAGTGATAAAGAAAGATTTGAATGTATTGTCTGGTTAACAATTGCACTAGGAGGGATTGTAGATTCACTCAGAGTTTACATTAATAAAGTGATAAAGAAAGATGTGAGTGTATTGTCTGGTTAACAATTGCACTGGGAGGGATTGTAGATTCTCTCAGAGTTTACAGTCATAAAGTGAGAAAGAAAGATGTGAGTGTATTGTCTGGTTAGCAATTGCACTGGGAGGGATTGTAGACTCACTCAGAGTTTACAGTAAAAAAGTGATAAAGGAAGATGTGAGTGTATTGTCTGATTAACAATTGCACTGGGAGGGATTGTAGACTCACTTAGAGTTTACAGTAATAAAGTGATAAAGAAAGATGTGAGTGTATTGTCTGGTTAATGATTGCACTAGGAGGGATTGTAGATTCACTCAGAGTTTTCAGTAATAAAGTGATAAAGAACGATTTGAGTGTATTGTCTGGTTAACAATTGCACTAGGAGGGATTGTAGATTCACTCAGAGTTTACATTAATAAAGTGAAAAAGAAAGATGTGAGTGTATTGTCTGGTTCACAATTGCACTGGGAGGGATTGTAGACTCACTCAGAGTTTACTGTAATAAAGTGATAAAGAAAGTTGTGAGTGTATTGTCTGGTTAATAATTGTACAAGGAGGGATTGTCGACTCACTCAGAGTTTACAGTAATAAAGTGATCAAGAAAGTTGTGAGTGTATTGTCTGGTTAACAATTGCACTGGTAGGGATTGTAGACTCACTCAGAATTTACATTAATAAAGTGATAAAGAAAGTTGAGAGTGTATTGTCTGGTTAATAATTGTCCAAGGAGGGATTGTAGACTTACTCAGAGTTTACAGTAATAAAGTGATAAAGAAAGATGTGAGTGTATTGTCTGGTTAACACTTGCACTGGGAGGGATTGTAGACTCACTCAGTGTTTACAGTAATAAAGTGATAAAGAAAGTTGTGAGTGTATTGTCTGGTTAACAATTGCACTGGGAGGGATTGTAGACTCACTCAGAGTTTACAGTAATAAAGTGATAAAGAAAGATGTGAGTGTATTGTCTGGTTAACAATTGCACTGGGAGGGATTGTAGACTCACTCAGAGTTTACAGTAATAAAGTGATAAAGAAAGTTTTGAGTGTATTGTCTGGTTAACAATTGTACAAGGAGGGATTGTAGACTCACTCAGAGTTTACAGTAATAAAGTGATAAAGAAAGTTGTGAGTGTATTGTCTGGTTATCAATTGCACTGGGAGGGATTGTCGACTCACTCAGAGTTTACAGTAATAAAGTGATAAAGAAAGTTGTGAGTGTATTGTCTGGTTAACAATTGTACAAGGAGGGATTGTAGACTCACTCAAAGTTTACAGTAATAAAGTGATAAAGAAAGATGTGAGTGTATTGTCTGGTTAACAATTGCACTGGGAGGGATTGTAGACACACTCACAGTTTTCAGTAATAAAGTGATAAAGAAAGTTGTGAGTGTATTGTCTGGTTAACAATTGCACTGGGAGGGATTGTCGACTCACTCAGAGTTTAGTGCAATAAAGTGATAAAGAAAGATGTGAGTGTATTGTCAGGTTAACAATTGCACTGGGAAGGATGGTAGACTCACTCAGAGTTTACAGTAATAAAGTGATAAAGAAAGATGTGAGTGTATTGTCTGGTTAACAATAGCACTGGGAGGGATTGTAGACACACTCAGAGTTTACAGTAATAAAGTGATAAAGAAAGTTGTGAGTGTATTGTCTGGTTAACAATTGCACTGGGAGGGATTGTAGACTCACTCAGAGTTTACAGTAATAAAGTGATAAAGAAAGTTGTGAGTGTATTGTCTGGTTAATAATTGTACAAGGAGGGATTGTAGACTCACTCAGAGTTTACAGTAATAAAGTGATAAAGAAAGTTGTGAGTGTATTGTCTGGTTGACAATTGCCCTGGGACGGATTGTCGACTCACTCAGAGTTTACAGTAATAAAGTGATAAAGAAAGTTGTGAATGTATTGTCTGGTTAACAATTGTACAAGGAGGGATTGTAGACTCACTCAGAGTTTACAGCAACAAAGTGATAAAGAAAGATGTGAGTGTATTGTCTGGTGACCAATTGCACTGGGATGGATTGTAGACTCACTCAGAGTTTACGGTAATAAAGTGATAAAGAAAGATGTGAGTGTATTGTCTGGTTAACAATTGCATTGGGAGGGATTGCAGACTCACTCAGAGTTTACAGTAATAAAGTGACAAAGAAAGATGTGAGTGTATTGTCTGGTTAACAATTGTACAAGGAGGGATTGTAGACTCACTCAGAGTTTACAGCAACAAAGTGATAAAGAAAGATGTGAGTGTATTGTCTGGTTAACAATTGCACTAGGAGGGATTGTAGACTCATTCAGAGTTTACAGTAATAAAGTGATAAAGAAAGATGTGAGTGTATTGTCTGGTTAACAATTGCACTGGGAGGGATTGTAGACTCACTCAGAGTTTACAGTAATAAAGTGATAAAGAAAGATGTGAGTGTTTTGTCTGGTTAACAATTGCACTGGGAGGGATTGTTGACTCACTCAGAGTTTACAGTAATAAAGTGATAAAGAAAGATGTGAGTGTATTGTCTGGTTAACAATTGCACTGGGAGGGATTGCAGACTCACTCTGAGTTTACAGTAATAAAGTGATAAAGAAAGATGTGAGTGTATTGTCTGGTTAACAATTGCACTGGGAGGGATTGTAGACTCACTCAGAGTTTACAGTAATAAAGTGATAAAGAATGTTGTGAGTGTATTGTCTGGTTAACAATTGCACTGGGAGGGATTGTAGACTCACTCAGAGTTTACAGTAATAAAGTAATAATGAAAGATGTGAGTGTATTGTCTGGTTAACAATTGCAATGTGAGGGATTGTAGACTCACTCTGAGTTTACAGTGATAAAGTGATAAAGAAAGTTGTGAGTGTATTGTCTGGTTCACAATTGCACTGGGAGGGATTGTAGACTCACTCAGAGTTTACTGTAATAAAGTGATAAAGAAAGTTGTGAGTGTATTGTCTGGTTAAAAATAGCACTGGGAGGGATTGTAGACTCACTCAGAGTTTACAGTAATAAAGTGATAAAGAAAGATGTGAGTGTATTGTCTGGTTAACAATTGCACTGGGAGGGATTGTCGACTCACTTAGAGTTTACAGTAAAAAAGTGATAAAGGAAGATGTGAGTGTATTGTCTGATTAACAATTGCACTGGGAGGGATTGTAGACTCACTCAGAGTTTACAGTAAAAAAGTGATAACGAAAGATGTGAGTGTATTGTCTGGTTAACAATTGCACTAGGAGGGATTGTAGACTCACTCAGAGTTTACAGTAATAAAGTGACAAAGAAAGATGTGAGTGTATTGTCTGGTTAACAATTGCACTGGGAGGAATTGTAGACTCACTCAGAGTTTACAGTAATAAAGTGATAAAGAAAGTTGTGAGTGTATTGTCTGGTTAACAATTCCTCTAGGAGGGATTGTAGACTCACTCAGAGTTTACAGTAATAAAGTGATAAAGAAAGATGTGAGTGTATTGTCTGGTTAACAATTGCACTGGGAGGGATTGTAGACTCACTCAGAGTTTACGGTAATAAAGTGATAAAGAAAGATGTGAGTGTATTGTCTGGTTAACAATTGCACTGGAAGGGATTGCAGACTCACTCAGAGTTTACAGTAATAAAGTGATAAAGAAAGATGTGAGTGTATTGTCTGGTTAACAATTGTACAAGGAGGGATTGTAGACTCACTCAGAGTTTACAGCAACAAAGTGATAAAGAAAGATGTGAGTGTATTGTCTGGTTAACAATTGCACTAGGAGGGATTGTAGGCTCATTCAGAGTTTACAGTAATAAAGTGATAAAGAAAGATGTGAGTGTATTGTCTGGTTAACAATTGCACTGGGAGGGATTGCAGACTCACTCAGAGTTTACAGTAATAAAGTGATAAAGAAAGATGTGAGTGTATTGTCTGGTTAACAATTGCACTGGGAGGGATTGTAGACTCACTCAGAGTTTACAGTAATAAAGTGATAAAGATTGTTGTGAGTGTATTGTCTGGTTAACAATTGCACTGGGAGGGATTGTAGACTCACTCTGAGTTTACAGTAATAAAGTAATAATGAAAGATGTGAGTGTATTGTCTGGTTAACAATTGCAATGTGAGGGATTGTAGACTCACTCAGAGTTTACAGTGATAAAGTGATAAAGAAAGTTGTGAGTGTATTGTCTGTTTAACAATTGCAATGGGAGGGATTGTAGACTCACTCACAGTTTACAGTAATAAAGTGATAAAGAAAGATGTGAGTGTATTGTCTGATTAACAATTGCACTGGGAGGGATTGTAGACTCGCTCAGAGTTTACAGTAAAAACGTGATAAAGGAAGATGTGAGTGTATTGTCTGGTTAACAATTGCACTGGGAGGGATTGTAGACTCACTCAGAGTTTACAGTAAAAAAGTGATAAAGGAAGATGTGAGTGTATTGTCTGATTAACAATTGCACTGGGAGGGATTGTAGATTCACTCAGAGTTTACAGTAAAAAAGTGATAAAGGAAGATGTGAGTGTATTGTCTGGTTATCAATTGCACTGGGAGGGATTGTAGACTCACTCAGAGTTTACAGTAAAAAAGTGATAAAGGATGATGTGAGTGTATTGTCTGGTTAACAATTGCACTGGGAGGGATTGTAGACTCACTCAGAGTTTACAGTAAAAAAGTGATAAAGGAAGATGTGAGTGTATTGTCTGATTAACAATTGCACTGGGAGGGATTGTAGATTCACTCAGAGTTTACTGTAATAAAGTGATAAAGAAAGATGTGAGTGTATTGTCTGGTTAACAATTGCACTGGGAGGTATTGCAGACTCACTCAGAGTTTACAGTAATAAAGTGATAAAGAAAGATGTGAGTGTATTGTCTGGTTCACAATTGCACTGGGAGGGATTGTAGACTCACTCAGAGTTTACAGTAATAAAGTGATCAAGAATGTTGTGAGTGTATTGTCTGGTTAACAATTGTACAAGGAGGGATTGTAGACTCACTCAGAGTTTACAGCAATAAAGTGATCAAGAAAGTTGTGAGTGTATTGTCTGGTTAACAATTGCACTGGGAGGGAATGTCGACTCACTTAGAGTTTACAGTAATAAAGTGATAAAGAATGTTGTGAGTGTATTGTCTGGTTAACAATTGCACTGGGAGGGATTGTGGACTCACTCAGAGTTTACAGTAAAAAAGTGATAAAGGAAGATGTGAGTGTATTGTCTGGTTAATGACTGCACTAGGAGGGATTGTAGATTCACTCAGAGTTTTCAGTAATAAAGTGATAAAGAAAGATTTGAATGTATTGTCTGGTTAACAATTGCACTAGGAGGGATTGTAGATTCACTCAGAGTTTACATTAATAAAGTGATAAAGATAGATGTGAGTGTATTGTCTGGTTAACAATTGCACTGGGAGGGATTGTAGATTCACTCAGAGTTTACAGTAATAAATTGATAAAGAAAGATTTGAGTGTATTGTCTGGTCAACAATTGCACTAGGAGGGATTGTAGATTCACTCAGAGTTTACATGAATAAAGTGATAAAGAAAGATGAGTGTATTGTCTGGTTAACAATTGCACTGGGAGGGATTGTAGATTCTCTCAGAGTTTACAGTCATAAAGTGAGAAAGAAAGATGTGAGTGTATTGTCTGGTTAGCAATTGCACTGGGAGGGATTGTAGACTCACTCAGAGTTTACAGTAAAAAAGTGATAAAGGAAGATGTGAGTGTATTGTCTGATTAACAATTGCACTGGGAGGGATTGTAGACTCACTTAGAGTTTACAGTAATAAAGTGATAAAGAAAGATGTGAGTGTATTGTCTGGTTAATGATTGCACTAGGAGGGATTGTAGATTCACTCAGAGTTTTCAGTAATAAAGTGATAAAGAAAGATTTGAGCGTATTGTCTGGTTAACAATTGCACTAGGAGGGATTGTAGATTCACTCAGAGTTTACATTAATAAAGTGAAAAAGAAAGATGTGAGTGTATTGTCTGGTTCACAATTGCACTGGGAGGGATTGTAGACTCACTCAGAGTTTACTGTAATAAAGTGATAAAGAAAGTTGTGAGTGTATTGTCTGGTTAATAATTGTACAAGGAGGGATTGTCGACTCACTCAGAGTTTACAGTAATAAAGTGATCAAGAAAGTTGTGAGTGTATTGTCTGGTTAACAATTGCACTGGGAGGGATTGTAGACTCACTCAGAATTTACATTAATAAAGTGATAAAGAAAGTTGAGAGTGTATTGTCTGGTTAATAATTGTCCAAGGAGGGATTGTAGACTTACTCAGAGTTTACAGTAATAAAGTGATAAAGAAAGATGTGAGTGTATTGTCTGGTTAACACTTGCACTGGGAGGGATTGTAGACTCACTCAGTGTTTACAGTAATAAAGTGATAAAGAAAGTTGTGAGTGTATTGTCTGGTTAACAATTGCACTGGGAGGGATTGTAGACTCACTCAGAGTTTACAGTAATAAAGTGATAAAGAAAGATGTGAGTGTATTGTCTGGTTAACAATTGCACTGGGAGGGATTGTAGACTCACTCAGAGTTTACAGTAATAAAGTGATAAAGAAAGTTTTGAGTGTATTGTCTGGTTAACAATTGTACAAGGAGGGATTGTAGACTCACTCAGAGTTTACAGTAATAAAGTGATAAAGAAAGTTGTGAGTGTATTGTCTGGTTATCAATTGCACTGGGAGGGATTGTCGACTCACTCAGAGTTTACAGTAATAAAGTGATAAAGAAAGTTGTGAGTGTATTGTCTGGTTAACAATTGTACAAGGAGGGATTGTAGACTCACTCAAAGTTTACAGTAATAAAGTGATAAAGAAAGATGTGAGTGTATTGTCTGGTTAACAATTGCACTGGGAGGGATTGTAGACACACTCACAGTTTTCAGTAATAAAGTGATAAAGAAAGTTGTGAGTGTATTGTCTGGTTAACAATTGCACTGGGAGGGATTGTCGACTCACTCAGAGTTTAGTGCAATAAAGTGATAAAGAAAGATGTGAGTGTATTGTCAGGTTATCAATTGCACTGGGAAGGATGGTAGACTCACTCAGAGTTTACAGTAATAAAGTGATAAAGAAAGATGTGAGTGTATTGTCTGGTTAACAATTGCACTGGGAGGGATTGTAGACACACTCAGAGTTTACAGTAATAAAGTGATAAAGAAAGTTGTGAGTGTATTGTCTGGTTAACAATTGCACTGGGAGGGATTGTAGACTCACTCAGAGTTTACAGTAATAAAGTGATAAAGAAAGTTGTGAGTGTATTGTCTGGTTAATAATTGTACAAGGAGGGATTGTAGACTCACTCAGAGTTTACAGTAATAAAGTGATAAAGAAAGTTGTGAGTGTATTGTCTGGTTGACAATTGCACTGGGACGGATTGTCGACTCACTCAGAGTTTACAGTAATAAAGTGATAAAGAAAGTTGTGAATGTATTGTCTGGTTAACAATTGTACAAGGAGGGATTGTAGACTCACTCAGAGTTTACAGCAACAAAGTGATAAAGAAAGATGTGAGTGTATTGTCTGGTGACCAATTGCACTGGGATGGATTGTAGACTCACTCAGAGTTTACGGTAATAAAGTGATAAAGAAAGATGTGAGTGTATTGTCTGGTTAACAATTGCATTGGGAGGGATTGCAGACTCACTCAGAGTTTACAGTAATAAAGTGATAAAGAAAGATGTGAGTGTATTGTCTGGTTAACAATTGTACAAGGAGGGATTGTAGACTCACTCAGAGTTTACAGCAACAAAGTGATAAAGAAAGATGTGAGTGTATTGTCTGGTTAACAATTGCACTAGGAGGGATTGTAGACTCATTCAGAGTTTACAGTAATAAAGTGATAAAGAAAGATGTGAGTGTATTGTCTGGTTAACAATTGCACTGGGAGGGATTGTAGACTCACTCAGAGTTTACAGTAATAAAGTGATAAAGAAAGATGTGAGTGTATTGTCTGGTTAACAATTGCACTGGGAGGGATTGCAGACTCACTCTGAGTTTACAGTAATAAAGTGATAAAGAAAGGTGTGAGTGTATTGTCTGGTTAACAATTGCACTGGGAGGGATTGTAGACTCACTCAGAGTTTACAGTAATAAAGTGATAAAGAATGTTGTGAGTGTATTGTCTGGTTAACAATTGCACTGGGAGGGATTGTAGACTCACTCAGAGTTTACAGTAATAAAGTAATAATGAAAGATGTGAGTGTATTGTCTGGTTAACAATTGCAATGTGAGGGATTGTAGACTCACTCTGAGTTTACTGTGATAAAGTGATAAAGAAAGTTGTGAGTGTATTGTCTGGTTCACAATTGCACTGGGAGGGATTGTAGACTCACTCAGAGTTTACTGTAATAAAGTGCTAAAGAAAGTTGTGAGTGTATTGTCTGGTTAACAATTGCACTGGGAGGGATTGTAGACTCACTCAGAGTTTACAGTAATAAAGTGATAAAGAAAGATGTGAGTGTATTGTCTGGTTAACAATTGCACTGGGAGCGATTGTAGACTCACTTAGAGTTTACAGTAAAAAAGTGATAAAGGAAGATGTGAGTGTATTGTCTGATTAACAATTGCACTGGGAGGGATTGTAGACTCACTCAGAGTTTACAGTAAAAAAGTGATAACGAAAGATGTGAGTGTATTGTCTGGTTAACAATTGCACTAGGAGGGATTGTAGACTCACTCAGAGTTTACAGTAATAAAGTGACAAAGAAAGATGTGAGTGTATTGTCTGGTTAACAATTGCACTGGGAGGAATTGTAGACTCACTCAGAGTTTACAGTAATAAAGTGATAAAGAAAGTTGTGAGTGTATTGTCTGGTTAACAATTGCACTGGGAGGTATTGTAGACTCACTCAGAGTTTACAGTAATAAAGTGATAAAGAAAGATGTGAGTGTATTGTCTGGTTCACAATTGCACTGGGAGGGATTGTAGACTCACTCAGAGTTTACTGTAATAAAGTGATAAAGAAAGTTGTGATTGTATTGTCTGGTTAACAATTGCACAGGGAGGAATTGTAGACTCACTCAGAGTTTACAGTAATAAAGTGATAAAGAAAGATGTGAGTGTATTGTCTGGTTCACAATTGCACTGGGAGGGATTGTAGACTCACTCAGAGTTTACTGTAATAAAGTGATAAAGAAAGTTGTGAGTGTATTGTCTGGTTAACAATTGCACTGGGAGGGATTGTAGACTCACTCAGAGTTTACAGTAATAAAGTGATCAAGAATGTTGTGAGTGTATTGTCTGGTTAACAATTGTACAAGGAGGGATTGTAGACTCACTCAGAGTTTACAGCAATAAAGTGATCAAGAAAGTTGTGAGTGTATTGTCTGGTTAACAATTGCACTGGGAGGGAATGTCGACTCACTTAGAGTTTACAGTAATAAAGTGATAAAGAATGTTGTGAGTGTATTGTCTGGTTAACAATTGCACTGGGAGGGATTGTGGACTCACTCAGAGTTTACAGTAAAAAAGTGATAAAGGAAGATGTGAGTGTATTGTCTGATTAACAATTGCACTGGGAGGGATTGTAGACTCACTTAGAGTTTACAGTAATAAAGTGATAAAGAAAGATGTCAGTGTATTGTCTGGTTAATGATTGCACTAGGAGGGATTGTAGATTCACTCAGAGTTTTCAGTAATAAAGTGATAAAGAAAGATTTGAATGTATTGTCTGGTTAACAATTGCACTAGGAGGGATTGTAGATTCACTCAGAGTTTACAGTAATAAAGTGATAAAGAAAGATGTGAGTGTATTGTCTGGTTAACAATTGCACTGGGAGGGATTGTAGATTCACTCAGAGTTTACAGTAATAAATTGATAAAGAAAGATTTGAGTTTATTGTCTGGTTAACAATTGCACTAGGAGGGATTGTAGATTCACTCAGAGTTTACAGTAATAAATTGATAAAGAAAGATTTGAGTGTATTGTCTGGTTCACAATTGCACTGGGAGGGATTGTAGATTCACTCAGAGTTAACAGTCATAAAGTGAGAAAGAAAGATGTGAGTGTATTGTCTGGTTAACAATTGCACTGGGAGGGATTGTAGATTCTCTCAGAGTTAACAGTCATAAAGTGAGAAAGAAAGATGTGAGTGTATTGTCTGGTTAGCAATTGCACTGGGAGGGATTGTAGACTCACTCAGAGTTTACAGTAAAAAAGTGATAAAGGAAGATGTGAGTGTATTGTCTGATTAACAATTGCACTGGGAGGGATTGTAGACTCACTTAGAGTTTACAGTAATAAAGTGATAAAGAAAGATGTGAGTGTATTGTCTGGTTAATGATTGCACTAGGAGGGATTGTAGATTCACTCAGAGTTTTCAGTAATAAAGTGATAAAGAAAGATTTGAGTGTATTGTCTGGTTAACAATTGCACTAGGAGGGATTGTAGATTCACTCAGAGTTTACATTAATAAAGTGATAAAGAAAGATGTGAGTGTATTGTCTGGTTAACAATTGCACTGGGATGGATTGTAGATTCACTCAGAGTTTACAGTAATAAATTGATAAAGAAAGATTTGAGTGTATTGTCTGGTTAACAATTGCACTGGGAGGGATTGTAGATTCACTCAGAGTTGACATGAATAAAGTGATAAAGAAAGATGAGTGTATTGTCTGGTTAACAATTGCACTGGGAGGGATTGTAGATTCTCTCAGAGTTTACAGTCATAAAGTGATAAAGAAAGATGTGAGTGTATTGTCTGGTTAACAATTGCACTGGGAGGGATTGTGGACTCACTCAGAGTTTACAGTAATAAAGTGATAAAGAAAGATGTGAGTGTTTTGTCTGGTTAACAATTGCACTGGGAGGGATTGTAGATTCACTCAGAGTTTACAGTAATAAAGTGATAAAGAAAGATATGAGTGTATTGTCTGGTTAACAATTGCACTAGGAGGGATTGTAGACTCACTCAGAGTTTACAGTAATAAATTGATAAAGAAAGATTTGAGTGTATTGTCTGGTTAACATTTGCACTAGGAGGGATTGTAGATTCACTCAGAGTTTACATGAATAAAGTGATAAAGAAAGATGTGAGTGTATTGTCTGGTTAACAATTGCACTGGGAGGGATTGTAGATTCACTCAGAGTTTACAGTCATAAAGTGAGAAAGAAAGATGTGAGTGTATTGTCTGGTTAGCAATTGCACTGGGAGGGATTGTGGACTCACTCAGAATTTACAGTAATAAAGTGATAAAGAAAGATGTGAGTGTATTGTCTGATTAACAATTGCACTGGGAGGGATTGTAGACTCACTCAGAGTTTACAGTAATAAAGTGATAAAGAAAGATGTGAGTGTATTCTCTGGTTAACAATTGCACTGGGAGGGATTGTAGACTCACTCAGAGTTTACAGTAATAAAGTGATAAAGAAAGATGTGAGTGTATTGTCTGGTTAACAATTGCACTGGGAGGGATTGTGGACTCACTCAGAGTTTACAGTAATAAAGTGATAAAGAAAGATGTGAGTGTATTGTCTGGTTAACAATTGCACTGGGAGGGCTTGTAGATTCACTCAGAGTTTACAGTAATAAATTGATAATGAAAGATGTGAGTGTATTGTCTGGTTAACAATTGCACTGGGAGGGATTGTAGACTCACTCAGAGTTCACAGTAATAAATTGAGAAAGAAAGTTGTGAGTGTATTGTCTGGTTAACAATTGTACTGGGAGGGATTGTAGACTCACTCAGAGTTTACAGTAATAAAGTGATAAAGAAAGTTGTGAGTGTATTGTCTGGTTAACAATTGTACAAGGAGGGATAGTAGACTCACTCAGAGTTTACAGTAATAAAGTGATAAAGAAAGATGTGAGTGTATTGTCTGGTTAACAATTGCACTGGGAGGGATTGTGGACTCACTCAGAGTTTACAGTAATAAAGTGATAAAGAAAGATGTGAGTGTATTGTCTGGTTAACAATTGCACTGGGAGGGCTTGTAGATTCACTCAGAGTTTACAGTAATAAATTGATAATGAAAGATGTGAGTGTATTGTCTGTTTAACAATTGCACTGGGAGGGATTGTAGACTCACTCAGAGTTCACAGTAATAAATTGAGAAAGAAAGTTGTGAGTGTATTGTCTGGTTAACAATTGTACTGGGAGGGATTGTGGACTCACTCAGAGTTTACAGTAACTAGGACTGAAATATTCTCTGATCAGGAGAAGTGGTTGGACAAAATGTCTGACCTCAATCTCATTCCAATCTGACTTCAGCAGAATAAATTCTATTTAAAGATGTGATCACTTTTATTCAGGATTGCCATGGAGAACGATAAAATGTTCAGGATTTCAAACATTGTTTGAGAGAGAGAGAAAGAGCAAAAGGCTCTGGAGTTGGAGGCCTTAATAAAAACCTTCAGTCTGCCAAGCCGGGTTCACGACCTGGAGAGAGATGCTGATTGGACAGCGTGGATGCTCAGACAGCAGAGCTATTGGTGTTTACTGCTGGAGTCATTGGTGCTGAAGACTAACAACTAAACCAAGAGCTCACTGATTACAAGGAAGAAAATAAAAGACTTCAGTTACATTTGGAAAACGCAAGGGGAACCTCCAGGGAATATTTCCAGCACTGGCAACTTTTTGAGCCAGAAGGAAAGTTAGCCAGACAGCAGGCTGTGTTCACTGCCATTATTAGGGGAGGTGAGATATCTGATTTACCATGGTCTGACCTAGAGGCATGACTGGGAATGTCCAAATCCACCATCGCCTGTCGGAATGATTTATCCCCCAGTGTTTGGAACAAAAGTATGACCCTGTATTAGGGAGCATGGCTCAGGGGAAAAGAAAGAAGCTAAAAATCCCACAATAAAAATTGAAGCTGCTGTGAGAAAGTCTGTTTATATTTGTGTGTGTTTGTGCTCTGGTTTGCAGAACTTTAAGACTTTAACCCTTTGTTGTCTGGTTTATAATGTTGAAAGCATCAGTTTGTCACTGATCTTAGCTACGTATCTCTGCATGTGTTTATCTTTGTGGGAAAAAGTAGGAATTCGTTAAATCAGTCAAAATATTAAAACAGAATTGCACCAACATTATTAATTTAAAATTGAGTGTTGTCCTTCTGAAGAGTGAATGTTTCTAATACACTGGTTTGTCTTGTAACAGATAAAACTTCAGCCTTGAAGCTGAATCCTGACAGAAATCCAATTTGAACATTTCAAAACACTGCTCGAAGAAGCAAATGAAAGACACACATTACTGACTGTTTCTTTCAAATGAGGTGAAAGAGCAAACATCAAACTTTGAAATTGAGTTGAAGGGGAGAAATAAGGATTAGAAAAAGGAGACATGGGAAGATTCTGTCCCCTTCCCCACACACTGAAACCCTTCCCCACACAGTGAAACCCCTTCCCCGCACACTGAAACCTTTCCCCACACACTGAAACCCCTTCCCACACACTGAAACCCCTTCCCCACACAGTGAAACCCCTTCCCCCCACATTGAAACCTTTCCCCACACACTGAAACCCCATCCCCACACACTGAAACCCCATCCCCACACAGTGAAACCCCTTCCCCCCACAGTGAACCTTTCCCCACACACTGAAACCCTTCCCCACACACTGAAACCCCTTCCCACACACTGAAACCCCGTCCCCACACACTGAAACCCCGTCCCCACACACTGAAATCCCGTCCCCACACACTGAAACCCCTTCCCCACACAGTGAAATCCCGTCCCCACACACTGAAATCCCGTCCCCACACAGTGAAATCCCGTCCCCACACACTGAAATCCCGTCCCCACACACTGAAATCCCGTCCCCGCACACTGAAACCCCTTCCCCACACACTGAAACCCCTTCCCCACACACTGAAACCCTTCCCCACACACTGAAACCCCTTCCCCACAAACTGATACCCCTTCCCCACACAGTGAAACCCATTCCCCACACACTGAAACCTTTCCCCACACACTGAAACCCTTCCCCACACACTGAAACCCCTTCCCCACACACTGAAACCCCTTCCCCACACACTGAAACCTTTCCCCACACACTGAAACCCCTTCCCCACATACTGAAACCCTTCCCCACACACTGAAACCCCTTCCCCACACACTGAAACCCTTCCCCACTCACTGAAACCCCTTCCCCACACAGTGAAACCCCTTCCCCACACACTGAAACCTTTCCCCACACACTGAAACCCTTCCCCACACACTGAAACCCCTTCCCCACACACTGAAACCCCTTCCCCACACAGTGAAACCCCTTCCCCCCACATTGAAACCTTTCCACACACACTGAAACCCCTTCCCCACACACTGAAACCCTTCCCCACACACTGAAACCCCTTCCCCACACACTGAAACCCTTCCCCACACAGTGAAACCCCTTCCCCACACACTGAAACCCCTTCCCCCCACACACTGAAACCCTTCCCCACACACTGAAACCCCTTCCCCACACACTGAAACCCCTTCCCCCCACACACTGAAACCCTTCCCCACACACTGAAACCCTTCCCCACACACTGCAACCCCTTCCCCACACAGTGAAACCCCTTCCCCCCACATTGAAACCTTTCCCCACACACTGAAACCCTTCCCCACACACTGAAACCCCTTCCCCACACACTCAAACCCCTTCCCCACACACTGAAACCTATCCCCACACACTGAAACCCCTTCCCCACATACTGAAACCCTTCCCCACACAGTGAAACCCCTTCCCCGCACACTGAAACCCCTTCCCCGCACACTGAAACCCTTCCCCACACACTGAAACCCCTTCCCCACACACTGAAACCCTTCCCCACACACTGAAACCCCTTCCCCACACAGTGAAACCCCTTCCCCACACACTGAAACCTTTCCCCACACACTGAAACCCTTCCCCACACACTGAAACCCCTTCCCCACACACTGAAACCCCTTCCCCACACAGTGAAACCCCTTCCCCCCACATTGAAACCTTTCCCCACACACTGAAACCCCTTCCCCACACACTGAAACCCTTCCCCACACACTGAAACCCCTTCCCCACACACTGAAACCCCTTCCCCACACACTGAAACCCTTCCCCACACAGTGAAACCTCTTCCCCACACACTGAAACCCCTTCCCCCCACACACTGAAACCCTTCCCCACACAGTGAAACCCCTTCCCCACACAGTGAAACCCCTTCCCCCCACATTGAAACCTTTCCCCACACAGTGAAACCCCTTCCCCACACACTGAAACCCTTGCCCACACACTGAAACCCCTTCCCCACACAGTGAAACCCTTTCCCCCCACATTGAAACCTTTCCCCACACACTGAAACCCCTTCCCCACACACTGAAACCGCGTCCTCACACACTGAAATCCCGTCCCCACACACTGAAACCCCTTCCCCACACAGTGAAACCCTTCCCCACACACTGAAACCCCTTCCCCACACAGTGAAACTCCTTCCCCCCACATTGAAACTTTTCCCCAAACACGGAAACCCCTTCCCCGCACACTAACACCCCGTCCCCACACACTGAAATCCCGTCCCCACACAGTGAAACCCCTTCCCCACACAGTGAAACCCCTTCCCCACACACTGAAATCCCATCCCCACACACTGAAATCCCGTCCCCACACACTGAAACCCCTTCCCCACACAGTGAAACCCCTTCCCCACACACTGAAACCATTCCCCACACACTGAAACCCCTTCCCCACACACTGAAACCCTTCCCCACACACTAAAACCCCTTCCCCACACACTGAAACCCCTACACCAGTGTCAGACACCTCTGCCACCCTCTGAGCAACTTCTTATCCCCACCCACTGAAACCATTTCCCTCTCCAGCCATCTGCACACCTTATCTATCCTCTCAACCCTTCCCCATTCCCTGAATCCATTCCCCACCTCCTGAACCACTTTCCTCACATCTTGAATCCCATATCCGTCCCTTAAAAGTATTCCCCACCCCTCAGATCCTTCTTCACCCCCCGATATATGTGAGATATCTTGAACCTCGACGGGTCACGGTGCTGACACTCTGGTATCCCTTGTCTTATCTCAGTCCCTTTCTGAATGTATTATTCTGAACATTGAGATTCCCTGCATTGATCTCCTATTCCTGTTTCCCATATTTCCCACATCTTCTCCCAGCCTCAATTCACCCCCAAAACACCTTATCCTCAGACACACTGATCCTAAAGAGAAACAAGACACAGATATGAAGCAGTGATCAATGCAGTAAGTTTTATTTCTGAGTACAGCCCATTATTCAGACAGCAGTAATACAGGGTCAGGGGTTGTGGGACCTAAACAATCAAACACAGCCTGTTTCCCAGGAACGAAGGTTTCATTCAGTGAGAACTTGGAGAGCTCGGGCTGGTGGGAATCCATCACTGGACATGGTGGTGTCCGTCTCGGCAACATCGGGCCTCATGGCGGAAATATGGGCCAAGCTCCTTGTCTGTGTTAAAGCCGTCATCACGATGCCCTCCTGCAATACCTCCATCTGTGTCTAAAATCCAAAATGAAGAATGAATTGAGTGACGTTTCTGTACACAGAGGGAGGGAGAACAATGAGAAAACATGAAGCTGAGTCTGTCAGTGTTACTGGGACTGACTCTGGACCACACATCAACCTTAGCTCTTTTGTATTTAATAAAACCCCACACCTCCCTCCTTCCCCCTGACCTGTACAGACTCACTCTCTGTCCTAAAGGGCAGCCCAAGGGGTTTTCCTCAGAGTGGACCCCACCACACCCACTATCTGAGACCAGAGACAGAGAAAAGAAAGATCTGACATTTGTATAGAACCTTTCCCATCACCAGAAGGGCCCAAAGAGTTTCACAGACCATGGACTGTTTCTGAAGTGCCGACACTGTTTTATAGGAAATGTTGAAGCCAATCTGTTCCCAGCAAAGTCTCACAAACAGTTTTTTAAATTTGTTTCATGGGATGTGGGCATCGCTGGCCAGGCCAGTATTTATTGCCCATCCCAGTGAATGGGATTTAACAGGATGGGGAGTTTCTGGTCATGTTAGATGCGAGAGTGATATTGGTTCAGGATACCGGGAGAATTCCCAGCTCTTCAAATAATGTCCCAGATATTCCCTGTCTCATGAACAGGTAGACAGGGTCTCCAGTTAATGGTTCATCCAAAACATGACACCTACAACAGAGCAGCACTCCCCCAGTGCTGGGCTGTATGGACTGGAGTGGGACATCAACCCACAACTTGTTCACTCAACTCCCAACGAAGGCAGATTGACACCCAGTTACTGACAATGGATCATTTCACCACTTGTCACATCTACTTAATCTGTGTTCTCACATCCCCAATCTATGAAAGCTGCAGTATTGATTAATTAAATACATCTATTTAAAACCCTTTTACTGCCATTCACTCCCCTCATGTTATGAAAAACTGACTCATGTCTGGGGAGTGGTTCCACAGACACCTCCAGTATCATTCCCAATTCACCATTCTTCACCTGTGAGACTGGACAGTGAGTGTGGGGGAAAGGGACTGAAGGAACTCCCACATACACCTGTCCTCACACACAGTCCACACTCTCACACTCTGCAGCAGGTACCAGTGATCGGGAGCAGTAACTGTGAGTTTCCCCTCTGTAATACCTGGATACTGAGGTCAATTACAGAGTCTCCCAACTGGGTCAATGCTCCAGCTGTGATTCACCAACTCGGTATCACCCAGTAATCTGTGCTTTTATTGCTGGTCTGTTTGGATCAGCTCACAACACCCACCATTCCCTCTACCTACAGATAGTGACTTTACAATCAGGGGATTTACCCATTGAACTGGTTTAGATTCAATTCTTCAGTCTGCCATACAATCTGACAGTCATCTTCACTCAACCAACCAAACCATGATGTAGAAAGAGAATTACATAGTTTGAAAATAAAACTGTCTGAACACTGAGAGATCAGAGACATTTACAGACATGTACCTTCATCATCGTCAGGACACCTTTGCTCTTCAGTGGAACTGAGCTGAATCAGCACCAGAACTACAAGCACAAAGAGCAGTGATTTCATCGTCTGCTGTGGAGTTTCTCTGAGTTCGGATCAGTCGGCTGGATTCGATCTGTTCTGTATCTAATTTCGGAGTGGTTGCTGCTTTTATAATCACAGATGTACGGAGTGACTTTGATCTCCGATGATATCATTGGAAAAAGGCGTTTCCCTTTTTGCTGCTCCTCATTTCCATGATTGTAGCTTTCAGCCAAGTGTGACCGGTGCTGCTGGCTTGCTGAATACTGCAAGAGGGCCTATCAATGGGCATGGCTAATGTTCCAGCTAGCTTCATCTCTTAAAGACAGGCTCACCCTCTTCTGTACTTATTGTAATGAAGCTGCTGCTGACTGTCTCGACAGGAATTCTCTGTGAAGAGAATCAGCTCAAATGGAACAACACAGAAGAGAGTTCCCAGGTTATTAGATGCAGCACTGGAGCATTAGTCCAGGGGGTTATCAGGAAGAGAGAGGCCAGGTTTCTCTGGGGACTTGGAGTTTCTGAAGGAACTCCCTCAGAAGTGAATGGTTTCAGGTGACCAGGGAGGTCAGTTCCCAGAGTCTCGTCCCGAAGACCTGACAGCAGGGCTGCCAGAAATTAAATGATGTCAGGCTGGTGAAGAAGGTCAGTGACTGCATCTTTATATGACATCTCCTACCCACCATTCCAACAAGCTCTCCCACTGCTCCATAAACAACGCTCCCATCAATTATCCATTGGCAGTCATGGCTCAGGTCTAACATTCAGATACTCCATCTCACCCTCAAACCAATGCTGCCAACCTTACACACAACTCTTGCAGCTTTCACAGAACTTCACCAGTTTAACTGTGTCAGGAAAATCTCCCAAACACAGTGTAACACACCCACTGAAAATCTTCCCTATTTCCCACTCTCTCATTGTTGTGGTGGAAGCTCACTCGGAGGTTATGAAATCCAAGTTTCTGTCATGTAGGTTCAGACTGCTGTCATCATGTTTGGGGATCTCAGTGCCATGTAGTTACACATGGTAGTTCAGTAATCTCTCCTCCAACAGGTCACTCAGATTGCTGACGTGCTGTACGTGGGAGTGTCAGTGACTCAGTGAGTCACAAATCTATTGTTCTCTCTCAGGATGAGAACATTCCTGCTCCGACCACTATCATTCTACCAGTGACTGAACTGTTTCCTTTCAGACAGTCAGTCCAGACTTTTACTGCCCATGCTGAGGTCTTCTTTAGCCTCCTTATCTTGAGAGACAATGGATAAGCGCCTGGAGGTGGTCAGTGGTTTGTGAAGCAGCGCCTGGAGTGGCTATAAAGGCCAATTCTAGAGTGACAGGCTCTTCCACAGGTGCTGCAGAGAAATTTGTTTGTCGGGGCTGTTACACAGTTGGCTCTCCCCTTTCGCCTCTGTCTTTTTTCCTGCCAACTACTAAGTCTCTTTGACTCGCCACATTTTAGCCCTGTCTTCATGGCTGCCCGCCAGCTCGGGCGAACGCTGGCAACTGACTCCCACGACTTGTGATCAATGTCACAGGATTTCATGTCGCGTTTGCAGACGTCTTTAAAGCGGAGACATGGACAGCCGGTGGGTCTGATACCAGTGGCGAGCTCGCTGTACAATGTGTCTTTGGCGATCCTGCCATCTTCCATGCGGCTCACATGACCAAGCCATCTCAAGCTCCGCTGACGTAGTAGAGGTGGTGCAGTCTGAAGTCAGGAAGACCCAGAGCTGCTTCAGCTGCTGTATGCAGAATGCATTACTATTTCCTTTCATCACCTTTCCAATTAAAATGTGTAGTTCCTCTTTGCCCTGACATTGAGAAGGGCCCACCACATATTACCAGCAGCAGGGGGACCTCGGTGCGGCCCCTCCATCGCCAAGCGATGGGACTTTCTTCTAAATATGTAAATGCACATCACTAAAATGCAAATGACCCCAGTTGCTGACGGCGATCGTCCCACGCCGATTTTATGGCCGGTGATCACAACTCGTGCACCGTCGGAACTCCGTAGGGAATTCTGAGGCGAGAAGCTGGTGGAGAGGCGGGAGGAGTAACATTTTCAGGGAGGGAAGGAGAGGGGAGCTGGGAAAGTGTTTTCCTATTGGTTGTGGGGATGGTGGAAAGGGGTTGGAGGGCAAAAGTGAAGAGGTGGGGGGAAAGCTGGGGTTGGGAATAAGGATCATGTTGGTCAGATTGCCCTGAAAATCAAACAGTGAGGGGGGAGGAGGGGGGAGGGGTGGTGGGAAAGGGCCTCCATCATTTATTACAATCTGTACACTAAATGTACTGAAATATTACTTTAAAAATTACTATTATTTCTAAGGGCTTGCAGCCCTTTATAAATGGCACTGGCACCTGCACGGTGACACTGGACGCTGTTGTCGGGGACGCGGCTGCCACCACTCTCTGTCATCGGGGGAGGCTGATCCACCCCCTCCATTTAAATGAGCCTCCGCCGGTAATATTGGAATGTCGGAACGTTGCTGCTTTCACAGCATTTCACTGCGGAGCGTGGTGCTCTGATAAAATTCATCCCGATATTTCTCAGGAAGTATATGGATCATCATTTTCTCATATTACCCACTGTTCCTCGATCTAGACGGTCAAATCTAGAGCCCCATGGATGTCAAGGAGCTTACAGGGTAAGATAAGGGAAAAAAGGAAAGCTTATGTCTGACACCAAGAACATAATACTGCAGAAAGCCGTGAGAGAGGAGTGTAGGAAGTGTCGGGGTGAAATCAAAAAGAAAATTAGGAAAGCAAAGAGAGGGCATGAAAGAATATTGACACGCTGAATCAAGGTGAACCCAAAGATGTTTTATCAATACATTAAGAGTAAGAGGATAATTAAGGAGAGAGAAGGAACCATAAAAGACCAAAAAGGTAACCTATGTGTAGCAGCGGAAGATGTTGGTATGGTTCTTAATGAATACTTTGCGACTGTCTTCACAAAAGAGGGGAATTATGCAGATATTTGTAGTTAAGGAAGTGGGTTATGATGTGTTGGATGTGATAAACATAGGGAGAGAGGAAGTATTCATGGGAATGGCATCCTTGAAAGTTGATAAATCACATGGGCTGAATGAAATGTACCCCAGGCTGTTAAAATATGTAAGAGAGAAAATAACAGAGGGGCTGACCATCATTTCCTGTCCTCACTGGATACAGGTGTGGTACCGGAGGATTGGAGAACTGATAACATTGTACCTCTGTTTAAAAAGGGAGCGAGGGGTAGACTGAATAATTACCAGCCAGTCAGTCTAACCTCAGTAGTGGACAAATTATTGGAATCTATTCTGAGAGACTGGATGAACTGTCACTTAGAAAGGCACAGGTTAATCAGTGATAGACAGCATGGATTTGTTAAGGGAAGATCTTGTCTGACCAACTTGATCGAATTGTTTGAAGAAGGAACAATGAAGATAGATGAGGGTAGTGCAGTTGATGTGGTCTACATGGATTTTAGCAAGGCTTTTGACAAGCTCCCATATGGCAGACTGGTTAAAAAAAAAATCCCATGGGATCTCGGAAAATGCAGCAAGGTGGATACAAAATTGGCTCAGTGGCAGGAAACAAAGGGTAATTGTTGACAGGTGTTTTAGCGACTGGGGGGCTGTTTCCAGTGGTGTTCCGCAGAGCTCAGTATTCGGTCCCCTGCTTTTTGTAGTGTACATTAATGATTTGGATCTAAATGTCAGGGGCACGATCAAAAGGTTTGCAGACGACACAAAGATTGGCCGTGTGATAGATAGTGAGGAGGATAGCTGCAGGCTGCAGGAAGATATTGATGATCTGGTCAGATGGGCAGAAAAGTGGCAAATGGAATTCAACCTGGAGAAGTGTGAGGTGATGCATTTGGGGAGGTCAAACAAGGCAAAGGAATACATGATTAATGGGAAAGTATTGAGAAGTGTAGAGGAAGTAAGGGACCTTGAAGTGAATGCCCACAGATCCCTGAGGTAGCAGGACAGGTGGATAAGGTAGTTAAGAAGGGATATGGAGTTCTTTTCTTTATTAGCCTGGGGAGTCCTGAACCAGGGGTCACAGTCTCAGGATACACGGTATGCCATTTAGAACCGTGATGAGGAGAAATTTCTTCACTCAGAGGGTGGTGAACCTGTGGAATTCTCTACCACAGAAGGCAGTGGAGGCCAAATCATTAAATATGCTCAAGAAGGAGATAGATGTATTTCAGTAATGCCAAAGGGATCAAGGGACATGGGGAGAAAGCAGTAACAGGGGACTGAATTAGATGATCAGCCATGATCTTTTTTAATGGCGGACCAGGTTCGAAGGGCCGAATGGCCTACTCCTGCTCCTATGTTCTATGTTGCTATGTTTCTAGCTGAGGTATAGAATATAAGAGCAGGGAGGTTATGCTGGAACTGTATAACTCATTGGTTAGGCCACAACTTGAGTTCTGTTGCAGATCTGGTCACCTCATTGTAGAAAGGATGTAATTGCACAAGAGAGGGTAGAGAGGAGATTTACAAGGATGTTTCCAGGACTGGAAAAATGAAGCTATGCGGGAAGATTGGATAGGCTGAGGTTGTTCTCCTTCGAACCGAGAAGTCTAAGGGAAGATCTGATTGAAATGTACAAAATTAGTGGGGCCTGGATAGAGTGGAGGTGAAGGGCCTTAGCAGAGAGGTCAGTGACTGGGCAGCATATATTTAAAGTGATTGGTAGAAAAATCAGGGGGGAGGGGATGAGGAAAACCTTTTCACATTGAGGGTGGTGGGGTCTGGAACTCACTGCCTGAAAGGGTAGTTGAAGCAGAAACCCTCAACTCATTCAAAAGGAGTCTGGATATGCTCCTCAAGTGCTGTAACCTGCAGGACTATGGACCAAATGCTGGAAGGTGGGATTCGAATGGGTGGATCGTTTTCCAGCCGGCACAGACATGATGGGCCAAGTGGCCTCTCTCTGTGCCTTAACTTTCTATGATTCTATGGTTCCAGCTCTTTCTTTGTCAATATACTGTTCCAGTTTATCCTCACAAGTTATATATTCATCACCTCAAAACTCAACCTTTTGTCAACCTATTATTTTTGGCTTCTCTTACCTAAATTTCCTCTATCACTACCTTAAACCTTATTCTGTTGTGATTGATATTAACACGATTTTCACTGAAACTTACTACTCTTCCCAGCTCTGGTTCATTTTCTATTCCTCGATCCAGCAGTGATTCCTCTCTTGTTGGTCATCTTATATACTGGATAAGAAATGCACCCTGAACACAGTATAACCACTCCATTCCCTTTGTCCTTTTCCCTGACAAATTATTATCTGTGACGTTTACCTTGTCTATGAGTTTTCTTCATTTCAAAGCTTTGCTAAAGTATTTTCCTCTAGTTCCTTCCCACTATGAGGTTGTCTGTCGAATGGGCTTGTTTGTGTTATATAACTTGACTGGGTTCCAGTATCCACCAGATAACTGTGTGCTGTATTGACATGAACTCAGCAGATCAGGAGCAGTTACCTGACAATTATTCAAATGTTTAAGATGAATTTGGAAACTGACCAAAATGTTTTCGTGATGTCAGTCTCAACGGGGTTTGCTGAATGCTCGGGCTCAGCGGTGAGATTCACTTCTTTCATATTTTACTTGCAGCCTTGGTAATTTTCACAACAGATTCCTTCTTAGTAACGGACTTGATCACACCTACAGCCACAGTTTGTCTCATGTCACGGACAGCAAAATATCCAAGAAGTGGGTATTCTGACAAGCTCTCCACACAGATGGGCTTGGTTGGAATCATCTCTCCAATGGCCGCACCTCCAGACTTCACAGCTTTGGGGCAATCTTCCCACTTCTTGTCAGAATGATGATCAATCTTCTCTTTGAACTCACTAAACTTGCAGGCAATGTGGGGCAGTATGACAATCCAGTACAGGGGCATAGCAAGCACATATTTGTTACAGTTACAGTGATAGCCAATCAAAAAGGAGGAAAACAAAGCCTAGAGGATTTGCAGAGTGGAGCACTTCACAGGCATTTGCAGATAAGAACATAAGAAATAGGAGCAAGAGTAGGCCATTCGGCCCTTTGAGCCAGTGCTGACATTCAGTACGATAATGGCTGATCTTGTACCCTAGTCTCCATCTTTCCGCACTATCCCCATATCCTGTAATCCCCTTGATATCCAAATAACTATTACAAAATGTCTGAACAAATTCAACGATTGAGAATCTGCTGTCCGCTGGGTTGAGACTCCCAAAGTTTCACAAGCCTTTGCGTGAGGAAGTTTCCCCTCATCATCGTTCTAAATAGCTGACCCTTAATATGAGTCTGTGACCCCGAGTTCTAGACTCACCTGCCAGCATATATATCAGCAGACAGATGTATCACCGGTCAATGAAATGTAATAAAATGAGTTCAGGAATGGAGCTGGGTGAGATGAGGGAGCAGAGCTGTAGCAAATGTTCGAATCAAAAGCAAACTTTCCTCTAGATTATCAACAAAATCTTGCAGGTCTCAAAACTGGGGGTGGAGAAGTTGTGAACAGTTCAGACAATGTAAACAGAGTCAGGGGTGAATTCATGTGGAAGTGCTTGTTCTGGGACTGACCGGATACATCAAGAATCTTGACTTAGCAGGTAGACATGGACAGAGAGATCGAGAGAGAGAGGGGCGGGGGGAGACAATGGGACAGGGAGTTACAGCAACAGAGAGAAGGAAGCAGACAGAGTGAAATAAGACGGACAGAAGAAGAATGACATAGACACAAAGAGGATTAAAGAGTGTGGGAAAGAGAGAACGAGACAGAGAGACAGAAAGAGAGATTCTTAGCAAGAGAAGAATGAGAGAGAATGAATGAGGTAAAGAAAGAGGAGGGAGGACATTGTGACAAAGAAGGCAAAAGACAGAGAATGCAGAAGAGAGGCAAAGAAAGATAACAGAAACAGAGAGAAGGGGTAGAGAGTGAGGAAGAGAGAGGGCTGGAGATGCAGAGAATAGAGAGAGAGACACACAGAAAGAGTGAGAGTTAATGGAGTGGGAGAGACGCAATCAGAAAGAAATAACAGAGGTGTGGAGAGGAGTAACCTCACTCTAATTTTACAGGATCTGCTCCATTCTGGACTCGCCCACCAGACAAAATAGGTTCTCTCCACCTATCAAATCCTTTCATCACCTTTGACAATTCAAAATAAACCCCTTCACCTGCTATAGTTCAGTAAATGTAAGACTAGTCCATGTAATCAACCCTCCTAATTTAACCCTTTAGCTTCAGTATTATTCTGGTCAATCTGTGTTGCATCCCCTCATACATTAATACATCATTCTTGGGTGCAGGCTCCAGAACTGAATACATTACTCTCCATGGAGTCTTCACTTACCTGTTTCAATATACATGGATGCAATTTATCAAGTTCCAAGAATGTATCATCTCTGAGTTTTACTGACATTCCCTCCTCTCTCTTTTTTAAATTTCCTAGTTTCTCTTTGCATTCCTTTTTAATTTGTTCCTTCACCTCTTGATTTTTTTTCATCATTTCTTTATTGTCAATGTACATTAATTTCAATTTTTCATTCATTCCCTTTTTTCATTTATGGTGTATTATTATTGACTAATTGATCCTGGTGGAATATATTTGCCCTGAAGTCTATTGATCACCTTTTTAAACATTTCCCACTGCTGTTCTATCTCTTTGTTCGTCTATATTCTGTTCCAGTTTATCTGCACAAGTTGCATTCCCATCCCCCACAAAGGCAGTTTTTTTGCAATCTATTATTTTGTTATTTCTTTTTACATCTTTCTCAATCATTATCATTAAACGTGTTATGTTGTGATTAATATTTCAGCGATTTTCACCAAAACCTCTTGCTTTTATCCGCTCTGGTTCATTTTATATTAACAGATCCATCAGTGATTCCTCTCTTGTTGAGCTTTATATGTATTGTGTAAGAAATGTATCCTGAACACAGGGGAACTCATCCATTTCCTTTGCCATTTTTCCTATTTTTTCCTGAAAGATTTTTTTTGCTGCAGTTGAAGTCTTCCATGATTATATTCCTATGCTATAAAATTTACTTATCGAACAACTTTGTTTACATATTTTCTGCGAGATCGCGGCCACTATTAGGTGGGCTCAAGAATAACCATTTTTGCTTTATTTAACCTGGCTAAGAGCCACATTCCTCTGAGGCATCTGTGTCCTCAATGGAAATATCCAAATGATCAGCACCAATTGCTTGCCAATAATTCAAATATTTAAGATAAATTTGAAAACTGAACAAACAGCTTCAGTTACAGAGACAAACTGTCACAAATAACAAAAAAAAACAAGGTTCAGAAGATTTACAGAGCAGAGAACATTGCAGGCACATGAACATAAGAACATAACAGAAAGGAGCAGGAGTAGGCAACTCAGCTATTGGACTGTGATCTGTCATTCAATACGTTCATGTCTGATCTATTACCTTCATTCCACCTTCACTCACTATCTCCATATCCCTCAATCTCCCATTGTCTAAAAATACATTGATCTCTGTCTGATCTATTACCTTCATTCCACCTTCACTCACTATCTCCATATCCCTCAATCTCCCATTGTCTAAAAATACATTGATCTCTGTCTGATCTATCACCTTCATTCCACCTTCACTCACTATCTCCATATCCCTCAATCTCCCATTGACTAAAAATACATTGATCTCTGTCTGATCTATCACCTTCATTCCACCTTCACTCACTATCTCCATATCCCTCAATCTCCCATTCTATAAAAATACATTGATCTCTGTCTGATCTATTACCTTCATTCCACCTTCACTCACTATCTCCATATCCCTCAATCTCCCATTGTCTAAAAATACATTGATCTCTGTCTGATCTATTACCTTCATTCCACCTTCACTCACTATCTCCATATCCCTCAATCTCCCATTGTCTAAAAATACATTGATCTCTGTCTGATCAATTACCTTCATTCCACCTTCACTCACTATCTCCATATCCCTCAATCTCCCATTGTCTAAAAATACATTGATCTCTGTCTGATCTATTACCTTCATTCCACCTTCACTCACTATCTCCATATCCCTCAATCTCCCATTGTCTAAAAATACATTGATCTCTGTCTGATCAATTACCTTCATTCCACCTTCACTCACTATCTCCATATCCCTCAATCTCCCATTGTCTAAAAATACATTGATCTCTGTCTGATCTATTATCTTCATTCCACCTTCACTCACTATCTCCATATCCCTCAATCTCCCATTGTCTAAAAATACATTGATCTCCGTCTGATCAATTACCTTCATTCCACCTTCACTCACTATCTCCATATCCCTCAATCTCCCATTGTCTAAAAATACATTGATCTCTGTCTGATCTATTACCTTCATTCCACCTTCACTCACTATCTCCATATCCCTCAATCTCCCATTCTATAAAAATACATTGATCTCTGTCTGATCTATTACCTTCATTCCACCTTCACTCACTATCTCCATATCCCTCAATCTCCCATTGTCTAAAAATACATTGATCTCTGTCTGATCTATTACCTACATTCCACCTTCACTCACTATCACAATATCCCTCAATCTCCCATTCTATAAAAATACATTGATCTCTGTCTGATCTATTACCTTCATTCCACCTTCACTCACTATCTCCATATCCCTCAATCTCCCATTCTATAAAAATACATTGATCTCTGTCTGATCTATTACCTTCATTCCACCTTCACTCACTATCTCCATACCCCTCAATCTTCCATTGTCCAAAAATACATTGATCCCTGTCTGATCTATTACCTTCATTCCACCTTCACTCACTATCTCCATATCCCTCAATCTCCCATTGTCTAAAAATACATTGATCTCTGTCTGATCTATTACCTTCATTCCACCTTCACTCACTATCTCCATATCCCTCAATCTCCCATTGTCGAAAAATACATTGATCTCTGTCTGATCTATTACATTCATTGCACCTTCACTCACTATCTCCGTATCCCTCAATCTTCCATTGTCTAAAAATACATTGATCTCTGTCTGATCTATTATCTTCTTTCCACCTTCAATCACTATCTCCATATCTCTCAATCTCCCCTTGTCTAAAAATACATTGATCTCTGTCTGATCTATTGTATTTTTTCCACCTACACTCACTATCTCCATATCCCTCAATCTCCCATTGTCTAAAAATACATTGATCTCTGTCTGATCTACTACCTTCATTCCACCTTCACTCACTATCTCCATACCCCTCAATCTCCCATTGTCTAAAAATACATTGATCTCTGTCTGATCTACTACCTTCATTCCACCTTCACTCACTATCTACATATCCCTCAATCTCCCATTGTCTAAAAATACATTGATCTCTGTCTGATCTACTACCTTCATTCCACCTTCACTCACTATCTCCATATCCCTCAATCTCCCATTGTCTAAAAATACATTGATCTCTGTCTGATCTATTACCTTCATTCCACCTTCACTCACTATCTCCATATCCCTCAATCTCCCATTGTCTAAAAATACATTGATCTCTGTCTGATCTATTATCTTCATTCCACCTTCACTCACTATCTCCATATCCCTCAATCTCCCATTGTATAAAAATACATTGATCTCTGTCTGATCTATTACCTTCATTCCACCTTCACTCACTATCTCCATATCCCTCAATCTCCCATTGTCTAAAATTACATTGATCTCTGTCTGATCTATTACCTTCATTCCACCTTCACTCACTATCTCCATATCCCTCAATCTCCCATTGTCTAAAAATACATTGATCTCTGTCTGATCTATTACCTTCATTCCTCCTTCACTCACTATCTCCATATCCCTCAATCTTCCATTGCCTAAAAATACATTGATCTCTGTCTGATCTATTACCTTCATTCCACCTTCACTCACTATCTCCATATCCCTTAATCTCCCATTGTCTAAAAATACATTGATCTCTGTCTGATCTATTACCTTCATTCCACCTTCACTCACTATCTCCATATCCCTCAATCTCCCATTGTCCAAAAATACATTGATCTCTGTCTGATCTATTACCTTCATTCCACCTTCACTCACTATCTCCATATCCCTCAATCTCCCATTGTCCAAAAATACATTGATCTCTGTCTGATCTATTACATTCATTCCACCTTCACTCACTATCTCCATATCCCTCAATCTCCCATTGTCCAAAAATACATTGATCTCTGTCTGATCTATTACCTTCATTCCACCTTCACTCACTATCTCCATATCCCTCAATCTCCCATTGTCCAAAAATACATTGATCTCTGTCTGATCTATTACCTTCATTCCACCTTCACTCACTATCTCCACATCCCTCAATCTCCCATTGTCTAAAAATACATTGATCTCTGTCTGATCTATTACCTTCAATCCACCTTCACTCACTATCTGCATATCCCTCAATCTCCCATTGTCCAAAAATACATTGATCTCTGTCTGATCTATTACCTTCATTCCACCTTCACTCACTATCTCCATATCCCTCAATCTCCCATTGTCTAAAAATACATTGATCTCTGTCTGATCTATTACATTCATTCCAACTTCACTCTCTATCTCCATATCCCTCAATCTCCCATTGTCCAAAAATACATTGATATCTGTCTGATCTATTACCTTCATTCCACCTTCACTCACTATCTCCATATCCCTCAATCTCCCATTGTCTAAAAATACATTGATCTCTGTCTGATCTATTACCTTCATTCCACCTTCACTCACTATCTCCATATCCCTCAATCTCCCATTGTCTAAAAATACATTGATCTCTGTCTGATCTATTACCTTCATTCCACCTTCACTCACTATCTCCATATCCCTCAATCTCCCATTGTCTAAAAATACATTGATCTCTGTCTGATCTATTACCTTCATTCCACCTTCACTCACTATCTCCATATCCCTCAATCTCCCATTGTCGAAAAATACATTGATCTCTGTCTGATCTATTACATTCATTGCACCTTCACTCACTATCTCCGTATCCCTCAATCTTCCATTGTCTAAAAATACATTGATCTCTGTCTGATCTATTATCTTCTTTCCACCTTCAATCACTATCTCCATATCTCTCAATCTCCCCTTGTCTAAAAATACATTGATCTCTGTCTGATCTATTGTATTTTTTCCACCTACACTCACTATCTCCATATCCCTCAATCTCCCATTGTCTAAAAATACATTGATCTCTGTCTGATCTACTACCTTCATTCCACCTTCACTCACTATCTCCATATCCCTCAATCTCCCATTGTCTAATAATACATTGATCTCTGTCTGATCTAGTACCTTCATTCCACCTTCACTCACTATCTCCATATCCCTCAATCTCCCATTGTCTAAAAATACATTGATCTCTGTCTGATCTACTACCTTCATTCCACCTTCACTCACTATCTCCATATCCCTCAATCTCCCATTGTCTAAAAATACATTGATCTCTGTCTGATCTATTACCTTCATTCCACCTTCACTCACTATCTCCATATCCCTCAATCTCCCATTGTCTAAAAATACATTGATCTCTGTCTGATCTATTATCTTCATTCCACCTTCACTCACTATCTCCATATCCCTCAATCTCCCATTGTATAAAAATACATTGATCTCTGTCTGATCTATTACCTTCATTCCACCTTCACTCACTATCTCCATATCCCTCAATCTCCCATTGTCTAAAATTACATTGATCTCTGTCTGATCTATTACCTTCATTCCACCTTCACTCACTATCTCCATATCCCTCAATCTCCCATTGTCTAAAAATACATTGATCTCTGTCTGATCTATTACCTTCATTCCTCCTTCACTCACTATCTCCATATCCCTCAATCTTCCATTGCCTAAAAATACATTGATCTCTGTCTGATCTATTACCTTCATTCCACCTTCACTCACTATCTCCATATCCCTTAATCTCCCATTGTCTAAAAATACATTGATCTCTGTCTGATCTATTACCTTCATTCCACCTTCACTCACTATCTCCATATCCCTCAATCTCCCATTGTCCAAAAATACATTGATCTCTGTCTGATCTATTACCTTCATTCCACCTTCACTCACTATCTCCATATCCCTCAATCTCCCATTGTCCAAAAATACATTGATCTCTGTCTGATCTATTACATTCATTCCACCTTCACTCACTATCTCCATATCCCTCAATCTCCCATTGTCCAAAAATACATTGATCTCTGTCTGATCTATTACCTTCATTCCACCTTCACTCACTATCTCCATATCCCTCAATCTCCCATTGTCCAAAAATACATTGATCTCTGTCTGATCTATTACCTTCATTCCACCTTCACTCACTATCTCCACATCCCTCAATCTCCCATTGTCTAAAAATACATTGATCTCTGTCTGATCAATTACCTTCATTCCACCTTCACTCACTATCTCCATATCCCTCAATCTCCCATTGTCCAAAAATACATTGATCTCTGTCTGATCTATTACCTTCATTCCACCTTCACTCACTATCTCCACATCCCTCAATCTCCCATTGTCTAAAAATACATTGCTCTCTGTCTGATCTATTACCTTCATTCCACCTTCACTCACTATCTCCATATCCCTCAATCTCCCATTGTCTAAAAATACATTGATCTCTGTCTGATCTATTACATTCATTCCACCTTCACTCACTTTCTCCACATCCCTCAATCTCCCATTGTCTAAAAATCCATTGATCTCTGTCTGATCTATTACATTCATTCCACCTTCACTCACTATCTCCACATCCCTCAATCTCCCATTGTCTAAAAATACATTGATCTCTGTCTGATCTATTACCTTCATTCCACCTTCACTCACTATCTCCATATCCCTTAATCTCCCATTGTCTAAAAATACATTGATCTCTGTCTGATCTATTACCTTCATTCCACCTTCACTCACTATCTCCATATCCCTCAATCTCCCATTGTCTAAAAATACATTGATCTCTGTCTGATCTATTACATTCATTCCACCTTCACTCACTATCTCCGTATCCCTCAATCTTCCATTGTCTAAAAATACATTGATCTCTGTCTGATCTATTATCTTCTTTCCACCTTCACTCACTATCTCCATATCCCTCAATCTCCCATTGTCTAAAAATACATTGATCTCTGTCTGATCTATTGTCTTTTTTCCACCTTCACTCACTATCTCCATATCCCTCAATCTCCCATTGTCTAAAAATACATTGATCTCAGTCTGATCTATTACCTTCAATCCACCTTCACTCACTATCTGCATATCCCTCAATCTCCCATTGTCCAAAAATACATTGATCTCTGTCTGATCTATTACCTTCATTCCACCTTCACTCACTATCTCCATATCCCTCAATCTCCCATTGTCTAAAAATACATTGATCTCTGTCTGATCTATTACATTCATTCCACCTTCACTCACTATCTCCATATCCCTCAATCTCCCATTGTCCAAAAATACATTGATATCTGTCTGATCTATTACCTTCATTCCACCTTCACTCACTATCTCCATATCCCTCAATCTCCCATTGTCTAAAAATACATTGATCTCTGTCTGATCTATTACCTTCATTCCACCTTCACTCACTATCTCCATATCCCTCAATCTCCCATTGTCTAAAAATACATTGATCTCTGTCTGATCTATTACCTTCATTCCACCTTCACTCACTATCTCCATATCCCTCAATCTCCCATTGTCTAAAAATACATTGATCTCTGTCTGATCTATTACCTTCATTCCACCTTCACTCACTATCTCCATATCCCTCAATCTCCCATTGTCGAAAAATACATTGATCTCTGTCTGATCTATTACATTCATTGCACCTTCACTCACTATCTCCGTATCCCTCAATCTTCCATTGTCTAAAAATACATTGATCTCTGTCTGATCTATTATCTTCTTTCCACCTTCACTCACTATCTCCATATCTCTCAATCTCCCCTTGTCTAAAAATACATTGATCTCTGTCTGATCTATTGTATTTTTTCCACCTACACTCACTATCTCCATATCCCTCAATCTCCCATTGTCTAAAAATACATTGATCTCTGTCTGATCTACTACCTTCATTCCACCTTCACTCACTATCTCCATATCCCTCAATCTCCCATTGTCTAAAAATACATTGATCTCTGTCTGATCTACTACCTTCATTCCACCTTCACTCACTATCTCCATATCCCTCAATCTCCCATTGTCTAAAAATACATTGATCTCTGTCTGATCTACTACCTTCATTCCACCTTCACTCACTATCTCCATATCCCTCAATCTCCCATTGTCTAAAAATACATTGATCTCTGTCTGATCTATTACCTTCATTCCACCTTCACTCACTATCTCCATATCCCTCAATCTCCCATTGTCTAAAAATACATTGATCTCTGTCTGATCTATTATCTTCATTCCACCTTCACTCACTATCTCCATATCCCTCAATCTCCCATTGTCTAAAAATACATTGATCTCTGTCTGATCTATTACCTTCATTCCACCTTCACTCACTATCTCCATATCCCTCAATCTCCCATTGTCTAAAAATCCATTGATCTCTGTCTGATCTATTACCTTCATTCCACCTTCACTCACTATCTCCATATCCCTCAATCTCCCATTGTATAAAAATACATTGATCTCTGTCTGATCTATTACCTTCATTCCACCTTCACTCACTATCTCCATATCCCTTAATCTCCCATTGTCTAAAAATACATTGATCTCTGTCTGATCTATTACCTTCATTCCACCTTCACTCACTATCTCCATATCCCTCAATCTCCCATTGTCTAAAAATACATTGATCTCTGTCTGATCTACTACCTTCATTCCACCTTCACTCACTATCTCCATATCCCTCAATCTCCCATTGTCTAAAAATACATTGATCTCTGTCTGATCTACTACCTTCATTCCACCTTCACTCACTATCTCCATATCCCTCAATCTCCCATTGTCTAAAAATACATTGATCTCTGTCTGATCTATTACCTTCATTCCACCTTCACTCACTATCTCCATATCCCTCAATCTCCCATTGTATAAAAATACATTGATCTCTGTCTGATCTATTACCTTCATTCCACCTTCACTCACTATCTCCATATCCCTCAATCTCCCATTGTCCAAAAATACATTGATCTCTGTCTGATCTATTACCTTCATTCCACCTTCACTCACTATCTCCATATCCCTCAATCTCCCATTGTATAAAAATACATTGATCTCTGTCTGATCTATTACCTTCATTCCACCTTCACTCACTATCTCCATATCCCTCAATCTCCCATTGTCTAAAAATACATTGATCTCTGTCTGATCTATTACCTTCATTCCACCTTCACTCACTATCTCCATATCCCTCAATCTCCCATTGTCTAAAAATCCATTGATCTCTGTCTGATCTATTACCTTCATTCCACCTTCACTCACTATCTCCATATCCCTCAATCTCCCATTGTCTAAAAATACATTGATCTCTGTCTGATCTATTACCTTCATTCCACCTTCACTCACTATCTCCATATCCCTTAATCTCCCATTGTCTAAAAATACATTGATCTCTGTCTGATCTATTACCTTCATTCCACCTTCACTCACTATCTCCATATCCCTCAATCTCCCATTGTCTAAAAATACATTGATCTCTGTCTGATCTATTACATTCATTCCACCTTCACTCACTATCTCCGTATCCCTCAATCTTCCATTGTCTAAAAATACATTGATCTCTGTCTGATCTATTATCTTCTTTCCACCTTCACTCACTATCTCCATATCCCTCAATCTCCCATTGTCTAAAAATACATTGATCTCTGTCTGATCTATTGTCTTTTTTCCACCTTCACTCACTATCTCCATATCCCTCAATCTCCCATTGTCTAAAAATACATTGATCTCAGTCTGATCTATTACCTTCAATCCACCTTCACTCACTATCTGCATATCCCTCAATCTCCCATTGTCCAAAAATACATTGATCTCTGTCTGATCTATTACCTTCATTCCACCTTCACTCACTATCTCCATATCCCTCAATCTCCCATTGTCTAAAAATACATTGATCTCTGTCTGATCTATTACATTCATTCCACCTTCACTCACTATCTCCATATCCCTCAATCTCCCATTGTCCAAAAATACATTGATATCTGTCTGATCTATTACCTTCATTCCACCTTCACTCACTATCTCCATATCCCTCAATCTCCCATTGTCTAAAAATACATTGATCTCTGTCTGATCTATTACCTTCATTCCACCTTCACTCACTATCTCCATATCCCTCAATCTCCCATTGTCTAAAAATACATTGATCTCTGTCTGATCTATTACCTTCATTCCACCTTCACTCACTATCTCCATATCCCTCAATCTCCCATTGTCTAAAAATACATTGATCTCTGTCTGATCTATTACCTTCATTCCACCTTCACTCACTATCTCCATATCCCTCAATCTCCCATTGTCGAAAAATACATTGATCTCTGTCTGATCTATTACATTCATTGCACCTTCACTCACTATCTCCGTATCCCTCAATCTTCCATTGTCTAAAAATACATTGATCTCTGTCTGATCTATTATCTTCTTTCCACCTTCACTCACTATCTCCATATCTCTCAATCTCCCCTTGTCTAAAAATACATTGATCTCTGTCTGATCTATTGTATTTTTTCCACCTACACTCACTATCTCCATATCCCTCAATCTCCCATTGTCTAAAAATACATTGATCTCTGTCTGATCTACTACCTTCATTCCACCTTCACTCACTATCTCCATATCCCTCAATCTCCCATTGTCTAAAAATACATTGATCTCTGTCTGATCTACTACCTTCATTCCACCTTCACTCACTATCTCCATATCCCTCAATCTCCCATTGTCTAAAAATACATTGATCTCTGTCTGATCTACTACCTTCATTCCACCTTCACTCACTATCTCCATATCCCTCAATCTCCCATTGTCTAAAAATACATTGATCTCTGTCTGATCTATTACCTTCATTCCACCTTCACTCACTATCTCCATATCCCTCAATCTCCCATTGTCTAAAAATACATTGATCTCTGTCTGATCTATTATCTTCATTCCACCTTCACTCACTATCTCCATATCCCTCAATCTCCCATTGTCTAAAAATACATTGATCTCTGTCTGATCTATTACCTTCATTCCACCTTCACTCACTATCTCCATATCCCTCAATCTCCCATTGTCTAAAAATCCATTGATCTCTGTCTGATCTATTACCTTCATTCCACCTTCACTCACTATCTCCATATCCCTCAATCTCCCATTGTATAAAAATACATTGATCTCTGTCTGATCTATTACCTTCATTCCACCTTCACTCACTATCTCCATATCCCTCAATCTCCCATTGTCTAAAATTACATTGATCTCTGTCTGATCTATTACCTTCATTCCACCTTCACTCACTATCTCCATATCCCTCAATCTCCCATTGTCTAAAAATACATTGATCTCTGTCTGATCTATTACCTTCATTCCACCTTCACTCACTATCTCCATATCCCTCAATCTCCCATTGTCCAAAAATACATTGATCTCTGTCTGATCTATTACCTTCATTCCACCTTCACTCACTATCTCCATATCCCTCAATCTCCCATTGTCCGAAAATACATTGATCTCTGTCTGATCTATTACATTCATTCCACCTTCACTCACTATCTCCATATCCCTCAATCTCCCATTGTCCAAAAATACATTGATCTCTGTCTGATCTATTACCTTCATTCCACCTTCTCTCACTATCTCCATATCCCTCAATCTCCCATTGTCCAAAAATACATTGATCTCTGTCTGATCTATTACCTTCATTCCACCTTCACTCACTATCTCCACATCCCTCAATCTCCCATTGTCTAAAAATACATTGATCTCTGTCTGATCTATTACCTTCATTCCACCTTCACTCACTATCTCCATATCCCTCAATCTCCCATTGTCCAAAAATACATTGATCTCTGTCTGATCTATTACCTTCATTCCACCTTCACTCACTATCTCCACATCCCTCAATCTCCCATTGTCTAAAAATACATTGATCTCTGTCTGATCTATTACATTCATTCCACCTTCACTCACTATCTCCATATCCCTCAATCTCCCATTGTCCAAAAATACATTGATCTCTGTCTGATCTATTACCTTCATTCCACCTTCACTCACTATCTCCATATCCCTCAATCTCCCATTGTCCAAAAATACATTGATCTCTGTCTGATGTATTACCTTCATTCCACCTTCACTCACTATCTCCACATCCCTCAATCTCCCATTGTCTAAAAATACATTGATCTCTGTCTGATCAATTACCTTCATTCCACCTTCACTCACTATCTCCATATCCCTCAATCTCCCATTGTCCAAAAATACATTGATCTCTGTCTGATCTATTACCTTCATTCCACCTTCACTCACTATCTCCACATCCCTCAATCTCCCATTGTCTAAAAATACATTGATCTCTGTCTGATCTATTACCTTCATTCCACCTTCAATCACTATCTCCATATCCCTCAATCTCCCATTGTCTAAAAATACATTGATCTCTGTCTGATCTATTACATTCATTCCACCTTCACTCACTATCTCCGTATCCCTCAATCTTCCATTGTCTAAAAATACATTGATCTCTGTCTGATCTATTACATTCATTCCACCTTCACTCACTATCTCCACATCCCTCAATCTACCATTGTCTAAAAATACATTGATCTCTGTCTGATCTATTACCTTCATTCCACCTTCACTCACTATCTCCATATCCCTTAATCTCCCATTGTCTAAAAATACATTGATCTCTGTCTGATCTATTACCTTCATTCCACCTTCACTCACTATCTCCATATCCCTCAATCTCCCATTGTCTAAAAATACATTGATCTCTGTCTGATCTATTACATTCATTCCACCTTCACTCACTATCTCCGTATCCCTCAATCTTCCATTGTCTAAAAATACATTGATCTCTGTCTGATCTATTATCTTCTTTCCACCTTCACTCACTATCTCCATATCCCTCAATCTCCCATTGTCTAAAAATACATTGATCTCTGTCTGATCTATTGTCTTTTTTCCACCTTCACTCACTATCTCCATATCCCTCAATCTCCCATTGTCTAAAAATACATTGATCTCTGTCTGATCTATTACCTTCATTCCACCTTCACTCACTATCTCCATATCCCTCAATCTCCCATTGTCTAAAAATACATTGATCTCTGTCTGATCTATTACCTTCATTCCACCTTCACTCACTATCTCCATATCCCTCAATCTCCCATTGTCTAAAAATACATTGATCTCTGTCTGATCTATTACCTTCATTCCACCTTCACTCACTATCTCCACATCCCTCAATCTCCCATTGTCTAAAAATACATTGATCTCTGTCTGATCTATTACCTTCATTCCACCTTCACTCACTATCTCCACATCCCTCAATCTCCCATTGTCTAAAAATCCATTGATCTCTGTCTGATCTATTACCTTCATTCCACCTTCACTCACTATCTCCATATCCCTCAATCTCCCATTGTCTAAAAATCCATTGATCTCTGTCTGATCTATTACATTCATTCCACCTTCACTCACTATCTCCATATCCCTCAATCTCCCATTGTCTAAAAATACATTGATCTCTGTCTGATCTATTACCTTCATTCCACCTTCACTCACTATCTCCATATCCCTTAATCTCCCATTGTCTAAAAATACATTGATCTCTGTCTGATCTATTACCTTCATTCCACCTTCACTCACTATCTCCATATCCCTCAATCTCCCATTGTCTAAAAATACATTGATCTCTGTCTGATCTATTGTCTTTTTTCCACCTTCACTCACTATCTCCATATCCCTCAATCTCCCATTGTCTAAAAATACATTGATCTCTGTCTGATCTATTACCTTCATTCCACCTTCACTCACTATCTCCATATCCCTCAATCTCCCATTGTCTAAAAATACATTGATCTCTGTCTGATCTATTGTCTTTTTTCCACCTTCACTCACTATCTCCATATCCCTCAATCTCCCATTGTCTAAAAATACATTGATCTCTGTCTGATCTATTACCTTCATTCCACCTTCACTCACTATCTCCATATCCCTCAATCTCCCATTGTCTAAAAATACATTGATCTCTGTCTGATCTACTACCTTCATTCCACCTTCACTCACTATCTCCATATCCCTCAATCTCCCATTGTCTAAAAATACATTGATCTCTGTCTGATCTATTACCTTCATTCCACCTTCACTCACTATCTCCATATCCCTCAATCTCCCATTGTCTAAAAATACATTGATCTCTGTCTGATCTATTATCTTCATTCCACCTTCACTCACTATCTCCATATCCCTCAATCTCCCATTGTCTAAAAATACATTGATCTCTGTCTGATCTATTACCTTCATTCCACCTTCACTCACTATCTCCATATCCCTCAATCTCCCATTGTCTAAAAATCCATTGATCTCTGTCTGATCTATTACCTTCATTCCACCTTCACTCACTATCTCCATATCCCTCAATCTCCCATTGTCTAAAAATACATTGATCTCTGTCTGATCTATTACCTTCATTCCACCTTCACTCACTATCTCCATATCCCTCAATCTCCCATTGTCTAAAATTACATTGATCTCTGTCTGATCTATTACCTTCATTCCACCTTCACTCACTATCTCCATATCCCTCAATCTCCCATTGTCTAAAAATACATTGATCTCTGTCTGATCTATTACCTTCATTCCTCCTTCACTCACTATCTCCATATCCCTCAATCTTCCATTGCCTAAAAATACATTGATCTCTGTCTGATCTATTACCTTCATTCCACCTTCACTCACTATCTCCATATCCCTTAATCTCCCATTGTCTAAAAATACATTGATCTCTGTCTGATCTATTACCTTCATTCCAACTTCACTCACTATCTCCATATCCCTCAATCTCCCATTGTCCAAAAATACATTGATCTCTGTCTGATCTATTACCTTCATTCCACCTTCACTCACTATCTCCATATCCCTCAATCTCCCATTGTCCAAAAATACATTGATCTCTGTCTGATCTATTACATTCATTCCACCTTCACTCACTATCTCCATATCCCTCAATCTCCCATTGTCCAAAAATACATTGATCTCTGTCTGATCTATTACCTTCATTCCACCTTCACTCACTATCTCCATATCCCTCAATCTCCCATTGTCCAAAAATACATTGATCTCTGTCTGATCTATTACCTTCATTCCACCTTCACTCACTATCTCCACATCCCTCAATCTCCCATTGTCTAAAAATACATTGATCTCTGTCTGATCAATTACCTTCATTCCACCTTCACTCACTATCTCCATATCCCTCAATCTCCCATTGTCCAAAAATACATTGATCTCTGTCTGATCTATTACCTTCATTCCACCTTCACTCACTATTTCCATATCCCTCAATCTCCCATTGTCTAAAAATACATTGATCTCTGTCTGATCTATTACATTCATTCCACCTTCACTCACTATCTCCACATCCCTCAATCTCCCATTGTCTAAAAATCCATTGATCTCTGTCTGATCTATTACATTCATTCCACCTTCACTCACTATCTCCACATCCCTCAATCTCCCATTGTCTAAAAATACATTGATCTCTGTCTGATCTATTACCTTCATTCCACCTTCACTCACTATCTCCATATCCCTTAATCTCCCATTGTCTAAAAATACATTGATCTCTGTCTGATCTATTACCTTCATTCCACCTTCACTCACTATCTCCATATCCCTCAATCTCCCATTGTCTAAAAATACATTGATCTCTGTCTGATCTATTACCTTCATTCCACCTTCACTCACTATCTCCGTATCCCTCAATCTTCCATTGTCTAAAAATACATTGATCTCTGTCTGATCTATTATCTTCTTTCCACCTTCACTCACTATCTCCATATCCCTCAATCTCCCATTGTCTAAAAATACATTGATCTCTGTCTGATCTATTACCTTCATTCCACCTTCACTCACTATCTCCATATCCCTCAATCTCCCATTGTCTAAAAATACATTGATCTCTGTCTGATCTATTGTCTTTTTTCCACCTTCACTCACTATCTCCATATCCCTCAATCTCCCATTGTCTAAAAATACATTGATCTCTGTCTGATCTATTACCTTCATTCCACCTTCACTCACTATCTCCATATCCCTCAATCTCCCATTGTCTAAAAATACATTGATCTCTGTCTGATCTATTGTCTTTTTTCCACCTTCACTCACTATCTCCATATCCCTCAATCTCCCATTGTCTAAAAATACATTGATCTCTGTCTGATCTATTACCTTCATTCCACCTTCACTCACTATCTCCATATCCCTCAATCTCCCATTGTCTAAAAATACATTGATCTCTGTCTGATCTATTACCTTCATTCCACCTTCACTCACTATCTCCATATCCCTCAATCTCCCATTGTCTAAAAATACATTGATCTCTGTCTGATCTATTACCTTCATTCCACCTTCACTCACTATCTCCACATCCCTCAATCTCCCATTGTCTAAAAATACATTGATCTCTGTCTGATCTATTACCTTCATTCCACCTTCACTCACTATCTCCACATCCCTCAATCTCCCATTGTCTAAAAATCCATTGATCTCTGTCTGATCTATTACCTTCATTCCACCTTCACTCACTATCTCCATATCCCTCAATCTCCCATTGTCTAAAAATACATTGATCTCTGTCTGATCTATTACATTCATTCCACCTTCACTCATTATCTCCATATCCCTCAATCTCTCATTGTCTAAAAATACATTGATCTCTGTCTGATCTATTACATTCATTCCACCTTCACTCACTATCTCCATATCCCTCAATCTCCCATTGTCTAAAAATACATTGATCTCTGTCAGATCTATTACCTTCATTCCACCTTCACTCACTATCTCCATATCCCTCAATCTCCCATTCTATAAAAATACATTGATCTCTGTCTGATCTATTACCTTCATTCCACCTTCACTCACTATCTCCATATCCCTCAATCTCCCATTGTCTAAAAATACATTGATCTCTGTCTGATCTATTACCTTCATTTCACCTTCACTCACTATCTCCATATCCCTCAATCTCCCATTGTCTAAAAATACATTGATCTCTGTCTGATCTATTACATTCATTCCACCTTCACTCACTATCTCCATATCCCTCAATCTCCCATTGTCTAAAAATACATTGATCTCTGTCTGATCTATTACCTTCATTCCACCTTCACTCACTATCTCAATATCCCTCAATCTCCCATTGTCTAAAAATACATTGATCTCTGTCTGATCTATTACCTTCATTCCACCTTCACTCACTATCTCCATATCCCTCAATCTCCCATTGTCTAAAAATACATTGATCTCTGTCTGATCTATTACCTTCATTCCACCTTCACTCACTATCTCCATATCCCTCAATCTCCCATTGTCTAAAAATACATTGATCTCTGTCTGATCTATTACCTTCATTCCACCTTCACTCACTATCTCAATATCCCTCAATCTCCCATTGTCTAAAAATCCATTGATCTCTGTCTGATCTATTACCTTCATTCCACCTTCACTCACTATCTCAATATCCCTCAATCTCCCATTGTCTAAAAATCCATTGATCTCTGTCTGATCTATTACCTTCATTCCACCTTCACTCACTATCTCAATATCCCTCAATCTCCCATTGTCTAAAAATACATTGATCTCTGTCTGATCTATTACCTTCATTCCACCTTCACTCACTATCTCCACATCCCTCAATCTCCCATTGTCTAAAAATACATTGATCTCTGTCTGATCTATTACCTTCATTCCACCTTCACTCACTATCTCCACATCCCTCAATCTCCCATTGTCTAAAAATCCATTGATCTCTGTCTGATCTATTACCTTCATTCCACCTTCACTCACTATCTCCATATCCCTCAATCTCCCATTGTCTAAAAATCCATTGATCTCTGTCTGATCTATTACATTCATTCCACCTTCACTCACTATCTCCATATCCCTCAATCTCCCATTGTCTAAAAATACATTGATCTCTGTCTGATCTATTACCTTCATTCCACCTTCACTCACTATCTCCATATCCCTTAATCTCCCATTGTCTAAAAATACATTGATCTCTGTCTGATCTATTACCTTCATTCCACCTTCACTCACTATCTCCATATCCCTCAATCTCCCATTGTCTAAAAATACATTGATCTCTGTCTGATCTATTGTCTTTTTTCCACCTTCACTCACTATCTCCATATCCCTCAATCTCCCATTGTCTAAAAATACATTGATCTCTGTCTGATCTATTACCTTCATTCCACCTTCACTCACTATCTCCATATCCCTCAATCTCCCATTGTCTAAAAATACATTGATCTCTGTCTGATCTATTGTCTTTTTTCCACCTTCACTCACTATCTCCATATCCCTCAATCTCCCATTGTCTAAAAATACATTGATCTCTGTCTGATCTATTACCTTCATTCCACCTTCACTCACTATCTCCATATCCCTCAATCTCCCATTGTCTAAAAATACATTGATCTCTGTCTGATCTACTACCTTCATTCCACCTTCACTCACTATCTCCATATCCCTCAATCTCCCATTGTCTAAAAATACATTGATCTCTGTCTGATCTATTACCTTCATTCCACCTTCACTCACTATCTCCATATCCCTCAATCTCCCATTGTCTAAAAATACATTGATCTCTGTCTGATCTATTATCTTCATTCCACCTTCACTCACTATCTCCATATCCCTCAATCTCCCATTGTCTAAAAATACATTGATCTCTGTCTGATCTATTACCTTCATTCCACCTTCACTCACTATCTCCATATCCCTCAATCTCCCATTGTCTAAAAATCCATTGATCTCTGTCTGATCTATTACCTTCATTCCACCTTCACTCACTATCTCCATATCCCTCAATCTCCCATTGTCTAAAAATACATTGATCTCTGTCTGATCTATTACCTTCATTCCACCTTCACTCACTATCTCCATATCCCTCAATCTCCCATTGTCTAAAATTACATTGATCTCTGTCTGATCTATTACCTTCATTCCACCTTCACTCACTATCTCCATATCCCTCAATCTCCCATTGTCTAAAAATACATTGATCTCTGTCTGATCTATTACCTTCATTCCTCCTTCACTCACTATCTCCATATCCCTCAATCTTCCATTGCCTAAAAATACATTGATCTCTGTCTGATCTATTACCTTCATTCCACCTTCACTCACTATCTCCATATCCCTTAATCTCCCATTGTCTAAAAATACATTGATCTCTGTCTGATCTATTACCTTCATTCCAACTTCACTCACTATCTCCATATCCCTCAATCTCCCATTGTCCAAAAATACATTGATCTCTGTCTGATCTATTACCTTCATTCCACCTTCACTCACTATCTCCATATCCCTCAATCTCCCATTGTCCAAAAATACATTGATCTCTGTCTGATCTATTACATTCATTCCACCTTCACTCACTATCTCCATATCCCTCAATCTCCCATTGTCCAAAAATACATTGATCTCTGTCTGATCTATTACCTTCATTCCACCTTCACTCACTATCTCCATATCCCTCAATCTCCCATTGTCCAAAAATACATTGATCTCTGTCTGATCTATTACCTTCATTCCACCTTCACTCACTATCTCCACATCCCTCAATCTCCCATTGTCTAAAAATACATTGATCTCTGTCTGATCAATTACCTTCATTCCACCTTCACTCACTATCTCCATATCCCTCAATCTCCCATTGTCCAAAAATACATTGATCTCTGTCTGATCTATTACCTTCATTCCACCTTCACTCACTATTTCCATATCCCTCAATCTCCCATTGTCTAAAAATACATTGATCTCTGTCTGATCTATTACATTCATTCCACCTTCACTCACTATCTCCACATCCCTCAATCTCCCATTGTCTAAAAATCCATTGATCTCTGTCTGATCTATTACATTCATTCCACCTTCACTCACTATCTCCACATCCCTCAATCTCCCATTGTCTAAAAATACATTGATCTCTGTCTGATCTATTACCTTCATTCCACCTTCACTCACTATCTCCATATCCCTTAATCTCCCATTGTCTAAAAATACATTGATCTCTGTCTGATCTATTACCTTCATTCCACCTTCACTCACTATCTCCATATCCCTCAATCTCCCATTGTCTAAAAATACATTGATCTCTGTCTGATCTATTACCTTCATTCCACCTTCACTCACTATCTCCGTATCCCTCAATCTTCCATTGTCTAAAAATACATTGATCTCTGTCTGATCTATTATCTTCTTTCCACCTTCACTCACTATCTCCATATCCCTCAATCTCCCATTGTCTAAAAATACATTGATCTCTGTCTGATCTATTGTCTTTTTTCCACCTTCACTCACTATCTCCATATCCCTCAATCTCCCATTGTCTAAAAATACATTGATCTCTGTCTGATCTATTACCTTCATTCCACCTTCACTCACTATCTCCATATCCCTCAATCTCCCATTGTCTAAAAATACATTGATCTCTGTCTGATCTATTGTCTTTTTTCCACCTTCACTCACTATCTCCATATCCCTCAATCTCCCATTGTCTAAAAATACATTGATCTCTGTCTGATCTATTACCTTCATTCCACCTTCACTCACTATCTCCATATCCCTCAATCTCCCATTGTCTAAAAATACATTGATCTCTGTCTGATCTATTACCTTCATTCCACCTTCACTCACTATCTCCATATCCCTCAATCTCCCATTGTCTAAAAATACATTGATCTCTGTCTGATCTATTACCTTCATTCCACCTTCACTCACTATCTCCACATCCCTCAATCTCCCATTGTCTAAAAATACATTGATCTCTGTCTGATCTATTACCTTCATTCCACCTTCACTCACTATCTCCACATCCCTCAATCTCCCATTGTCTAAAAATCCATTGATCTCTGTCTGATCTATTACCTTCATTCCACCTTCACTCACTATCTCCATATCCCTCAATCTCCCATTGTCTAAAAATACATTGATCTCTGTCTGATCTATTACATTCATTCCACCTTCACTCATTATCTCCATATCCCTCAATCTCTCATTGTCTAAAAATACATTGATCTCTGTCTGATCTATTACATTCATTCCACCTTCACTCACTATCTCCATATCCCTCAATCTCCCATTGTCTAAAAATACATTGATCTCTGTCAGATCTATTACCTTCATTCCACCTTCACTCACTATCTCCATATCCCTCAATCTCCCATTCTATAAAAATACATTGATCTCTGTCTGATCTATTACCTTCATTCCACCTTCACTCACTATCTCCATATCCCTCAATCTCCCATTGTCTAAAAATACATTGATCTCTGTCTGATCTATTACCTTCATTTCACCTTCACTCACTATCTCCATATCCCTCAATCTCCCATTGTCTAAAAATACATTGATCTCTGTCTGATCTATTACATTCATTCCACCTTCACTCACTATCTCCATATCCCTCAATCTCCCATTGTCTAAAAATACATTGATCTCTGTCTGATCTATTACCTTCATTCCACCTTCACTCACTATCTCAATATCCCTCAATCTCCCATTGTCTAAAAATACATTGATCTCTGTCTGATCTATTACCTTCATTCCACCTTCACTCACTATCTCCATATCCCTCAATCTCCCATTGTCTAAAAATACATTGATCTCTGTCTGATCTATTACCTTCATTCCACCTTCACTCACTATCTCCATATCCCTCAATCTCCCATTGTCTAAAAATACATTGATCTCTGTCTGATCTATTACCTTCATTCCACCTTCACTCACTATCTCAATATCCCTCAATCTCCCATTGTCTAAAAATCCATTGATCTCTGTCTGATCTATTACCTTCATTCCACCTTCACTCACTATCTCAATATCCCTCAATCTCCCATTGTCTAAAAATCCATTGATCTCTGTCTGATCTATTACCTTCATTCCACCTTCACTCACTATCTCAATATCCCTCAATCTCCCATTGTCTAAAAATACATTGATCTCTGTCTGATCTATTACCTTCATTCCACCTTCACTCACTATCTCAATATCCCTCAATCTCCCATTGTCTAAAAATACATTGATCTCTGTCTGATCTATTACCTTCATTCCACCTTCACTCACTATCTCAATATCCCTCAATCTCCCATTGTCTAAAAATCCATTGATCTCTGTCTGATCTATTACCTTCATTCCACCTTCACTCACTATCTCAATATCCCTCAATCTCCCATTGTCTAAAAATACATTGATCTCTGTCTGATCTATTACCTTCATTCCACCTTCACTCACTATCTCAATATCCCTCAATCTCCCATTGTCTAAAAATACATTGATCTCTGTCTGATCTATTACCTTCATTCCACCTTCACTCACTATCTCAATATCCCTCAATCTCCCATTGTCTAAAAATACATTGATCTCTGTCTGATCTATTACCTTCATTCCACCTTCACTCACTATCTCAATATCCCTCAATCTCCCATTGTCTAAAACTACATTGATCTATGTCTGATCTATTACCTTCATTCCACCTTCACTCACTATCTCAATATCCCTCAATCTCCCATTGTCTAAAAATACATTGATCTCTGTCTGATCTATTACCTTCATTCCACCTTCACTCACTATCTCAATATCCCTCAATCTCCCATTGTCTAAAAATACATTGATCTCTGTCTGATCTATTACCTTCATTCCACCTTCACTCACTATCTCAATATCCCTCAATCTCCCATTGTCTAAAAATACATTGATCTCTGTCTGATCTATTACCTTCATTCCACCTTCACTCACTATCTCAATATCCCTCAATTTCCCATTGTCTAAAAATACATTGATCTCTGTCTGATCTATTACCTTCATTCCACCTTCACTCACTATCTCCACATCCCTCAATCTCCCATTGTCTAAAAATACATTGATCTCTGTCTGATCTATTACCTTCATTCCACCTTCACTCACTATCTCCACATCCCTCAATCTCCCATTGTCTAAAAATCCATTGATCTCTGTCTGATCTATTACCTTCATTCCACCTTCACTCACTATCTCCATATCCCTCAATCTCCCATTGTCTAAAAATCCATTGATCTCTGTCTGATCTATTACATTCATTCCACCTTCACTCACTATCTCCATATCCCTCAATCTCTCATTGTCTAAAAATACATTGATCTCTGTCTGATCTATTACATTCATTCCACCTTCACTCACTATCTCCATATCCCTCAATCTCCCATTGTCTAAAAATACATTGATCTCTGTCTGATCTATTACCTTCATTCCACCTTCACTCACTATCTCCATATCCCTTAATCTCCCATTCTATAAAAATACATTGATCTCTGTCTGATCTATTACCTTCATTCCACCTTCACTCACTATCTCCATATCCCTCAATCTCCCATTGTCTAAAAATACATTGATCTCTGTCTGATCTATTACCTTCATTCCACCTTCACTCACTATCTCCATACCCCTCAATCTCCCATTGTCTAAAAATACATTGATCTCTGTCTGATCTATTACCTTCATTCCACCTTCACTCACTATCTCCATATCCCTCAATCTCCCATTGTCTAAAAATACATTGATCTCTGTCTGATCTATTACATTCATTCCACCTTCACTCACTATCTCCATATCCCTCAATCTCCCATTGTCTAAAAATACATTGATCTCTGTCTGATCTATTACCTTCATTCCACCTTCACTCACTATCTCAATATCCCTCAATCTCCCATTGTCTAAAAATACATTGATCTCTGTCTGATCTATTACCTTCATTCCACCTTCACTCACTATCTCCATATCCCTCAATCTCCCATTGTCTAAAAATACATTGATCTCTGTCTGATCTATTACCTTCATTCCACCTTCACTCACTATCTCCATATCCCTCAATCTCCCATTGTCTAAAAATACATTGATCTCTGTCTGATCTATTACCTTCATTCCACCTTCACTCACTATCTCAATATCCCTCAATCTCCCATTGTCTAAAAATCCATTGATCTCTGTCTGATCTATTACCTTCATTCCACCTTCACTCACTATCTCAATATCCCTCAATCTCCCATTGTCTAAAAATCCATTGATCTCTGTCTGATCTATTACCTTCATTCCACCTTCACTCACTATCTCAATATCCCTCAATCTCCCATTGTCTAAAAATACATTGATCTCTGTCTGATCTATTACCTTCATTCCACCTTCACTCACTATCTCAATATCCCTCAATCTCCCATTGTCTAAAAATACATTGATCTCTGTCTGATCTATTACCTTCATTCCACCTTCACTCACTATCTCAATATCCCTCAATCTCCCATTGTCTAAAACTACATTGATCTCTGTCTGATCTATTACCTTCATTCCACCTTCACTCACTATCTCAATATCCCTCAATCTCCCATTGTCTAAAAATACTTTGATCTCTGTCTGATCTATTACCTTCATTCCACCTTCACTCACTATCTCAATATCCCTCAATCTCCCATTGTCTAAAAATACATTGATCTCTGTCTGATCTATTACCTTCATTCCACCTTCACTCACTATCTCAATATCCCTCAATCTCCCATTGTCTAAAAATACATTGATCTCTGTCTGATCTATTACCTTCATTCCACCTTCACTCACTATCTCAATATCCCTCAATCTCCCATTGTCTAAAAATACATTGATCTCTGTCTGATCTATTACCTTCATTCCACCTTCACTCACTATCTCAATATCCCTCAATCTCCCATTGTCTAAAAATACATTGATCTCTGTCTGATCTATTACCTTCATTCCACCTTCACTCACTATCTCAATATCCCTCAATCTCCCATTGTCTAAAAATACATTGATCTCTGTCTGATCTATTATCTTCATTCCACCTTCACTCACTATCTCCATATCCCTTAATCTCCCATTGTCTAAAAATACATTGATCTCTGTCTGATCTATTACCTTCATTCCACCTTCACTCACTATCTCAATATCCCTCAATCTCCCATTGTCTAAAAATACATTGATCTCTGTCTGATCTATTACCTTCATTCCACCTTCACTCACTATCTCAATATCCCTCAATCTCCCATTGTCTAAAAATACATTGATCTCTGTCTGATCTATTACCTTCATTCCACCTTCATTCACTATCTCCATATCCCTTAATCTCCCATTGTCTAAAAATACATTGATCTCTGTCTGATCTATTATCTTCATTCCACCTTCACTCACTATCTCAATATCCCTCAATCTCCCATTGTCTAAAAATACGTTGATCTCTGTCTGATCTATTACCTTCATTCCACCTTCACTCACTATCTCCATATCCCTTAATCTCCCATTGTCTAAAAATACATTGATCTCTGTCTGATCTATTATCTTCATTCCACCTTCACTCACTATCTCAATATCCCTCAATCTCCCATTGTCTAAAAATACATTGATCTCTGTCTGATCTATTACCTTCATTCCACCTTCACTCACTATCTCCATATCCCGTAATCTCCCATTGTCTAAAAATACATTGATCTCTGTCTGATCTATTACCTTCATTCCACCTTCACTCACTATCTCCATATCCCTTAATCTCCCATTGTCTAAAAATACATTGATCTCTGTCTGATCTATTATCTTCATTCCACCTTCACTCACTATCTCAATATCCCTCTATCTCCCATCGTCTAAAAATCCATTGATCTCTGTCTGATCTATTACCTTCATTCCACCTTCACTCACTATCTCCATATCCCTTAATCTCCCATTGTCTAAAAATACATTGATCTCTGTCTGATCTATTATCTTCATTCCACCTTCACTCACTATCTCCATGTCCCTCAATCTCCCATTGTCTAAAAATACATTGATCTCTGTCTGATCTATTACCTTCATTCCACCTTCACTCACTATCTCAATATCCCTCAATCTCCCATTGTCTAAAAATACATTGATCTCTGTCTGATCTATTACCTTCATTCCACCTTCACTCACTATCTCCATATCCCTTAATCTCCCATTGTCTAAAAATACATTGATCTCTGTCTGATCTATTATCTTCATTCCACCTTCATTCACTATCTCCATATCCCTCAATCTCCCATTGTCTGAAAATACATTGATCTCTGTCTGATCTATTATCTTCATTCCACCTTCACTCACTATCTCCATATCCCTCAATCTCCCATTGTCTAAAAATACATTGATCTCTGTCTGATCTATTACCTTCATTCCGCCTTCACTCACTATCTCCATATCCCTCAATCTCTTTGCTTTTGAGGAAATGACAAAGATGATTGATGAAGGAAGGGCAGTGGATGTTATCAATATGGATTTCAGTAAAGCCTTTGACAAGGTCCCTCATGGCATACTGGTACAAAAGGTGAAGTCACATGGGATCAGAGGTGAGCTGGCAAGATGGATACAGAACTGGCTCAGTCATGGAAGACAGAGGGTATCAGTGGAAGCGTGCTTTTCTGAATAGAAGGATGTGACTGGTGGTGTTCTGCAGGGATCAGTGCTGGGACCTTTGCTCTTTGTAGTAGATATAAATGATTTGGAGGAAAATGTAGCTGGTCTGATTCGTAAGTTTGCGGACGACACAAAGGTTGGTGGAGATGCGGATAGTGATGAGGATTGTCAAAGGATAGAGCAGGATATAGATCGTTTGAAGACTTGGGCGGAGAAATGGCAGATGGAGTTTAATCCGGACAAATGTGAGGTAATGCATTTTGGAAAATCTAATGCAGGTGGGAAGTATACAGTAAATGGCAGAACCCTTAGGAGTATTGACAGGCAGAGAGATCTGAGCGTACAGGTCCACAGGTCACTGAAAGAGGCAATGCAGGTGGATAAGGTAGTCAAGAAGGCATACAGCATGCTTGCCTTCATCGGTCAGGGCACAGAGTATAAAAACTGGCAAGTCATGCTGCAGCTGTACAGAACTTTAGTTAGGCCACACTTAGAATATTGCATGCAATTCTGGTCGCCACACTATCAGAAGGACGTGGAGGCTTTGGAGAGGGTACAGAAGAGGTTTACCAGGATGTTGCCTGGTCTGGAGGGCATTAGCTATGAGGAGAGGTTGGATAAACTCGGATTGTTTTCACTGGAACGACGGAGGTGGAGGGGTGACATGATAGAGGTTTACAAAGTTATGAGCGGCACGGACAGAGTGGATAGTCAGAAGCTTTTTCTCAGGGTGAAAGAGTCAGTTACTAGGGGACATAGGTTTAAGGGGTGCGAGGGGCAAAGTTTAGAGGGGATGTGCGAGGCAAGTTCTTTACACAGAGGGTGGTGAGTGCCTGGAACTTGCTGCCGGGGGAGGTGGTGGAAGCAGGTACGATAATGACATTTAAGAGGCATCTTGACAAATACATGAATAGGATGGGAATAGAGGGATACGGTCCCTGGAAGTGCAGAGGGTTTTCGTTTAGGCAGGCATCAAGATCGGCGCAGGCTTGGAGGGCCGAATGGCCTGTTCCTGTGCTGTACTGTTCGTCGTTCTTTGTTCTCCCCGCAAGGATATTGGTCCCCCTCCAGTTCAGATGCAACCTGTCCCTCTTGGACAGGTCACCTCTGCACCAGAAGAGATCCCAATGATCCAAGAAGCTGAAGCCCTCCCGCCTACACCAGCTCTTCAGCCACGCATTCATTTGCCTAATCCTCCTATTCCTACCCTCACTAGCTCGTGGCACAGGGAGTAATCCTGAGATTACAACCCTAGAAGTCCTTCTTTTTAACCTTCTGCCTAACTCCCTATATTCACTTTGCAGGACCTCATCTCTCTTCCTGCCTATGTCGTTAGTACCAATATGGACCACGACCTCTGGCTGCTCACCCTCCCCTTTCAGAATGCCCTGTAGCCACTCCGAGACATCCTTGACCCTAGCACCAGGGAGGGAACATACCATCCTGGAGTCTCGTTTGTGGCCACAGAAACACCTATCTGCACCCCTTACGATAGAATCCACTATCACTAGAGCTCTTCCAACCCTTTTCCTCCCCTGCTGTGCAGCAGAGCCCTCCGTAGTGCCACGAACTTGGCTGTTGCTGCTTTTCCCTGGGAGATCATCCCCCCAACAGTATCCAAAGCGGTACATCTGTTTGAGAGGGGGATGGCCACAGGGGACTCCTGCACTACCTACCTGCACCTACTACTCCGTCTGGTGGTCACCCATCCCTTTTCTGCCTTTGCAGCCATTACCTGCGTTGTGACCACCTCACTAAACGTGCTATCCACGACTTCCTCAGCATCGCGGATGCTCCACAGTGAATCCACCCACAGCTCCAGCTCCATAATGTGGGTAGTCAGTAACTGCAGATGGATACACTTCCTGTACACATGGTCACCAGGGACACTGGAAGCGTCCCTGATTTCCCACATAGCGCAGGAGGAGCAGATCACAGGGCTGAGCTCTCCTGCCATGACTTACCCTTAGATTAATTAGTTACTCCCTTCATTAAAAAATACTAATTATACTAGGGGCCTTGTTCTACCCACTTCAATTGAAAGCCCTTAAAAACACACTTTAGTAGTACTCACCTTATCACCAGAGGTTTTATTTTCAACAAAAAAAAACTAACCCTTTATTTTTTTAAGCTATTCTAACAGCTGCTACTCACCAAGACTGGCACATAACCATAGAACCATAGAATAATTACAGCACAGAAGGTGGCCACTCAGCCCATCGTGTCCGTGCCAGCCAAAAAAAAGCAGCCACCCAATCTAATCCCACCTTCCAGCACCTGGTCCATAGCCTTGCAGGTTACAACACTTCAGGAACAGGTCCAGGTACCTTTTAAATGAATTGAAGGTTTCTGCCTCCACCACCATACCTGGCAGTGAATTCCAGATGCCCACCACCCTCTGGGTGAAAAGGTTTTTCCTCATGTCCCCTCTAATCCTTCTCCCAATCACTTTACATCTGTGCCCCCTGGTAACTGACCTCTCTGCTCAGGGAAACAGGTCCTTCCTGTCTACTCTATCGAGGAAACTCAGAATTTTGTACACCTGAATTAAGTCTCCCCTCAGCCTCCTCAGTTCCAGGGAAAACAACCCTCGCCTATCCAATCTTTCCTCAAAGCTGCAACTTTCAAGCCCTGACAACGTTCTTGTAAATCTCCTCTGTACTCTCTCCAGAGCAATTATGTCCTTCCTGTAATGTGGTAACCAGAACTGTACACAATTCTCCAACTGTGGCTTAACCAGTGTTTTATACAGTTCCAGCATCACATCCCTGCTCTTGTATTCTAACCTCAGTCAATAAAGGAAAGCATTCCATATGCCTTCTTCACCACTCTATCTACCTGTCCTGCCACCTTCAGGGACCTGTGGACATACACTCCACGATCTCTCACTTCTTCTACCCCTCTCAATATCCTCCTGTTTATTGTGTATTCCCTTGTTTTATTTGTCCTCACCAAATGCATTACCTCATACTTCTCTGGATTGAATTCTATTAGCCACTTTCCCACCCACTCAACCAAACCATTGATATCATTCTGGAGTCTACGGCTATCCTCTTCTCTATTAACTACATGGCCAATTTTTGTGTCATCTGCAAATTTCCCAATAAGGCCTCCCACATTTAAGTCCAAGTCATTAATATATATCACAAACAGCAAGGGGCCCAACACTGAGCCCTGTGGAACTCCACTGGAAACAGCTTTCCCTTCACAAAAAACATTTGTCGACTTGTTTTCTGTCCCTGCCACATTCTTTGTATCCCATGGCTTTCATTTTATTGACCAGTCTGCCATGTGGGACCTTATCAAATGCCTTTCTAAAATCCATATAGACCACATCCACCTCATTACCCTCATCAATTCTCCTCGACATTTCCTCAAAGAACTCAATCAAGTTAGCAAGGCTCAATTCTCCCGTAACAAATCCATGCTGACTATACCTGCTTAATCCATGCCTTTCCAAGTGGCCGTTTATGTTGTCCCTCAGAATTGATTCCAATAATTTACCCACTACCGAGATCAGACTGGCCATTCTATAATGATTTGGCCGATCCCTCACACCCTTTTTAAACAATGGTACAACATTCACAGGCCTCCAATCGTCTGGTACCTCGCCTGTATCTAGTGAGGATCAGTGATGCTGGGGGACCTCAGGAGGGGGATGAGATGGATCATCCACTCGGCACTTCTGGCTGAAGATTGTTGCAAATTCTTCAGCTTTGTCTTTCGCACTGATGTGCTGGGCTCCCCCATCATTGAGGATGGGGATATTTGTGGAGCCACCTCCTCCAGTTAGTTGTTTAATTGTCCATCACCATTCACGACTGGATGTGGCTGGACTGCAGAGCTTACAATTTATCTGTTAGTTGTGGCATCACCTGGCCCTGTCTATTACATGCTGCTTATGCTGTTTGGCATGCAAGTAGTCCGATGTTGTCGTGTCACCAGGTTGACACCTCATTATTATGTATGCCTGGTGCTGCTCCTGGCATGCCCTCCTGCACTTGTCATTGAACCAGGGTTGGTCCCCCAGCTTGATGGTAATGGTAGAGTGAGTGATATGCTGGACCATTAGGTTACAGATTGTGGTTGAGTGCAATTCTGCTGCTACTGATGGCCCACAGCACCTCATGGAAGCCCAATTTTGAGTTGCTAGATCTGTTAGTAATCTATCCTATTTAGCACGGTGGTAGTGCCACACAACACAATGGTGGGTATCCTCAATGTAAAGACAGGACTTCATCTCCACAAGGACTGTATAATGGTCACTCCAACCAATACGGTCATTGGCAGATGCATCTGCGAAAGGCAGATTGGTGAGAACAAGGCCAAGTAGGGTTTTCCCTCTTGTTGGTTCTCTCACCACCTGCAGCAGATCCAGTCTAGCAACCATGTCCTTCAGGCAAGCTTGGTCAGTAGTGGTGCTACCAAGCCACTCTTGGTGATGAACATTGAATTCCCCCTCCCAGAGTACATTCTGTGCCCTTTCTACCCTCAGTATTTCTTCCAATTTGTGTTCAGCATGGAGAAGGATTGTTTCATCAGCTGCGGGAGGGCATTAGGTGGTAATCAGTAGGAGGTTTCCTTCTCCATGTTTGCTCTGATGCCATGAAACTTCATGGGATCTGGAGTCGATGGTGAGGACTCCCAGGGCAACTCCCTCCCGACTGTACACCACTGTGCCGTGACCTCTGGAGGGTCAGCCCTGCCGGTGGGACAAGACATACCCAGGGATGGTGATGGTGGTGTTTGGGATATTGACTGTAATGTACAATTCCAGGAGTATGACTACATCAGGCTGTTGCACGACTAGTCTGTGGGACAGCTCTCCCAATTTTGGCACAAACCCCCAGATGTTGGAAGAACGTTGCAGGGTCAACAGGGTTGGGTTTGCTGCTGTTGTTTCTGGTTCCTAGTTCGATGCTGGGTGGTCGTCTGGTTTAATTCCTTTTCTTAGGCTTCGTAGCGGTTTGGTACAACTGAGTGGCTTGTTAGGCCATTTCAGGGTCAACCACATTGCTTGGGTCTGGAGTCACATGTAGGTCAGACAGGTAAGGATGGCAGATCTCCATCCCGAACGGAAAATAGTGAACCAGATGGGTTTTAACAACAATTGACAATGTTTTCATGGTCTCCATTAGAGTGGTGTTTAATTGCAGATGTATCAATTGAACTCTAATTTCACCAACTGCTGTGGTGGAATTCCAATCCATGTCCCCAGAGCATTAGCCTGGCCTCTGGATTACTAGTCCAGTGACATTCCCATTACATCACACCCTCCCCTTAACTAACTGTGATGCTCTCAATGCAATTTCCACTGCCTGATACAGATTCAATTCATCCAGTTCCAAGGATTTATTTTCTCTATGTTTTACTGGTATCCCAGTGTTTCTATTTTAAATATTTTAATTTCTATTTCTAACAATGTCTGTATAATACTTTACTATTCCTTTCGGATTCCGTGGCAATCGAAATTTTGACTTCATAATATTTTTGTCTTCATTCTTAAATTCTTTAATGTTGTTTTTCCACAAACTCTCCTTTATTGTCAATGTACTTTGTGCATGATGTTTATTTTAGGTTTAATTCTGTGCTTTCCACTTTATTTATCCCTGGTATCTCATTATTGAGTAATCTGTTTTTTTTTAGCAGGATATAATTTTTCTTCTTTCCAGATTATCTGTTGTGATTGAAATCTCTCATGATTAATACACTATGAATTTTATTCACTTCATATTTTCCTCTAATTCTCTTCCACTATTAGCTGGTCTGTACAATGGCCATTTTCATATGATTTAACTTGGCTACGATCCACATTCCCCTGAGACATTTGTGTCCTATATGGAAAATACACTCAGCAGATCAGCAGCTATTGCTTGCCAATCATTCAAATGTTTAAGATGAATTTGGAAGTTGACCAAACAGCTTCAGTGACAGAGACAAACTGTCAAAAATAAGTAAAAACAAGTCCCAGAAGACTTGCAAAGTAAAGCACATCACAGGCATATGAACATAAGAACATAAGAAATAGGAAGAGGAGTAGATCATTCGGCCCTTTGGTTCTGCTCTGTCATTCGATACGATAATGTCTGATCTATTATCCTAACTCCACCTTCCTACACTATCCCCATCTGCCTTATTATCCAAGAAATGATCAATGTCATTCCTGAATATACTCAACAGCTGAGCATTCACTATCCTCTCAGTAGAGAATTCCAAAGATTCATTCTCCTTTCAGTGAAGACATTTCCTCTCATCTTAGTCCTAAATGGCTAACCCTTTTCCCGAGTCTGTGTCCCCGAGTTCTAGATTTCCCAACCAGCATGAAGACATAAGCCAGCTGATATTCCTAGTAAAATGAAATGTCAGAAAATGTGTTCGGGAATGTGTCTGGGTGAGATGGGGACACAGAGCTGCAGCAGAGGTTAAAACCAAAAGTAATCTACCCTCTAGATTAACAGCAAAATCTTACAGAACTCGAAGTCACTGATGAAGCCTGACATATCCAGGGTAGCTCGATTTAAACTGGGAGTGTGGAAGTTGAGTTCAGCTCAAACATTGTGTTCAGTGGTCTTGCTGGGCTGTGTGAAAGTGTTTGTGTTGGGACAGAAATTACACAGCAATTCCCTTGACTCAGATAGTAAGCTCAGGGAGAGAGAGAGAGGCAGAGAAACAGCAGCAAAGAGGAAACATACAGAGGGAAATAAGTGAGACAGACTGAGAGAGAGAGACGTGGAGTGAGAGGTTTACATTGCATGGGGGAAAAGAGAGAATGAGGCAGAGAGTGTGAGTATAATGATGTCATGTTAATTTACCTAGTTAAAAACTGAGGCTAAGTAATTATTCATTATTTCTGCTACTTTACTGCCATTCCCTGACTTTACCTTATGCATCCCTTAGTGAGCCTGTCCTGAAGCTGATTTTACTTTTGTTATTTGTGCCTGTAGAAAGCTTTACTATTTCTTTTTGACATTCCCTCAAAATTTCATTTCCTAGCTCCTCTTTGCCTTCCTGTTTTTCACTTTGTTCCTAACTTCTTCCTATTCCTTTTTGTTGTATTCTTCTGTCTTGTAAATGTAATAAATGTTTACCTTTTACTTTCATTTCAATTTTGTCTTTATCACTTTATCCGCCCATGGTGTTTTATCATTGACAGGTTAGGTCTTGTTATTTAGCAGAATATATTTATCCTGAAATCGATTGATCCTTTTTTGAAATATTTCACACTGCTCTTCTATCTCTTCGCATGTCAATATTTTTTCAGCATTCCTTCACTCGTTCCGTTCTCATTCCCTAAAAATCAGCTTTTTCCCCAATCTATTAACTATTTGTCTTGATTACATCTTTTTCAAACATTATCTTCAATCTTATATTCTGATCAACACTGCCTAGATTTTCACCTAAGACTACCTTTCCTACCAGCTAGGCTTCATTTCTAACGCTAGATTAGGGCGGCACAGTGGCGCAGTGGTTAGCACCGCAGAGGCACAGCTCCAGGGACCTGGGTTAGATTTGGTGTTCTGTCTGTGCGGAGTTTGCAAGTTCTCCCTGGGACCACATGGGTTTTCACCGGGTGATCTGGTTTCCTCCCACCGCCAAACACTTGCAGGTGATAGGTCATTTGGCTGTTGTAAAGTGCCCCTAATGTGGGTAAGTGGTAGGGAATATGGGATTACTGTAGGGTTAGTATAAATGGGTTGTTGTTGGTTGGCACAGACTCAGTGGGCTGAAAGGTCTGTTTCAGTGCTGTGTCTCAAAATAAATAAAATAGGTCCTTTCTTCCTGGGCTTCCTCCGTACTGGGGAGGAAAGGAGATCTCATTGGCCATTAAATATTCCATTCCCTTTTCCCTTTCCTCCATGTCTTCTTTCCAGTTTATGTGGAGGTAATTGAAAACTCCACTGATTGTTATGCTCTGCATTTTTGGCATTCCAAAGCTTTGTTTACATGTTTTCCCTCAGCTTCTCTTCCACCATTAGGTGGTTTATAGGATAATCTTATTGGAATAATTTTAACCAGGCTGCGATCCCTGTTCTCCAGAGGTATCTGTGTCCTGGATGGATATAAGCTCAGCAGAGCAGTGACAATTCCTTGTCAATTATTCAAATGTTTCAGATGATTTTAGAAATTGACCAAATGTCTTCAGTTCCAGAGACAGACTAACAAAACAAATGAAAAACAGAAGCAGAATGAAGGCATAGAGAATGTACAGATAAAGAAGAGAGTGGATATGTCATTGGAAGATGAAATGTAATAAAATGAGTTGAGGAATGGGACTGGATGAGATGTGGAGTCAGAGATGCAGCTGAGGTTAGAAACACAAACAAGATTCCCCCGAGATTAACAGTGAAATCTTGCACTGGTGGGATCTGGTGGTGGTTGTGTAAGAAGTCACAGGGTAGTAATTATGGGGGATTTCAACTTCCCAAATATTGATTGGCAACTCTTTAGATCGAATAGTTTGGATGGGGTAGTGTTTGTGCAGTATGTCCAGGAAGCTTTTCTGACTCAGTATGTAGACTGCCCGACCAGAGGGGAGGCAATATTGGATTTGGTACTAGGTAATGAACCAGGGCAAGTGATAGAGCTGTTGGTGGGCGAGCACTTTGGAGATAGTGATCACAATTCTGTAGCATTCACTGTGGTAATGGAGAGGGATAGGTATGTGCAACAGGGCAAGGTTTACAATTGGGGGAAGGGTAGATATGATGCTGTCAGGCAGGAACTGAGGAGCATAAGTTGGGAGCATATGCTGGCAGGGAAGGGCACGGTCGAAATGTGGAACTTTTTCAAGGAGCAGATAGTAGGGGCCATTGATAAGCATGTCCCTGTCAGACAGGGAAGGGATGGTCATGTGAGGGAACCGTGGTTGACAAGAGAGGTTGAGAGTCTTGTTAGGAAGAAGAAGGATGCGTATATAAAGTTGAGGAAAAAGGGCACAGGCATAGCTCTGGAGGGATACAAGATGGCCAGGAAGGATCTGAAGAAAGGGATTAGGAGAGCTAAGAGAGGGCATGAAAAATGCTTGGCGGGTAGGATAAAAGAAAACCCCAAGGCCTTTTACGCGTATGTCAGAAATATGAGGATGACTAGGGGGACCGTAGGTCCGGTCAAGGACAATAGCGGGAGACTGTGTGTTGAGCCGGAAGAGATAAGTGAGGTTTTGAATGAGTACTTCTCTTCGGTATTTACGAATGAGAAGGGGTGTATTACTGAAGAGGACGGTGGGAAGCAGACTGGTAAGCTCGAGGAAGTGCTCGTTAGGAGGGAAGATGTGTTGGGGTTTTTGAATAACTTGAAGATAGACAAGTCTCCCGGGCCTGACGGGGTATATCCAAGGATGTTATGGGAAGCAAGGGATGAAATTGCAGAGCCGCTGGCAATGATCTTTTCATCTTCTCTGCTGACGGGGGTGGTACCAGGTGATTGGAGGGTGGCAAATGTTGTGCCCCTGTTCAAGAAAGGGAATAGGAACAACCCTGGGAATTACAGGCCAGTTAGTCTTACTTCAGTGGTAGGCAAGTTGATGGAAAAGGTGCTGAGGGATAGGATTTCTGAGCATCTGGAAAGACACTGCTTGATTCGGGACAGTCAGCACGGTTTTGTGAGGGGTAGGTCTTGCCTCACAAGCCTGATTGAATTCTTTGAGCAGGTGACCAAGCAAGTGGATGAGGGTAAACCAGTGGATGTGGTGTACATGGATTTTAGTAAGGCATTTGATAAGGTCCCCCATGGTAGACTTATGGAGAAAGTCAGGAGGCATGGGATAGTGGGGAATGTGGCCAATTGGATTAAGAATTGGCTAACTGATAGAAGGCAGAGAGTGGTCTTAGATGGTAAATACTCAGCCTGGAGCCCAGTTACCAGTGGCGTGCCGCAGGGATCAGTTCTGGGTCCTCTCCTGTTTGTGATTTTTATTAACGACTTGGATGAGGAAGTCGAAGGGTGGGTCAGTAAATTTGCAGATGATACAAAGGTTGGTGGAGTTGTGGATACCGAGGAGGCTATTGTCGTCTGCAAAGGGACTTGGATAGGTTGCAGTGCTGGGCTGAAAAGTGGCAGATGGAGTTTAACCCTGAAAAGTGTGAGGTCGTCCATTTTGGAAGGACAAACATGAATGCAAAATACTGGGTTAACGGTAGGGTTCTTGGGCATGTGGAGGAGCAGAGAGACCTTGGGGTCAATGTGCATAGATCATTGAAAGTTGCAACTCAAGTGGATAGGGCTGTGAAGAAGGCATATGGGGTGTTAGCGTTCATTAGCAGAGGGATTGAATTTAAGAGCCGTGAGGTGATGATGCAGCTGTACAGGACCTTGGTAAGGCCTCATTTGGAGTACTGTGTGCAGTTCTGGTCGCCTCATTTTAGGAAGGATGTGGAAGCCTTGGAGAGGGTGCAGAGGAGATTTACCAGGATGTTGCCTGGAATGGAGAATAAGTCTTACGAGGAAAGGCTGAACATTCTAGGCCTCTTCTCATTAGAAAGGAGAAGGATGAGGGGTGACATGATAGAGGTTTATAAGATGATCAGGGGAATAGATAGGGTAGACAGTCAGAAACTTTTTCCCCGGGTGGAGCAAAGCGTTACAAGGGGTCATAAATTTAAGGTGAAGGGTGGGAGATATAAGGGGGATGTCAGGGGAAGGTTCTTTACCCAGAGAGTGGTCGAGGCATGGAATGCCTTGCCCGGGGAAGTTGTTGAGTCAGAAACTTTAGGGACTTTCAAAAGGCTTTTGGATAGGTATATGGATAAAGGAGAATGATGGGGTATAGATTAAATTGTCCTTGACAGAGGACAAAGGATCGGCACAACATCGTGGGCCGAAGGGCCTGTTCTGTGCTGTATTTTTCTATGTTCTATGTTCTATGTTCTATGGTTGTGGTTGTTGGAGGTCAATCATCTGAGCTCCAGGACATCACTGCAGGAGTTCCTCAGGTTTGTGTCCTGGACCAAACATCTTTAGCTGCTTCCTTCAATTACCTTCCTTCAATCATGAGGTCAAAAGGTGGGAGGTTCACTGAGGATTGAATCATGTTCAGCACCATTCGCGACTCCTCAGATACTGAAGCAGCCCATGTAGAAATGCAGCAAGACTTGGACAATATGCAGGCTTGGGCTGTTAAGTGGCAAGTAACATTCGTGCCGCACAAGTGCCAGGCATTGACCATCTCAAACAAGAGAGAATCTAACCATCTCCCTTTGATATTCAATGGCATTATGAATGCTGAATTCCCCACTATCAACATCATGCGGGGTAACCATCGACCAGAAACTGAACTGGAGTAGCCATATAAATACCGTGGCTACAAGATCAGGTCAGAGGCTAGGAATCTTGCACCAAAGAACTCACGACCTGACTCCCCAAAGACTGTCCACAAGGCAGAAGTCCGGAGTGTGATGGAATACTCTCCACTTGCCTGGTTGGGGGCAGCTCCAACAACACTCAAGAAGCTCCACACCATCTAGGACAAAGCAGCCTGCTTGATTGGCACCCAATCCACAAACATTCCCTCCCTCCACCACAGTGGCAGCAGTGTGTACCATCTACAAGATGCACTGCAGCAACATACCAAGGCTCATTAGAGATCACCTTCCATACTCGCGACCTCTACCAACAAGAAAGACATGGGCAGCAGATGCATGGGACCCTCACCAGCTGCAAGTTCCCCTCCAAGTCACACACCATCCTAACTTGGAACTATATCGCAGTTCCTTCGCTGTCACTGGGTCAAAATCCTGGAACTCCCTTCCTAACAGTACTGTGGGTGTACCTACCCCACATGGACTACAGCTGCTCAAGAAGGCAGCTCACCACCACCTTCTCAACGGCAATTAGGAATGGGAAATAAATGCTGACCCAGCCAGCAACATCCAAATCCCAGGAGCGAATAAAAAAAACACAAACACATATAAAGACACACTCTGAGACACAAACACAGAAGTACACACACTCAAGACACAGAGACTGAGGCACATATGAACCAAGATATACAAACAAACACACAGTCCCAATCTCAGAGACACACACACACTGAGATACAAACAAACAGATACACATCGGCACATAGAAACACACAGAGATATACACACACACTCAGCGACACATATTCAGAGACTGAGGCACATAAACACACAAACACAGAGACACTCAGAGACACCGAAACTGAGACTCAATCAAACTGATACACATAGACACAGAAACACACAATGATTGACAAGCAGGTATACACTGCCACATAAACAAACAAACAGACGCACAGACACACACACATACACACACAAACAGACAAAAACAAGCAGGTATACACTGACACATCGAGGACACACACACACTGAGAGACACACACACAAACACACAGACTGAAACACAAAGAGATGCACAAAGACACATAAAAACAAGCAGACATACTCGGAGATACACACACTGAGACACAATCAAACAGAAACACACATACACATGCACATAAATGCAAACACATACACACAAATAGATACAAACTCACACTCACCGCTTAGAGACAAACACCCCGAGACACAAACAAACAGATATATAAGGACGCATAAGCACACTCAGTCACACACTCAGAAACAGCTACAAAATAGCATGAGCACACATGTCTTCGTACATATGTGCTCAAAAACACGTTCACAAAACCAGACACAGTAAAACACATCGACACACAGAAAGCCCACACACACACAGATGTACATATACACATATACTTCTCTAAATGTTGTGCAGAAGCAGAGATATGTACAAGTCCAAGTGCAGGAATTACTAAAACTTCGCAGGCAGATGCAAAAAGTAATGAAGAATATTATTCGGATGTTGGCCTTTATCTGGAGGGCTGGATTACAAAGGGAAGTGAGTGATGCTTCAGCTGTACAGAGCTCTGGTCAGACTCCATCTGGAGTATTGCTATCGGGTTTGGGTCATCCATCTCAGGAAGGATGTATTGTCCTTGAAGTGAGTGTAGCCCAGAACGATACCAGAATAATACTGGAGATAAAAGGGTTAAATTCTAATGACAGGAAGTATAGACCAGATAAACATTCACTTCCATAGAATACATTAAGAGGTGATATAATTATTGTGTTTAAGATCACAGAATCACAGAATATTACTGCACTGAGGGAGGCCATTCAGCCTTTCAACGTTATGCCAGCTGTTTCGAAGAGCAATTATGTTTGTTGGACCACTCCAATCTTCCCCATCTCCCAGCAATATTTCCTCCTTCACAGATTTATACAATTCCCTTTTGAAATCTACATTTAAATCTTTTTCCACCACCAGACTATCAAGTAGTACATTGGAGATCCTAACAATTCATTCACTAAAACGTTTGTTCTCATGCTCCCACTGGGTATTCTGACAGTCACCTTAAACCTGTGTCATCTGTTCATTGATCCTCCAGTCATTGGAAACAGTTTCTTTTTAGTGAATCTGTCTGAACCGATTATTTCTGTCACAACTCTGTCATTACCTATGAATTGCTCTTGCTCATTCTTCAGTGACTCTGCTCCCATTCTGATTTACATGTTGTTATTTATCTCTCTGTAAAATACTTCACTATTTCTTTTCATATTACTTGACAATTTAAATTTGCAGCTCCTCTTTGACTTCATTTATTTTTGGTTTTCTTCCTCATTTCTTTGATTTTACTTTCTCTCATCCTCACCTTTATTGTCAATGTACTTAGTAAATGACTTTCATTTTAGTTTCAATTTGTGTTTTTTCATTTATTCATCCATGGTGTCTCATTATTGGGTATTCTGTTCTTTTTTAGCAGAATAAATATCTTCTGAAGTCCATTCATCACTTTTTGAAATTTTTCCCACAGCTGTTCTATTTTCTTCGTCATTAATATTCCGTTTCAGTTCAACTTTCAACATTGTATACTCACCATTCAAAATCAGCTTTTTCTAATTTATCATTTCTGGCTTTTCTTCTTTAAATCTTTTTCAATCATTGTCTTAAAGCTGATTGTTATGATTGATATTGCCTCAATTGTCATCGAAGTTTAGATTTCACATCAGCTCTGGTTTATTTTCAATGACATCACCACTGCCTTGATGGACCTCCTATCCACTGGGTAAGAATTACATTCACAACACTTTTTTGTTATTCATTCATGGGATGTGGGCGTCGCTGGCCAGGCCAGCATTTATTGCCCATCCCTAATTGCCCTAACTGAGTGACTTGCTAGGCCATTACAGAGGGCATGTAAGAGTCATCCACATTGCTGTGGGTCTGGAGTTACATGTAGGCCAGACCAGGTAAGGACAGCAGATTTCCTTCCCTAAAGGACATTAGTGAACCAGATGGGATTTTACAACAATTGACAATGGTTTCATGGCCATCATTAAACTAGCTTTTTAATTCCAGATTTATTAATTGAATTCAAATTCCATCTTCTGCTGCGGTGGGATTTGAACCCATGTCTCCAGAGCAATACCCTGGGTCTCTGGGTTACTAGTCCAGTGACAATACCATGACGCCACCATCTCCCCATTGTAAATATTCCTTTCCCTTTGCCCCTTTCCCTACCTCTTCTTTCCAGATTATCTGTTGTGATTGAAATCTCCCATGATTAATACACTATGAATTTTATTCACTTCATATTTTCCTCTAATTCCCTTCCACTATTAGCTGGTCTGTACAATGGCCATTTTCATATGATTTAACTTGGCTACGATCCACATTCCCCTGAGACATTTGTGTCCTATATGGAAAATACACTCAGCAGATCAGCAGCTATTTCTTGCCAATCATTCAAATGTTTAAGATGAATTTGGAAGTTGACCAAACAGCTTCAGTGACTGAGACAAACTGTCAAAAATAAGGAAAAACAAGTCCCAGAAGACTTGCAAAGTAAAGCACATCACAGGCATATGAACATAAGAACATAAGAAATAGGAAGAGGAGCAGATCATTCGGCCCTTTGGTTCTGCTCTGTTATTCGATACGATAATGTCTGATCTATTATCCTAACTCCACCTTCCTACACTATCCCCATCTGCCTTATTATCCAAGAAATGATCAATGTCATTCCTGAATATACTCAACAGCTGAGCATTCACTATCCTCTCAGTAGAGAATTCCAAAGATTCATTCCCCTTTCAGTGAAGACATTTCCCCTCATCTTAGTCCTAAATGGCCAACCCTTTTCCCGAGTCTGTGTCCCCTCTTTCTAGATTTCCCAACCAGCATGTATACATAAGCCAGCAGATATTCCTGGTAAAATGAAATGTCAGAAAATGTGTTCAGGAATGTGTCTGGGTGAGATGGGGACACAGAGCTGCAGCAGAGGTTAAAACCAAAAGTAATCTACCCTGTAGATTAACAGAAAAATCTTACAGAACTCGAAGTCACTGATGAAGCCTGACATATCCAGAGTAGCTCGATTTAAACTGGGAGTGTGGAAGTTGAGTTCAGCTCATACATTGCGTTCAGTGGTCTTGCTGGGCTGTGTGAAAGTGTTTGTGTTGGGACAGAAATTACACAGCAATTCTCTTGACTCAGATAGTAGGCACAGGGAGAGAGAGGCAGAGAGACAGCAGTAAAGTGGAAACATACAGAGGGAAATAAGTGAGAGAGACAGAGAGAGAGAGACGTGGAGTGAGAGGTTTACATTGCGTGGGGGAAAAGAGAGAATGAGGCAGAGTGTGAGTATAATGATGTCATGTTAATTTACCTGGTTAAAAACTGAGGCTAAGTAATTATTCATTATTTCTGCTACTTTACTGCCATTACCTGACTTTACCTTATGCATCCCTTAGTGAGTCTGTCCTGATCCTGATTTTACTTTTGTTATTTGTGTCTGTAGAAATCTTTACTATTTATTTTTATTATTCCCTGAATATTTCATTTCCTAGCTCCTCTTTGCCTTCCTGTTTTTCACTTTGTTCCAAACTTCTTCCTATTCCTTTTTGTTGTATTCTTCTGTCTTGTAAATGTAATCATTGTTTATCTTTTACTTTCATTTCAATTTTGTCTTTCTCACTTTATCTGCCCATGTTGTTTTATCATTGACTGGTTAGATCTTGTTATTTAGCAGAAAATATTTATCCTGAAATATTTCACACTGCTCTTTATTTAGTTTAGTTTAGTTTAGAGATACAGCACTGAAACAGGCCCTTCGGCCCACCGAGTCTGTGCCGACCATCAACCACCCATTTATACTAATCCTACACTAATCCCATATTCCTATCACATCCCCACCTGTCCCTATATATTTCCCTACCACCTACCTATACTGGGGGCAATTTATAATGACCAGTTAACCTATCAACCTGCAAGTCTTTGGCATGTGGGAGGAAACCGGAGCACCCGGAGAAAACCCACGCAGACACAGGGAGAACTTGCAAACTCCGCACAGGCAGTACCCAGAATCGAACCCAGGTCCCTGGAGCTGTGAGGCTGTGGTGCTAACCACTGCGCCACTGTGCCGCCCTTATCTCTTTGCATGTCAATATTTTCTCAACATTCCTTCACTAGTTCCGTTCTTATTCCCTAAAAATCAGCTTTTACCCCAATCTATTAACATTGACTTTGTCTTGATTACATCTTTTTCAAACATTATCTTCAATCTTATATTCTGATCAACATTTTCACCGAAGACTACCTTTCCCACCAGCTAGGCTTCATTTCTAACGTTAGATCCTAAATAGGTCCTTTCTTCCTGGGCTTCCTCCGTACTGGGGAGGAAAGGAGATCTGACAGGGCATTAAATATTCCATTCCCTTTTCCCCTTACGCCATGTCTTCTTTCCAGTTTATGTGGAGGTAATTGAAAACTCCCCTGATTTTTTTGCTTTGCATTTTTGGAATTTCAAAGCTTTCTTTACATGTTTTCCCTCAGCTTCTCTTCCACCATTAGGTGGTTTATAGGATAATCTTATTGGAATAATTTTAACCAGGCTGCGATCCCTGTTCTCCAGAGGTATCTGTGTCCTGGATGGATATAAGCTCAGCAGAGCAGTGACAATTCCTTGTCAATTATTCAAATGTTTCAGATGATTTTAGAAATTGACCAAATGTCTTCAGTTCCAGAGACAGACTAACAAAACAAATGAAAAACAGAAGCAGAATGAAGGCATAGAGAATGTATAGATAAAGAAGAGAGTGGATATGTCATTGGAAGATGAAATGTAATAAAATGAGTTGAGGAATGGGGCTGGATGAGATGTGGAGTCAGAGATGCAGCTGAGGTTAGAAACACAAACAGGATTCCCCCGAGATTAACAGTGAAAACTTGCAGGACTCCAGTCACTGTTGGGGTCTGGTGGTGGTTGTGTAAGATGGTTGTGGTTGTTGGAGGTCAATCATCTGAGCTCCAGGACATCACTGCAGGAGTTCCTCAGGGTAGTGTCCTAGGCCCAAACATCTTCAGCTGCTTCATCAATGACCTTCCTTCAATCATGAGGTCAAAAGGTGGGAGGTTCACTGAGGATTGAACAATGTTCAGCACCATTCACGACTCCTCAGATACTGAAGCAGTCCATGTAGAAATGCAGCAATACTTGGACAATATGCAGGCTTGGGCTGTTAAGTGGCAAGTAACATTCGCACCACACAAGTGTCAGGCATTGACCATCTCCAACAAGAGAGAATCTAACCATCTCCCCTTGACATTCAATGGCATTCCCATCGCTGAATCCCCCACTATCAACATCCTAGGGGCTGCCATTGACCAGAAACTGAACTGGAGTAGCCATATAATAATGTGGCTACAAGAGCTGGTTAGAGGCTAGGAATCCTGCGGCGAGTAACTCACCTCCTGAGTCCCCAAAGCCTCTCCACATCTACAAGGCACAGGTCAGGAGTGTGATGGAATACTCTCCACTTGCCTGGATGGGTGCAGCTCCAACAACACTCATGTTTGACACCATCCAGGACAAAGCAGCCTGCTTGATTAGCACCACATCCAGGAACATTCACTCCCTCCACCACAGATGCACAGTGGCAGCAGTGTGTACCATCTACTAGATCCACAGTATCAATGCACCAAGGCTCCTTAGACAGCACCTTCCAAGCCCCCGACCTCTACCAACTAGAAGGATTGGAGGACAGCGAATGTGGTACTATTATTCAAGAAGGGAAGCAGGGATAAACCAGGTAATTACAGGCCGGTGAGTCTAACATCAGTGGTAGAGAAACTATTGGAAAAAGTTCTGAGGGACAGGCTTAATCTCCACTTGGAGAGGCAGGCATTAATCAGGGATAGTCAGCATGGCTTTGTCAAGGGGAGATCATGTCTAACTAACATGATTGAATTTTTTGGGGCGGTGACGAGGTGTGTCGATGAGGGTAAAGCAGTTGATGTAGTACACATGGACTTCAGTATGGCTTTTGATAAGCTCCCATATGGGAGATTGGTTAAGAAGGTAAGAGCCCATGGGATCCAGGGCAATTTGACAAATTGGATCCAAAATTGGCTTAGTGGCAAGAGGCAGAAGGTGATGGTTGAGGGTTGTTTTTGCAACTGGAAGCCTGTGGCCAGTGGTGTACCACAGGGATCGGTGCTGGGACCCTTGCTGTTTGTAGTGTACATTCATGATTTGACGTGAATACAGGAGGTATGATCAGTAAGTTCACAGATGGCATGAAAATTGGTGGTGTTGTAAATAGTGAGGAGGAAATCCTTAGATTACAGGAATGATATGGATGAGCTGATAAGATGGGTGGAGCTGTGGCAAATGGAATTTAATCCTGCGATGTGTAAGGTGATGCATTTTGGAAGGACCAACAAGGCAAGGGAATATGCAATGGATGGTAGGACCCTAGGAAGCACAGACGGTCAGAGGGACTTTGGTGTACTTGTCCATAGATCACTGAAGGCAGCAGCACACCTAGATAAGGTGGTTAGGAAGGCATATGAGATACTTGCCTTTATTAGCCGAGGCATAGAATATAAGAGCAGGGAGGTTATGATGGAGCTGTATAAAACGCTATGATACGGGATGAGCAGACCGCCCCCTGTCTCTGTATCACAGACTAAGGGGATGAGTAGACCGCACCCTGTCTCTGTATCAAAGCCTCAGGGGATGAGCAGTCTGCCCCTTGTCTCTGTATAACAGACTCAGGGGATGAGTCGACTGCCCCTTGTCTCTGTATCACAGACTCAGGGGATGAGTCGACTGCCCCTTGTCTCTGTATCCCATACTCAGGGGATGATTAGACCGCACCATGTCTCTGTATCACACACTCAGGGGTTGAGTCGACTGCCCCCTGTCTCTGTATCAGAGACCCAGGGGATGGGTAGACTGCCCCTTGTCTCTTTATCACAGACTCAGGGGATGAGTCGACTGCCCCTTGTCTCTGCATCTCAGACTCAGGTGATGATTAGATCGCCCGCTGTCTCTGATGCATAGACTCAGGGGATGAGTAAACGTCCCTTAGTTCTGTATCTGATACTCAGGGGATGAGTGGACCGCACCCTGTCTCTGTATCACCGACTCAGGGGATGAGTACACGGCCCCCTGTCTCTGTATCACAGACTCATGAGATGAATCGACCGCCCCCTGTCTCTGTAACACAGACTCAAGCGATGAGTAGAACACCCCTTGTCTGTATGACAGACTCAGGGGATGATTAGACCGCCCCCTATCTCTGATGCAAAGACTCAGGGGATGAGTCAACCGCCCTTGTCTCTGTATCTCATACTCAGGGGATGAGTAGACCGCACCCTGTCTCTGAATCACAGACTTGGGGGAAGAGTAGAACGCACCCTGGCTTTGTATCTTAGCCTCATTGCATGAGTATACCACCCCCTGTCTCTGTTTCACACACTCAGGGGATGAGTGGACCACCCCCTGTCACTGTATCACAGTCTCAGCAGATGAGTAGACCGCCCCCTGTCTCTGAATCTCATACTCAGGGGATGAGTAGACCACCCCGGTCTCTGAATCTCAGACTCAGGGGATGAGTAGACCACCCCCTGTCTCTGTATCACAGACTCAGGGGATGAGTAGCCCACCCCGGTCTCTGAATCTCAGACTGAGGGGATGAGTAGACCACCCCCTGTCTCTGTATCACAGACTCAGGGGATGAGTAGACAGCCCCCTGTCTCTGTATCACCGACTCAGGGGATGAGTTGAACACCCCCTGACTCTGTGTCACAGACTGAGGGGTTGAGTCGAACGCCCCCTGTCGCTGCATCACCGACTCAGGGGATGAGTAGACCGCCCCCTTTCTCTGTATCGCGCACTCGGGGGATGAGTAGACCGACCCCTGTCTCTGTTTCACGCACTCAGGGGATGAGTACACCGCCCCCTCTTTCTGTATCATTGATTCAGGGGATGAGTAGACTGCCCCCTGTCTCTGTGTCACAGACTCAGGGGATGAGTAGACCGCTCCCTGTCTCTCTGTCACCGACTCAGGGGATGAGTAGACCGCCCCCTGTCTCTGTATCACAGACCCAGGGGATGAGCAAACTGCCCCTTGTCTCTGTATCTCAGACTCAGGTGATGATTAGGCCGCCCCCTGTAACTGCATCACTGAATCAGGGCATGAGCAGACTGCCCCTTGACTCTGTGTCACAGACTGAGGGGATGAGTAGACCGCCCTCTGTCTCTGATGCATAGACTCAGGGGATGAGTAAACGGCCCTTGGTTCTGTATCTCATACTCAGGTGATGAGTGGACTGCACCCTGTCTCTGTATCACCGACTCAGGGGATGAGTACACGGCCCCCTGTCTCTGTATCACAGACTCAGGAGATGAATCGACCGCCCCCTGTCTCTGAAACACAGACTCAAGCGATGAGCAGAACACCCCTTGTCTGTATCACAGACTCAGGGGATGAGTAGACCAGCCACAGTGTTGGAGAAAATCCAGATTATGCTCAATTATTGAACAAATTCTCCGGACTCAGACTTTGAGAATAAACACTTTATTGCATGATATCATGGGGCGCACACCTTACCTAAAAGCGGTCCAGTGCCACTCCACGGAACAAAGGAAATCCACAACAGATATAGTTACTCAGCCCATCCTGGCTGGACATAATCCAATCATAACGGTTATTGATTACATACATTACACATATTACCAATTAGATTACTCATTCGGCATCATGTGGCTACGTGATCAGCTCGTGCAAGTCCCCTGATCATCTTGTGATGTTTCCAGACCCCCTTATCAACTATCCTTGAGTCTTCACAATGAATCCTTCTACCTTTATCAAGCTTGCATTCCTGATTGCTTCGTGCAGTCTGCAGTTACACAAAGCTGCCGTCCAATACACTGATATGGGGGGCCCTCCTTGGTCAGGCAGATTGGCTGTGCTAGGCAGTAACATGCTCAAAGCTGCAAGCCAACTAACCTGTCCCACAATGCCTTGGGTAAATGCTCCATTTTGTAACAATATGTGGCTATATTTTCAACTTGTATATGAGTGTATATATTCACTAGGATTATATTAATCGACTTACTCAAATAACAGTTATAGAAGCAACTGCTCAGCAACACTGCTCCCACACACACACTCGGGGTATGACTAGATTGCCCCCTGTCTCCGTATCACACACGCAGGTGATGAGTAGACCACCCCTTGTCTCTGTCTCACAGAGTCAGGGGATGAGTAGACCACCCCCTGTCTCTGTCTCACAGACTCAGGGGATGAGCAGACCGCCCCCTGTGTCTTTATCACAGAGTCAGGGGATGAGTAGACCGCCCCCTGTCTGTGTTACAGACTCAGGTAATTAGTCAACCGTCCCCTGTCTCTGCATCACCGACTCAGGGGATGAATAGACATCCCCCTATCTCTGTATCGCACACTCGGGGGATGAGCAGATCGCCCCCTGTCTCCGTATCACACACTCAGGGTATGAGCAGATCGCCCCCTGACTCCGTATCACACACTCAGGTGATGAGTAGACCACCCCCTGTCTCTGTATCACAGACTTGGGGGAAGAGTAGAACGCACCCTGGCTTTGTATCATAGCCTCATTGCATGAGTATACCACCCCCTGTCTCTGTTTCACACACTCAGGGGATGAGTGGACCACCCCCTGTCACTGTATCACAGTCTCAGCAGATGAGTAGACCGCCCCCTGTCTCTGAATCTCATACTCAGGGGATGAGTAGACCACCCCGGTCTCTGAATCTCAGACTCAGGGGATGAGTAGACCACCCCCTGTGTCTGTAGCACAGTCTCAGCGGATGTGTAGAACGCCCCCTGTCTCTGTATCACCGTCTCAGGGGATGTGTAGAACGCCCCCTGTCTCTGTTTCACACACTCAGGGGATGAGTGGACCACCCCCTGTCACTGTATCACAGTCTCAGCAGATGAGTAGACCGCCCCCTGTCTCTGAATCTCATACTCAGGGGATGAGTAGACCACCCCGGTCTCTGAATCTCAGACTCAGGGGATGAGTCGAACAACCCCTGTCACTGCATCACCGACTCAGGGGATGAGTAGGCTGCCCCCTGTCTCTGGATCACAAACTCAGGGGACGAGTAGACAGCCCCCTGTCTCTGTACCACAGACGTGGGGGAAGAGTAGAACGCAGCCTGTCTTTGTATCGTAGCCTCATTGGATGAGTAGACCACCCCCTGTCTCTGAATCTCAGACTCAGGGGATGAGTAGACCGCCCCCTGTCTCTGTATCTCACAGACTCAGGAGATGAGTAGACCGCCCCCTGTCTCTGCATCACAGTCTCAGGTGATGAATAGACGGCCCCCTGTCTCTATATCACAGACTCAGAGGTTGAGTCGACTGCCCCTTGTCTCTGTATCACCGACACGGAGGAAGAGTCGACCGCCCCCTGTCTCTATATCACAGACTCAGAGGTTGAGTCGACTGCCCCTTGTCTCTGTATCACCGACACGGAGGAAGAGTCGACCGCCCCCTGTCTCTGTATCACAGACTCAGGGGATGAGTAGACGGCCCCCTGTCTCTGTATCTCAGACTCAGGTGATGATTAGACCGCCCCCTGTCTCTGATGCATAGACCTTGGGGAAAGAGTAGAACGCACCCTGGCTTTGTATCGTAGCCTCATTGCATGAATATTCCACCCCCTGTCTCTGTTTCACACACTCAGGGGATGAGTAGACCGCCCCCTGTCTCTGTCTCACAGACTCAGGAGATGAGTAGACCACCCCTGTCTCTGAATCTCATACTCAGGGGATGAGTAGACCACCCCGGTCTCTGAATCTCAGACTCAGGGGATGAGTAGACCACCCCCTGTGTCTGTAGCACAGTCTCAGCGGATGTGTAGAACGCCCCCTGTCTCTGTATCACCGTCTCAGGGGATGTGTAGAACGCCCCCTGTCTCTGTATCACCGTCTCAGGGGATGAGTAGACCCCCCCCTGTCTCTGCATCACAGACTCAGGGGTTGAGTAGACGGCCCCCAGTCTCAGTATCACACACTCGGAATGAGTCCACTGCCCCCTGTGTCTCTATCACAGACTCAGGGTAAGAGTAGACCGCCCCCTGTCTCTGTATCACAGACTCAGGGTAAGAGTAGACCGCCCCCTGTCTCTGTATCACAGACTCAGGGGAAGAGTAGACCGCCCCCTGTCTCTGTATCACAGACTCAGGGGATGAGTAGACGGCCACCAGTCTCTGTGTCACAGACTCAGGGTAAGAGTAGACGGCCACCAGTCTCTGTGTCACAGACTCAGAGGATGAGTCGACCGCCCCCTGTCTCCCTATCACACACTCAGGGGATGAGTCAGATGCCCCCTGTCTCTGATGCATTGACCCAGGGGATGAATAAACCACCCTTGTCTCTCCATCTCATACTCAGGGGATGAGTAGACCGCACCCTGTCTCTGTATCACAACTCAGGGTCTGAGCAGATCGCCCCCTGTCTCCGTAGCCCACACTCAGGTGATGAGTAGACCACCCCTGTCTCTGTCTCACAGACTCCGGGGACGAGTAGACCACCCCCCTATCTCTGTGTCACAGACTCAGGGGAAGAGTCGACTGCCCCTTCACTCTGCATCACACACTCAGGGGATGAGTAGACCGCCCCCTGTCTCTGTATCACAGACTCAGAGGATGTGTCGACCACCACCCTGTCTCTGTATCTCAGACTCAGGTGATGATTGGACCGCCCCCTGTCTCTGTATCAGAGAATCAGGGTATGAGTAGACCGGCCCCTGTCTCTGTATCACAGACTCAGGGGATGAGTAGACTTCCCCCTGTCTCTGCATCACAGACTACGGGGTTGAGGAAACTGGCCCTTGTGTTTGTATCTCGGAGACAGGGGAAGAGTAGACCGCCTACTGGGTAGGTATTTCCTTAAAGGTGCGGAGCAGAGCTATTTCACTGTTTTTGTTAATATCTATATTTGTACTTAATTAAGGGGTAATTGAGTAAAAGAAATGGCAGCCAGGGGAGTGCAGTGCTCCTCCTGCAGTATGTTCGAGGTGAGGGGAACCTCCGGGGACCCTGCCGACTTTACCTGCTGGAAGTGCATCCGTCTCCAGCTCCTATCAGACCGTGTTAGGGAACTGGAGCTGGAGCTGGATGAACTGAGGATCATTCGGGAAGCTGAGGGGGTGATAGATAGAAGCTACAGGGATGTCGTTACTCCACAAAACAAAGGCAGCTGGGTAACAGTTAGAGGTGGGAAGAGGTCAGTGCAGGGATCTCCTGTGGTCGTTCCCCTCAGCAACAAGTATACAGTTTTAGATACTGTTGGGGGGGACGGCCTATCGGGGGCAGGCTGCAGTGACCGGGCCTCTGGCACGGGGTCCTGCACTGTGGCTCAGAAGGGAAGGAGGGAGAACGGGAGAGCACTAGTCATCGGGGACTCGATGGTGAGGAGTACCGACAGGCGGTTCTGTGGGAGCAAGCGAGACGCACGGATGGTTTGTTGCCTCCCTGGTGCCAGGGTCCGTGATGTTTGTGATCGCGTCTTCAGGATCCTTAAAGAGGAGGGGGAGCAGCCAGAGGTCGTGGTGCACATTGGCACCAACGACGTAGGAAGGAAGGGTGGCACAGATGTTAGAAGTGAGTTTAGGGAGTTAGGCTGGAAGCTGAAAGCTCGGACGGACAGAGTTGTTATCTCTGGTTTGTTGCCGGCGCCACGTGATAGTGAGGCTAGGAATAGGGAGAGAGCACAGCTGAACACGTGGCTGCAGGAATGGTGTAGGAGGGAGGGCTTCCAGTTCTTGGATAATTGGACTGCATTCTGGGGAAGATGGGACCTGTTCAAATAGGACGGGCTGCATCTGAACCAGAGGGGCACCAATATCCTGGGAGGGAGGTTTGCTAGTACTGTTCGGGAGGGTTTAAACTAGTTTGGGAGGGGGATGGGAACCGGACTTGTAGTCCAGGGACCAGTGGGTCCACTCAGAAAGACAAAGAGTGTAGTGAGGTATTGGGGAAGGTAGCACTGTCGCAGAGGACAGATGGGCACCGAGAAGGGTTGAAGTGCGTATACTTCAACGCAAGAAGCATCAGGAATAAGGTGAGTGAATTGAAGGCGTGGATGGGCACTTGGGACTACGATGTTGTGGCCATCACTGAAACGTGGATAGGTGAGGGGGAGGAATGGTTCTTGGAGGTACCTGGTTATAGATGTTTTCATAAGATTAGGAATGGTGGTAAAAGAGGTGGGGGGGTGGCATTGTTAGTTAGAAATAGTGTAACAACTGCTGAAAGAATTTTCGAGGAGGATCTGCCGACTGAGGCACTGTGGGTTGAGGTCAGGAACAGGAAAGGAGCAGTCACCTTGATGGGAGTTTTCTATCGGCCCCCCAATAGCAGCAGGGAGGTGGAAGAGCAGATTGGGAAACAGATTTTGGAAAGGAGCAGAAGTCACAGGGTAGTAATTATGGGGGATTTCAACTTCCCAAATATTGATTGGCAACTCTTTAGATCGAATAGTTTGGATGGGGTAGTGTTTGTGCAGTATGTCCAGGAAGCTTTTCTGACTCAGTATGTAGACTGCCCGACCAGAGGGGAGGCAATATTGGATTTGGTACTAGGTAATGAACCAGGGCAAGTGATAGAGCTGTTGGTGGGCGAGCACTTTGGAGATAGTGATCACAATTCTGTAGCATTCACTGTGGTAATGGAGAGGGATAGGTATGTGCAACAGGGCAAGGTTTACAATTGGGGGAAGGGTAGATATGATGCTGTCAGGCAGGAACTGAGGAGCATAAGTTGGGAGCATATGCTGGCAGGGAAGGGCACGGTCGAAATGTGGAACTTTTTCAAGGAGCAGATAGTAGGGGCCATTGATAAGCATGTCCCTGTCAGACAGGGAAGGGATGGTCATGTGAGGGAACCGTGGTTGACAAGAGAGGTTGAGAGTCTTGTTAGGAAGAAGAAGGATGCGTATATAAGGTTGAGGAAAAAGGGCACAGGCATAGCTCTGGAGGGATACAAGATGGCCAGGAAGGATCTGAAGAAAGGGATTAGGAGAGCTAAGAGAGGGCATGAAAAATGCTTGGCGGGTAGGATAAAAGAAAACCCCAAGGCCTTTTACGCGTATGTCAGAAATATGAGGATGACTAGGGGGACCGTAGGTCCGGTCAAGGACAATAGCGGGAGACTGTGTGTTGAGCCGGAAGAGATAAGTGAGGTTTTGAATGAGTACTTCTCTTCGGTATTTACGAATGAGAAGGGGTGTATTACTGAAGAGGACGGTGTGAAACAGACTGGTAAGCTCGAGGAAGTGCTCGTTAGGAGGGAAGATGTGTTGGGGTTTTTGAATAACTTGAAGATAGACAAGTCTCCCGGGCCTGACGGGGTATATCCAAGGATGTTATGGGAAGCAAGGGATGAAATTGCAGAGCCGCTGGCAATGATCTTTTCATCTTCTCTGTTGACGGGGGTGGTACCAGGTGATTGGAGGGTGGCAAATGTTGTGCCCCTGTTCAAGAAAGGGAATAGGAACAACCCTGGGAATTACAGGCCAGTTAGTCTTACTTCGGTGGTAGGCAAGTTGATGGAAAAGGTGCTGAGGGATAGGATTTCTGAGCATCTGGAAAGACACTGCTTGATTCGGGACAGTCAGCACGGTTTTGTGAGGGGTAGGTCTTGCCTCACAAGCCTGATTGAATTCTTTGAGCAGGTGACCAAGCAAGTGGATGAGGGTAAACCAGTGGATGTGGTGTACATGGATTTTAGTAAGGCATTTGATAAGGTCCCCCATGGTAGACTTATGGAGAAAGTCAGGAGGCATGGGATAGTGGGGAATGTGGCCAGTTGGATTAAGAATTGGCTAACTGATAGAAGGCAGAGAGTGGTCTTAGATGGTAAATACTCAGCCTGGAGCCCAGTTACCAGTGGCGTGCCACAGGGATCAGTTCTGGGTCCTCTCCTGTTTGTGATTTTTATTAACGACTTGGATGAGGAAGTCGAAGGGTGGGTCAGTAAATTTGCAGATGATACAAAGGTTGGTGGAGTTGTGGATACCGAGGAGGGCTATTGTCGTCTGCAAAGGGACTTGGATAGGTTGCAGTGCTGGGCTGAAAAGTGGCAGATGGAGTTTAACCCTGAAAAGTGTGAGGTCGTCCATTTTGGAAGGACAAACACGAATGCAAAATACTGGGTTAACGGTAGGGTTCTTGGGCATGTGGAGGAGCAGAGAGACCTTGGGGTCTATGTGCATAGATCGTTGAAAGTTGCAACTCAAGTGGATAGGGCTGTGAAGAAGGCATATGGGGTGTTAGCGTTCATTAGCAGAGGGATTGAATTTAAGAGCCGTGAGGTGATGATGCAGCTGTACAGGACCTTGGTAAGGCCTCATTTGGAGTACTGTGTGCAGTTCTGGTCGCCTCATTTTAGGAAGGATGTGGAAGCCTTGGAGAGGGTGCAGAGGAGATTTACCAGGATGTTGCCTGGAATGGAGAATAAGTCTTACGAGGAAAGGCTGAACATTCTAGGCCTCTTCTCATTAGAACGGAGAAGGATGAGGGGTGACATGATAGAGGTTTATAAGATGATCAGGGGAATAGATAGGGTAGACAGTCAGAAACTTTTTCCCCGGGTGGAGCAAAGCGTTACAAGGGGTCATAAATTTAAGGTGAAGGGTGGGAGATATAAGGGGGATGTCAGGGGAAGGTTCTTTACCCAGAGAGTGGTCGGGGCATGGAATGCCTTGCCTGGGGAAGTTGTTGAGTCAGAAACTTTAGGGACTTTCAAACGGCTTTTGGATAGGTATATGGATAAAGGAGAATGATGGGGTATAGATTAAATTGTCCTTGACAGAGGACAAAGGATCGGCACAACATCGTGGGCCGAAGGGCCTGTTCTGTGCTGTATTTTCTATGTTCTATGTTCTATGAGTAGACCAACCCCTGTCTTTGCATCACAGACTCAGTGGATGAGTAAACTGCCCCTTGTCTCTGTATCTCATACTCAGGGGATGAGTAAACTGCCCCTTGTCTCTGTATCTCATATTCAGGGGATGAGTCGACTGTCCCCTTTCTCTTTATCACGCACTCGGGGGATGAGTCGACCGCCCCCTGTCTCTTTATAACAGACTCAGGGGATGAGAAGACCGCACACTGTCTTTGTATCACCGACTCAGGGGATGCGTAGACCGTCCCCTGTCTTTGTATCACACGCTCAGTGGAGGAGTTAACCGCCTCCTGTCTCTGTATCACATACTCAGGGGATGAGTATACCGCCCCCTGTCTCTGTATCACAGACTCAGAGGATGAGTAGACCGTCCCCTGTCTCTGTATCACAGACTCAGTGGATGAGTAGACCGGCCCCTGTCTCTGTATCAAAGACTCAGGGGATGAGTAGACCGGCCCCTGTCTCTGTATCAAAGACTCAGGGGATGAGTAGACCGCCCCCTGTCTCTGCATCACACACTCAGGGGATGAGTCGACTGCCCCTTGTCTCTGTATCTCAGACTCAGGTGATGAGTAGACTGCCCCTTGTCTCTGTCTCTCAGACTCAGGGGATGAGTAGACCGCCACCTGTCTCTGTATCAGAGTCTCAGGGGATGAGTAGACCGCCCCCTGTCTCTGTTACACAGACTCAGGGGATGAGTAAACTGCCCTTGTCTCTGCATCTCATACTCAGGGGATGAGTAGACTGCCCCTTGTCTCTGTCTCTCAGACTCAGGGGATGAGTAGACCGCCACCTGTCTCTGTATCAGAGACTCAGGGGATGAGTAGACCGCCCCCTGTCTCTGTTACACAGACTCAGGGGATGAGTAGACCGCCACCTGTCTCTGTATCAGAGACTCAGGGGATGTGTAGACCGCCCCCTGTCTCTGCATCACACACTCAGGGGTTGAGTCGAATGCCCCTTGTCTCTGTATCTCAGACTCAGGGGATGAGTAGACCGCCCCCTGTCTCTGTATCACACACTCGGGGTCTGAGCAGATCGCCCCCTGTCTCTGTATCCCACACTCAGGTCATGAGTAGACCCCCCCCTGTCTCTGTCTCACAGACTCCGGGGACGAGTAGACCACCCCCTGTCTCTGAATCACCGACTCAGGGGATGAGTAAACAGCCCCCTGTCTCTGTGTCACAGACTCAGGAGATGAGTAGACCGCACCCTGTCTCTGTCTCACAGACTCAGGGGACGAGTAGACTGCCACTTGTCTCTTTATCACAGACTCAGGGGAAGAGTCGACTGCCCCTTCACTCTGTATCACACACTCAGGGGATGAGTTGACCGCCCCCTGTCTCTGTATCACACATTCAGGGGATGAGTAGACCGCCCCCTGTCTCTGTATCACAGACTCAGGGGATGAGTAGACCGCCCCCTGTCTCTGTATCACAGACTCAGGGGATGAGTCGACTGCCCCTTGTCTCTGTATCACAGACTCAGGGGATGTGTTGACCGCCTCCTGTCTCTGTATCACAGACTCAGGGGATGTGTAGACCGCCTCTTGTCTCTGTGTCAGAGAATCAGGGTATGAGTAGACTTCCCCCTGTCTCTGCATCACAGACTCAGGGGTTGAGTAAACTGGCCCTTGTCTTTGTATCTCGGAGACAGGGGAAGAGTAGACCGCCCCCTATCTCTGTATCACAGACTCAGGGGATGTGTAGACTGCCTCCTGTCTCTATATCAGAGACTCAGGGGATGAGTAGTCCACCTCCTGTCTCTGCATCACAGACTCAGGGGATGAGTAGACCGCCCCTTGTCTCTGTATCACGGCATCTGGCAATGAGTCGACCACCCCCTGTCTCTGTATCACAGTCTCAGGTGAAGAGTAGACTGCCCCAGTCTCAGTATCCCATACTCAGGGGATGAGTAGACCGCCCCCTGTGTCTGTATTACAGACTCAGGGTAAGAGTAGACCGTCCCCTGTCTCTGTATCACAGTCTCAGGTGATGAGTAGACGGCCCCCTGTCTCGATATCACAGACTCTGGGGTTGAGTAGACGGCCACCAGTCTCTGGATCACACATTGAGGGGATGAGTAGATCGCACCACTTTCTCTGCATCACACACTCAGGGGATGAGTAGACCGCCCACTGTCTCCGTATCACACACTCAGGGGATGAGTCGACTGCCCCTTGTCTCTGCATCTCAGACTCAGGTGATGAGTAAACCACCCCTGTCTCTGTATCTCAGATTTAGGGGCAGATTAGACCGCCCCTTGTCACTTCATCTCAGATTAAGGGGATGAGTAGACCAGCCCCTGTCTCTGTATCACAGACACAGGGGATGAGTAGACCTCCCCCTGTCTCTGCATCTCAGACTCAGGGGATGAGTAGACCGCCCCCTGTCTCTGTATCTCATACAAAGTGGGTGAGTAGACCGCACCCTGTCTCTGTATCTCAGACTCAGGGGATGAGTAGACCGCCGCCTCTCTCTGTCTCTCAGACTCAGAGGATGAGTAGACCGCACCCTGTCTCTGTATCACAGACTCAGGGGATGAGTAGACCGCCCCCTGTCTCTGTATCACAGACCCAGGAGATGAGCAAACTGCCCCTTGTCTCTGTATCTCAGTTTCAGGGGATGAGTAGACCTTCCCCTGACTCAGTATCAGAAACTCATGGGATGAGGAGAGCGCCCCCTGTCTCTGTATCACAGACTCAGGGGATGAGTAGACCACCCCCTGTCTCTCCATCACAAACTCAAGGGATGAGTAGAGCGCCCCCTGTCTCTGCATCACAGAGCCCGGGGATGAGTAGAGCGCCCCCTGTCTCTGTATCATACACTCGGGGGATGAGTAGACCGCCCCCTGTCTCAGTGTCACAGACTCAGGTGATGAGTACACCGCCCCCTCTTTCTGTATCATTGATTCAGGGGATGAGTAGACTGCCCCCTGTCTCTGTATCACAGACTCAGGGGATGAGTCGACTGCCCCTTGTCTCTGTATCACAGACTCAGGGGATGTGTTGACCGCCTCCTGTCTCTGTATCACAGACTCAGGGGATGTGTAGACCGCCTCTTGTCTCTGTGTCAGAGAATCAGGGTATGAGTAGACTTCCCCCTGTCTCTGCATCACAGACTCAGGGGTTGAGTAAACTGGCCCTTGTCTTTGTATCTCGGAGACAGGGGAAGAGTAGACCGCCCCCTATCTCTGTATCACAGACTCAGGGGATGTGTAGACTGCCTCCTGTCTCTATATCAGAGACTCAGGGGATGAGTAGTCCACCTCCTGTCTCTGCATCACAGACTCAGGGGATGAGTAGACCGCCCCTTGTCTCTGTATCACGGCATCTGGCAATGAGTCGACCACCCCCTGTCTCTGTATCACAGTCTCAGGTGAAGAGTAGACTGCCCCAGTCTCAGTATCCCATACTCAGGGGATGAGTAGACCGCCCCCTGTGTCTGTATTACAGACTCAGGGTAAGAGTAGACCGTCCCCTGTCTCTGTATCACAGTCTCAGGTGATGAGTAGACGGCCCCCTGTCTCGATATCACAGACTCTGGGGTTGAGTAGACGGCCACCAGTCTCTGGATCACACATTGAGGGGATGAGTAGATCGCACCACTTTCTCTGCATCACACACTCAGGGGATGAGTAGACCGCCCACTGTCTCCGTATCACACACTCAGGGGATGAGTCGACTGCCCCTTGTCTCTGCATCTCAGACTCAGGTGATGAGTAAACCACCCCTGTCTCTGTATCTCAGATTTAGGGGCAGATTAGACCGCCCCTTGTCACTTCATCTCAGATTAAGGGGATGAGTAGACCAGCCCCTGTCTCTGTATCACAGACACAGGGGATGAGTAGACCTCCCCCTGTCTCTGCATCTCAGACTCAGGGGATGAGTAGACCGCCCCCTGTCTCTGTATCTCATACAAAGTGGGTGAGTAGACCGCACCCTGTCTCTGTATCTCAGACTCAGGGGATGAGTAGACCGCCGCCTCTCTCTGTCTCTCAGACTCAGAGGATGAGTAGACCGCACCCTGTCTCTGTATCACAGACTCAGGGGATGAGTAGACCGCCCCCTGTCTCTGTATCACAGACCCAGGAGATGAGCAAACTGCCCCTTGTCTCTGTATCTCAGTTTCAGGGGATGAGTAGACCTTCCCCTGACTCAGTATCAGAAACTCATGGGATGAGGAGAGCGCCCCCTGTCTCTGTATCACAGACTCAGGGGATGAGTAGACCACCCCCTGTCTCTCCATCACAAACTCAAGGGATGAGTAGAGCGCCCCCTGTCTCTGCATCACAGAGCCCGGGGATGAGTAGAGCGCCCCCTGTCTCTGTATCATACACTCGGGGGATGAGTAGACCGCCCCCTGTCTCAGTGTCACAGACTCAGGTGATGAGTACACCGCCCCCTCTTTCTGTATCATTGATTCAGGGGATGAGTAGACTGCCCCCTGTCTCTGTGTCACAGACTCAGGGGATGAGTAGACCGCTCCCTGTCTCTCTGTCACCGACTCAGGGGATGAGTAGACCGCCCCCTGTCTCTGTATCACAGACCCAGGGGATGAGCAAACTGCCCCTTGTCTCTGTATCTCAGATTCAGGGGATGAATAGACCGTCCCCTGTCTCAGTATCAGAGACTCAGGGGATGAGTAGAATGCCCCCTGTCTCTGTATCACAGACTCAGGGGATGAGTGCACCGCCCCCTGTTTCTGTATCATTGATTCAGGGGATGAGTAGACCGCCCCCTGTCTCTGTGTCACGGACTCAGGGGATGAGTAGACCGCACCATGTCTCTGTATCATAGACTCAGGGGATGAGTAGACCGCCCCCTCCCTCTGTATCACAGACCCAGGGGATGAGTAGACCGCCCCCTGTCTCTGTATCACAAATTTAGGGAAAGAGTAGACCGCCCATTGTCTCGGTATCACAAATTTAGGGGATGAGTAAACCGCTCCCTGTCTTTGTATCATCGACTCAGGGGATGAGTAGACCGCTCCCTGTCTCTGTATCACAGACTCAGGAGATGAGTAGACCAACCCCTGTCTTTGTATCACAGACTCAGGGGATGAGTAGACCATCCCCTGTCTCTGTATCACAGACTCAGGAGATGATTAGACCGCCACCTTCCTCTGTATCAAACACCCAGGGGATGGGTGAACTGCCCCTTGTCTCTGCATCTCAGACTCAGGGGATGTGTAGACTGTCCCATTTCTCTGCATCACGCACTCGGGGGATGAGTAGACCGCCCCCTGTCTCTGTATCACAGACTCAGTGAATGAGTAGACCGCCCCCTGTCTCTGTATAACAGAATCAGGGGATGAGTAGACCGCCCCCTGACTTTGTATCACACACTCAGTGGATGAGTTAACCGCCCCCTGTCTCTGCATCAAAGACTCAGGGGATGAGAAGACCGCCCCCTGTCTCTGTATCTCAGAGTCAGTGGATGAGTAGAGCGTCCCCTTTCTCTGTATCACATACTCAGGGGATGAGCAGACCGCCCCCTTTCTCTGTATCCCAGAGTCAGTGGATGAGTAGACCGTCCCCTGTCTCTGTATCACAGAGTCAGTGGATGAGTAGACCGTCCCCTGTCTCTGTATCACAGACACAGTGGATGAGTAGACCGTCCCCTGTCTCTGTATCACAGACTCAGTGGATGAGTAGACCGGCCCCTGTCTCTATATCAAATACTCAGGGGATGAGTAGAGCGCCCCCTGTCTTTGTGTCACAGACTCAGGGGATGAGTAGGCCGCCCCCTTTCTCTGTATCACGCACTCGGGGGATGAGTAGACCGCCCCCTGTCTCTGTATCACAGAGTCATGGGATGAGTAGTCCGCCCCCTGTCTCTGTATCACAGATTCAGGAGATGAGTAGACCAACCCCTGTCTTTGTATCACAGACTCAGGGGATGAGTAGACCGTCTCCTGTCTCTGTATCACAGGAATCACGTGGCTGCAGGAATGGTGTAGGAGGGAGGGCTTCCAGTTCTTGGATAATTGGACTGCATTCTGGGGAAGATGGGACCTGTTCAAACAGGACGGGCTGCATCTGAACCAGAGGGGCACCAATATCCTGGGAGGGAGGTTTGCTAGTACTGTTCGGGAGGGTTTAAACTAGTTTGGGAGGGGGATGGGAACCGGACTTGTAGTCCAGGGACCAGTGGGTCCACTCAGAAAGACAAAGAGTGTAGTGAGGTATTGGGGAAGGTAGCACTGTCGCAGAGGACAGATGGGCACCGAGAAGGGTTGAAGTGCGTATACTTCAACGCAAGAAGCATCAGGAATAAGGTGAGTGAATTGAAGGCGTGGATGGGCACTTGGGACTACGATGTTGTGGCCATCACTGAAACGTGGATAGGTGAGGGGGAGGAATGGTTCTTGGAGGTACCTGGTTATAGATGTTTTCATAAGATTAGGAATGGTGGTAAAAGAGGTGGGGGGGTGGCATTGTTAGTTAGAAATAGTGTAACAACTGCTGAAAGAATTTTCGAGGAGGATCTGCCGACTGAGGCACTGTGGGTTGAGGTCAGGAACAGGAAAGGAGCAGTCACCTTGATGGGAGTTTTCTATCGGCCCCCCAATAGCAGCAGGGAGGTGGAAGAGCAGATTGGGAAACAGATTTTGGAAAGGAGCAGAAGTCACAGGGTAGTAATTATGGGGGATTTCAACTTCCCAAATATTGATTGGCAACTCTTTAGATCGAATAGTTTGGATGGGGTAGTGTTTGTGCAGTATGTCCAGGAAGCTTTTCTGACTCAGTATGTAGACTGCCCGACCAGAGGGGAGGCAATATTGGATTTGGTACTAGGTAATGAACCAGGGCAAGTGATAGAGCTGTTGGTGGGCGAGCACTTTGGAGATAGTGATCACAATTCTGTAGCATTCACTGTGGTAATGGAGAGGGATAGGTATGTGCAACAGGGCAAGGTTTACAATTGGGGGAAGGGTAGATATGATGCTGTCAGGCAGGAACTGAGGAGCATAAGTTGGGAGCATATGCTGGCAGGGAAGGGCACGGTCGAAATGTGGAACTTTTTCAAGGAGCAGATAGTAGGGGCCATTGATAAGCATGTCCCTGTCAGACAGGGAAGGGATGGTCATGTGAGGGAACCGTGGTTGACAAGAGAGGTTGAGAGTCTTGTTAGGAAGAAGAAGGATGCGTATATAAGGTTGAGGAAAAAGGGCACAGGCATAGCTCTGGAGGGATACAAGATGGCCAGGAAGGATCTGAAGAAAGGGATTAGGAGAGCTAAGAGAGGGCATGAAAAATGCTTGGCGGGTAGGATAAAAGAAAACCCCAAGGCCTTTTACGCGTATGTCAGAAATATGAGGATGACTAGGGGGACCGTAGGTCCGGTCAAGGACAATAGCGGGAGACTGTGTGTTGAGCCGGAAGAGATAAGTGAGGTTTTGAATGAGTACTTCTCTTCGGTATTTACGAATGAGAAGGGGTGTATTACTGAAGAGGACGGTGTGAAACAGACTGGTAAGCTCGAGGAAGTGCTCGTTAGGAGGGAAGATGTGTTGGGGTTTTTGAATAACTTGAAGATAGACAAGTCTCCCGGGCCTGACGGGGTATATCCAAGGATGTTATGGGAAGCAAGGGATGAAATTGCAGAGCCGCTGGCAATGATCTTTTCATCTTCTCTGTTGACGGGGGTGGTACCAGGTGATTGGAGGGTGGCAAATGTTGTGCCCCTGTTCAAGAAAGGGAATAGGAACAACCCTGGGAATTACAGGCCAGTTAGTCTTACTTCGGTGGTAGGCAAGTTGATGGAAAAGGTGCTGAGGGATAGGATTTCTGAGCATCTGGAAAGACACTGCTTGATTCGGGACAGTCAGCACGGTTTTGTGAGGGGTAGGTCTTGCCTCACAAGCCTGATTGAATTCTTTGAGCAGGTGACCAAGCAAGTGGATGAGGGTAAACCAGTGGATGTGGTGTACATGGATTTTAGTAAGGCATTTGATAAGGTCCCCCATGGTAGACTTATGGAGAAAGTCAGGAGGCATGGGATAGTGGGGAATGTGGCCAGTTGGATTAAGAATTGGCTAACTGATAGAAGGCAGAGAGTGGTCTTAGATGGTAAATACTCAGCCTGGAGCCCAGTTACCAGTGGCGTGCCACAGGGATCAGTTCTGGGTCCTCTCCTGTTTGTGATTTTTATTAACGACTTGGATGAGGAAGTCGAAGGGTGGGTCAGTAAATTTGCAGATGATACAAAGGTTGGTGGAGTTGTGGATACCGAGGAGGGCTATTGTCGTCTGCAAAGGGACTTGGATAGGTTGCAGTGCTGGGCTGAAAAGTGGCAGATGGAGTTTAACCCTGAAAAGTGTGAGGTCGTCCATTTTGGAAGGACAAACACGAATGCAAAATACTGGGTTAACGGTAGGGTTCTTGGGCATGTGGAGGAGCAGAGAGACCTTGGGGTCTATGTGCATAGATCGTTGAAAGTTGCAACTCAAGTGGATAGGGCTGTGAAGAAGGCATATGGGGTGTTAGCGTTCATTAGCAGAGGGATTGAATTTAAGAGCCGTGAGGTGATGATGCAGCTGTACAGGACCTTGGTAAGGCCTCATTTGGAGTACTGTGTGCAGTTCTGGTCGCCTCATTTTAGGAAGGATGTGGAAGCCTTGGAGAGGGTGCAGAGGAGATTTACCAAGATGTTGCCTGGAATGGAGAATAAGTCTTACGAGGAAAGGCTGAACATTCTAGGCCTCTTCTCATTAGAACGGAGAAGGATGAGGGGTGACATGATAGAGGTTTATAAGATGATCAGGGGAATAGATAGGGTAGACAGTCAGAAACTTTTTCCCCGGGTGGAGCAAAGCGTTACAAGGGGTCATAAATTTAAGGTGAAGGGTGGGAGATATAAGGGGGATGTCAGGGGAAGGTTCTTTACCCAGAGAGTGGTCGGGGCATGGAATGCCTTGCCTGGGGAAGTTGTTGAGTCAGAAACTTTAGGGACTTTCAAACGGCTTTTAGATAGGTATATGGATAAAGGAGAATGATGGGGTATAGATTAAATTGTCCTTGACAGAGGACAAAGGATCGGCACAACATCGTGGGCCGAAGGGCCTGTTCTGTGCTGTATTTTCTATGTTCTATGTTCTATGAGTAGACCAACCCCTGTCTTTGCATCACAGACTCAGTGGATGAGTAAACTGCCCCTTGTCTCTGTATCTCATACTCAGGGGATGAGTAAACTGCCCCTTGTCTCTGTATCTCATATTCAGGGGATGAGTCGACTGTCCCCTTTCTCTTTATCACGCACTCGGGGGATGTGTCGACCGCCCCCTGTCTCTTTATAACAGACTCAGGGGATGAGAAGACCGCACACTGTCTTTGTATCACCGACTCAGGGGATGCGTAGACCGTCCCCTGTCTTTGTATCACACGCTCAGTGGAGGAGTTAACCGCCTCCTGTCTCTGTATCACATACTCAGGGGATGAGTATACCGCCCCCTGTCTCTGTATCACAGACTCAGAGGATGAGTAGACCGTCCCCTGTCTCTGTATCACAGACTCAGTGGATGAGTAGACCGGCCCCTGTCTCTGTATCAAAGACTCAGGGGATGAGTAGACCGGCCCCTGTCTCTGTATCAAAGACTCAGGGGATGAGTAGAGCGCCCGCTGTCTCTGTACCTCACACTCAGGGAATGAGTTGACCGTCCCCTGTCTCTGTATCTCAGAGTCAGTGGATGAGTAGACCGCCTCCTGTCTCTGTATCACAGACTCAGGGGATGAGTAGACCGGCCCCTGTCTCTGTATCAAAGACTCAGGGGATGAGTAGACCGCCTCCTGTCTCTGTATCAAAGACTCAGGGGATGAGTAGAACGTCCCCTGTCTTTGTATCACACGCCCAGCGGAGGAGTTAACCACCCCCTGTCTCTGTATCACAGACTCAGTGGATGAGTAGACCGCCCCATGTCTCTCTATCATGGACTCAGGGGAGGAGTAGAGCGCCAACTTTCTCTGTATCATAGACTCAGGGGATGAGTAGACCGCCTCCTGTCTCTGTATAACAGACTCAAGGAATGAGTAGACCACCCCCTTGTCTCTGTATCACAGACTCAGTGGATGAGTAGACCGCCCCCTGTCTCTGTATCTCAGAGTCAGTGGATGAGTAGACCGCCCCCTCTTTCTTTATCACATATTCAGGGGATGAGTAGACCGCCCCCTGTCTCTGTATCACAGACTCAGTGGATGAGTAGACTGGCCCCTGTCTCTGTATCAAACACTCAGAGGATGAGTAGACCGCCCCCTGTCTCTGCAAGTCAGAATTTGGGGATGAGTAGACAGCCCCCTGTCTCTGCATCACAGACTCAGGGGATGAGTAAACTGCCCGTTCTCTCTGTACCACAGACTCAGGTGATGATTAGACCGCCTCCTGTCTCTGTATCACAGCCTCAAGGGATGAGTAGACCGCCCCCTGTCGCTGTATCAAAGACTCAGGGGATGAGTCGACCGCCCCCTGTCTCTGTATCACAGCCTCAAGGGATGAGTAGACCGCCCCCTGTCTCTGTATCACAGACTTAGGGGATGATTAGACAGCCCCCTGTCTCTGGATCACTGCCTCAAGGGATGAGTAGACCGCCCCCTGTCTCTGTATCAAAGACTCGGGATGAGTAGACCGCCCCCTGTCTTTGTATCAAAGGCTCAGGGGATGAGTTGACCGCCCCCTGTCTCTGTATCACAGCCTCAAGGGATGAGTAGACCGCCCCCTGTCTTTGTATCAAAGGCTCAGGGGATGAGTTGACCGCCCCCTGTCTCTGTATCATAGACTCAGGGGATGAGTAGAGCGCCCCTGACTCTGTATCACAGACTCAGGGGATGAGTAGAGGGCCCCCTGTCTCTCTAACATGGTCTCAGGGGATGAGCAGAGTGCCCCCTGTCTCTGCATCACAGACTCAGGTGATGAGTAGACCGCCCCCTATCTCTGCATCACAGACTCAGGGGATAAGTAGACCGCCCCCTTCCTCTGTATCACAGACCCAGGGGATGAGTAGACCGCCCCCTGTCTCTGTATCACAAATTTAGTCAAAGAGTAGACCGTCCCCTGTCTCGGTTACACAAATTTAGGGCATGAGTAGACCTCCCCTTGTCTCTGTATCACAAACTCAGGGGATGAGTAGACTGCCCCCTGTCTCTGTATCAAAGAATCAGGGGATGAGTGGACCGCCCCCTGTCTCTGTCTCATAGACTCAGGGGATGAGTAGAGCGCCCCTGTCTCTCAGTCACAGACTCAGGGGATGAGTAGAGCGCCCCCTGTCTCTGTATCACAGACTCAGGGGATGAGTAGAGCGCCCCTGTCTCTCTATCATAGACTCAGGGGATGAGTAGAGGGCCCCCTGTCTCTTTATCATAGACTCAGGGGATGAGTTGACCACCCCCTGTCTGTATCGCAGACTCAGTGGATGAGTAGACCGCCCCCTGTCTCTGTATCACAGACTCAGGGAATGAGTTAACCGCCCCCTGTCTCTGTATCACAGACTCAGGGAATGAGTTAACCGCCCCCTGTCTCTGCATCACAGACTCAGGGGATGAGTAGAGCGCCCCCTGTCTCTGCATCACAGACTCAGGGGATGATTAGACAGCCTCCTGTCACTGTAACACAGACTCAAGGGATGAGTTGACCGCCTCCTGTCTCTGTATCACAGACTCAGGGGATGAGTTGACCGCCCCCTGTCTCTCTATCATGGACTCAGGGGAGGAGTAGAGCGCCCACTGTCTCTGTATCACAGACTCAGTGGATGAGTAGACCGGCCCCTGTCTCTGTATCACAGACTCAGGGAATGAGTAGAGCGCCCCCTGTCTCTGCATCACAGACTTAGGGGAGGAGTAGAGCGCCCACTGTCTCTGTATCACAGACTCAGTGGATGAGTAGACCGGCCCCTGTCTCTGTATCACAGACTCAGGGGATGAGTAGAGCGCCCCCTGTCTCTGTATCACAGACTCAGGGGATGAGTAGACCGCCCCCTGCCTCTGTATCTCAGACTCAGGGAATGAGTTAACCGCCCCCTGTCTCTGTACCAGAGACTCAGGGGATGAGTAGAGCGCCCCCTGTCTCTGTATCACAGACTCAATGGAAGAGTAGACCGCCCCCAGTGTCTGTAGCACAGAGTCAGTGGATGAGTCGACCGGCCCCTGTCTCTCTATCATGGACTCAGGGGATGAGTAGAGCGCCCCCTTTCTCTGTATCACAGACTCAGAGGATGAGTAGAGCGCACCCTTTCTCTGTATCACAGACTCAGGGGATGATTAGAGCGCCCCCTGTCTCTTTATCATAGACTCAGGGGATGAGGAGAGGGCCCCCTGTCTCTTTATCATCGACTCAGGGGATGAGTTGACCGGCGCCAGTCTCTCTATCATCGTGCCAGGGGATGAGTTGACCGCCCCCTGTCTCTCTATCACAGACTCAGTGGATGAGTAGACCGCCCCCTGTCTCTGTATCACAGACTCAGTGGATGAGTTAACCGCCCCCTGTCTCTGTACCACAGACTCAGGGGATGAGTAGAGCGCCCCCTGTCTCTGTATCACAGACTCAAGGGATGAGTTGACCGCCTCCTGTCTCTGCATCACAGACTCAGGGGATGAGTAGATCGCCCCCTGTCTCTCTATCATGGACTCAGGGGAGGAGGAGAGCGCCAACTGTCTCTGTGTCATAGACTCAGCGGATGAGTAGACCGCCTCCTGTCTCTGTATCACAGACTCAAGGAATGAGTAGACCACCCCCTTGTCTCTGTATCACAGACCCAGTGGATGAGTAGACCGTCCCCTGTCTCTGTATCACAGACTCAGTGGATGAGTGGACCGCCCCCTGTCTTTGTATCACAGACTCAGTGGATGAGTAGACCGCCCCCTGTCTCTGTATCACAGAGTCAGTGGATGAGTAGACAGCCCCCTGTCTCTGCATCACAGACTCAGGGGATGAGTAGACCGCCCCCTGTCTCTGCAGCACAGAGTCAGTGGATGAGATGACCGCCCCCTGTCTCTCTATCATAGACTCAGGGGATGAGTAGAGCGCCCCCTGTCTCTCTATCACAGACCCAGGGGATGAGTAGACCGCCCCCTGTCTCTGTATCACAAATTTAGTCAAAGAGTAGACCGTCCCCTGTCTCGGTTACACAAATTTAGGGCATGAGTAGACCTCCCCTTGTCTCTGTATCACAAACTCAGGGGATGAGTAGACTGCCCCCTGTCTCTGTATCAAAGAATCAGGGGATGAGTGGACCGCCCCCTGTCTCTGTCTCATAGACTCAGGGGATGAGTAGAGCGCCCCTGTCTCTCAGTCACAGACTCAGGGGATGAGTAGAGCGCCCCCTGTCTCTGTATCACAGACTCAGGGGATGAGTAGAGCGCCCCTGTCTCTCTATCATAGACTCAGGGGATGAGTAGAGGGCCCCCTGTCTCTTTATCATAGACTCAGGGGATGAGTTGACCACCCCCTGTCTGTATCGCAGACTCAGTGGATGAGTAGACCGCCCCCTGTCTCTGTATCACAGACTCAGGGAATGAGTTAACCGCCCCCTGTCTCTGTATCACAGACTCAGGGAATGAGTTAACCGCCCCCTGTCTCTGCATCACAGACTCAGGGGTTGAGTAGAGCGCCCCCTGTCTCTGCATCACAGACTCAGGGGATGATTAGACAGCCTCCTGTCACTGTAACACAGACTCAAGGGATGAGTTGACCGCCTCCTGTCTCTGTATCACAGACTCAGGGGATGAGTTGACCGCCCCCTGTCTCTCTATCATGGACTCAGGGGAGGAGTAGAGCGCCCACTGTCTCTGTATCACAGACTCAGTGGATGAGTAGACCGGCCCCTGTCTCTGTATCACAGACTCAGGGAATGAGTAGAGCGCCCCCTGTCTCTGCATCACAGACTTAGGGGAGGAGTAGAGCGCCCACTGTCTCTGTATCACAGACTCAGTGGATGAGTAGACCGGCCCCTGTCTCTGTATCACAGACTCAGGGGATGAGTAGAGCGCCCCCTGTCTCTGTATCACAGACTCAGGGGATGAGTAGACCGCCCCCTGCCTCTGTATCTCAGACTCAGGGAATGAGTTAACCGCCCACTGTCTCTGTACCAGAGACTCAGGGGATGAGTAGAGCGCCCCCTGTCTCTGTATCACAGACTCAATGGAAGAGTAGACCGCCCCCAGTGTCTGTAGCACAGAGTCAGTGGATGAGTCGACCGGCCCCTGTCTCTCTATCATGGACTCAGGGGATGAGTAGAGCGCCCCCTTTCTCTGTATCACAGACTCAGAGGATGAGTAGAGCGCACCCTTTCTCTGTATCACAGACTCAGGGGATGATTAGAGCGCCCCCTGTCTCTTTATCATAGACTCAGGGGATGAGGAGAGGGCCCCCTGTCTCTTTATCATCGACTCAGGGGATGAGTTGACCGGCGCCAGTCTCTCTATCATCGTGCCAGGGGATGAGTTGACCGCCCCCTGTCTCTCTATCACAGACTCAGTGGATGAGTAGACCGCCCCCTGTCTCTGTATCACAGACTCAGTGGATGAGTTAACCGCCCCCTGTCTCTGTACCACAGACTCAGGGGATGAGTAGAGCGCCCCCTGTCTCTGTATCACAGACTCAAGGGATGAGTTGACCGCCTCCTGTCTCTGCATCACAGACTCAGGGGATGAGTAGATCGCCCCCTGTCTCTCTATCATGGACTCAGGGGAGGAGGAGAGCGCCAACTGTCTCTGTGTCATAGACTCAGCGGATGAGTAGACCGCCTCCTGTCTCTGTATCACAGACTCAAGGAATGAGTAGACCACCCCCTTGTCTCTGTATCACAGACCCAGTGGATGAGTAGACCGTCCCCTGTCTCTGTATCACAGACTCAGTGGATGAGTGGACCGCCCCCTGTCTTTGTATCACAGACTCAGTGGATGAGTAGACCGCCCCCTGTCTCTGTATCACAGAGTCAGTGGATGAGTAGACAGCCCCCTGTCTCTGCATCACAGACTCAGGGGATGAGTAGACCGCCCCCTGTCTCTGCAGCACAGAGTCAGTGGATGAGATGACCGCCCCCTGTCTCTCTATCATAGACTCAGGGGATGAGTAGAGCGCCCCCTGTCTCTCTATCACAGACTCAGGGGATTAGTAGAGCGCCCCCTGTCTCTGTATCACAGACTCAGGGGATGAGTAGACCGCCCCCTGTCTCTCTATCATAGACGCAAGGGATGAGTAGAGCGCCCCCTGTCTCTGTATCATGGATTCAGGGGATCAGTAGACCGCCTCCTGTCTCTGTATCACAGACTCAAGGGATGAGTAGACCGCCCCCTTGTCTCTGTATCACAGACTCAGGGGATGAGTAGAGCGCCCCTGTCTCTCTATCATAGACTCAGGGGATGAGTAGAGGGCCCCCTGTCTCTCTAACATGGTCTCAGGGGATGAGTAGAACGCCTCCTGTCTCTGTATCACAGAGTCATGGGATGAGTAGTCCGCCCCCTGTCTCTGTATCACAGACTCAGGAGATGAGGAGACCAAACCCTGTCTTTGTGTCACACACTCAGTGGATGAGCAGAGTGCCCCCTGTCTCTGCATCACAGACTCAGGTGATGAGTAGACCGCCCCCTATCTCTGCATCACAGACTCAGGGGATAAGTAGACCGCCCCCTTCCGCTGTATCACAGACCCAGGGGATGAGTAGACCGCCCCCTGTCTCTGTATCACAAATTTAGTCAAAGAGTAGACCGTCCCCTGTCTCGGTTACACAAATTTAGGGCATGAGTAGACCTCCCCTTGTCTCTGTATCACAAACTCAGGGGATGAGTAGACTGCCCCCTGTCTCTGTATCAAAGAATCAGGGGATGAGTGGACCGCCCCCTGTCTCTGTCTCATAGACTCAGGGGATGAGTAGAGCGCCCCTGTCTCTCAGTCACAGACTCAGGGGATGAGTAGAGCGCCCCCTGTCTCTGTATCACAGACTCAGGGGATGAGTAGAGCGCCCCCTGTCTCTCTATCATAGACTCAGGGGATGAGTAGAGGGCCCCCTGTCTCTTTATCATAGACTCAGGGGATGAGTTGACCGGCGCCAGTCTCTCTATCATCGTGCCAGGGGATGAGTTGACCGCCCCCTGTCTCTGTATCGCAGACTCAGTGGATGAGTAGACCGCCCCCTGTCTCTGTATCACAGACTCAGGGAATGAGTTAACCGCCCCCTGTCTCTGCATCACAGACTCAGGGGATGAGTAGAGCGCCCCCTGTCTCTGCATCACAGACTCAGGGGATGATCAGACAGCCTCCTGTCACTGTATCACAGACTCAAGGGATGAGTTGACCGCCTCCTGTCTCTGTATCACAGACTCAGGGGATGAGTAGACCGCCCCCTGTCTCTCTATCATGGACTCAGGGGAGGAGTAGAGCGCCCACTGTCTCTGTATCACAGACTCAGGGGATGAGTAGAGCGCCCCCTGTCTCTGTATCTCAGACTCAGGGAATGAGTAGAGCGCCCCCTGTCTCTGTATCTCAGACTCAGGGAATGAGTAGAGCGCCCCCTGTCTCTGTATCTCAGACTCAGGGAATGAGTAGAGCGCCCCCTGTCTCTGTATCTCAGACTCAGGGAATGAGTAGACCGCCCCCTGTCTCTCTATCTCAGACTCAGGGAATGAGTAGAGCGCCCCCTGTCTCTGTATCTCAGACTCAGGGAATGAGTAGAGCGCCCACTGTCTCTGTATCATAGACTCAGGGAATGAGTAGACCGCCCCCTGTCTCTCTATCTCAGACTCAGGGAATGAGTAGAGCGCCCCCTGTCTCTGTATCTCAGACTCAGGGAATGAGTAGAGCGCCCCCTGTCTCTGTATCTCAGACTCAGGGAATGAGTAGAGCGCCCCCTGTCGCTGTATCTCAGACTCAGGGAATGAGTAGACCGCCCCCTGTCTCTCTATCTCAGACTCAGGGAATGAGTAGAGCGCCCCCTGTCTCTGTATCACAGACTCAGTGGATGAGTAGACCGCCCCCTGTCTCTGTATCTCAAAGTCAGTGGATGAGTAGACCGCACCCTGTTTCTGTATCACATACTCAGGGGATGAGTAGACTGCCCCCTGTCTCTGTCTCACAGAGTCAGTGGATGAGTAGAGCGGCCCCTGTATCTGTATCACAGACTCATTGGATGAGTAGACCGCCCCCTGTCTCTGTATCACAGACTCAGTGGATGAGTAGACCGCCCCCTGTCTCTGTATCACAGACTCAGTGGATGAGTAGACTGCCCCCTGTCTCTGTCTCACAGAGTCAGTGGATGAGTAGAGCGGCCCCTGTATCTGTATCACAGACTCATTGGATGAGTGGACCGCCCCCTGTCTCTGTATCACAGACTCAGTGGATGAGTAGACCGCCCCCTGTCTCTGTATCACAGACTCAGTGGACGAGTAGACTGGCCCCTGTCTCTGTATCACACACTCAGAGGACGAGTAGACCGCCCCCTGTCTCTGTATCACAGACTCAGTGGATGAGTAGACTGCCCCCTGTCTCTGTATCACAGACTCAGTGGATGAGTAGACCGCCCCCTGTCTCTGTATCACAGACTCAGGGGATGAGTAGAGCGCCCCCTGTCTCTGTATCACAGACTCAGGGGATGAGTAGAGCGCCCCCTGTCTCTGTATCACAGACTCAGTGGATGAGTAGACCGCCCCCTGTCTCTGTATCACAGACTCAGTGGATACGTAGACCGCTTCCTGTCTCTGTATCTCAGAGTCAGTGGATGAGTGGACCGCCCCCTGTTTCTGTATCACATCCTCAGGGGATGAGTAGAGCGCCCCCTGTCTCTGTATCACAGACTCAGTGGATGAGTAGACCGCCCCCTGTCTCTCTATCATAGACTCAGGGGATGAGTTGACCGCCCCCTGTCTCTCTTTCATAGACTCAGGGGATGATTAGAGCTCCCCCTGTCTCTTTATCATAGACTCAGGGGATGAGTTGACCGCCCCCTGTCTCTCTTTCATAGACTCAGGGGATGAGTAGAGCGCCCCCTGTCTCTCTATCACAGACTCAGGGGATGAGTAGAGGGCCCCCTGTCTCTGCATCACAGACTCAGGGGATTATTAAACAGCCCCCTGTCTTTGTATCACAGACTCAGGGGATGAGTAGACCGCCCCCTTTCTCTCTGTAATAGTGCAGGGGATGAGTAGACCGCCCCCACTGTCTCTTTATCAAAGACTCAGGGGGTGAGTTGACCGCCCCCTGTCTCTCTATCATGGACTCAGGGGAGGAGTAGAGCGCCCACTGTCTCTGTATCACAGACTCAAGGAATGAGTAGACCGCCCCCTGTCTCTGTATCACAGAGTCAGTGGATGAGTAGACCGCCCCATGTCTCTGTATCACAGACTCAGTGGATGAGTAGACCGCCCCCTGTCTCTGTATCACAGACTCAGTGGATGAGTAGACCGCCCCCCGTCTCTGCATCACAGACTCAGTGGATGAGTAGACCGCCCCCTGTCTCTGTATCACAGACTCAGTGGATGAGTAGACCGCCCCCTGTCTCTGTATCACAGACTCAGTGGATGAGTAGCACGCCCCCTGTCTCTGTATCACAGACTCAGTGGATGAGTAGACCGCCCCCTGTCTCTGTATCACAGACTCAGTGGATGAGTAGACTGCCCCCTGTCTCTGTATCACAGACTCAGTGGATGAGTAGAGTGCCCCCTGTCTCTGTCTCACAGACTCAGTGGATGAGTAGACCGCCCCCTGTCTCTGTATCACTGACTCAGTGGATGAGTAGACCGCCCCCTGTCTCTGTATCACAGAGTCAGTGGATGAGTAGACCGCCCCCTGTCTCTGTATCACAGAGTCAGTGGATGAGTAGACCGCCCCCTGTCTCTGTATCACAGACTCAGTGGATGAGTAGCACGCCCCCTGTCTCTGTATCACAGACTCAGTGGATGAGTAGACCGCCCCCTGTCTCTGTATCACAGACTCAGTGGATGAGTAGACTGCCCCCTGTCTCTGTATCACAGACTCAGTGGATGAGTAGAGTGCCCCCTGTCTCTGTATCACAGACTCAGTGGATGAGTAGACCGCCCCCTGTCTCTGTATCACAGACTCAGTGGATGAGTAGAGTGCCCCCTGTCTCTGTATCACAGACTCAGTGGATGAGTAGACCGCCCCCTGTCTCTGTCTCACAGACTCAGTGGATGAGTAGACCGCCCCCTGTCTCTGTATCACTGACTCAGTGGATGAGTAGAGCGCCCCCTGTCTCTCTATCACTGACTCAGTGGATGAGTAGACTGCCCCCTGTCTCTGTATCAAAGACTCAGTGGATGAGTAGACCTCCCCCTATCTCTGTAACTCAGAATTTGGGGATGAGTAGACAGCCCCCTGTCTCTGCATCACAGACTCAGGGGATGAGTAAACTGCCCCTTGTCTCATAATTACAGACTCAGGGGATGAGTAAACTGCCTCCTGTCTTCGCATCACAGACTCAGGGGATGAGTAAACTTCCCGTTCTCTAAGTACCACAGACTCAGGTGATGATTAGACAGCCCCCTGTCTCTGTATCACAGCCTCAAGGGATGAGTAGACCGCCCCCTGTCTCTGTGTCAAAGACTCAGGGGATGAGTAGACTGCCCCCTGTCTTTGTATCACAGGCTCAGGGGATGAGTAGACCGCTCCCTGTCGCTGTATCTCAGACTCAGTGGATGAGTAGACTGGCCCCTGTCTCTGTATCACACACTCAGAGGATGAGTAGAGGGCCCCCTGTCTCTGCATCACAGACTCAGGGGATGATTAGACAGCCTCCTGTCTCTGTATCACAGACTCAAGGGATGAGTTGACCGCCTCCTGTCTCTGTATCACAGACTCAGGGGATGAGTAGACCGCCCCCTTTCTCTCTGTAATAGTGCAGGGGATGAGTAGAGCCCCCACTGTCTCTTTATCAAAGACTCAGGGGGTGAGTTGACCGCCCCCTGTCTCTCTATCATGGACTCAGGGGATGAGTAGAGGGCCCCCTGTCTCTCTATCATGGACTCAGGGGAGGAGTAGAGCACCCACTGTCTCTGTATCATGGACTCAGGTGATGAGTAGACCGCCTCCTGTCTCTGTATCACAGACTCAAGGAATGAGTAGAGCGCCCCCTTTCTCTGTATCCCAGACTCAGAGGATGAGTAGACCGCCCCCTGTCTCTCTATCATGGACTCAGGTGATGAGTAGACCGCCCCCTGTCTCTGTAGCACAGACTCAGTGGATGAGTAGACCGTCCCCTGTCTCTGTATCACAGACTCAGGGGATGAGTAGACTGCCCCCTGTCTTTGTATCACAGGCTCAGGGGATGAGTAGACCGCTCCCTGTCGCTGTATCTCAGACTCAGTGGATGAGTCGACTGGCCCCTGTCTCTGTATCACACACTCAGAGGATGAGTAGAGCGCCCCCTGTCTCTCTATCACAGACTCAGGGGATGAGTAGAGGGCCCCCTGTCTCTGCACCACAGACTCAGGGGATGATTAGACAGCCTCCTGTCTCTGTATCACAGACTCAGGGGATGAGTAGACCGCCCACTTTCTCTCTGTAATAGTGCAGGGGATGAGTAGAGCCCCCCCTGTCTCTCTATCATAGACTCAGGGGGTGAGTTGACCGCCCCCTGTCTCTCTATCATAGACTCAGGGGATGAGTGGACCGCCCCCTGTCTCTCTATCATGGACTCAGGGGATGAGTAGAGGGCCCCCTGTCTCTCTATCATGGACTCAGGGGAGGAGTAGAGCGCCCACTGTCTCTGTATCATAGACTCAGGTGATGAGTAGACCGCCTCCTGTCTCTGTATCACAGACTCAGGGGATGAGTAGACCGCCCCCTGTCTCTCTATCATAGACTCAGGGCATGAGTAGAGCGCCCCCTGTCTCTCTATCACAGACTCAGGGGATGAGTAGAGCGCCCCCTTTCTCTGTATCCCAGACTCAGAGGATGAGTAGACCGCCCCCTGTCTCTGTATCACAGACTCAGTGGATGAGTAGACCGCCCCCTGGCTCTGTATCACAGACTCAGTGGATGAGTAGACCGCCCCCTGTCTCTGTATCACAGACTCAGTGGAAGAGTAGAGCGCCCCCTGCCTCTGTATCACAGAGTCAGTGGATGAGTAGACCGTCCCCTGGCTCTGTATCACAGACTCAGTGGATGAGTAGATCGCCCCCTGTCTCCGTATCACTGACTCGGGGGATGAGTGGACCTCCCCCTGTCTCTGTATCACTGACTCGGGGGATGAGTAGATCGCCCCCTGTCTCCGTATCACTGACTCGGGGGATGAGTGGACCTTCCCCTGTCTCTGTATCACTGACTCGGGGGATGAGTAGATGCGTCTGACCTTTTCTTTGGCATGGACCGTGTCCTGAGATCTGTCCAGGCTCTTTGTTTCTTTGTCACTGACCATTTGGCCGAACCATCAGCCTCAAGAAAACGAACATCATGGGGCTGGACGTCAGAAATGCTCCATCCATCAATATTGGCGACCACGCTCTGGAAGTTGTTCAAGAGTTCACCTACCTCGGCTCAACTATCACCAGTAACCTGTCTCGAGATGCAGAAATCAACAAGCGCATGGGTAAGGCTTCCACTGCTATGTCCAAACTGGCCAAGAGAGTGTGGGAAAATGGCGCACTGACACTGAACACCAAAGTCCGAGTGTATCAGGCCTGTGTCCTCAGTACCTAGCTCTATGGCAGCGAGGCCTGGACAACATATCTCAGCCAAGAGCGATGTCTCAATTCATTCCATCTTTGCTGCCTCCGGAGAATACTTGGCATCAGGTGGCAGGACCGTATCTCCAACACAGTAGTCCTCGAGGCGGCCAACATCCCCAGCTTGTACACCCTACTGAGTCAGCGGCCCTTGAGATGGCTTGGCCATGTGAGCCGCATGGAAGATGGCAGGATCCCCAAAGACACATTGTACAGCGAGCTCGTCACTGGCATCAGACCCACCGGCCGTCCATGTCTCCACTTTAAAGACGTCTGCAAATGCGACATGAAATCCTGTGACATTGATCACAAGTCGTGGGAGTCAGTTGCCAGCGTTCCCCAGAGCTGGCGGGCAGCCATAAAGACAGGGCTAAAATGTGGCGAGTCGAAGAGACTTAGTAGTTGGCAGGAAAAAAGACAGAGGCGCAAGGGGAGAGCCAACTGTGCAACAGCCCCAACAAACAAATTTCTCTGCAGCACCTGTGGAAGAGTATGTCACTCTAGAATTGGCCTTTATAGCCACTCCAGGCGCTGCTCCACACACCACTGACCACCTCCAGGCGCGTATCCATTGTCTCTCGAGATAAGGAGGCCCAAAAGAATAGGGCGATTGTAGACTCCCCTCTCCTTGTCTTTATCACATATTCCTGGGTGACAGCAGAACAACTCCACCCTGTCTGTACAAAGAACAAAGAACAGTACAGCACAGGAACAGGCCATTCGGCCCTCTAAGCCTGCGCCGATCTGGATGCCTGTCTAAACTAAAACCTTCTGCACTTCCGGGGCCCATATCCCTCTATTCCCATCCTATTCATGGATTTGTCAAGATGCCTCTTAAATGTCGCTATCGTACCTGCTTCCACCACCTCCCCCGGCAGCAAGTTCCAGGCACTCACCACCCTCTGTGTAAAGAACTTGCCTCGCACATCCCCTCTAAACTTTGCCCCTCGCACCTTAAACCTATGTCCCCAAGTAACTGACTCTTCCACCTTGGGAAAAAGCTTCTCAGTATCCACTCTGTCCATGCTGCTTATAACTTTGTAAACCTCCATCATGTCGCCCCTCCACCTCCATCGTTCCAGTGAAAACAATCCGAGTTTATCCAACCTATCCTCACAGCTAATACCCTCCAGACCAGGCAACATCCTGGTAAACCTCTTCTGTACCCTCTCCAAAGCCTCCACATCCTTCTGGTAGTGTGGCGACCAGAATTGCACGCAATATTCTACCATGGACCTGGGAGTCCGGAGACCAACACATTGTATATTTAACACAGACCTGAGTGGGGGTGGTGAAGGGGGGTGGCAGGGTACAGACCGATCCCACTGTGTCCGGTTGCTGAGGGGTTGGTCAGATTATGAGCTGGGATTGAATTCTGATCCTGGGAATTATTCCATTCTTCTCATCATTTAATGAGTTGTACAATTCGGGTAAAGGGATATGTTACCATATTCTTAAATTGTTCTCTGAACTGAGTTTGTGTCACAGCATAAATACAAGTGTTTGTGCAGCAACTCAGGAGCTGGAGCATGAATCCGATTTCTTGTACAACCCTGGGTGGATACACATCCCAATCCCCTAAAATCCACATTCGGAAACATATTATATTAAACATGAATAGGGCCCAGAACAATATGAAATTCCCCGAGATTTCCTTCTGCTCACCATCTCTGGGTCTTTGGGATTCTCCCCAGTGCTGTGACCCCGGAGTCTCCTGCGAATTCTGTTAGCCACTAAAATGTGTCTGACAGTTAAAGTATTGAGCAGCAGAATCAGAACAAATGGGACTCCTGGGGTGAGAATATAATGTAAGAGTTCGATGACACCCCATACCTGTGAGAGACGAACAATGAGTTTTTTTTTTATTTCCAAAATATACTTTATTCATAAAAATCTGCAAAAATTACATAGCCAAACAGTTTCCAAACAGCACCAAAAAATACGAACATTGCAAGGGAGATCAGTTTCCTTCAATACTGTCATGAGTTTCTTCCCAACCCTTCTGTTTCACAATTGTCATGTCAATTACAGTTTTACATTTACAGCAATTGAGAATATTAACGATACAGTTCGAGGGGCTTCCCATGGTTCCAGCCCCTCAGTCCAGCTTGGTGGGGGAACCTTACACTGTGGTCTTTCCCCATTGAGCCTTTGCTGCGGCTGCCCCAAGCTTTAGTGCATCTCTCAGCACGTAGTCCTGGACCTTGGAATGTGCCAGTCTGCAACATTCGGTGGTGGACAACTCTTTGCGCTGGAAGACCAGCAAGTTTCGGGCAGACCAAAGGGCGTCTTTCACCGAATTGATAGTCCTCCAGCAGCAGTTGATGTTTGTCTCGGTGTGCGTCCCTGGGAACAGCCCATAGAGCACAGACTCCTGTGTTACAGAGCTGCTTGGGATGAACCTTGACAAAAACCACTGCATCTTTTTCCACACCTGCTTTGCAAAGGCACATTCCAGGAGGAGGTGTGCGACCGTCTCTTCCCCACCACAGCCAACGCGGGGGCACTGTGCGGAGGGGGCGAGATTTCGGGTGTGCATGAAGGATCTGACCGGGAGGGCCCTTCTCACCACCAGCCAAGCTACGTCTTGGTGCTTGTTTGAAAGTTCTGGTGATGAGGCATTCCGCCAAATGACTTTGACGGTCTGCTCGGGGAACCATCCGACAGGATCCACCGTTTCCTTTTCCCGTAGGGCCTTGAGGACATTCCGTGCAGACCACTGCCTGATGGACCGGTGGTCAAAAGTGTTTTCCCGCAGAAACTGCTCCACGAAGGATAGGTGGTACGGAACCGCCCAACTGCATGGAGCGTTCCGTGGCAATGTGACCAGGCCCATCCTTCGCAACACCGGGGACAGATAGAACCTCAGCACGTAGTGACACTTGGAGTTTGCGTACTGGGGATCTACACACAGCTTGATGCAGCCGCACACGAAGGTGGTCATCAGGATGAGGGCCACGTTGGGTACATTTTTCCCGCCCTTGTCCAGAGATTTGAACATCGTGTCCCTCCGGACCCGGTCCATTTTACATCCCCAGACGAAGCGGAAAATGGCTCGGGTGACTGCCATGGTGCAGGAGTGGGGTATGGGCCAGACCTGCGCCACGTAGAGCAACAACGTGAGCGCCTCGCACCTGATGACCAGGTTCTTACCCCCAATGGAGAGAGATCGCTGCCCCCCACATGCCCAACTTTTGTCGTACCTTGGCTACTCGCTCCTCCCATGTTTTGGTGCACGCCCCGGCCCTTCCGAACCATATCCCCAGCACCTTCAGGTAATCTGACCTGACGGTGAAGGGGACAAAGGATCGGTCAGCCCAGTTGCTAAAGAACATGGCCTCGCTCTTGCCGTGGTTAACTTTGGCTCCCGAGGCCAGTTCGAACTGGTTGCAGATGCTCATCAGTCTGCGCACGGACAGCGGATCCGAGCAGAAAACGGCGACGTCATCCATGTACAGGGAGGTTTTGACCTGAGTGCCTCCGCTGCCTGGGATTGTCACCCCTCTTATGCTCGATAGACTAACAATGAGTTTTACAGCACAAAGCCAGGGCATATTGTCAAGCTGATACAATCCCATCAGCATAAAATACCAGGTTATGTCCTTTAAACAGCTCAGCACAGTCACTGTTCCCAGAACCACAGCCGCTGTTTTCTCGGTGCAATATGTAGTTTTCAGCTTTCGGGAACAAATGGCCACAAATCGATCAAAAGTGAAAGTGACAGTAAACCAGACAGAACAGTCTGTGGCTGTGAAAAGCAGGACTGTGTGAATATTGCACACAGAGATTGACTGCACGAATAAAAACTGTTCCCGATAAACAATCGGAATCTGCCTCAGTATCAGATCGATGATAATGACAAGTAGATATGTCACTGCCATAAACAGCAGATAGCGGGACACACATCTGGAGAGACCGCACTTTACCCAGGATAGGATCACAATGGTCAGTAAGTTAACTGTGAGGAAAGAAAATAAACAGGGAAATTAGACATCAGACTAAAAGCAAATTTTTTATGGAATTTGGAGTGAAATAGGGAACTCATTCCCCATATTTCATGATCTAAGCTTTACCTAATGCTATAAACATTACCTGTGGAATGGAATACAGGTTTTTGTTTTTAAGAATAATAGGAAATACCTTATGGAATGCATAACTGAAAGGAAATAAATACATGAAAGTAACAGATGTTTGATCAATTAGACAGTAACTGACAGCTCTACCTTCAGCCGAGCAGATTAAAACACTGCCTGAGGTAACAAAGACACAAAGAACCAGAATCTCCCAAGAAGACTTTGAGTCCCCTGTTCAATTCACTTCTCTGCTCCTGTGGTCTGGAGCAGGAATTCCTTCTTGGATTCCTGCTCCTGGTGAGATTATCCATTATATTTCGGATGGAAAATGTATGCTACAGGGAAATGCAGAAAATGCAACCCTGACATGTGATAGTTACAGGCAATTGTATCTAAAATGCTCTAATATGTTGTGTATATGTCAAGATAGTAAATAAAAGGACTCAGCAGTTACAAAGGTAACTGAGCTGCAAGAAATGCTTTGAAAATTCTGTATTTTTGTTGAAATACACAAATTGTAACACATTGAAAGGAAGATTTTCCAAATAACGTACAAATCACCCCATCAAGAATGAACTCTGACTTAAAATCATGTTGATATCATTTTCCCTGTCATGTCCCACTGAATATATTTATTAGCATCAAAATCAGACGACTTATCCAAGAGAAAAAGTGCCACCAAATCTTTTTCTGAGATATCTGAAAACAAATGAAAAGATTGTTCTTTCTCACCTCTCAACTTGTGTAGAGAATATTAGACAAGAAAATATCAAAGGATTTTCTTCCCCTGAGTACTTCAGTTAGAATCAGCTGGGATTGTTTATCCTAAAGTAAAGGAGGAGGCAATAGAGAGTCACTCTTGGTCTCACTGAGATTTACTGAACTGTTTGAGAAGGACATGGGATCCAATTGTAAATACAGAATAAAGAAGATGGGAAATAAATTTATTGAAATATGAATGAGGACAGTTTTGAGGAGGAGAGGGCAGAAAACAGAAATTGACGGCCCATTTCACTACTAAATGTTGACTGCAAGATTCTGTCCAAAGTCATAGCCAGTCGAGTCAAGTCTGCTCTGGAGTTGCTGATCCACCCCGATCAGACCTGTACTGTACCCAGCAGGAAGATCTCTGATAGTCTCGCGCTACTCAGGGATACGATCGCCTACGTATGGGACAGGAGGGTGGACACCTGCCTCATCAGCCTGGACCAGGAGAAGGCTTTTGACAGGATATCGCACACCTACATGATGGACGTGCTTTCCAAAATGGGGTTTGGGGAGGGAATCTGCAATTGGATCAAGCTGCTCTACACAAACATCAGTAGCGCAGTCTCAATCAATGGGTGGGAATCGGAAAGTTTCCCGATCCAATCTGGAGTCAGACAGGGCTGTCCTCTCTCCCCGGTCTTGTTTGTTTGCTGTATTGAACCCTTTGCTGAGTCTATTAGGAAGGATACGAGCATAAGAGGGGTGACAATCCCAGGCAGCGGAGGCACTCAGGTGAAAACCTCCCTGTACATGGATGACGTTGTCGTCTTCTGCTCGGATCTGCTGTCTGTGCGCAGACTGATGTTCAAACCTCTGGATAAGGGCTGGAAAAATGTACCAAATGTGGCCCTCATCCTGATGACTACCTTCATGTGCGGCTGCATCAAGCTGTGTGTAGACCTCCGGTACGCAAACTCCAAGTGTTCCTACGTGCTGAGGTTCTATCTGTCCCCGGTGTTGTGAAGGACAGGTCTGGTCACATTGCCACGGAATGCTCCATGCAGTTGGACCGTGCCATATCACCTATCCTTCGTGGAGCAGTTCCTGCGGGAAAACACCTTTGACCACCGATCCATCAGGCAGTGGTCTGCACGGAATACCCTCAAGGATCTACAGGAAAAGGAGACGGGGGATCCTGTCGGATGGTTCCCCGAGCAGACCGCCAAAGTCATATGGCGGAATGCCTCATCACCAGAACTTTCAAACAAGCACCAAGATGTAGCTTGTTTAGTTTTAGTTTAGTTTAGAGATACAGCACTGAAACAGGCCCTTCGGCCCACTGAGTCTGTGCCGACCATCAACCACCCATCTATACTAATCCTACGCTAACTCCACATTCCTACCACATCCCCACCTGTCCCTACACTTCCCTACCACCCACCTCTACTAGGGACAATTGCTAATGGCCAATTTACCTATTCTTTTTTTTTCTTTTCTTCGTTTTTTAACAATAGAGCATAGTTTTCAATTCCCGTTAATGTAATTTTGTTGATCTCGATTGAATTTAGTTTAGTTGGTGAGAAGGGCCCTCCCTGTCATATCCTTCCTGCACGTCCGAAGTCTCGCCCCCTCCGCACAATGCCCCTGCGGTGGCTGTGGTGGGGAAGAGACGGTTGCCCACCTCCTCCCAGAATATGTTTCGCAAAGCAGGTGTGGAAAGAGATGCAGTGGTTTTTGTCGAGGTTCATCCCAAGCAGCTCTGTAACACAGGAGTCTGTGCTCTATGGGCTGTTCCCAGGGACACACACCGAGACAAACATCAACTGCTGCCGGAGGACTATCAATTCGGTGAAAGACGCCCATTGGTCTGCCCGAAACTTGCTGGTCTTCCAGCGCAAAGAGTTGTCCACGACTGAATGTTGCAGACTGGCACATTCCAAGGTCCAGGACTACGTGCTGAGGGACGCACTAAAGCTTGGGGCAGCCGCAGCAAAGGCTCAATGGGGAAAGACCACAGTGTAAGGTCCCCCCACCAAGCTGAACGGAGGGACTGGACCCATGGAAAACCCCTCGAACTGCATTGGGGAAATTTTCATTTGCTGTAAATGTAAAAATGTAATTGGCATGACAAATGTGAAATAGAAGGGTTGTGAGACAACTCATGATTGTATTGAAGGAAACTGATCTCCCTTGCAATGTTTGTATTTTTTGGTGCTGTTTGAAACTGTTTGGCAATGTAATTTTTACAGATTTTTATGAATGAAGTATATTTTGGAAATAAAAAAAAAAGGTCAGGAACATTTTATGTTTCTGTGCAGAGAGAAACAGAATTAACGTTTCAGGTCTGTGACCCTTCATCAGAACTGGCAAAAGTTATAAATGTAACAGTCTTTGAGCAAGTGAAAGGAGGGAGGAATAAGAAGAACAAGAAGGAAGGACTGTGATATGACAGAGGGGGGAAGAGGTTAAATGGCAAATGTCATGGAACAGAATGCAAATGAAGTGCTAAAGACTGACAGTGAAAGATAATGCACGAGTCCAGTGAGAGTGTTAATGACAGAATAATGAACAGCTCTGTACGAAAACAAAATCACTAAAAATAAGTTTAAGACAAGCTCATGCTGAAGAAATAAATACATAAATTAAGAATAGAGATATAATATATATAAATAAAATAAAAATAATTAATAAACAAAGAATAATGTGACTGACGGTGTGAAATTATTGAATTAAAGGGCAATTGAGGATGGGCAATAAATGCTGTCCTAACCAGTGATGCCCACATCCCATAAACAAATACATAAATCAATATTGAGTCCAGAAGACTGTAGAGTGCCTCATTGGAAAATGAGGTGCTGTTCCTCGAGCTGGCGTTGATGTTCACTGGATCACTGCAGCAGGCCGAGGACAGAAATGTGAGCATGGAAACAAGGTGGTGAATTAAAATGGCAAAGAACCAGAAGCTCGGGATCATGCTTACGGACCGAGCAGAGATGTTCTACAAAGTGTTCACACAAACTGTGTTTGGTCTCCCCAGTGTAGAGGCAACCGCACTGTGAGCAGTGAATACAGTGTACTAAGTTGAAAGAAGTACAAGTAAATTGCTTCACCTGGAAGGAGTGCTTGGGGCCTTGGATGGTGAGGAGAGAGGAGGTAAGAGGGCATGTATTACACCTCCTGAGATTACATGGGAAGGTGTCATGGGAAGGGGACGAGGTGTCAGGTTGATGGAGGAGTAGACCAGGGTGTCACAGAGGGAGGGTTCAATTTGGAATGCTGACAGGGGAGGGGAGGGGAGGGGATGATGTATTTGGTGGTGACGTCACGCTGGAGGTGACGGAGATGGCGGAGGATGATCCTTTGGATGTGGAGGCTGGTCAGGTGGAAAGTGATCTATCCACTCACAATTTCCATTATCAGCTTTGGTTCATGGGGCCGCTCCAGTTTATGTCTCCTAAGAGACTTTTGAAAGCACAATTACTGAGGATCAGAGATGATCGAAAAAAACACACTCTCCACTTGCTGATCTTGAAAATTACTGCCTCTTTTCCAAATTCCTTCAATGTGTTGCTATCACAAAAACTGTGTCCTTCTTTCCACTCACTCCAGGTTTGAATTTGTTGAATTAACTTTCCTTCCTTGTCACAAAACCAAAGTCATAACGGAAGTCACGAATGACATCCTGTGTGTCTGTAACCATGGTGCACGGTTCCCAATTATTTTCTTAAATTAACTGCAGACTTTGACACTGTTGACAATGAGCTCCACCACTGAGACCATTAAATTACTGGGCTAAAACCATCTGCTCCAAGCAGCTGAAGAGACCTGAAGGATGTGGACTTGCTACAACTGTCAGTGAACAGAAGCAACTTGCAGCTCAGAAGACAATCAGAGTAATAGAATCTTACAGCACAGAAGGAGGCCATTGGCCCTGAACGACTGTGTTGGCTCTCCCAAGGAGCAATTTACCTTGTGCCACTACCCTGCCTTCTCCCCGTAGCCCTGCACAATCTTCCTTTTCATAGAATATTCCAATTCCCTCTTGAATGGTTCAATTGAACCTGCCTCAACTACACTCTCAGGCAGTGCATTCCAGATCCTAACCACTCGCTGTGTGAAAATGTTTTTCCTCATGTCACTATTGCTTCTTTTGTCAATTACCTTAAATCTGTGCCCTCTTGTTCCCTTTCCTTCCACCAATGGGAACAGTTTTGCCCTATCTACTCTGTCCAGACCCCTCATGATTTTGAACACCTTTGTCAATTCTCCTCTCGAAGCGAAGCATTCCCAACTTCTCCAATCTATCCACATCAATGAAATTCCTCATCCCTGGGGCCATTCTCATAACTTTATTCCACACTTTCTCTCTTCACATCTTTTCTAATGTGTGACACCCAGAACTGGACACAATACTCCAGTCGAGGCTGAACCAGTGTTCTATACAAGTTCAATATAAGTTCCTTGTTTCTCTCCGATATGCCCCTATTTATTATGAATAGTCGTTTTTATTCTTTCATGAGATTTGAGCATTGTTGGCAATGTTAGCATTCCTTGTCCATCCCTAATTGCCCCGAGGTAGTGGTGAGTCACTGCCCCCAGCTGCCGGAGTCCACGTGGTGGACCGCTATGGAAGGAGACCCAGGTCACCAACCCAGCAACACTGAAGAAAAGGTGATACAGTTGTGAATCAGGATGGTGTGTTATCCAGATGGGAACCTACAGGTGGTGATGTTCACGCACATCTACTGTCCCAGTTCTTCCAGGTGATAGTGGTCACAGGTTTGGAAGGTGCTGTCAAAGGAGAATTGGTGAGTTGCTGTAGTGCATCTTGTAAATGATACACACTGCTGCCACTGTGCTCCGATGGTGAAGGGAGTGAATGTTGAAGATAGTGGATGGGTACAACTCAAGCAGGCGGCTTGATAGGTGTTGAGCTTCTTCAGTGTTGTTGGAGCTGCACTTATCCAGGCAAGTGGAGAGTATTGGAATCGCACTCCTGATTTGTGCTTTCTAGGTTGTGGACAGGCATTGTGGAGTCAGGAAGTGGGTTAGTCGCTGCCGAATTCCCAGCATCTTACCTACCCTTTTAGCCAGAGCAGGAGTAGGCCATTCAGCCCTACAAGACTGCTCCGCCATTCATTATGATCATGGCTGATCATGCAACTCAGTAACCTGTTCCCGCTTTCTCTCCATATCCTTTGATCCCTTTCATCTCAAAAGCGATATCGAACTCTTTCTTGAAAACGTAAAATATTTTGGCCTCAACTGCTTTCTGTGGTAGCAAATTCCACAGGTTCAACACTCTTTGGGTGAAGTAATTTCTCCTCATCTCAGTCCTGAAAGGTTTACCCCATATCTTTAGACTGTGACCCATAGTTCTGGACTCCCCCACCATCGGGAACATCCTTCCTGCATCGTCCCTGTCAAGTCCTGTTCGATAAGATAGGTTTCTATGAGATTCCCCCCTCACTCTCTGAACTCCAATGAATATAATCCTAACCGACTCAATCTCTCCTCATCCCGGGAATCAGTCTGGTAAACCTTTGCTGCACTCCTTCCATAGCAAGAACATCCTTCCTCAGATAAGGAGACCAAAACTGCACACAATATTCCAGGTGTGACCTCACCAAGGCCCTGTTAATTGCAGCAAGACATCCCTGCTCCTGTACTCGAATCCTATCGCTATGAAAGCCAATATACCATTTGCTTTTTTTACCGCCTGTTGCACCTGCATGCTTACCATCAGTAACTGGTGCACGAGAGCACCCAGGTCTCGTTGCATATTCCCCTCTCTCAGTTTATAGCCGTTCTGATAATAATCTGCCTTCCTGTTTTTGCTACCAAAGTGGATAACCTAACATTTATCCACATTATACTGCATCTGCCATGCATTTGCACACTCACTCAGCTTGTCTTAATCATCCTGAAGCCTCTCTGCATCCTCCTCACAACTCACCCCCCCACCCAGTTTTGTGTCATCTGCAAATTTGGAGCTATTACATTTAGTTCCCTCATCTAAATCATTAACATATTTTGTGAATAGCTGGGGTCCTAACACCGATTCCTGTGGTACCCCACTAGTCACTGCCTGCCATTAGGAAAAAGATCCATTTATTCCTGCACTTTGTTTCCTGTCGGCCAACCAATTTTCTATCCATCGCAATACACTACCCCCAATCCCATGCGCTTTAATTTTACATGCTAATCTCTTATGTGGGACTTTGTCGAAAGCCTTCTGAAAGTCCAAATCAACCACATCCACTGGCTCCCCCTCATCAACTCTACTAGTTACATCCTCGAAGAATTCTAGTAGATTTGTCAAGAATGATTTCCCTTTCGTAAATCCGTGCTGACTCTGCCCAATTCTACCACTGTTCTCCAAGTGCTCTGCTATAAAATCTTTGATAATGGACTCTAGAATTTTCCCCACAACCGACATCAGGCTGACTGGTATGTAATTCCCTGTTTTCCCCCTGCCTCTCTTTTTAGATAGTGGGGTTACATTAGCTACCCTCCAATCTGTAGGAACTGTTCCAGAGTCTATAGAATCTTCGAAGATGACCATATCCACTTTTTCTTATGCCACTTCCTTAAGTACTCTGGGATGTAGATTATCAGGCACTTGGGATTTATTTGCCTTCAATCCCATCAGATTCCCCAACTCCATTTCTCTACTAATAATGATTTCCTTCAGTTCCTCCTTCTCACTAAAGCCTGTGTTCTCCAACATTTCTGGTATGATATTTGTGTCCTCCTTTGTGAAGACAGAATCAAAGTATACAGTTAGTGTTGGTCAGCCCTTGGTTTGTTTCCCATCATAAATTCCTCTGTTTCTGATTGTCCTCACCAATCTTTTTCTCTTCACATACCTATAGAAACTTTTACAGTCAGTTTTTATGTTTCCCGTAAGCTTACTGTCATACTCTATTTTCCCCTTCTTAATCAATCCCTTGGTCCTTCTTTGCTGAATTCTAAATTGCTCCCAATCCTCAGGTCTTGTTTTTTTTGGCTGGTCCAGTTTTGTTTCTGGTTAATGATCACTCACAGGATGTTGATGGTGCGAGATTCAGCGATGGTTTGAGTATTTCTTGTTTAAGATGGTCATTGCCTGGCACTTGTGTGGTGCAAATGTTACTTATCACTTATCAGCCTGAGCCTGGCTGTCATCCAGTTATTGTTGCATGTGGACACAGACTGCTTCAGTATCTGCGGAGTTGTGATACTGAACACTGTGTAATCATCAGTGAGAATCCCCACTTCTGACCTTAAGTTGGAGGGAAGGCCATTGATGCAGGAGTTGAAGACGAACATGGCTGAGACCACTACCCTGAGGAACTCCTGCAGCAATGTTGTGAGTCTTAGATGTTTTCCTTCCGACATCCACAACCATCTTCCTTTCTGCTACTCAGAAAATGTTTACTTTGCAGTAGGAGGCCATTTGGCCCATCATGTCTGCACCGGCTGTCTGAAAGAGCGACTCCCTCAGTTCCATTGCTCTCGGTATGACTCCAACCAGTGAAGAGTTTTCCACAATTCCTGCTGACTTCAATTTGCTCGGGATCCTTAATGCCACACTTAGTCAAATGCTGCCTTGATGTCAAGTGCAGTCACTCTCACCTCACCTCTTGTATTTGGTGAGATGGTGGCACAGTGAGAATGTCACTGAACTATTAATCAAGAGTCCCAGGCTAATGCCCTGGGCACGCGGGTTCAAATCCCACCACAGCAGCTGGTGGAATTTAAATTCAATTAATTGAAAATTAATCTGGTCTCAGTAATGGTGCCTTGAAACTATCATTGATTGTTTAAAAAACCCATCTGGCTCACTAATGCCCTTGAGCAAGAAAATCTGCCATCGTACAAGTGACTGCAGACCCATAGCAATGTGGTTGACACTTAACTGCCTTCTGGAGTGGCTTCGCAAGCCATTCAGTTGTCAAGGGCAATTAGGGATGGGCAACACATGCTGACCTTCCCAGCGATGCCCCTATCCCATGAAAGAATTAAGAAAATCGTTGATTAGTAGTACTGAACTTGAGGATTGTTGAAAACAGATACGTGTTGTCGAACCTTGCACTCATCAGGACAACCACAAGAATATCCAATGTAAAATAAAATCAACTTGTACTGCATGAGAAGAGAGTGTTGATTGGTTGGCCAGTGAACTTAATTGGTTGAGGTGTTGCCATGGAGAATGCAACAGTTTACGTTGACTGACAGTTAACTTCCAACTTTGCTTAAAATTTAAACCAGGAAGCTTGACTCTGATTGATCAATGCCTGAGGAATGAACCAGCGGGAAAATAATTCATCTCTTTTGTCCATACTTGGACCAAGGTTGTAATGAGGTTTGGAGCTGAGTTGTCCTGGCAGACCAAAACTGAACATTGATAAACAGGTCATGGATGGGTGGGTGCTGCTTGATAGCACTATCGATGACACCTTCCTTTACTGTGTTTGTTATTTTATGGCTACTTTTAATGATTGATGCATTTGTCCTCAGAGATCCCTTTGTTCCTCTACCACATCTGGACTCACAACTTCCAAGTATAAGATTTGTTTGTACAGTGTTACAAGTGCCTCCATTTTTCTTCAATATTTTGAGCACTTGGGTTTTAAAACTGATTCCATCGATGCTGGTACTTTGTGTTATTTTTATAAAAGAATAAGAGATTATCAGAACATCTCTTGCACTGAGCTTGTAACCAACAGCTACTGGAAGAGTCAAGGAGTGCCAAAAAACATACCCTTTCTGGAAGTCACCTGTCCCCAGACAATCACCCAGCAGGGGTTCACCCAACCTCGGGAAAATGTTCACAAAGAAGTTGCAGGTCCAGGTCCACAGGGGTCAGGAGGCTTGACACCATCCCTGGCCTCGCCTTGGACAGTGAGTGGGGGGTGTGGGCAGTGTTAATAAGACAGTTGGAGAAAAGCTGACAAGGGAGCAAACCCCAACTCAGTCTGTTCCATCTCCCAGAAAAGTCTTCCAATCTTTCCATCTCTTTGAGCGGCTCTGGGAAACGAGTGCAAGAAACAGATTGAAACTGTTGCTGCATTTTTCCTGGAAAGCCTGCCTAAAGAATTAACAGGAATCTGGCCAGGTATTCCTTCTGTTTTTTTTTTGCTGGAGAGCTCCAAAGAGTAATTCCCTCTATTTTCTCAGCCAACCGGTGTGTTTGTATGTGTGTGTGTGTGTGTGAAGGGCCAAGGCAAAAAGGGAACACTCACAGTTCAATCTGAGTGTCCATTCCCCGCTTTGCCACTGGTCAAGACCCGTTCTACAACAAAGTGACAATTTTGATGTTCACTGAAGCAACCCGGCCTGTGTCTTCCACTCTGGGACAATAATAGAGTCCATGATTAACCATACTGGCAACTGGGAAAAATCTAAACATACGTTGTGACCCTTGGAGAATTGGATCCAGAAAAACAGTGAACTCCTCCCGCCTCGGTCTTAACAACAGGTAACAAAGAATAAACCATGGTAATGCAGTACTTGTAATCTATCGTGCATTTGCACATTCTTTACAAGATTCATATAATTAGCCCAACTGCCCTGCTCTTCCTCCTTCGACCTGTATTTTTCCTTTAGAAGTTTACATTCAATTCTTGGTCAAAAAATGCTATTGAATTAGTTTCCACCTTTATTTCGGGCAATGCATTCCCTGAATAACCTTATGTTACTTTCTCACTTAGATTAAAATTGCACCCTCTGATATCCAAGCTATTTGCCAGTGGAAACAGTTTCCTCTTATTCACATGCAATTTAAAACACAGAAACAAGCCCTTCGATCCATTTGTTCTATATCTGTGTGAATATTCCTCATGTGCATCATACCACTTGACCAACATCCTCCAATCCTATCAACATACCATTCTGTTCCCTTCTCCCTCATTTATTCAATTTTTGATTGAAAACATTTGTTATTTGTCTCAATTACACTATCTAGCAGTGAGTTCCACATATTCAACTCTGTCTTGAGTAAGACATGTTCTGCTGAATTCTTTGGTGGATTTATGAGTAACCACTTTATTTTTTTTTAATTCATTCGCTGGCTAGACCAGCATTTATTGCTCATCCCTAATTGCCCTTGAACTGAGTAGGCCGTTTCAGAGGGCATTTAAGAGTCAACCACATTGCTATGCATCTGGAGTCACATGTCGGCCAGACCAGGTCAGGACAACAGATTTCCTTCCCGAAAGGACATTAGTGAACCAGATGGGTTTTTACAACAATTGACAATGGTTTCATGGTCTCCATTAGAATAGCTTTTTAATTCCAGATTTATGAATTGAATTCAAATTTCACCATCTGCCATGGTGGGATCTGAACCCATGTCCTCAGAGCACTAGCCTGGGCCTCTGGATTACTTGTCCAGTGATGTTACCACGACACCACCTCCTCCCCTTTATATTAATGGACTGCTGTTTAAAGGATAGGTTTAAACTGTGTTTGCAGAGGATGGGAACAAAGTTTAACATTACAGAAGGAAAACAAGATGCAGAAAGAATTTTGTGAGACATATAGTACTCAAGTGAGAAATAGCAAGAAATTAGCTGGCCCAATTAGTAAGATAGAATGCAATAGGATATAAATGAGGTCGACAGTGCAGGTATGTGAAAGGTGAAGTGTGGATAAGGCTGGTGAGTCACAGGCACAGATAAGCCTGCCCACCATTTGATTTCAAATATCACCTACCTTGGAATATTTAGTTCCCAACCATGGTCACCATGTAACCACATCTCTGTAACCACATCTCTGTAATGACAAATAGATTATATCCATTTCTCTCTATTTGTGCCATTAATTTGCCCACCTTGTTACCAGCACTTCATGCATTCACAAAAAAGCCTTCAATTTGAACATTTCACCATGTTCTGTGAATTGACCTTATTTGCCGATGCACCATTACTGTTAAACTCTCTGTCTCTTACTGACACACTCTGTATACCATTACCCCCATTGCTACTCTGCTCTTTGTCCTTGACTTTTCTAGCAGAATTTAAAGTGTTCCCCTCACCTAAACCTTCACTTGAACTCAACCTTTGCTCTTTAGTGCAGAGCTTGTGTCCATTGTGTTATCCTCACAAATGTGGTTAGAGTAACTACACAAACACAATACCATATCAATATATGTCTGTGAGCTGCAATGCATTTGCTCAGAAACTCGAAGAATACTTTACTGAACAATAGAAAAATCTGTTTATATAGTGTCCTTCATCACCTCAAGACATCCCAAAAGGCAGCACTCTTCACTACTTCATTAGAGAGCCAGCCTGGATTATTGTGCTCAAGCTGGACTTCCAATCTGAACTAGAAATGGGGGATGTGCCAGAGGATTGGAGAGTGGTAAATGTGACACATTTATTCAGGAAGGGTTATAAGGACAGTCCTAGCAACTACAGGCCAGTTAGTTTAACATCAGTGGTGATAAGTTTTTAGAAACAATAATTGGGAAAAAAGCAACAGACACTTGGAAAGGTTTGAGTAAATTATGGATAGTCAGCACAGATTTGTAAAATGAAGATCATGCTTGACTAATCTCATTTAATTTTTTGATGAAGTAATTGAGTAGGTTGATGAAGGCAATGTGGTGGATATTATCAACATGGATTTTAAGAAATGTGTTTGATAAAGTATTGCAAATAAAAACTGGCTAACAAAACAGAGGCTCGTGGAATGGAAGGGTTAGTATTGAATCGGATTAATAAAAATGGCTAAAGGATAGAACGGAGATAGTAAGTCATAGTAAATGATTGTTTTTCTGACTGGAGAATATTAGACAGTGGTGCTCCTCATGTGTCACTACGAGGATCACTCTTTCCTTTTTTGAATTTTAAAATTTGCCCATGATACCGAACTTGGAGTAAAGGCAAACAGTGAGGATCACACAAACCCCTGCAACAGGACAGAGATAGGCTAACAGAATGGGCAGACAAGTGGCAGGTGGAATTTAATATAGACAAGTGTGAGGTAATGTATTTTTGTAGAAGGTATAGGATGAGATAATGCAGACTTAATGGTGCAGTTCTAAAGAGTGTGCAGGAACATAGGGCCGGGGGGTGAATGTGCATCGATGTTTGAAGGTGGTGGGGTATTTTGAGAGAGTGGTGAGAAAAGCATTTGGAAACATGGGCTTCAGAAATACAGGCATAGAGTACAAATGCAGGAAGTTATGCTGAACCTTTATAAAGCTCTGTTTATGCCCCAACTAGAGAACTACATCCAGTTCCAGTCAGCACACTTCAGGAAGGATGTGAGGGTCCTTCAGAGTCCGCAGAGGAGATTTACCAGAATGGTTCCAGGGACTGGGGATTTAAGTTATAAGGTGAGGTTGGAGAAGCTGGGATTATTCTCCATGGAGCATAGGAGATTGAGGGAGAATTGATAGAGATGTACAAGATTATGACATTCTCAGATAAGATAGACCAGGAAAAACTTCTCCCATTAACTGATGGTAAAAGGACTATGGGACATGGATTGAAGATTTTGGGCAAGAGATGAAGGTGAATGTGAGGAATGACACAGGAATATAATAACATCGGAAACAGGTGCAGGATTAGGCCATTCGGCCCATCCAGCCTGCTCCACCATTCAAATAGATCATGGCTGATCTTCTAACTCAATGACATTTTCCCACAGTATCCCCATTGCCCTTGTTAACTTTAATACCTAGAAATCTATCCACCTCTGTCTTGAATATACTCAATGACTGAGCCTGCACAGGCCTCTGGTACAGAGAATTCCAAAGATTCACCACCCTCTGAGTGAAAACGTTCCTTGTCATCTCAGTCCTAAATGATCTACCTCTATTTCTGAGACTTTTTCCCTGTTTCTAGATCCCCCAGTCAAGGGAAACATCCTCCCTGCATCTACCCTGTCGAGCCCTGAAAGAAATGTACATTTCCCAATAGGATTACCTCTCATTCTTCTAAACTCTAGAGAATATAGGCCCAGTCTCCTCAATCTCTCTTCATAGGACAATCACATCATCCTTCATTGTTCTCCCTCTATGGCAACTATATCCTTCCTTTGGTAAAGAGACCAAAACTGTACACAATACTCCAGATACGGTCTCACCAAGGCTCTATACTATTGCAACAAGACTTCTTTACTCCTGAAGTCAAATCCTCTTGCAATAAAGGCCAACATACCAGGCTGAACCTTTCCAGCTTGACACTGAGATCGAAGGCGAGCTTCAAAAATGACCTGACACATACACAAGATGTGTGTCACGGAGCCACTGTGATATTTCATGCTGCAGCTTATTTATATGTCTGGGTGGATCGCCCACTCCCGATGACGTAAAGGGGGAGGCCGGTCCGTCCCCGGCAATGTTGCCCAACGCCACCTCGCGGGTACCGGCACCATTTTAAAGGTCCGCAGGCCTTTCCAAAGCATTTACATTTTTAAAGTGACAATTAAAAAAAAATTATATTTAAAATGTTATTCAAAGTTCCAATTCCCTCTCCCACCCCCGTCCCCAATGACTAATTAGGTTATCATTTTCCCTCTCCCCACAAAAAACCTTTCTTCTGATCCTGACCTTTACCCTACAAATGTAATTGACTTTGACCTTCAACCCCTTCCCACAATCCGCTCAACCAACAACAAGAGTTATCCTCACTCCCCACCTCCTGCCCTGAAAATTTCACTCCACCCCCTGCCTCTCCCCCACCAGTGTTCCACCTCTGAACGGAGAGCTGAAGGCACTGGAGTTCTGGCAACTGGCTGGAATATCGGTGTGGGATGGCTGCCGGGAGGAGTTCATTAATTATGCATTAATTAACATTGATTTAAATATTAAAATAACGTTTCTGTCACCGAGGGTCAGGAGGGACCGCCATGAGGCCTCGGTCCTACCAGTAATATGGGGCTGGACCTTCCCAGTGTTGAGGCCCGTTGCGGGCCTCTCCTGGAGGTATTTTCCAGGTTCCCCCACCACAACACCTGACCTCGGCGGGGGCTGGTAAATCCAGCTCAACATTTGTGTTTCTAATTGCTTCCTGCTAGCATGTTAGCTTTCAGTGACGTATAAACAAGGACACCCAGGTTCCTTTGGACATCAACACTTCCCAATCTCTCACCATTTAAGAAACACTCTTCATTTCTGTGTTTTTTTTTTCCTCCCAAAGTGGATATCTTCACATTTTACCACAATATCATCCATTTTAACACAGAGAGTTGTAATGACCTGCATCTTGATGCCCATGAACGTGGTGTAAGCTGAGACAAACAATGATTTCAAAATGATATTGGATGGGAACTTGAAGGAAATAAACTTGCAAGACTACGGGAATCGAGCAGCAGAGTGGGAATGACTGGATTGATCCGTGGAGTGCTGGCATGGACTATATGGGCCGAAAGGCATCCTTCGATGCTACAAATGACTCTGCATAATATTTTAGCTGATCAACCTGACTGCAAGCTGACAACTGCCCATCCCTGTGTGATTGATGTGGAGAATTCATTCCAGATTTTTGGAATGTGTAGTCCCTATCAATTAGTATATGGATAAAATCCCAAAATGTCGTCTTTTCTGTATGATAGTCTTGTAGACCAAGAATTACACAATTAAAACACAATTATTTTTTGTTACACAATTATTCTTCACATTTCAATACTTTACATTCAGGGAGATGGTTTTAATCAATGCTGGTGTGTGGAAGAGCATTCAAACCACACTGAGGCATTGTTTATGAACATCTGAGACAGACTTCAGTTCAGGAGATTTAGTATTGTGAAATCCTTTGGCCTCCTTGTCTCGAGAGACAATGGATAAGCGCCTGGAGGTGGTCAGTGGTTTGTGAAGCAGTGCCTGGAGTGGCTATAAAGGCCAATTCGAGAGTGACAGACACTTCCACTGGCGCTGCAAATACAATTTGTTTGTCGGGGCTGTTGCACAGTTGGCTCTCCCCTTGCACTGCTGACTTTTTTCCTGCCAACTGCTAAGTCTCTTCGACTCGCCACACTTTAGCCCCGCCTTTATGGTTGCCCGCCAGCTCTGGCGATCACTGGCAACTCACTCCCACGACTTGTGATCAATGTCACAGAACTTCATGACGCGTTTGCAGATGTCTTTAAAGCGAAGACATGGACAACCGTTGGGTCTGGTACCAGTGACGAGCTCGCTGTACAATGTGTCCTTGGGGATCCTGCCATCTTCCATGTGGCTCACATGGCCAAGCCATCTCAGGTGCCACTGCCTTAGTAGGGTGTATATGCTGGGGATGTTGGCCGCCTTGAGGACTTCTGTGTTGGAGATACGGTCCTGCCACCTGATGCCAAGTATTCTCCGCAGGGAGTGAAGATAGAATGAATTGAGACGTCGCTCTTGGCTGACGTACATTGTCCAGGCCTCGCTGCCGTAGAGCAAGGGACTGAGGACATATGCTTGATACACATGGACTTTTGTGTTCTGTGTCAGTGTACCATTTTCCCACACTCTCTTGGCCAGTCTGGACATAGCAGTGGAAGTCTTTCCCATGTGCTTCTTTAATTCTTCATCGAGAGACAGGTTACTGGTGATAGTTGAGCCTAAGTAGGTGAACTCTTGAACCACTTCCAGAGTGTGGTCGCCGATATTGATGGATGGGGCATTTCTGACATCCTGTCCCATGATGTCCGTTTTCTTGAGGCTGATGGTTAGGCCAAATTCATTGCAGGCAGCTGCAAACCGTTCGATGTGTCTCTTCACACACTCTTCAGTGTGAGATGTTAATGCAGCATCGTCAGCAAAGAGGAGTTCCCTGATGATGACTTTCTGTACTTTGGACTTCGCTCTTAGACGGGCAAGGTTGAACAACCTACCACCTGATCTTGTGTGGAGGAAAATTCCTTCTTCTGAAGACTTGAACGCATGTGAGAGCAGCAGGGAGAAGAAAATCCCAAACAGTGTGGGTGCGAGAACACAGCCCTGTTTCACGCCACTCAGGATAAGAAAGGGGTCTGATGAGGAGCCACCATGTTGAATAGTGCCTTTCATATTGTCATGGAATGAGGTGATGATACTTAGTAGCTTTGGTGGGCATCCAATCTTTTCTAAAATTTTGAAGAGACCACGTCTGCTGACGAGGTCGAAGGCTTTGGTGAGATCAATGAAAGCAACGTAGAGGGGCTGACAGAAAGAGTTTAGTGAGCTAGGTAGCCTGTGGGTGAAATGTTCATTAGAGGGTAATTGTTCAGAATTTTGGCGGAGACGTTGGGAGTGTGAATAGAGAAAGGTTTCCGTGTGATAACAGCGTATCATGTTAAGCCAGTAAGTTTTTTGAAGATCTTGGATGCTCTGTTTCCTAATCTCTGTGCAACCCAGATTATATTTGACCAAATCCACTTGTTATCCGGAGTCTTGCCATGCTGCAGAGCCATTTCACATCCTATGATCACACAGAGAGTGCGGACGTAGATCTGCTCATTGATTGGTTTTCTTCCCCTGAAATATAAATGGAGGACGGAGCTTGTTGTGAAGTACAGATGATCAGTTGCTGCAGGGAAGGTCTTTTACTGTCTATGAAATCACTGCTTCACTCTTAGCCAGTGTAACTGCTTTTGCCTCAACTTATTATTGAAGGTTAAAGATCCCTGTGAAGTGCAGCCAACACTGAATATTGTGAACACACCCTCATGTCTGAGTAGCTGCCTGTTGCTGAGACAGGAAGAAATCCATTTGTATTGCTGGTAATTCTAATTGTGGATGTAACTCAATGGTACAGTGCCTACCTTTCCTTTATTAGACCTTGGTTTAAAGCCTCAGTACAATTCGAATCATCGAATCTCAAAGCACAGAATGAGTCTATTCAGCTCATGATGCCTCTGCTGAGACTTTGATAGATTAATGTAATTAATCTCACTTCCCAGCTGAACTGCCTTTGTCCTGTAAATGTTTAATTTTGAAATATATATATCCAATTCCCTGCTGAAATTTACTGTTGAATTGGCTATCCCAGGCCTTTGAGGGAGTGTATTCCAGGTTATAACAATGGAAAATGGAGAGATGCTTACTTTATAAATCATTGGTTAGGCCACAACTGAAATAATTGTGGGCACCACACTTTAGGACAGATATGAAAGTCTGAGAGATTTACCAGAATTATACAAGACATGATCTCCTTCTGTTCTGTAGATGGACTCGGATTGCTGGGAAGGATAAGTGGAGGTTTCATAGAGGTGTTAAATTTGATGAGAGTTTTTAAACAAAATCAGTGTGGTCTTGGTTCAACTGTGTTCAGAGAATCCTGCATTGTTTTCATCTTCATAGCACAAAAGGTTTATAAAAACCTTGTGGGAAGTATGAAAAATGTTTCAAGAATGAAATCAGAACTAAGATGGTAAAACTTTCATAAAAGATTAGACAGGCTGGGACTCTTTTCTCTACAGAAGTTAGGTTTGAGAGGTGAGCAGTTGATGGGAGTTAAAGTTGATCAGGTAGACCTAGGGAAGATGTCTTCACTTGGGGAGCCAATTCAGGGCAGTACAGTGGCACAGTGGTTAGCCCTGCTGCCTCAGAGCTCCAGGAACCTGGGCTCGATTCTGGGTATTGCCTGTGCGGAGTTTGCAAGTTCTCCCTGTGACCGTGTGGGTTTTCGCCGGGTGCTCTGGTTTCCTCCCACAGCCAAAGAATTGCAGGTGATAGGTAAATTGGCCATTGTAAATTGCCCCTAGTGTAGGTAGGTGGTGGGGAATATGGGATTACTGTAGGGTTACTATAAATGGGTGGTTGTTGGTCGGCACAGACTCGATTAGCCGAAGGATCTGTTTCAGTGCTGTATCTCTAAATAAAATAAAACACTAGAATAATAAAATCAAAGAATTGTTACAACACAGAAGAAGTTTGTTCGACCAATCATCTTCAATCAGTGTCCTCTGGTTCTCGACCTTTCCATCAATGGGAACCATTTCTCTAACGGGAGGCAGTGGTGTACTGGTAATATCACTGGACTAGTAACCCGGAGACCCAGGCTACTGATCTGGAGCCCTAGGTTTGAATCTCACCATGGCAGATGGTGAAATTTGAATTCAAATAATCTGTAATTAAGAAGCTTGTCTAATGTTGACAATGAAACCATAATCGATTGTTGTAAAAACACATGTGGCTCACTCATGTCCATTAGGGAATGAAATCTGCTGTCCTTACCTGGTCTACCTTACATGTACCAACAGCAGTGTGGTCTGAAATGGCCTAGCAAGTTACTCAGTTATATCAAGTCAAAACACAGTATCAGAAAAGGAATGAAACTGTGTGGATCACCTGGCATCGACCTAGGCTCTGGAAACGACAATGGCAAAGCCAGCCCTGCAGATCTTGCAAAGTCCTTCTTAGGAACATCTGGGGGCCCAAATTCAGAGAGCTTTCCTACAGGCTAGTCAGGCAACAGCCTTAAATAGCTGTACTTACAGAATCATACCTTGCAGTTAATGTCCTAGACACCACCATCACCATCGCTGGACGCATCCTGTCCCACTGGCAGGGCAGACACAGTGGTGGCACAGTGGTATACTGTTGGGAAGGAATGGTCCTGGGAGTCCCCAACATTGCCTCCGGACATCATGAAGGCAAACATGGGCAAGGAAACCTCCTGCTGATTACTACCTACCGTTCCCCCACCCCTGGCCTCGGCTGATGAATCAGTGCTTCTTCATGTTGAACATCAATCGGAAGAAGCACCAAGAGCACAGCATGTAGTCTGGGTGGGGGACTTCAATGTCCAGCACCAAGAGTGCTCGGTAGCACCACTACTGAAAGAGATGGTCGAGTCCGAAAGCACATAACTGCTGAGAGAGAAAAACCTACTTGACATCATACTCACCAATCTACCTGTTGCAGAAGCATCTGTTTGTAACAACAGTGGTAGGAGTGACCACCTGACAGTCCTCGTGGAGACAAAGTCCTGTCTTCACATTGAGGATACCCTCCATCGTGTTTTGTGGCACTACCACTATGCTGAATGTTGTTCTCTAACATTAGGTACTGAGTTTCCCCTGGATCCCTGAGCATTACAATGGACTTGCTCATCTCCTGGCAAGGGTAGGGGTAGTTCCTTCAAGGGTAAAACACCAGTAACTCTTGGGGATTTTGACCTGTCCATTAATACATAGAGTAATTCCCTTCGAGGATATAGGCTGTACCGTGAGGACCTCTGCCCGTCCTACTACACTCTTTACTGGGCGATGCTCCTTGGTACTGCACTTGCAGAGACCTATTAAACCCACCGATTTTCCATTTACCCTCCAGCATTCTAGCCTGGTGTCACCCACTTTGCTGTAGTGGGAGCACACCGGTCTCCAGGGTTTCTATTTGTGGATTTGGGGTGGACTCTTTGCACTTTCGTTTGTACTTCCCTTTCCAGGTTTGTCTCTCTTTCTATCCCACTCTCCCTTCGTATCCTCCCACTGTTTTTGGGGGTGGCTTTGTAAGGATTCGCCTGAGTAGCCAGTCCTATGCGTGAGGACATAGCTATTGGCGACAAATGTTTACTCTCTAGCTGTGCGGACTCTCTGTTTCTCCAAGTGCACTCTCAGGTTGGACTGTAGGCAATGTTTGAATTCCTTAAGCAATATTCGCACACATAATTGATCATAGGTGTGTTGTATTTTTACAGATCGGGGCCACCGATTTGCTTTCACCTTTCAAATTCCTGACAACTCTGTTTTCAAGCTTTCCTGAATTGCTGATGATATGCTTCTGGGACCAACTCATAAGCTCGAAGGATGGCAACTTTGGTCTGCTTGTAATTAACAGACATTTCAGGGGACAGTATAGAATAGATCTCTTGAGCCTACCCAGTGAACTGGCCTTGAATTGTGAGGGCCCACATTTCACGTAGTTCTGCCACTTCCTTCCCAAAAGTAGCAAACAAGGATTCCACCTCACTGTCTTCAAATTTTGTTACAAACTTAACCCCAAAACATTATTCTGGGTTAGGGAGATTTGGGTGGTTACCGGGTGATGAGAGATTTTCCCTGGTAGTCTCACTCTCTCTGCTTGAGCCTTCAGCTCCATTTCCAATATTTGTAGCTGGAAAGTCATTTCTCTCTCTCTCTCTTCCTCTCTCTCTTTCTTTCTCTCTTTCCTCTTTCTCTCTCACCTTTTCTCTTTCCTGAAACTCCAGTTACATCCTGAATGAGCCTGTTCCATTCTGGCCATGGGAGATGGGACAGTTTCAGGAGTTAATTCCTCATCTACCTGTTCCGAAATGGGACTGTGTCCTAAGTGCTCAGCCAGCACTTTAAGGACCTCTGTTCATTTCACCTTTCTGGGTAGTTTCACTTGTATCTCCCTAGTAAAAGTTTTCAACTACTCTGTACTCAGGTTTGCCAGAATTTCAGCAGTTACATCACCTTGCTCAAAAAACATCTTTGAATTAAAATGTGCCATTTTCTAATGTTAGAGTAAGAGGGTTTTGCTACGGTATTTTATGTGTCTTAAAAATCTGTTCGGCGATCAGATTTTCTCCTTTTGGTTTCTAATTGTATCATTTTTAATTTCTGATTCACCTCATTCCTTACAGTTGGTCTTTCGTGGATTTATTGCGGACTTGAGCTCCAAAGTTCTATGGTACAAACAGATAGTTAATCTTTTTCTTCTCTGAACAAATTTCCTTTTTATTCCCAATCGCCTGTCTGTAAATTGATCAGTGATTGAATGTCTTTCCCTCCCTTAAACCTTGATAATAAATGATCTGGAACATTCTGCCTACAAGGGTAGGAAGCAGAGGCAATGATTTCAAAAGGAAGTTGGATAGACACTTGAAGTATATAAACTTGCTGGGCTACGGGATCCAGCGGGTGAATGGGACTGACTGGATAACTCTACAGAGAGCCAGCATGGACTCGATGGGACAAATGGCCTCCTTCTGCATTGTAAATGATTCAATGATTCTGTATCTCTGTGTTACAAATGTGCCCAGGAATTCAGGAAATTCTTTGGGTCTCAAACATCAAATCTACAAAGTTATTGTCACTGCTGCTGTGCAGGATTAAAGGAAGGGATTGAACCAGAATGGTTTTAAATGATTACTGAGAAATCAGGGCAAATGACAGCACTGACTCCTCTCCAAAATACTGCTCAAAGCTTTCAGTTTTCAGGAGGGTGTGAAAGGAGGTGTTGGAGTGTTCGAGGTTTAGGCAGAGAATTCCAGAACATGAGGCTCACATAAATATTGCATCATTTTCTCACAGTCCTGTTCTGACAACGCAGTCTTTTACAAAATTATACAGCAACATAAATAAAGTTATCAGAAAATATCATTATATCTTGGGCGGCACAGTGGCGCAAGTGGTTAGCACCGCAGCCTCACAGCTCCAGGGACCCGGGTTTTATTCTGGGTACTGCCTGTGCGGAGTTTGCAAGTTCTCCCTGTGTCTGCGTGGGTTTCCTCCGGGTGCTCCGGTTTCCTCCCACATGCCAAAGACTTGCAGGTTGATAGGTTAATTGGCCATTATAAATTGCCCCTAGTATAGGTAGGTGGTAGGGAAATATATAGGGACAGGTGGGGATGTGATAGGAATATGGGATTAGTATAAATGGGTGGTTGATTGTCGGCACAGACTCGGTGGGCCGAATGGCCTGTTTCAGTGCTGTATCTCGAAACTATAAATAATGGTCCAACGTGTTCTCAACTGCTTTCCCAAATACCAGCTGTGCAATAGTCACAAATTAAATGCACATAGTGGGATTGTGTATTTTCAGTTCTATATCAGCACTTCTAACCCAATAAATTAATCTATTACTAATGGGTTGGCAAGAGGTACATGATCTTCCAAATACTTTAGCATTTTATTGACAATGAATACATGGAGAAGCAGTCGGGAGTGATTTATTGGATAACAGTGTCGTTGGTAATATTTGGGGAATATTCTCTTGAAGCCAAAGCACATATTAACAATCAGGAGCTGTGTGACAATGAATCCTAAATGGTGAAAGTAGACTCTGTCTTTGTCACTGGGTGGGCTCAAACCACGGACCCTACGGGTATTTGCCGAACACACTAATCGATTGACTGACAGTGACTGCTGTTAGTATCTATCACTAGATAGACTAAACCAGTGTGTCAATGAGTTAAAACTTCAGGCTACTGTGACCAGAAAACCAGTGTCCATTATCAGGATTACCTGAACATAATAATGAGTGGGACATTCATTGTGGATACATGGAAACAGTCTGGTCCCACACATAGAAGACACATCCATGTCACTGACAACCTGCTCTCCAACAACTGGTCTGGTCTCCCTTTGAGCCTTTCAGCACCTTGTCTGTTTCTAACTATTCTGACTGTCCCACAGCTGAAGTTAGGTTTTAATTCATGATCCACAGTGATGAGAATCCTTTACATGGGTCAGATCAGTTAATCTCAGAATAAATATTCCAGAATCTTCCATCAGGCAAAGGTGCCTTGACCCCTCTAAACAATCAGACAGTTTACCTTCATTCTTCTCTGATTCCATTTCCCAAAGTGGATCTAAAGATTCACAAACATGGTGACTGCACGCTCATTTCTTGTTCCTTTCGATTTTTCCCATTCCCAACTGGCAATATTTCCCAAATCTCATTGCAATCCTTCACATTGCAGAATGTCCAGGGATGAGGAAATTCAGTGATGTGGAGAGACTATAGAAACTGGGATTGTTCTCCTGACAGGAAAGAAACTGAAGCAGACATTTAATAGAGTGTTGAATATTATGGGGTGGAGGTGGTTTGATAGAGCTGATAGGGAGGAACTGTTTCCACTGACAAGAAGCTCAGTAACCAGAGGAAACAGATTTAAGATCATTGTTAAAAATGAAGTTGTGGGGAGGGGTGCGTGTGGTGGAGGTGATGAGGTTGTATTACTCAGCAAGTTATTACAATCTGGAATGCACTCTCTGAAAGTGTGGTGGAAGCAGATTTAATAGTAACTTTCAGAAGTATATTTAAAAATAAACAGGGCAGTGGGAGTAATTAGATACCTCCATCAAAGAACCAGCACAGGCTCGATGGGTCAAATGGCCTCCCTGTGTGCTGGTTGGTTCTATGTTTGACAGCAGCTCCTACCTGAGGGAAGTGTTTTCCCACCTCTCCCATGTTTCTATCATTACCTGAACAGCAGTAACCTTGGCCAGGACACTGGAAGTGTAACTGGAGAAAGTCATTCGAACTCAATGGGATTTTCAACAATAATCGAGGCAGTATGCAGAATTTCAATGATGTTAAACACAGTCTAAAACATGTATTTAACAAGGATAAAATCTGATGTCCTGTCGGGAAGAATGACTGCCATCCTTACTCAGTCTGGAGGAAATGTCATTCCAGACCCACAGTTTAATCTTAACTGCTCTCTGAAATGACCTCGCAAGGCAATCATACTGTGGATTCTGGAAATGTGAAATCAAAACAGAAAATGCTGGAAATACTCAGCAGGTTTAGCAGCATCTGTGGAGAGAAACAGAGTTAACGTTTCAGTTCTGTGACCTTTTATCAGAATGGATGAAAGGAACAGATGTGATGAAAGGTCACAGACCTGAAATATTAACTCTGTTTCTCCCCACAGATGCTGCCAGACCTGCTGAGTGTTTCCAGCACTTTATGTTTTCATTATCACAAGTCACTCAGTTGTATTGAACCATTATACTATGGAGAATAAGAATAAAACAGAACGGATCACCCAGTATTGACTTGGGCACCAGATACAATGACAAGACACCCTGTCGACCTAGTCGAACCTGCAACTCCTCATCACTAACATCTGGAGACTTGTTCCAAAATTTGGAAAGCTGTCCCATAGACTAGTTAAGAAACAGGATGGTATATAGCAAATGTTGTCCCCTTGTTCAAGAAGGGGAGTAGAGACAGCCCTGGTAATTATAGACCTGTGAGCCTTACTTCGGTTATGGGTAAAATGTTGGAAAAGGTTATAAGAGACAGGATTTATAATCATCTTGAAAAGGATAAGTTCATTAGCGATAGTCAGCACGGTTTTGTGACGGGTAGGTCGTGCCTCACAAACCTTATTAAGTTTTTCAAGAAGGTGACCAAACAGGTGGATGAGGGTAAAGCAGTGGATGTGGTGTATATGGATTTCAGTAAGGCGTTTGATAAGGTTCCCCACGGTAGGCTTTTGCAGAAAATACGGAAGTATGGGGTTGAAGGTGATTTAGTGCTTTGGATCAGAAATTGGCTAGCTGAAAGAAGACAGAGGGTGGTGGTTGATGGCAAATGTTCATCCTGGAGTTTAGTTACCAGTGGTGTACCGCAAGGATCTGTTTTGGGGCCACTGCTGTTTGTCATTTTAATAAATGACCTGGAAGAGGGTGTAGAAGGGTGGGTTAGTAAATTTGCGGATGACACTAAGGTCGGTGGAGTTGTGAATAGTGCTGAAGGATGTTGTAGGGTACAGAGGGACATAGATAGGCTGCAGAGCTGGGCTGAGAGATGGCAAATGGAGTTTAATGCGGAAAAGTGCGACGTGATTCACTTTGGAAGGAGTAACAGGAATGCAGAGTACTGGGCTAATGGGAAGATTCTTGGTAGTGTAGATGAACAGAGAGATCTTGGTGTCCAGGTACATAAATCCCTGAAGGTTGCTACCCAGGTTAATAGGGCTGTTAAGAAGGCATATGGTGTGTTAGCTTTTATTAGTAGGGGGGTCGAGTTTCGGAGCCACGAGGTCATGCTGCAGCTGTACAAAACTCTGGTGAGACCGCACCTGGAGTATTGCGTCCAGTTCTGGTCACCGCATTATAGGAAGGATGTGGAAGCTTTGGAAAGGGTGCAGAGGAGATTTACTAGGATGTTGCCTGGTATGGAGGGAAGGTCTTATGAGGAAAGGCTGAGGGACTTGAGGTTGTTTTCGTTGGAGAGAAGGAGGAGGAGAGGTGACTTAATAGAGACATATAAGATAATCAGAGGGTTAGAATGGGTGGATAGTGAGAGTCTTTTTCCTCGGATGGTGATGGCAAACACGAGGGGACATAGCTTTAAGTTGAGGGGTGATAGATATAGGACAGATGTCAGAGGTAGTTTCTTTACTCAGAGAGTAATAGGGGTGTGGAACGCCCTGCCTGCAGCAGTAGTAGACTCGCCAAAATTAAGGGCATTTAAGTGGTCATTGGATAGACATATGGATGAAAATGGAATAGTGTAGGTCAGATGGATTCACAGGTCGGCGCAACATCGAGGGCCGAAGGGCCTGTACTGCGCTGTAATGTTCTAATTCTAATTCTAAGATGGACAAGCAGTCAGTCCCACACTGTTATAAATATGTTTGTGGGTATATGTGTGCTATTTCTCATTCTATTTCTGTGTGACTGTGTTATGTGTAAATGTATTTGTCTGTCATTTAAAAGTAACATTTTGAGAAATAAACACATCCCCAATAAATAAATAAATATTACTGATAACATGGAAATAAATTTGTCAGCAATAGGATGATGACATGCAGTTACATCTAAACCAATCAGAAGAGCATCTGAAGAGCAAAAATCTGCAGGGCTATGGGGCGTGTGACTGTCTGCACTGTTGTTGCAGAGCACAAGCACTGACACAATGGGCCGAATGGCCTCCTTCTGCTCTCTAACCATTCTATGATTCTATAAGTTAGTGTCCAATATGGATAGACTCAATGATATACAGATTTATGCAGATATTGTTACAGTGTTTCCTGGTTATAGAGAGATTAGGTTTTGGTGTTATCACCAGGTTCAGTTTCTCTTCATAAAATTGAATTAGCTAACACAGTTGCTAAGTTATGTAAACGAATTTCATTCAAATACTTCTTGCCGCATATGCGAAGTGGGGCAGAGTAGTGACAAGTGCCCCTTTGATTGAACATGCCCAGTAGTAGCAGAGCACCTGTGTGTATATACACATTACCTTCTGCAAGAAGATAAATATTATTCTGCTGAAGTGTAAAAGAAGGAGAAGATACAATAACCCATCTCACTTTCCAGCAATTCCATAAAAGACCATGTGAAGTCCACTGTGTCGATTGGTCTCTGAGGAGGACTTGCTAGAGTTGCTTCTCAGCGCCACCTGAAGATAACTTTTCAGGGGGATCTCGGTGGCCTGTTTGCGTGTGCTCAGAGGTTGGACTGTGTGCCAGCTTTGGTGCAGTGTCTCTTGTCTGTTTTCTTCATGGGTGGGCAAGTGATATGCCTGGGTGTGTTTTTTTGTCTGGAACAGAACTCTGATCCAAAAATACCTTTTTATTTATTCAGTTAACCAGTTATACATATGTATGTGTTTGAGTGTGGAGATGCTAAGGTAGAAAGGGGACTTTAAAATTTAGTGATGTAACTTTAAAAAAATTAATCTGTGTGTTTGTGTTTTACTTCATTGCTGGTTAAGAGATGTATTCTACTAAACTGATAATGTTGTTTTTCGGTAAAGAAACCTGGTTAGTGTGTTCAGTCTGGGAAAAATAGTTATATGATTGCCTATATTAGGAAATGGGAAAACTTTAAATAAAACGTTGTGACTTGTGGAGAAGTGGGACTGAATTCACAGTGCACTCCTCCCTTCTCGGTCATAACATCCAGTCCTGACCCTGTCACATTCAGCAGCTGCTCACTCATCCTCGCTCTCATCAACACTGAACATTGTTACTGAGACTCGTCAGATACTGTTTACATAATGAGAAAAGTTCAAAGTTCATTGCAGCTGGATGCAAATTTTAATAAACTTTTTATCTTTAATCAGAATCAACGTTAGACATTCCTACAATCAATAGCATAAATAATCGCTGTAAGAAATGTTTTCACTTGGTTGAATAAGTTTAGTATGAGGAATGTTCCAGCATCACAAACCAGTGGAATATGCTGACTGAGCTGTGTCTTCATCACTTCTGGACAGTCAGACAGTTCACCCTTCATTCTGCTCTGATTCACTTTCCCAAAGAGGATCGACAGATTCTCAAATCTGGGACGGAATTTTATTATTTCGACATTTCTCTCTCCTGACTGACAATGTGCCACAAACATTGGATCAACCTTGTGGCGTGCCCCAGTCTCAGTTTAATGATTAGCGCGTCATCAAGATACACTGCACAGTTGGGAACACTGGCTACCACTTGATTCATTAATTTTGAAAAAGTTGCTGGGGCATTTTTTTGTAGCCAGAATGGCATCACCCGGCATTGATAAAGACAGTCCAGTGTGACAAAAACTGATATTTCTTTAGCTCGAGGTGTCAAAGGAAATTGCCAGTATCCCTCTAACAAATCTATCTTTGGAAGAAACAAAGCATTGCCCACTCTGTTAATACAATCTTCGAAATGAGAAATTGGGTAGGAGTCTGTCTTTGTTACCGCATTGACGTTTCTGTAGTCTGTACAAAGTCTAGTTACCCCATCAGGTGCAGGCATTAAAACTGTTTGTAAAATCCAGCTACTTTGACGAGGTTCAGTTAAGTTGGTTTCCAGCATGTATCGGATTTCTGCTGTTACGTGGGCCTATTTTTCTGCACTTAATTAGTAAGAATATTGTTTTAAAGAAACAGATTCCCTATATCCACATCATGTATGGCCAATGTTTTCACATCCTGGCTTATCACTAAAAAACCTTGTCAAGGTTGTCAAAAGCCTGGTTAGGTCTTCACATTGTTCAGCATCTAAGTACAAAAGCTTGTTATCCAATTTTCCTCGTCATTCTGTATTCACTAACCAGATAGTAGGAGGTTCAATCTGAGAATTGTCTCGGTCTCCTCTGCCTCATCCTCACTATCCTTTCCCTTTTCAACAGTCCCCATTACCTGACATGCCAGTACTGGCTTATCCTCCTCCATGTAATAATATTGCTTCAACATATTGATATGACACCACTGATTATTTTTCTGATGATCAAGGCTGTCAATTAAATAATTGACCTTACCCACTCTTTTGATTACTTTATACATACAACTGAACAGCATATTTAATGTTTCACTCTGTAAAGATAAAAATACCAATACTTCATCCCCTGGTTAAAAGTTTCGTGTCTTTAAGTTCTTGTCTGCCCATTATTTGCATTTTTTTGTCAGTAAACCTATTTGAAAGGACTAAAACCTGTAGACTCATTCGGTGAATGTCTCACCACAAATAAATACATTCTAGCCCTTTATCCCAATCATGTGGATATTCATGTCAGTATGATCTGATCATTATTTTGAGAGTTTGATAGTACCTCTCTAAAGCTCCCTGCGTCTGTGGGGGATATGCTGAAGATTTTAAATCTCTGATACTCAAATTGCTCATAAATTCTTGAAATGTTATTGACATGAAATTAGAACCTTGTTACACTTGCACTTCAAGTCATCAATCATATTTCATAACAAATTGGGTTAATTGCTCTACTAATACCTGATCAGTAATTGTCATCAAATGAATGGCCACTGGAAATTGAGCAGCCATATCAATGATAGTCAGTATATGTTGATGTCCTGCTTTTTTTGGCAATGGTCCTACATAGTCTACCAATACTCTACTAAATGGTTCCTCAATAACTGCTGTGGGAATTAGTGGTGCTGGTTTTATGGTAGGTTGCGGTTTTCCCAACATTTGGCATGAATAACAAGCCCAACAAAAATGCCTCACATCGTTTCTGATTTAGTCTTCTGAATCCCCCTGTGTCATGCTAGAAGAACGTCATGTGCTAACCTTAATAATCCCTGGTGATATTTAGGTGGCACCATTATATGTTGAATAACTGCCCAGTCTTCATCCGCAGGCCTGTGATGTGGCCTCCATTTCCTTCTCAGAACACCGTCTTCAACATAATAACCTTCTGGAACTCCTTTTGCCTCAGATTCTGTCAGAGCCAACTGCTGTTCTATATAACTCTGGATCAGCTTGCTGTGCTGCAATTATAGAAGATTTGATAAACAACTCATCTGGATCATCCAAATCACCAAATAAAATGTCAGATACTCGGCTATCTGTTTGTGGTGCCAATTTTACCTCCAACAATGGAACCTGCTTAGCCATTGCTCGGGTTATGACACAGGCAGGAAATATTCCTGAAATGTGTTCCTGTAATTATTCTGTTTCTTTAACTTCACTTGGTCTCTCTTTAATTATAGGAGAAACTGATACATTTGGTCTGGCAAAATCATTTCCCAGGAGTAGGTCAATTCCCTCTACCAGCAAACTATGGACAACTCCTAGAGTTACCGTATTAGGTCACACTTTAGGTGCACTCTATATAAAGGTACGTGTATATAATCCCCTAAAATTACATTAACTAATACTTTAACCTTCAGTGTGCTCTCTAGCAGAAATGTTCTCCCATCCCCCAGCAAAAGGGTGGCACAGTGTTGCAGTGGTTAGCACCACAGCCTCACAGGTCTAGCGACCTAAGTGCAGTTCAGGGTACTATTTATTTATTTTATTTAGTTAGTGATACAGCACTAAAATAGGCCCTTCAGCCCACTGAGTCTGTGCTGACCAACAACCACCAATTTATACTAATCCTACATTAACCCCACATTCTCTACTGCATCCCCACCATTCTCCTACCACCTACCTCCACTAGGGGCAATTTACAATGGCCAATTTACCTATCATCCTGTAAGTCTTTGGCTGCAAGTACTGCCTGTGCAGAGTTTGCAACTTCTCCCTGTGACCACGTGGGTTTCCGTCGGGTGCTCCGGTTTCCTCCCACTGCCAAAGACTTGCAGGTTGATAGGTAAATTGGACATTGTAAATGCCCCTCGTGTATGTACGTGGTAGGAGAATTGAGGGAAGGTGGGGATGTGGTCGGGAATATGGGATTAATGTAGGATTAGTATAAATGGGTGGTTGATTGTTGACACAGAGTCAGTGGGCCAAAGGGGCTGTTTTAGTGTTGTGTCTCTCTATGAAAAGGGTTTGGGTTGCTCCTGTATCCCGAAGTAGAACAATATGTTTTCCACCTTCTTGAAGGGATGTACAGTTACTTTTCCCTTTGAAAATATTCATTTTAACTTTCCAAGTATCATTCCTAACCTCTACACTCACTTCTAGATTTTGTGCCTGGTTTTACAGCTACCGTTAAAGCTACAGTCTGGTCTGCTGTACTCTCAATCAGAGTCTCTTTCTCTGCAGTACCATTGTGTATCCCAACAAGTCCCATGGGTTTACCTCGCAGCTTCCAGCATTCTGACCAAAGTTGTCCTAACTTGAGGCAATGCTAACACTTCGACTTGTGGACCTCACTTCTACCCACAGCACCTTGCTTTCTGGCCTGAGGAGGTGATCTTTGGGCATTCCCAGCTCTTCCTTCTTGTCTCCTGCTACTTACCTTCCTTTCACTCTCCCAATTCCTATCCTTCTCGGGTTTGTGGGGGTGACAGACAAAAGGTTTTGGCTTATTCACAAGTTCAACATCATCAGCAATTTCCACTGCTTGCCGAGATTTTAAAACTTTCAGGTTATTTACATGAGTTCTCACGAATGAAGGGATTTAATTTTCAAACTCTTCCAAGAGAATCAATTCTCTAAGGTTTTCATACATGGTTTCCCTTCTTAATGCCGTATCAAATGATCAGAATTAATTTACGTCACCCTCTCTAATTCTCCATACGTCTGCCAAGCCAATGCCCTTACGTTCTGAAACTTCTGATAGTAAGCTTCAGGACTAACTCATACACAGCCAGAATAAAATTTTTTGGCACCTCATAATCTGCAGAAGCCTCTTCAGGAAGAATGGCAAAAATGTCATAAACTCCGCCCATTAACCTACTTTGCATAAGTGCTGGCAAGCTTTCCTTTGGCCATTTCATTTGTTTGGCTATTTTTTCAAAAGATATTTTTTTAAAATGCCGCGACATCCCTTTCCACAAACTTCGGGAGAGCTTGTATAAATGTAAACTGCTTTTTGCAGGATCCAGGGCTGGATTCAGATTCTTGCAGACCAGAATTTACTCTGGATTCAACACCATCCCTTTGTCTTAGTTCCATCCTTTTTAATTTGATTCCCTTACTTCTTTTGCACTTTCTCTCTGAAATTCAAGCCGAAGTCTTTCCAATGCGATTGCAGTTTATTTTTTATTTTTCCTTATCAAGTTTTCTTAATCGTATTTATTTTTCCTGCTCAAGGTTTTTGTTCAAAACTGTACTCTAGCCAATTCCACTTTGAGAGCATCACTCTCTGATTTTCTATCATCATCTTCATCATCTTCATCTTCGTCATCTTCTTCATCTTCTTCATCTTTCCAATGTTGAACTATTACATAAAAATATCTCTGCCTTCTTGGCAACTCATTTCAACTTCAACCCCAATTTTGCAGCCAATTTTATCAATTTAATCTTGGTTAATGTTTTCAAGTCACTGAGGGAGAAATTTTCCTTTCCCAGAAACTCTGTTACTGTGCTCGTGCCATTCTGATAGTACACCCTTTACCCTTGTACAAAAAAACCTGGTTTCATTTTGTCATTTCAAATTATTACTCCCCTTGAAATTCACATAATTAATGCTGGATTTGGATCGGGTGAGAGTCCTCAATTAATATGTTCCGACCGAGGCGGGAGTAATGCACTGTTAATTCAGTCCCAATACTCTACGGTCAAAGCGTATTAGTAAAGTTTCCACCTACCGAAAAATGGCCAAATTAATCACTTTATATATCAACAGGATAAAGCATGCCTCACAAGGTTTCTTTAAAGAACAACAAAATTAATGATTTATTATTAAACAAAGTTTGAAACGATGCTGAGATGAATCTATATGTATTAAAGGATTTTATAACTCCCTAATCTTCCTAACCCTCATGCACATACATATATTCAATTACCAGCAGTGAAATGGGGATACGGAAATTGATTTTACAATAGTCCCTTAGAAATAAATAAATAACTGGGTTGTAACGTTTGCTTGTATTTTCCTGGATCGATGAGTTCCCAGAGTAGAATAGTCAGGTGCTACTCCATGTCTGTCTGGGTGAAATTAATAAACAGTCTCTGATGGATAGGCGTGCAAGTTAGTTCATCTGCAGCAGGCATCATGCAGATATTTCAGCAACTGGTTGTAGCAACAGGACTATTTACATTTTTAAAGTAGCAGTCTAATGTTAGAAACTTTCCTGAGATGTCAGGAATTTCCAAAAAATATAAAAATGCAACAGGATTCACACTTGTAGTAGAGATTTTTCAGAGACTGTAGACTATCTTCAACACTGCAGGCTTCCTCACAGCAATGCAGTCTCTCTCTATAGAGCAGTGTTCTTCCAATGTATAGCAACTCCTCTTCCTCGGAGTCTTTTCTCTCTCTTCAGGCAGAAACAGCAACAAGGGTTTTCACTCCCATACATGAGATCTTTTCCCAACTCCTTCAAAGATCTTTTTACTTCATGATGAAATCAGAATTTCATTTGATCAAAGAGTTATTTTCCAAGGCAAAGAATTTTCTGGGCAGTAATCCTGGTCAGTTCCAGCAGTAACTGAAATGAAAAAGCCTTCTTCACCTGAATCACCAGACCATCGTAAATCTTCCTGTTGCTTAGTTACTAGAGCGACAGCCTGCTTTCTTCAAACCGAATGTCAACATTCACTACACAGTTTTTTTTCTCATCAGTCTTAAAGTCATATAAACTTTTTTGTTTCAATCTGAATGCATTGGAGAAGATGTGGCTGTTCTCTCTGGAGAAGGGCAGGTGGAGAGGAGATTTGATAGAAGTGTTCAAAATTATGAGGTGTCAAATTGGGTCGTCAATGAGAAACAGTTCCCATTGGCAGAAAGGTCACGAACCAGAGGAAACTGATTTAACATGAATTGTAAATGAACCAAAGGTGACATGAGGAAAAATACATTTACTGCAGTGGGTGGTTGGGATCTGGAATACACTGTCTGAGAATGTGGGGGAGGGACATTCAATCGTGGATTTCAAAGAGAAATTAGATAATTATCTGAATAGTAAGAAAAAGCAGGCCAATGGGGAAAAGGTGGGGAGTGGGATGAGCTGCTCTTGTAGAGTCCATCATGGACACGATGAGCTGAATGACCTCCTTCTGTGCTCGAAAACATTCTATGATTCCATGTTTCTTTGCTTCTATGTCGAATTTCCCCAAACCCAAGTGAAAATACCTTCTCTATTTCTACATAATCAAACTCCCTCATAATGATAAAGAACTGTGTCTACTTTCTGTGGAGAAAAGAGACCCAGTCCGCCCTATCTTCCTTTCAAGTTCTACCATCTTACTACTGATCTCATTCTTGTAATTTTTTCACATGTTGGCCAGGGGCTGTAAGAAATACAGAATCAGTTACAAACTGCTGGGATTGATTGACCTGCAGTAACCTGGAGCTCGTACACTGGCCTGTGCTGGTAAAAAAAACATTTTGAACTAGTTACTTTATGAGACAAGATAAAGGATCGATCACAGGAAAAGGGCTTTATTTGGACACGGTGTGATACCGGGTTCTTTGGGCCTGGGCCAATTAAGAGAAGCTGTGAACGAGGTGATCAAGCTTAAGCCAACCGGAAAGAGGCAGCTCAGATTGGGAGAGATTATCAACAGGATAAGAATAGAGCTTTTTGGGCAGAGAGCCAGCGAAAATTCCAGAGATCAACCATCGTGGAAGCGGAAGACCCTGCGTGAGCGACGCGGCGACGACGTAGAAGAGAGAGAGAGAGAACGGAACGCCTGGCCAGCGTTATCTCTCCCTTTTTCGGGTAATATCCTTAAGTTTTCTGTGACTAGGTCAGGGAAAGGTCAGAGGAACCTAGTGGGTGCGCTTATGAATTCTAGCTAGTTTTGTTATTAACTGTATAACTCAGTTGGAGTTGAAAGCTTTTGTCTAACTAAGTGTATAAGCCTTATTCTTACATTGTACAACAAGGTGAATAAAGTAAATTGATAGTTAAAGAAAGGACTGAGTTTCCTCCTCTTTGTACTAAGCCAGTAACTGTAGCTGTGGATTAAGCTGGAGGGTGGCTCTCTTGAAACCTGATATCCCAAACACTCAGCCTGAGCCTGAATTAAGAGGACTTCAGTCCCACGTGACGACCAGGATCAAGTGGGTACAGGGAATAAAGGGGACAAGGGGGAGTTGACTCCGTGCCATGGTTTACACACATTTCCTCCAGTGTTTTAATAATCTTACTGTAAAATGAAGACAAAAACTATGCACAGTTCTCTAACCGTAGTCTGTCCAAGACCACTCTGATTCTATGAAAAACTCTCATCGACTTTAAAAGTTTATTAAACATCCCCTTACGCTTCCCAAAAATTCTAATCTATCTACAGCACAGAAGTCCCCCATGCCTTGTATAACTCTGTTAAATCTCACAGACTTTCATATCTGTCCTAAAGTGTCATCCCGAAAATTGCTTCAGCTGAGGCCAAACCAATGATTTATAAAAGTTAAGCATCTCTCTATTGTGCAATGTTAGAACCAGACATACACTGCTAAAAGGACCGGGATAGCCAATTCCACAGGAATACACACACACACAAACACACAGTTTTATATATATATATATAAATTATGCATTTACAGGACAAATAGGGTTCAGTACAGAAGTGTGATTAATTACATCAATTTTTCGAAGCTCCAGCATAGACACCATGGGCTGAATGGACTCGTTATATGCTTTTAGATTCATTGATTCTAATGGTACCGGTGCTTTTAACCAGGGTCTATACAGGCAAAGTAGGCACTGTACCACTGAGTTACACCAACGATTAGAGTTAACAACAATGAGGAAATGATGAAGACGATTGATGAAGGAAGGGCTGTGGATATTGTCTACATGGACTTCAGTAAAGCCTTTGACAAGGTCCCTCATGGCAGACTGGTACAAATGGTGAAGTCACACGGGATCAAAAATGAGCTGGCAAGATGGATACAGAACTGGCTCGGCCATAGAAGACAGAGGGTAGCAGTGGAAGGGTGCTTTTCTGAATGGAGGGCTGTGACTAGTGGTGTTCCGCAGGGATCAGTGCTGGGACCTTTGCTGTTTGTAGTATATATAAATGATTTGGAGGAAAATATATCTGGTCTGATTAGTATGTTTGTAGACGACACAAAGGTTGGTGGAGTTGTGGAAGTGATGAGGATTGTCAGAGGATACAACAGGATATAGATCGGTTGGAGACTTGGGCGGGAAAATGGCAGATGGAGGTTAATCCGGACAAATGTGAGGTGATGCATTTTGGAAGGTCTAACACAGGTGGGAGGGATACAGTAAATGGCAGAACCCTCAGGAGTATTGACAGGAAGAGAGATCTGGGCGTACAGGTCCACAGGTCACTGAAAGTGGCAACGCAGGTGGATAAGGTAGTCAAGAAGGCATACGGCATGCTTCATCAGACATTTAAGAGGCATCTTGACAAATACATGAATAGGATGGGAAGAGAGGGATACGGATCCCAGAAGTACAGAAGATTTCAGTTTAGACAGGCATCATGATCTTTGTTCTTTGTTCACTGCACATGGATTTCTTCCTGTCTCAGCAACAGGCAGCTAGTCAGCCATTAAGGTGTGTTCAGAATATTCAGTGTAGGCTGCACTTCACAGGGTTCTTTCACTTTCCCAAATAAGCTGAGGGAAAATCAGTTACCATGGTAAGAGTGGAGACGGGGCCGAATAGATAGGAAAAGACCTTTCTTGCAGCAACTGCTAATCTGTACTTCACAACAGGCTCTGTCCTCTACCTATACCTCAGTGGAGGAAAATTAATCAACAAGCAAATCTCCCCCCACACTCTCCATGTGATCATTTGTTTTTATTCATTCATGAGATGTGGGCGATGCTGGCCAGGCCAGCATTTATTGCCCATCCCTAATTGCCCTTGAGAAGGTGGTGGTGAGCTGCCTTCTTGAACCACTGCTGTCCATGTGGGGTAGGAACACCCACAGTGCTGGTAGGAAGGGAGTTCCAGGAGTTTGACCCAGCGAAGTGAAGGAACGGTGATATAGTTCCAAGTCAGGATGGTGTGTGACTTGCAAGGGGAACTTGCAGGTGGTGATGCCCCATGTATTTGCTGCCCTTGTCCTTCCAGTTGGTCGAGGTCGCTGGTTTGGAAGGTGCCGTCTGAGGAGCATTGGTGCATTGCTGCAGTGCATCTTGTAGATGGTACACACTGCTGCCACTGTGCGTCGGTGACGACGGGAGTGAATGTTTATAGATGGGGTGCCAATCAAGCGGGCTGCTTTGTTCTGGATGGTGTCGAGCTTCTTGAGTGTTGTTGGAGCTGCACCCATCCAGGCAAGTGGACAGTATCCCATCACACTCCTGACTTGTACCTTGTGATGGTGGATAGGCTTTGGGAAGTCAGTGGATGAGTTACTCGACTCAGGATTCCTAGCCTCTGACCTGCTCTTGTAGCCACGGTATTGATATGGCTACTCCAGTTCAGTTTCTGGTCAATGGGAGCGCCTAGGATGTTGATAGTGGGGGATTCAGCGATGGTAATGCTATTGAATGTCAAGGGGAGATGGTTAGATTCTCTCTTGTTGGAAATGGTCATTGCCTAGCTTCTTGTAGATGGTACACACTGCTGCCACTTGTGTGGCACGAATGTTACTTGCCACTTATTAGCCCAAGCCTGGATATTGTCCAGGTCTTGCTGCATTTCTACACAGACTGCTTCAGTTTCTGAGGAGTTGCGAATGGTGCTGAACATTGTGCAATCATCAGTGAACATCCCCACTTCTGACCTTATGATTGAAGGAAGGTCATTGATGAAGCAGCTGAAGATGGTTGGGCCCAGGACACTCCCCTGAGGAACTCCTGCAGTGATGTCCTGGAGCTCAGATGATTGACCTCCAACTACCACAGCCATCTTCCTTTGCGCGAGGTATAACTCCAGCCAGCGGAGGGTTTCCCCCCTGATTCCCATTGACCTCACTTTTGCGAGGACTCCTTGATGCCATACTCGATCAAATGCTGCCTTGATGTCAAGGGCAGTCACTCTCACCTCACCTCTTGAGTTCAGCCCTTTTGTCCATGGTGGACCAAGGCTGTAATGAGGTCAGGAGCTGGGTGGCCCTGGCGGAACCCAAATTGAGTGTCACTGAACAGGTTATTGCTAAGCAAGTGCCGCTTGATGGCACTGTTGACGACACCATCCTTCAGTTTCCTGATGATTGAGAGTCGGCAGATGGGGCGGGTTGGACTTGTCCCGCTTTTTTTTTACAGGACATACCTGGGCAATTTTCCAAATTTCAGGGTAGATGCCAGTGTTGTAACTGTACTGGAACAGTTTGGCTAGGGGCGCGGCAAGTTCTGGAGCACAGGTACTATTGCCGGAATATTGTCAGGACCCATAGCCTTTCCGGTATCCAGTGCCCTCAGTCGTTTCTTGATATCACGTGGAGTGAATTGAATTGGCTGAGGTTTGACATCTGAGATGCAGGGGACTTCAGGAGGAGGCTGAGATGGATCATCAACTCGGCACTTCTGGCTGAAGATTGTTGCAAATGCTTCAGCCTTATCATAGGATGTGAAATGTCTCTGCTGCATGTCAAGACTCCAGCTAATAAATGGATTCGGTGAAATCTAATCCAGGCTGCACGGAGATAAGGAAACAGAACACTCAAGGCTGGCCTTCAAAAGCCTCACAAGCTTAACCTTCTTTGGTCCGTTATCACACGGAAGCCTTTCTCTATTCACACTCCCAACATCTCTGCTAAACTTCTGGAGAACTACCCAAAAATGAACATTCCATTCTCAGGCTATCCCACACTTCACCTGCTCGGTCTAAAAGCTCCGATTGTATGGAATGTTATTGGATCCTATTTAACCCTTACAACGAACACAAGGGCTTACGTAAATGAGACTGTTCATCCACATCAACACCAGGGCTTTTGTTCCTGAGACTGTTCATCCACATCAACACCAGGGCTATTGTTCCTGAGACTGTTAACCCACATCAACACCAGGGCTATTGTTCCTGAGACTGTTCATCCACATCAACACCAGGGCTATTGTTCCTGAGAAGGTTCATCCACATCAATACCTGGGTTAATGTTCCTGAGACTGTTCATCCACATCAACACCAGGGCTATTATTCCTGAGACTGTTCATCCACATCAACACCAGGGCTATTATTCCTGAGACTGTTCATCCACATCAACACCAGGGCTATTATTCTTGAGACTTTTCATCCACATCAACACCAGGGCTATTGTTCCTGAGACTGTTCATCCACATCAACACCAGGGCTATTGTTCCTGAGACTTTTCATTTCCTTCAACATCAGTGCTATTGTTTCTGAGACTGTTCATCCACATCAACACCAGGGCTACTGATCCTGAGATTATTCCGGGGATTGAAATAGCTCAGTTGGGAGAGTGCTAGGCTGAAGATCGAAAGGTCCTGGTTTCACCAATTTTAACGCAGCACATTGGCACAGTGGTTAGCACCACAAACGCACAATTCCAGCGACCCAGGTTCAGTTT